>NW_027669837.1:0-600000 GCF_964146895.1 Miniopterus schreibersii | reverse complement strand
CGAACATGCCAGTATGGGAGATGTGCATGTGGACAGTTTCAAGCAGCAGCTCCTTCTGGACACTTGGAAACAGCGCTGTGAAAAAATTTAGTAAGAAGCGGGATTTGGCCAAAGTTGAAAGAACTTCCAAAACGAACCCTAAAGGACTTAGCCAAACAATGAATGTTGCAATAAGCTCCTGCAGGAAAGGTTCTTCAATGACACAACTCCCGAGCAAGTAGCTACACTCTGCACAGTACAAAATGCATATGAATTCCTGGCTGGAAACTCACTCCAGAAGGAAGAAATGCGTGTGTTTCTCTCTGAAAGAACACTCAGCCACTATTCTTTTGCTTTCTCCTTCAAAGTCTTTTTAGAAACGTGTGTTTTCACTGCTGGAATACGTTGTGGGATGCATTGTTTCAATCTCTTGCAAGCCTCATGTTCTTTCTTAGACGATGTGGAAAAACAAGGAGTATGTTTCCCAAATCACTTGCAATCCAGAAAAACACACACCGCATCACTCTTGCCCAAACATGCCCTTTCTCCTAATGCGTTGAGAACATTCAAGAAAGCAGAAAGGAAGAGCATTTTGTAGTGAAATTCAGACTGGCATGTACAAAAAGCCATTTCTTTCGGTTGCAGGGTGTAAAAGCATGATGGTCTTCATGTTCTCGATGAAACCCTTACATTTCCAAGTGACCACAATTAGGACTTTCCCAAAAAGATGTGTTTGCGTGTCTGTGGCGAAAGGAGCTCTAAGTTGTGTATTCAGTGCTGGAGTGTGACACACTCTACATAGGTTTAACAGCGTTTTAAGAGCACCAAAATGCTCAAAGCTGAAAATGCTACAAGGTGTGTGTAGGATGCAGAAAGAAGGCAGGTCATTTCAAAGAAAGAATAGGAAACCAAAATCCAGGTAGTGAAATGAGCACAAGGGGGTATGGGAGATGTGCATGTGGACAGTTTCAAGCAGCAGCTCCTTCTGGACACTTGGAAACAGCGATGTAAAAACATTTTGTTCGAAGCGGGATTTGGCCAAAGTAGAAAGACCTTCCAACACCAACCCTAAAGAACTTAGCCAAAGAGAGAATGTTGCAATAAGCTCCTGTAGGAAAGGTGCTTCAATGACACAACCCCCGAGCAGGTAGCTACATTCTGCACAGTACAAAATGCATATGAATTCCAGGCTGGAAACTCATTCCAGAAGGAAGAAATGCGTGTGTTTCTCTCTGAAAGAACACTCAGCCACTATTCCTTTGCTTGCTCCTTCAAAGTCTTTGTAGAAACATGTGTTTTCACTGCTGGAATACGTTGTGGGATGCATTGTTTCAATCTCTTGCAAGCCTCATGTTCTTTCTTAGACGATGTGGAAAAACAAGGAGTATGGTTCCCAAATCACTTGCAATCCAGATGAACACACAGTGCATCACTCTTGCCCAAACATGCTCTTTCTCCTAATGCGTTGAGAACATTCAAGAAAGCAGAAAAGAAGGGCCTTTTGCAGTGAATTTCACACTGGTATGTACAAAAAGCCATTTATTTCGGTTGCAGAGTGCAAAAGCATGATTGACTTCATGTTCTCAGTGAAACCCTTACATTTCCAAGTGAGCTGAAGTAGGACTTTCACAAAAACATGTGTTTGCGTGTCTGTGGTGAAAGGAGCTCTAATTTGTGTATTCAGTGCTGGTGAGTGACACACTCTACACAGGTTAGACAGCGTTCTTAGAGCACCAACATCCTTAAAATTGAAACTGCTACACGATGTGTGTAGCATGCTGAATGAAGGCTTGTCATTTCAAAGAAAGAAGAGGAAACCAAATTCCAGGTAGTGAAACGAACATGCCAGTATGGGAGATGTGCATGTGGACAGTTTCAAGCAGCAGCTCCTTCTGGACACTTGGAAACAGCGCTGTGAAAAAATTTAGTAAGAAGCGGGATTTGGCCAAAGTTGAAAGAACTTCCAAAACGAACCCTAAAGGACTTAGCCAAACAATGAATGTTGCAATAAGCTCCTGCAGGAAAGGTTCTTCAATGACACAACTCCCGAGCAAGTAGCTACATTCTGCACAGTACAAAATGCATATGAATTCCTGGCTGGAAACTCACTCCAGAAGGAAGAAATGCGTGTGTTTCTCTCTGAAAGAACACTCAGCCACTATTCTTTTGCTTTCTCCTTCAAAGTCTTTTTAGAAACGTGTGTTTTCACTGCTGGAATACGTTGTGGGATGCATTGTTTCAATCTCTTGCAAGCCTCATGTTCTTTCTTAGACGATTTGGAAAAACAAGGAGTATGTTTCGGAAATCACTTGCAATCCAGAAAAACACACACCGCATCACTCTTGCCCAAACATGCCCTTTCTCCTAATGCGTTGAGAACATTCAAGAAAGCAGAAAGGAAGAGCATTTTGTAGTGAAATTCAGACTGGCATGTACAAAAAGCCATTTCTTTCGGTTGCAGGGTGTAAAAGCATGATGGTCTTCATGTTCTCGATGAAACCCTTACATTTCCAAGTGACCACAATTAGGACTTTCCCAAAAAGATGTGTTTGCGTGTCTGTGGCGAAAGGAGCTCTAAGTTGTGTATTCAGTGCTGGAGTGTGACACACTCTACATAGGTTTAACAGCGTTTTAAGAGCACCAAAATGCTCAAAGCTGAAAATGCTACAAGGTGTGTGTAGGATGCAGAAAGAAGGCAGGTCATTTCAAAGAAAGAATAGGAAACCAAAATCCAGGTAGTGAAATGAGCACAAGGGGGTATGGGAGATTTGCATGTGGACAGTTTCAAGCAGCAGCTCCTTCTGGACACTTGGAAACAGCGATGTAAAAACATTTTGTTCGAAGCGGGATTTGGCCAAAGTAGAAAGACCTTCCAACACCAACCCTAAAGAACTTAGCCAAAGAGAGAATGTTGCAATAAGCTCCTGTAGGAAAGGTGCTTCAATGACACAACCCCCGAGCAGGTAGCTACATTCTGCACAGTACAAAATGCATATGAATTCCAGGCTGGAAACTCATTCCAGAAGGAAGAAATGCGTGTGTTTCTCTCTGAAAGAACACTCAGCCACTATTCCTTTGCTTGCTCCTTCAAAGTCTTTGTAGAAACATGTGTTTTCACTGCTGGAATACGTTGTGGGATGCATTGTTTCAATCTCTTGCAAGCCTCATGTTCTTTCTTAGACGATGTGGAAAAACAAGGAGTATGGTTCCCAAATCACTTGCAATCCAGATGAACACACAGTGCATCACTCTTGCCCAAACATGCTCTTTCTCCTAATGCGTTGAGAACATTCAAGAAAGCAGAAAAGAAGGGCCTTTTGCAGTGAATTTCACACTGGTATGTACAAAAAGCCATTTATTTCGGTTGCAGCGTGCAAAAGCATGATTGACTTCATGTTTTCAATGAAACCCTTACATTTCGAAGTGACCTGAAGTAGGACTTTCACAAAAACATGCGTTTGCGTGTCTGTGGTGAAAGGAATTCTAAGTTGTGTATTCAGTGCTGGAGAGTGACACACTCTACACAGGTTAGACAGCGTTCTTAGAGCACCAACATCCTTAAAATTGAAATTGCTACAAGGTTTGTGTAGCATGCAGAAAGAAGGCTTGTCATTTCAAAGAAAGAAGTGGAAACCAAAATCCACGTACTGAAACGAGCACACCAGTATGGGAGATGTGCATGTGGACACTTTCAAAAAGCAGCTCCTTCTGGGCACTTGGAAACAGCAATGTAAAAACATTTCGTTCGAAGCGGGATTTGGCCAAAGTTGAAAGACCTTCAAACACCAACCCTAAAGAACTTAGCCAAACAATGAATGTTGCAATTGGCTCCTGTAGGAAAGGTGCCTCTGTGACACAACCCCCGAGCAGGTAGCTACATTCTGCACAGTACAAAATGCATATGAATTCCAGGCTGAAAACTCACTCCAGAAGGAAGAAATGCGTGTGTTTCTCTCTGAAAGAACACTCAGCCACTATTCTTTTGCTTGCTCCTTCAAAGTCTTTGTAGAAACGTGTGTTTTCACTGCTGGAATACGTTTTGGGGTGCATTGTTTCAATCTCTTGCAAGCCTCATGTTCTTTCTTACACAATGTGGAAAAACGCGGATTATGTTTCCCAAATCACTTGAATTCCAGGAAAACGCACCCTGCATCACTCGTGCTCAAACACGCTTTTCACCTAATGCATTGAGAACATTCAAGAAAGCAGAAAAGAAGGGCCTTTTGCAGTGAATTTCACACTGGTATGTACAAAAAGCCCTTTATTTCGGTTGCAGAGTGCAAAAGCATGATTGACTTCATGTTCTCAGTGAAACCCTTACATTTCCAAGTGAGCTGAAGTAGGACTTTCACAAAAACATGTGTTTGCGTGTCTGTGGTGAAAGGAGCTCTAATTTGTGTATTCAGTGCTGGTGAGTGACACACTCTACACAGGTTAGACAGCGTTCTTAGAGCACCAACATCCTTAAAATTGAAACTGCTACACGATGTGTGTAGCATGCTGAATGAAGGCTTGTCATTTCAAAGAAAGAAGAGGAAACCAAATTCCAGGTAGTGAAACGAACATGCCAGTATGGGAGATGTGCATGTGGACAGTTTCAAGCAGCAGCTCCTTCTGGACACTTGGAAACAGCGCTGTGAAAAAATTTAGTAAGAAGCGGGATTTGGCCAAAGTTGAAAGAACTTCCAAAACGAACCCTAAAGGACTTAGCCAAACAATGAATGTTGCAATAAGCTCCTGCAGGAAAGGTTCTTCAATGACACAACTCCCGAGCAAGTAGCTACACTCTGCACAGTACAAAATGCATATGAATTCCTGGCTGGAAACTCACTCCAGAAGGAAGAAATGCGTGTGTTTCTCTCTGAAAGAACACTCAGCCACTATTCTTTTGCTTTCTCCTTCAAAGTCTTTTTAGAAACGTGTGTTTTCACTGCTGGAATACGTTGTGGGATGCATTGTTTCAATCTCTTGCAAGCCTCATGTTCTTTCTTAGACGATGTGGAAAAACAAGGAGTATGTTTCCCAAATCACTTGCAATCCAGAAAAACACACACCGCATCACTCTTGCCCAAACATGCCCTTTCTCCTAATGCGTTGAGAACATTCAAGAAAGCAGAAAGGAAGAGCATTTTGTAGTGAAATTCAGACTGGCATGTACAAAAAGCCATTTCTTTCGGTTGCAGGGTGTAAAAGCATGATGGTCTTCATGTTCTCGATGAAACCCTTACATTTCCAAGTGACCACAATTAGGACTTTCCCAAAAAGATGTGTTTGCGTGTCTGTGGCGAAAGGAGCTCTAAGTTGTGTATTCAGTGCTGGAGTGTGACACACTCTACATAGGTTTAACAGCGTTTTAAGAGCACCAAAATGCTCAAAGCTGAAAATGCTACAAGGTGTGTGTAGGATGCAGAAAGAAGGCAGGTCATTTCAAAGAAAGAATAGGAAACCAAAATCCAGGTAGTGAAATGAGCACAAGGGGGTATGGGAGATGTGCATGTGGACAGTTTCAAGCAGCAGCTCCTTCTGGACACTTGGAAACAGCGATGTAAAAACATTTTGTTCGAAGCGGGATTTGGCCAAAGTAGAAAGACCTTCCAACACCAACCCTAAAGAACTTAGCCAAAGAGAGAATGTTGCAATAAGCTCCTGTAGGAAAGGTGCTTCAATGACACAACCCCCGAGCAGGTAGCTACATTCTGCACAGTACAAAATGCATATGAATTCCAGGCTGGAAACTCATTCCAGAAGGAAGAAATGCGTGTGTTTCTCTCTGAAAGAACACTCAGCCACTATTCCTTTGCTTGCTCCTTCAAAGTCTTTGTAGAAACATGTGTTTTCACTGCTGGAATACGTTGTGGGATGCATTGTTTCAATCTCTTGCAAGCCTCATGTTCTTTCTTAGACGATGTGGAAAAACAAGGAGTATGGTTCCCAAATCACTTGCAATCCAGATGAACACACAGTGCATCACTCTTGCCCAAACATGCTCTTTCTCCTAATGCGTTGAGAACATTCAAGAAAGCAGAAAAGAAGGGCCTTTTGCAGTGAATTTCACACTGGTATGTACAAAAAGCCATTTATTTCGGTTGCAGAGTGCAAAAGCATGATTGACTTCATGTTCTCAGTGAAACCCTTACATTTCGAAGTGACCTGAAGTAGGACTTTCACAAAAACATGCGTTTGCGTGTCTGTGGTGAAAGGAATTCTAAGTTGTGTATTCAGTGCTGGAGAGTGACACACTCTACACAGGTTAGACAGCGTTCTTAGAGCACCAACATCCTTCAAATTGAAATTGCTACAAGGTTTGTGTAGCATGCAGAAAGAAGGCTTGTCATTTCAAAGAAAGAAGTGGAAACCAAAATCCACGTACTGAAACGAGCACACCAGTATGGGAGATGTGCATGTGGACACTTTCAAAAAGCAGCTCCTTCTGGGCACTTGGAAACAGCAATGTAAAAACATTTCGTTCGAAGCGGGATTTGGCCAAAGTTGAAAGACCTTCAAACACCAACCCTAAAGAACTTAGCCAAACAATGAATGTTGCAATAAGCTCCTGTAGGAAAGGTGCCTCTGTGACACAACCCCCGAGCAGGTAGCTACATTCTGCACAGTACAAAATGCATATGAATTCCAGGCTGAAAACTCACTCCAGAAGGAAGAAATGCGTGTGTTTCTCTCTGAAAGAACACTCAGCCACTATTCTTTTGCTTGCTCCTTCAAAGTCTTTGTAGAAACGTGTGTTTTCACTGCTGGAATACGTTTTGGGGTGCATTGTTTCAATCTCTTGCAAGCCTCATGTTCTTTCTTACACAATGTGGAAAAACGCGGATTATGTTTCCCAAATCACTTGAAATCCAGGAAAACGCACCCTGCATCACTCGTGCTCAAACACGCTTTTCACCTAATGCATTGAGAACATTCAAGAAAGCAGAAAAGAAGGGCCTTTTGCAGTGAATTTCACACTGGTATGTACAAAAAGCCATTTATTTCGGTTGCAGAGTGCAAAAGCATGATTGACTTCATGTTCTCAGTGAAACCCTTACATTTCCAAGTGAGCTGAAGTAGGACTTTCACAAAAACATGTGTTTGCGTCTCTGTGGTGAAAGGAGCTCTAATTTGTGTATTCAGTGCTGGTGAGTGACACACTCTACACAGGTTAGACAGCGTTCTTAGAGCACCAACATCCTTAAAATTGAAACTGCTACACGATGTGTGTAGCATGCTGAATGAAGGCTTGTCATTTCAAAGAAAGAAGAGGAAACCAAATTCCAGGTAGTGAAACGAACATGCCAGTATGGGAGATGTGCATGTGGACAGTTTCAAGCAGCAGCTCCTTCTGGACACTTGGAAACAGCGCTGTGAAAAAATTTAGTAAGAAGCGGGATTTGGCCAAAGTTGAAAGAACTTCCAAAACGAACCCTAAAGGACTTAGCCAAACAATGAATGTTGCAATAAGCTCCTGCAGGAAAGGTTCTTCAATGACACAACTCCCGAGCAAGTAGCTACATTCTGCACAGTACAAAATGCATATGAATTCCTGGCTGGAAACTCACTCCAGAAGGAAGAAATGCGTGTGTTTCTCTCTGAAAGAACACTCAGCCACTATTCTTTTGCTTTCTCCTTCAAAGTCTTTTTAGAAACGTGTGTTTTCACTGCTGGAATACGTTGTGGGATGCATTGTTTCAATCTCTTGCAAGCCTCATGTTCTTTCTTAGACGATGTGGAAAAACAAGGAGTATGTTTCCCAAATCACTTGCAATCCAGAAAAACACACACCGCATCACTCTTGCCCAAACATGCCCTTTCTCCTAATGCGTTGAGAACATTCAAGAAAGCAGAAAGGAAGAGCATTTTGTAGTGAAATTCAGACTGGCATGTACAAAAAGCCATTTCTTTCGGTTGCAGGGTGTAAAAGCATGATGGTCTTCATGTTCTCGATGAAACCCTTACATTTCCAAGTGACCACAATTAGGACTTTCCCAAAAAGATGTGTTTGCGTGTCTGTGGCGAAAGGAGCTCTAAGTTGTGTATTCAGTGCTGGAGTGTGACACACTCTACATAGGTTTAACAGCGTTTTAAGAGCACCAAAATGCTCAAAGCTGAAAATGCTACAAGGTGTGTGTAGGATGCAGAAAGAAGGCAGGTCATTTCAAAGAAAGAATAGGAAACCAAAATCCAGGTAGTGAAATGAGCACAAGGGGGTATGGGAGATGTGCATGTGGACAGTTTCAAGCAGCAGCTCCTTCTGGACACTTGGAAACAGCGATGTAAAAACATTTTGTTCGAAGCGGGATCTGGCCAAAGTAGAAAGACCTTCCAACACCAACCCTAAAGAACTTAGCCAAAGAGAGAATGTTGCAATAAGCTCCTGTAGGAAAGGTGCTTCAATGACACAACCCCCGAGCAGGTAGCTACATTCTGCACAGTACAAAATGCATATGAATTCCAGGCTGGAAACTCATTCCAGAAGGAAGAAATGCGTGTGTTTCTCTCTGAAAGAACACTCAGCCACTATTCCTTTGCTTGCTCCTTCAAAGTCTTTGTAGAAACATGTGTTTTCACTGCTGGAATACGTTGTGGGATGCATTGTTTCAATCTCTTGCAAGCCTCATGTTCTTTCTTAGACGATGTGGAAAAACAAGGAGTATGGTTCCCAAATCACTTGCAATCCAGATGAACACACAGTGCATCACTCTTGCCCAAACATGCTCTTTCTCCTAATGCGTTGAGAACATTCAAGAAAGCAGAAAAGAAGGGCCTTTTGCAGTGAATTTCACACTGGTATGTACAAAAAGCCATTTATTTCGGTTGCAGAGTGCAAAAGCATGATTGACTTCATGTTTTCAATGAAACCCTTACATTTCGAAGTGACCTGAAGTAGGACTTTCACAAAAACATGCGTTTGCGTGTCTGTGGTGAAAGGAATTCTAAGTTGTGTATTCAGTGCTGGAGAGTGACACACTCTACACAGGTTAGACAGCGTTCTTAGAGCACCAACATCCTTAAAATTGAAATTGCTACAAGGTTTGTGTAGCATGCAGAAAGAAGGCTTGTCATTTCAAAGAAAGAAGTGGAAACCAAAATCCACGTACTGAAACGAGCACACCAGTATGGGAGATGTGCATGTGGACACTTTCAAAAAGCAGCTCCTTCTGGGCACTTGGAAACAGCAATGTAAAAACATTTCGTTCGAAGCGGGATTTGGCCAAAGTTGAAAGACCTTCAAACACCAACCCTAAAGAACTTAGCCAAACAATGAATGTTGCAATTGGCTCCTGTAGGAAAGGTGCCTCTGTGACACAACCCCCGAGCAGGTAGCTACATTCTGCACAGTACAAAATGCATATGAATTCCAGGCTGAAAACTCACTCCAGAAGGAAGAAATGCGTGTGTTTCTCTCTGAAAGAACACTCAGCCACTATTCTTTTGCTTGCTCCTTCAAAGTCTTTGTAGAAACGTGTGTTTTCACTGCTGGAATACGTTTTGGGGTGCATTGTTTCAATCTCTTGCAAGCCTCATGTTCTTTCTTACACAATGTGGAAAAACGCGGATTATGTTTCCCAAATCACTTGAATTCCAGGAAAACGCACCCTGCATCACTCGTGCTCAAACACGCTTTTCACCTAATGCATTGAGAACATTCAAGAAAGCAGAAAAGAAGGGCCTTTTGCAGTGAATTTCACACTGGTATGTACAAAAAGCCCTTTATTTCGGTTGCAGAGTGCAAAAGCATGATTGACTTCATGTTCTCAGTGAAACCCTTACATTTCCAAGTGAGCTGAAGTAGGACTTTCACAAAAACATGTGTTTGCGTGTCTGTGGTGAAAGGAGCTCTAATTTGTGTATTCAGTGCTGGTGAGTGACACACTCTACACAGGTTAGACAGCGTTCTTAGAGCACCAACATCCTTAAAATTGAAACTGCTACACGATGTGTGTAGCATGCTGAATGAAGGCTTGTCATTTCAAAGAAAGAAGAGGAAACCAAATTCCAGGTAGTGAAACGAACATGCCAGTATGGGAGATGTGCATGTGGACAGTTTCAAGCAGCAGCTCCTTCTGGACACTTGGAAACAGCGCTGTGAAAAAATTTAGTAAGAAGCGGGATTTGGCCAAAGTTGAAAGAACTTCCAAAACGAACCCTAAAGGACTTAGCCAAACAATGAATGTTGCAATAAGCTCCTGCAGGAAAGGTTCTTCAATGACACAACTCCCGAGCAAGTAGCTACACTCTGCACAGTACAAAATGCATATGAATTCCTGGCTGGAAACTCACTCCAGAAGGAAGAAATGCGTGTGTTTCTCTCTGAAAGAACACTCAGCCACTATTCTTTTGCTTTCTCCTTCAAAGTCTTTTTAGAAACGTGTGTTTTCACTGCTGGAATACGTTGTGGGATGCATTGTTTCAATCTCTTGCAAGCCTCATGTTCTTTCTTAGACGATGTGGAAAAACAAGGAGTATGTTTCCCAAATCACTTGCAATCCAGAAAAACACACACCGCATCACTCTTGCCCAAACATGCCCTTTCTCCTAATGCGTTGAGAACATTCAAGAAAGCAGAAAGGAAGAGCATTTTGTAGTGAAATTCAGACTGGCATGTACAAAAAGCCATTTCTTTCGGTTGCAGGGTGTAAAAGCATGATGGTCTTCATGTTCTCGATGAAACCCTTACATTTCCAAGTGACCACAATTAGGACTTTCCCAAAAAGATGTGTTTGCGTGTCTGTGGCGAAAGGAGCTCTAAGTTGTGTATTCAGTGCTGGAGTGTGACACACTCTACATAGGTTTAACAGCGTTTTAAGAGCACCAAAATGCTCAAAGCTGAAAATGCTACAAGGTGTGTGTAGGATGCAGAAAGAAGGCAGGTCATTTCAAAGAAAGAATAGGAAACCAAAATCCAGGTAGTGAAATGAGCACAAGGGGGTATGGGAGATGTGCATGTGGACAGTTTCAAGCAGCAGCTCCTTCTGGACACTTGGAAACAGCGATGTAAAAACATTTTGTTCGAAGCGGGATTTGGCCAAAGTAGAAAGACCTTCCAACACCAACCCTAAAGAACTTAGCCAAAGAGAGAATGTTGCAATAAGCTCCTGTAGGAAAGGTGCTTCAATGACACAACCCCCGAGCAGGTAGCTACATTCTGCACAGTACAAAATGCATATGAATTCCAGGCTGGAAACTCATTCCAGAAGGAAGAAATGCGTGTGTTTCTCTCTGAAAGAACACTCAGCCACTATTCCTTTGCTTGCTCCTTCAAAGTCTTTGTAGAAACATGTGTTTTCACTGCTGGAATACGTTGTGGGATGCATTGTTTCAATCTCTTGCAAGCCTCATGTTCTTTCTTAGACGATGTGGAAAAACAAGGAGTATGGTTCCCAAATCACTTGCAATCCAGATGAACACACAGTGCATCACTCTTGCCCAAACATGCTCTTTCTCCTAATGCGTTGAGAACATTCAAGAAAGCAGAAAAGAAGGGCCTTTTGCAGTGAATTTCACACTGGTATGTACAAAAAGCCATTTATTTCGGTTGCAGAGTGCAAAAGCATGATTGACTTCATGTTCTCAGTGAAACCCTTACATTTCGAAGTGACCTGAAGTAGGACTTTCACAAAAACATGCGTTTGCGTGTCTGTGGTGAAAGGAATTCTAAGTTGTGTATTCAGTGCTGGAGAGTGACACACTCTACACAGGTTAGACAGCGTTCTTAGAGCACCAACATCCTTCAAATTGAAATTGCTACAAGGTTTGTGTAGCATGCAGAAAGAAGGCTTGTCATTTCAAAGAAAGAAGTGGAAACCAAAATCCACGTACTGAAACGAGCACACCAGTATGGGAGATGTGCATGTGGACACTTTCAAAAAGCAGCTCCTTCTGGGCACTTGGAAACAGCAATGTAAAAACATTTCGTTCGAAGCGGGATTTGGCCAAAGTTGAAAGACCTTCAAACACCAACCCTAAAGAACTTAGCCAAACAATGAATGTTGCAATAAGCTCCTGTAGGAAAGGTGCCTCTGTGACACAACCCCCGAGCAGGTAGCTACATTCTGCACAGTACAAAATGCATATGAATTCCAGGCTGAAAACTCACTCCAGAAGGAAGAAATGCGTGTGTTTCTCTCTGAAAGAACACTCAGCCACTATTCTTTTGCTTGCTCCTTCAAAGTCTTTGTAGAAACGTGTGTTTTCACTGCTGGAATACGTTTTGGGGTGCATTGTTTCAATCTCTTGCAAGCCTCATGTTCTTTCTTACACAATGTGGAAAAACGCGGATTATGTTTCCCAAATCACTTGAAATCCAGGAAAACGCACCCTGCATCACTCGTGCTCAAACACGCTTTTCACCTAATGCATTGAGAACATTCAAGAAAGCAGAAAAGAAGGGCCTTTTGCAGTGAATTTCACACTGGTATGTACAAAAAGCCATTTATTTCGGTTGCAGAGTGCAAAAGCATGATTGACTTCATGTTCTCAGTGAAACCCTTACATTTCCAAGTGAGCTGAAGTAGGACTTTCACAAAAACATGTGTTTGCGTCTCTGTGGTGAAAGGAGCTCTAATTTGTGTATTCAGTGCTGGTGAGTGACACACTCTACACAGGTTAGACAGCGTTCTTAGAGCACCAACATCCTTAAAATTGAAACTGCTACACGATGTGTGTAGCATGCTGAATGAAGGCTTGTCATTTCAAAGAAAGAAGAGGAAACCAAATTCCAGGTAGTGAAACGAACATGCCAGTATGGGAGATGTGCATGTGGACAGTTTCAAGCAGCAGCTCCTTCTGGACACTTGGAAACAGCGCTGTGAAAAAATTTAGTAAGAAGCGGGATTTGGCCAAAGTTGAAAGAACTTCCAAAACGAACCCTAAAGGACTTAGCCAAACAATGAATGTTGCAATAAGCTCCTGCAGGAAAGGTTCTTCAATGACACAACTCCCGAGCAAGTAGCTACATTCTGCACAGTACAAAATGCATATGAATTCCTGGCTGGAAACTCACTCCAGAAGGAAGAAATGCGTGTGTTTCTCTCTGAAAGAACACTCAGCCACTATTCTTTTGCTTTCTCCTTCAAAGTCTTTTTAGAAACGTGTGTTTTCACTGCTGGAATACGTTGTGGGATGCATTGTTTCAATCTCTTGCAAGCCTCATGTTCTTTCTTAGACGATGTGGAAAAACAAGGAGTATGTTTCCCAAATCACTTGCAATCCAGAAAAACACACACCGCATCACTCTTGCCCAAACATGCCCTTTCTCCTAATGCGTTGAGAACATTCAAGAAAGCAGAAAGGAAGAGCATTTTGTAGTGAAATTCAGACTGGCATGTACAAAAAGCCATTTCTTTCGGTTGCAGGGTGTAAAAGCATGATGGTCTTCATGTTCTCGATGAAACCCTTACATTTCCAAGTGACCACAATTAGGACTTTCCCAAAAAGATGTGTTTGCGTGTCTGTGGCGAAAGGAGCTCTAAGTTGTGTATTCAGTGCTGGAGTGTGACACACTCTACATAGGTTTAACAGCGTTTTAAGAGCACCAAAATGCTCAAAGCTGAAAATGCTACAAGGTGTGTGTAGGATGCAGAAAGAAGGCAGGTCATTTCAAAGAAAGAATAGGAAACCAAAATCCAGGTAGTGAAATGAGCACAAGGGGGTATGGGAGATTTGCATGTGGACAGTTTCAAGCAGCAGCTCCTTCTGGACACTTGGAAACAGCGATGTAAAAACATTTTGTTGGAAGCGGGATTTGGCCAAAGTAGAAAGACCTTCCAACACCAACCCTAAAGAACTTAGCCAAAGAGAGAATGTTGCAATAAGCTCCTGTAGGAAAGGTGCTTCAATGACACAACCCCCGAGCAGGTAGCTACATTCTGCACAGTACAAAATGCATATGAATTCCAGGCTGGAAACTCATTCCAGAAGGAAGAAATGCGTGTGTTTCTCTCTGAAAGAACACTCAGCCACTATTCCTTTGCTTGCTCCTTCAAAGTCTTTGTAGAAACATGTGTTTTCACTGCTGGAATACGTTGTGGGATGCATTGTTTCAATCTCTTGCAAGCCTCATGTTCTTTCTTAGACGATGTGGAAAAACAAGGAGTATGGTTCCCAAATCACTTGCAATCCAGATGAACACACAGTGCATCACTCTTGCCCAAACATGCTCTTTCTCCTAATGCGTTGAGAACATTCAAGAAAGCAGAAAAGAAGGGCCTTTTGCAGTGAATTTCACACTGGTATGTACAAAAAGCCATTTATTTCGGTTGCAGAGTGCAAAAGCATGATTGACTTCATGTTCTCAGTGAAACCCTTACATTTCGAAGTGACCTGAAGTAGGACTTTCACAAAAACATGCGTTTGCGTGTCTGTGGTGAAAGGAATTCTAAGTTGTGTATTCAGTGCTGGAGAGTGACACACTCTACACAGGTTAGACAGCGTTCTTAGAGCACCAACATCCTTCAAATTGAAATTGCTACAAGGTTTGTGTAGCATGCAGAAAGAAGGCTTGTCATTTCAAAGAAAGAAGTGGAAACCAAAATCCACGTACTGAAACGAGCACACCAGTATGGGAGATGTGCATGTGGACACTTTCAAAAAGCAGCTCCTTCTGGGCACTTGGAAACAGCAATGTAAAAACATTTCGTTCGAAGCGGGATTTGGCCAAAGTTGAAAGACCTTCAAACACCAACCCTAAAGAACTTAGCCAAACAATGAATGTTGCAATAAGCTCCTGTAGGAAAGGTGCCTCTGTGACACAACCCCCGAGCAGGTAGCTACATTCTGCACAGTACAAAATGCATATGAATTCCAGGCTGAAAACTCACTCCAGAAGGAAGAAATGCGTGTGTTTCTCTCTGAAAGAACACTCAGCCACTATTCTTTTGCTTGCTCCTTCAAAGTCTTTGTAGAAACGTGTGTTTTCACTGCTGGAATACGTTTTGGGGTGCATTGTTTCAATCTCTTGCAAGCCACATGTTCTTTCTTACACAATGTGGAAAAACGCGGATTATGTTTCCCAAATCACTTGAAATCCAGGAAAACGCACCCTGCATCACTCGTGCTCAAACACGCTTTTCACCTAATGCATTGAGAACATTCAAGAAAGCAGAAAAGAAGGGCCTTTTGCAGTGAATTTCACACTGGTATGTACAAAAAGCCATTTATTTCGGTTGCAGAGTGCAAAAGCATGATTGACTTCATGTTCTCAGTGAAACCCTTACATTTCCAAGTGAGCTGAAGTAGGACTTTCACAAAAACATGTGTTTGCGTCTCTGTGGTGAAAGGAGCTCTAATTTGTGTATTCAGTGCTGGTGAGTGACACACTCTACACAGGTTAGACAGCGTTCTTAGAGCACCAACATCCTTAAAATTGAAACTGCTACACGATGTGTGTAGCATGCTGAATGAAGGCTTGTCATTTCAAAGAAAGAAGAGGAAACCAAATTCCAGGTAGTGAAACGAACATGCCAGTATGGGAGATGTGCATGTGGACAGTTTCAAGCAGCAGCTCCTTCTGGACACTTGGAAACAGCGCTGTGAAAAAATTTAGTAAGAAGCGGGATTTGGCCAAAGTTGAAAGAACTTCCAAAACGAACCCTAAAGGACTTAGCCAAACAATGAATGTTGCAATAAGCTCCTGCAGGAAAGGTTCTTCAATGACACAACTCCCGAGCAAGTAGCTACATTCTGCACAGTACAAAATGCATATGAATTCCTGGCTGGAAACTCACTCCAGAAGGAAGAAATGCGTGTGTTTCTCTCTGAAAGAACACTCAGCCACTATTCTTTTGCTTTCTCCTTCAAAGTCTTTTTAGAAACGTGTGTTTTCACTGCTGGAATACGTTGTGGGATGCATTGTTTCAATCTCTTGCAAGCCTCATGTTCTTTCTTAGACGATGTGGAAAAACAAGGAGTATGTTTCCCAAATCACTTGCAATCCAGAAAAACACACACCGCATCACTCTTGCCCAAACATGCCCTTTCTCCTAATGCGTTGAGAACATTCAAGAAAGCAGAAAGGAAGAGCATTTTGTAGTGAAATTCAGACTGGCATGTACAAAAAGCCATTTCTTTCGGTTGCAGGGTGTAAAAGCATGATGGTCTTCATGTTCTCGATGAAACCCTTACATTTCCAAGTGACCACAATTAGGACTTTCCCAAAAAGATGTGTTTGCGTGTCTGTGGCGAAAGGAGCTCTAAGTTGTGTATTCAGTGCTGGAGTGTGACACACTCTACATAGGTTTAACAGCGTTTTAAGAGCACCAAAATGCTCAAAGCTGAAAATGCTACAAGGTGTGTGTAGGATGCAGAAAGAAGGCAGGTCATTTCAAAGAAAGAATAGGAAACCAAAATCCAGGTAGTGAAATGAGCACAAGGGGGTATGGGAGATGTGCATGTGGACAGTTTCAAGCAGCAGCTCCTTCTGGACACTTGGAAACAGCGATGTAAAAACATTTTGTTGGAAGCGGGATTTGGCCAAAGTAGAAAGACCTTCCAACACCAACCCTAAAGAACTTAGCCAAAGAGAGAATGTTGCAATAAGCTCCTGTAGGAAAGGTGCTTCAATGACACAACCCCCGAGCAGGTAGCTACATTCTGCACAGTACAAAATGCATATGAATTCCAGGCTGGAAACTCATTACAGAAGGAAGAAATGCGTGTGTTTCTCTCTGAAAGAACACTCAGCCACTATTCCTTTGCTTGCTCCTTCAAAGTCTTTGTAGAAACATGTGTTTTCACTGCTGGAATACGTTGTGGGATGCATTGTTTCAATCTCTTGCAAGCCTCATGTTCTTTCTTAGACGATGTGGAAAAACAAGGAGTATGGTTCCCAAATCACTTGCAATCCAGATGAACACACAGTGCATCACTCTTGCCCAAACATGCTCTTTCTCCTAATGCGTTGAGAACATTCAAGAAAGCAGAAAAGAAGGGCCTTTTGCAGTGAATTTCACACTGGTATGTACAAAAATCCATTTATTTCGGTTGCAGAGTGCAAAAGCATGATTGACTTCATGTTCTCAATGAAACCCTTACATTTCGAAGTGACCTGAAGTAGGACTTTCACAAAAACATGCGTTTGCGTGTCTGTGTTGAAAGGAATTCTAAGTTGTGTATTCAGTGCTGGAGAGTGACACACTCTACACAGGTTAGACAGCGTTCTTAGAGCACCAACATCCTTAAAATTGAAATTGCTACAAGGTTTGTGTAGCATGCAGAAAGAAGGCTTGTCAAATCAAAGAAAGAAGTGGAAACCAAAATCCACGTACTGAAACGAGCACACCAGTATGGGAGATGTGCATGTGGACACTTTCAAAAAGCAGCTCCTTCTGGGCACTTGGAAACAGCAATGTAAAAACATTTCGTTCGAAGCGGGATTTGGCCAAAGTTGAAAGACATTCAAACACCAACCCTAAAGAACTTAGCCAAACAATGAATGTTGCAATAAGCTCCTGTAGGAAAGGTGCCTCTGTGACACAACCCCCGAGCAGGTAGCTACATTCTGCACAGTACAAAATGCATATGAATTCCAGGCTGAAAACTCACTCCAGAAGGAAGAAATGCGTGTGTTTCTCTCTGAAAGAACACTCAGCCACTATTCTTTTGCTTGCTCCTTCAAAGTCTTTGTAGAAACGTGTGTTTTCACTGCTGGAATACGTTTTGGGGTGCATTGTTTCAATCTCTTGCAAGCCTCATGTTCTTTCTTACACAATGTGGAAAAACGCGGATTATGTTTCCCAAATCACTTGAAATCCAGGAAAACGCACCCTGCATCACTCGTGCTCAAACACGCTTTTCACCTAATGCATTGAGAACATTCAAGAAAGCAGAAAAGAAGGGCCTTTTGCAGTGAATTTCACACTGGTATGTACAAAAAGCCATTTATTTCGGTTGCAGAGTGCAAAAGCATGATTGACTTCATGTTCTCAGTGAAACCCTTACATTTCCAAGTGAGCTGAAGTAGGACTTTCACAAAAACATGTGTTTGCGTCTCTGTGGTGAAAGGAGCTCTAATTTGTGTATTCAGTGCTGGTGAGTGACACACTCTACACAGGTTAGACAGCGTTCTTAGAGCACCAACATCCTTAAAATTGAAACTGCTACACGATGTGTGTAGCATGCTGAATGAAGGCTTGTCATTTCAAAGAAAGAAGAGGAAACCAAATTCCAGGTAGTGAAACGAACATGCCAGTATGGGAGATGTGCATGTGGACAGTTTCAAGCAGCAGCTCCTTCTGGACACTTGGAAACAGCGCTGTGAAAAAATTTAGTAAGAAGCGGGATTTGGCCAAAGTTGAAAGAACTTCCAAAACGAACCCTAAAGGACTTAGCCAAACAATGAATGTTGCAATAAGCTCCTGCAGGAAAGGTTCTTCAATGACACAACTCCCGAGCAAGTAGCTACATTCTGCACAGTACAAAATGCATATGAATTCCTGGCTGGAAACTCACTCCAGAAGGAAGAAATGCGTGTGTTTCTCTCTGAAAGAACACTCAGCCACTATTCTTTTGCTTTCTCCTTCAAAGTCTTTTTAGAAACGTGTGTTTTCACTGCTGGAATACGTTGTGGGATGCATTGTTTCAATCTCTTGCAAGCCTCATGTTCTTTCTTAGACGATGTGGAAAAACAAGGAGTATGTTTCCCAAATCACTTGCAATCCAGAAAAACACACACCGCATCACTCTTGCCCAAACATGCCCTTTCTCCTAATGCGTTGAGAACATTCAAGAAAGCAGAAAGGAAGAGCATTTTGTAGTGAAATTCAGACTGGCATGTACAAAAAGCCATTTCTTTCGGTTGCAGGGTGTAAAAGCATGATGGTCTTCATGTTCTCGATGAAACCCTTACATTTCCAAGTGACCACAATTAGGACTTTCCCAAAAAGATGTGTTTGCGTGTCTGTGGCGAAAGGAGCTCTAAGTTGTGTATTCAGTGCTGGAGTGTGACACACTCTACATAGGTTTAACAGCGTTTTAAGAGCACCAAAATGCTCAAAGCTGAAAATGCTACAAGGTGTGTGTAGGATGCAGAAAGAAGGCAGGTCATTTCAAAGAAAGAATAGGAAACCAAAATCCAGGTAGTGAAATGAGCACAAGGGGGTATGGGAGATGTGCATGTGGACAGTTTCAAGCAGCAGCTCCTTCTGGACACTTGGAAACAGCGATGTAAAAACATTTTGTTCGAAGCGGGATTTGGCCAAAGTAGAAAGACCTTCCAACACCAACCCTAAAGAACTTAGCCAAAGAGAGAATGTTGCAATAAGCTCCTGTAGGAAAGGTGCTTCAATGACACAACCCCCGAGCAGGTAGCTACATTCTGCACAGTACAAAATGCATATGAATTCCAGGCTGGAAACTCATTCCAGAAGGAAGAAATGCGTGTGTTTCTCTCTGAAAGAACACTCAGCCACTATTCCTTTGCTTGCTCCTTCAAAGTCTTTGTAGAAACATGTGTTTTCACTGCTGGAATACGTTGTGGGATGCATTGTTTCAATCTCTTGCAAGCCTCATGTTCTTTCTTAGACGATGTGGAAAAACAAGGAGTATGGTTCCCAAATCACTTGCAATCCAGATGAACACACAGTGCATCACTCTTGCCCAAACATGCTCTTTCTCCTAATGCGTTGAGAACATTCAAGAAAGCAGAAAAGAAGGGCCTTTTGCAGTGAATTTCACACTGGTATGTACAAAAAGCCATTTATTTCGGTTGCAGAGTGCAAAAGCATGATTGACTTCATGTTTTCAATGAAACCCTTACATTTCGAAGTGACCTGAAGTAGGACTTTCACAAAAACATGCGTTTGCGTGTCTGTGGTGAAAGGAATTCTAAGTTGTGTATTCAGTGCTGGAGAGTGACACACTCTACACAGGTTAGACAGCGTTCTTAGAGCACCAACATCCTTAAAATTGAAATTGCTACAAGGTTTGTGTAGCATGCAGAAAGAAGGCTTGTCATTTCAAAGAAAGAAGTGGAAACCAAAATCCACGTACTGAAACGAGCACACCAGTATGGGAGATGTGCATGTGGACACTTTCAAAAAGCAGCTCCTTCTGGGCACTTGGAAACAGCAATGTAAAAACATTTCGTTCGAAGCGGGATTTGGCCAAAGTTGAAAGACCTTCAAACACCAACCCTAAAGAACTTAGCCAAACAATGAATGTTGCAATTGGCTCCTGTAGGAAAGGTGCCTCTGTGACACAACCCCCGAGCAGGTAGCTACATTCTGCACAGTACAAAATGCATATGAATTCCAGGCTGAAAACTCACTCCAGAAGGAAGAAATGCGTGTGTTTCTCTCTGAAAGAACACTCAGCCACTATTCTTTTGCTTGCTCCTTCAAAGTCTTTGTAGAAACGTGTGTTTTCACTGCTGGAATACGTTTTGGGGTGCATTGTTTCAATCTCTTGCAAGCCTCATGTTCTTTCTTACACAATGTGGAAAAACGCGGATTATGTTTCCCAAATCACTTGAATTCCAGGAAAACGCACCCTGCATCACTCGTGCTCAAACACGCTTTTCACCTAATGCATTGAGAACATTCAAGAAAGCAGAAAAGAAGGGCCTTTTGCAGTGAATTTCACACTGGTATGTACAAAAAGCCCTTTATTTCGGTTGCAGAGTGCAAAAGCATGATTGACTTCATGTTCTCAGTGAAACCCTTACATTTCCAAGTGAGCTGAAGTAGGACTTTCACAAAAACATGTGTTTGCGTCTCTGTGGTGAAAGGAGCTCTAATTTGTGTATTCAGTGCTGGTGAGTGACACACTCTACACAGGTTAGACAGCGTTCTTAGAGCACCAACATCCTTAAAATTGAAACTGCTACACGATGTGTGTAGCATGCTGAATGAAGGCTTGTCATTTCAAAGAAAGAAGAGGAAACCAAATTCCAGGTAGTGAAACGAACATGCCAGTATGGGAGATGTGCATGTGGACAGTTTCAAGCAGCAGCTCCTTCTGGACACTTGGAAACAGCGCTGTGAAAAAATTTAGTAAGAAGCGAGATTTGGCCAAAGTTGAAAGAACTTCCAAAACGAACCCTAAAGGACTTAGCCAAACAATGAATGTTGCAATAAGCTCCTGCAGGAAAGGTTCTTCAATGACACAACTCCCGAGCAAGTAGCTACATTCTGCACAGTACAAAATGCATATGAATTCCTGGCTGGAAACTCACTCCAGAAGGAAGAAATGCGTGTGTTTCTCTCTGAAAGAACACTCAGCCACTATTCTTTTGCTTTCTCCTTCAAAGTCTTTTTAGAAACGTGTGTTTTCACTGCTGGAATACGTTGTGGGATGCATTGTTTCAATCTCTTGCAAGCCTCATGTTCTTTCTTAGACGATGTGGAAAAACAAGGAGTATGTTTCCCAAATCACTTGCAATCCAGATGAACACACAGTGCATCACTCTTGCCCAAACATGCTCTTTCTCCTAATGCGTTGAGAACATTCAAGAAAGCAGAAAAGAAGGGCCTTTTGCAGTGAATTTCACACTGGTATGTACAAAAAGCCATTTATTTCGGTTGCAGCGTGCAAAAGCATGATTGACTTCATGTTTTCAATGAATTACTTACATTTCGAAGTGACCTGAAGTAGGACTTTCACAAAAACATGCGTTTGCGTGTCTGTGGTGAAAGGAATTCTAAGTTGTGTATTCAGTGCTGGAGAGTGACACACTCTACACAGGTTAGACAGCGTTCTTAGAGCACCAACATCCTTAAAATTGAAATTGCTAAAAGGTTTGTGTAGCATGCAGAAAGAAGGCTTGTCATTTCAAAGAAAGAAGTGGAAACCAAAATCCAGGTACTGAAACGAGCACACCAGTATGGGAGCTGTGCATGTGGACACTTTCAAAAAGCAGCTCCTTCTGGGCACTTGGAAACAGCAATGTAAAAACATTTCGTTCGAAGCGGGATTTGGCCAAAGTTGAAAGACCTTCAAACACCAAGCCTAAAGAACTTAGCCAAACAATGAATGTTGCAATAAGCTCCTGTAGGAAAGGTGCCTCTATGACACAACCCCCGAGCAGGTAGCTACATTCTGCACAGTACAAAATGCATATGAATTCCAGGCTGAAAACTCACTCCAGAAGGAAGAAATGCGTGTGTTTCTCTCTGAAAGATCACTCAGCCACTATTCTTTTGCTTGCTCCTTCAAAGTCTTTGTAGAAACGTGTGTTTTCACTGCTGGAATACGTTTTGGGGTGCATTGTTTCAATCTCTTGCAAGCCTCATGTTCTTTCTTACACAATGTGGAAAAACGCGGATTATGTTTCCCAAATCACTTGAAATCCAGGAAAACGCACCCTGCATCACTCGTGCTCAAACACGCTTTTCACCTAATGCATTGAGAACATTCAAGAAAGCAGAAAATAAGGGCCTTTTGCAGTGAATTTCACACTGGTATGTACAAAAAGCCATTTATTTCGGTTGCAGAGTGCAAAAGCACGATTGACTTCATGTTCTCAGTGAAACCCTTACATTTCCAAGTGAGCTGAAGTAGGACTTTCACAAAAACATGTGTTTGCGTCTCTGTGGTGAAAGGAGCTCTAATTTGTGTATTCAGTGCTGGTGAGTGACACACTCTACACAGGTTAGACAGCGTTCTTAGAGCACCAACATCCTTAAAATTGAAACTGCTACACGATGTGTGTAGCATGCTGAATGAAGGCTTGTCATTTCAAAGAAAGAAGAGGAAACCAAATTCCAGGTAGTGAAACGAACATGCCAGTATGGGAGATGTGCATGTGGACAGTTTCAAGCAGCAGCTCCTTCTGGACACTTGGAAACAGCGCTGTGAAAAAATTTAGTAAGAAGCGGGATTTGGCCAAAGTTGAAAGAACTTCCAAAACGAACCCTAAAGGACTTAGCCAAACAATGAATGTTGCAATAAGCTCCTGCAGGAAAGGTTCTTCAATGACACAACTCCCGAGCAAGTAGCTACATTCTGCACAGTACAAAATGCATATGAATTCCTGGCTGGAAACTCACTCCAGAAGGAAGAAATGCGTGTGTTTCTCTCTGAAAGAACACTCAGCCACTATTCTTTTGCTTTCTCCTTCAAAGTCTTTTTAGAAACGTGTGTTTTCACTGCTGGAATACGTTGTGGGATGCATTGTTTCAATCTCTTGCAAGCCTCATGTTCTTTCTTAGACGATGTGGAAAAACAAGGAGTATGTTTCCCAAATCACTTGCAATCCAGAAAAACACACACCGCATCACTCTTACCCAAACATGCCCTTTCTCCTAATGCGTTGAGAACATTCAAGAAAGCAGAAAGGAAGAGCATTTTGTAGTGAAATTCAGACTGGCATGTACAAAAAGCCATTTCTTTCGGTTACAGGGTGTAAAAGCATGATGGTCTTCATGTTCTCGATGAAACCCTTACATTTCCAAGTGACCACAATTAGGACTTTCCCAAAAAGATGTGTTTGCGTGTCTGTGGCGAAAGGAGCTCTAAGTTGTGTATTCAGTGCTGGAGTGTGACACACTCTACATAGGTTTAACAGCGTTTTAAGAGCACCAAAATGCTCAAAGCTGAAAATGCTACAAGGTGTGTGTAGGATGCAGAAAGAAGGCAGGTCATTTCAAAGAAAGAATAGGAAACCAAAATCCAGGTAGTGAAATGAGCACAAGGGGGTATGGGAGATTTGCATGTGGACAGTTTCAAGCAGCAGCTCCTTCTGGACACTTGGAAACAGCGATGTAAAAACATTTTGTTCGAAGCGGGATTTGGCCAAAGTAGAAAGACCTTCCAACACCAACCCTAAAGAACTTAGCCAAAGAGAGAATGCTGCAATAAGCTCCTGTAGGAAAGGTGCTTCAATGACACAACCCCCGAGCAGGTAGCTACATTCTGCACAGTACAAAATGCATATGAATTCCTGGCTGGAAACTCACTCCAGAAGGAAGAAATGCGTGTGTTTCTCTCTGAAAGAACACTCAGCCACTATTCTTTTGCTTTCTCCTTCAAAGTCTTTTTAGAAACGTGTGTTTTCACTGCTGGAATACGTTGTGGGATGCATTGTTTCAATCTCTTGCAAGCCTCATGTTCTTTCTTAGACGATGTGGAAAAACAAGGAGTATTTTTCCCAAATCACTTGCAATCCAGATGAACACACAGTGCATCACTCTTGCCCAAACATGCTCTTTCTCCTAATGCGTTGAGAACATTCAAGAAAGCAGAAAAGAAGGGCCTTTTGCAGTGAATTTCACACTGGTATGTACAAAAAGCCATTTATTTCGGTTGCAGCGTGCAAAAGCATGATTGACTTCATGTTTTCAATGAAACCCTTACATTTCGAAGTGACCTGAAGTAGGACTTTCACAAAAACATGCGTTTGCGTGTCTGTGGTGAAAGGAATTCTAAGTTGTGTATTCAGTGCTGGAGAGTGACACACTCTACACAGGTTAGACAGCGTTCTTAGAGCACCAACATCCTTAAAATTGAAATTGCTACAAGGTTTGTGTAGCATGCAGAAAGAAGGCTTGTCATTTCAAAGAAAGAAGTGGAAACCAAAATCCACGTACTGAAACGAGCACACCAGTATGGGAGATGTGCATGTGGACACTTTCAAAAAGCAGCTCCTTCTGGGCACTTGGAAACAGCAATGTAAAAACATTTCGTTCGAAGCGGGATTTGGCCAAAGTTGAAAGACCTTCAAACACCAAGCCTAAAGAACTTAGCCAAACAATGAATGTTGCAATAAGCTCCTGTAGGAAAGGTGCCTCTATGACACAACCCCCGAGCAGGTAGCTACATTCTGCACAGTACAAAATGCATATGAATTCCAGGCTGAAAACTCACTCCAGAAGGAAGAAATGCGTGTGTTTCTCTCTGAAAGAACACTCAGCCACTATTCTTTTGCTTGCTCCTTCAAAGTCTTTGTAGAAACGTGTGTTTTCACTGCTGGAATACGTTTTGGGGTGCATTGTTTCAATCTCTTGCAAGCGTCATGTTCTTTCTTACACAATGTGGAAAAACGCGGATTATGTTTCCCAAATCACTTGAAATCCAGGAAAACGCACCCTGCATCACTCGTGCTCAAACACGCTTTTCACCTAATGCATTGAGAACATTCAAGAAAGCAGAAAATAAGGGCCTTTTGCAGTGAATTTCACACTGGTATGTACAAAAAGCCATTTATTTCGGTTGCAGAGTGCAAAAGCACGATTGACTTCATGTTCTCAGTGAAACCCTTACATTTCCAAGTGAGCTGAAGTAGGACTTTCACAAAAACATGTGTTTGCGTCTCTGTGGTGAAAGGAGCTCTAATTTGTGTATTCAGTGCTGGTGAGTGACACACTCTACACAGGTTAGACAGCGTTCTTAGAGCACCAACATCCTTAAAATTGAAACTGCTACACGATGTGTGTAGCATGCTGAATGAAGGCTTGTCATTTCAAAGAAAGAAGAGGAAACCAAATTCCAGGTAGTGAAACGAACATGCCAGTATGGGAGATGTGCATGTGGACAGTTTCAAGCAGCAGCTCCTTCTGGACACTTGGAAACAGCGCTGTGAAAAAATTTAGTAAGAAGCGGGATTTGGCCAAAGTTGAAAGAACTTCCAAAACGAACCCTAAAGGACTTAGCCAAACAATGAATGTTGCAATAAGCTCCTGCAGGAAAGGTTCTTCAATGACACAACTCCCGAGCAAGTAGCTACATTCTGCACAGTACAAAATGCATATGAATTCCTGGCTGGAAACTCACTCCAGAAGGAAGAAATGCGTGTGTTTCTCTCTGAAAGAACACTCAGCCACTATTCTTTTGCTTTCTCCTTCAAAGTCTTTTTAGAAACGTGTGTTTTCACTGCTGGAATACGTTGTGGGATGCATTGTTTCAATCTCTTGCAAGCCTCATGTTCTTTCTTAGACGATGTGGAAAAACAAGGAGTATGTTTCCCAAATCACTTGCAATCCAGAAAAACACACACCGCATCACTCTTACCCAAACATGCCCTTTCTCCTAATGCGTTGAGAACATTCAAGAAAGCAGAAAGGAAGAGCATTTTGTAGTGAAATTCAGACTGGCATGTACAAAAAGCCATTTCTTTCGGTTACAGGGTGTAAAAGCATGATGGTCTTCATGTTCTCGATGAAACCCTTACATTTCCAAGTGACCACAATTAGGACTTTCCCAAAAAGATGTGTTTGCGTGTCTGTGGCGAAAGGAGCTCTAAGTTGTGTATTCAGTGCTGGAGTGTGACACACTCTACATAGGTTTAACAGCGTTTTAAGAGCACCAAAATGCTCAAAGCTGAAAATGCTACAAGGTGTGTGTAGGATGCAGAAAGAAGGCAGGTCATTTCAAAGAAAGAATAGGAAACCAAAATCCAGGTAGTGAAATGAGCACAAGGGGGTATGGGAGATTTGCATGTGGACAGTTTCAAGCAGCAGCTCCTTCTGGACACTTGGAAACAGCGATGTAAAAACATTTTGTTCGAAGCGGGATTTGGCCAAAGTAGAAAGACCTTCCAACACCAACCCTAAAGAACTTAGCCAAAGAGAGAATGCTGCAATAAGCTCCTGTAGGAAAGGTGCTTCAATGACACAACCCCCGAGCAGGTAGCTACATTCTGCACAGTACAAAATGCATATGAATTCCTGGCTGGAAACTCACTCCAGAAGGAAGAAATGCGTGTGTTTCTCTCTGAAAGAACACTCAGCCACTATTCTTTTGCTTTCTCCTTCAAAGTCTTTTTAGAAACGTGTGTTTTCACTGCTGGAATACGTTGTGGGATGCATTGTTTCAATCTCTTGCAAGCCTCATGTTCTTTCTTAGACGATGTGGAAAAACAAGGAGTATGGTTCCCAAATCACTTGCAATCCAGATGAACACACAGTGCATCACTCTTGCCCAAACATGCTCTTTCTCCTAATGCGTTGAGAACATTCAAGAAAGCAGAAAAGAAGGGCCTTTTGCAGTGAATTTCACACTGGTATGTACAAAAAGCCATTTATTTCGGTTGCAGCGTGCAAAAGCATGGTTGACTTCATGTTTTCAGTGAAACCCTTACATTTCGAAGTGACCTGAAGTAGGACTTTCACAAAAACATGCGTTTGCGTGTCTGTGGTGAAAGGAATTCTAAGTTGTGTATTCAGTGCTGGAGAGTGACACACTCTACACAGGTTAGACAGCGTTCTTAGAGCACCAACATCCTTAAAATTGAAATTGCTACAAGGTTTGTGTAGCATGCAGAAAGAAGGCTTGTCATTTCAAAGAAAGAAGTGGAAACCAAAATCCATGTACTGAAACGAGCACACCAGTATGGGAGATGTGCATGTGGACACTTTCAAAAAGCAGCTCCTTCTGGGCACTTGGAAACAGCAATGTAAAAACATTTCGTTCGAAGCGGGATTTGGCCAAAGTTGAAAGACCTTCAAACACCAACCCTAAAGAACTTAGCCAAACAATGAATGTTGCAATAAGCTCCTGTAGGAAAGGTGCCTCTGTGACACAACCCCCGAGCAGGTAGCTACATTCTGCACAGTACAAAATGCATATGAATTCCAGGCTGAAAACTCACTCCAGAAGGAAGAAATGCGTGTGTTTCTCTCTGAAAGAACACTCAGCCACTATTCTTTTGCTTGCTCCTTCAAAGTCTTTGTAGAAACGTGTGTTTTCACTGCTGGAATACGTTTTGGGGTGCATTGTTTCAATCTCTTGCAAGCCTCATGTTCTTTCTTACACAATGTGGAAAAACGCGGATTATGTTTCCCAAATCACTTGAAATCCAGGAAAACGCACCCTGCATCACTCGTGCTCAAACACGCTTTTCACCTAATGCATTGAGAACATTCAAGAAAGCAGAAAAGAAGGGCCTTTTGCAGTGAATTTCACACTGGTATGTACAAAAAGCCATTTATTTCGGTTGCAGAGTGCAAAAGCACGATTGACTTCATGTTCTCAGTGAAACCCTTACATTTCCAAGTGAGCTGAAGTAGGACTTTCACAAAAACATGTGTTTGCGTCTCTGTGGTGAAAGGAGCTCTAATTTGTGTATTCAGTGCTGGTGAGTGACACACTCTACACAGGTTAGACAGCGTTCTTAGAGCACCAACATCCTTAAAATTGAAACTGCTACACGATGTGTGTAGCATGCTGAATGAAGGCTTGTCATTTCAAAGAAAGAAGAGGAAACCAAATTCCAGGTAGTGAAACGAACATGCCAGTATGGGAGATGTGCATGTGGACAGTTTCAAGCAGCAGCTCCTTCTGGACACTTGGAAACAGCGCTGTGAAAAAATTTAGTAAGAAGCGGGATTTGGCCAAAGTTGAAAGAACTTCCAAAACGAACCCTAAAGGACTTAGCCAAACAATGAATGTTGCAATAAGCTCCTGCAGGAAAGGTTCTTCAATGACACAACTCCCGAGCAAGTAGCTACACTCTGCACAGTACAAAATGCATATGAATTCCTGGCTGGAAACTCACTCCAGAAGGAAGAAATGCGTGTGTTTCTCTCTGAAAGAACACTCAGCCACTATTCTTTTGCTTTCTCCTTCAAAGTCTTTTTAGAAACGTGTGTTTTCACTGCTGGAATACGTTGTGGGATGCATTGTTTCAATCTCTTGCAAGCCTCATGTTCTTTCTTAGACGATGTGGAAAAACAAGGAGTATGTTTCCCAAATCACTTGCAATCCAGAAAAACACACACCGCATCACTCTTGCCCAAACATGCCCTTTCTCCTAATGCGTTGAGAACATTCAAGAAAGCAGAAAGGAAGAGCATTTTGTAGTGAAATTCAGACTGGCATGTACAAAAAGCCATTTCTTTCGGTTGCAGGGTGTAAAAGCATGATGGTCTTCATGTTCTCGATGAAACTCTTACATTTCCAAGTGACCACAATTAGGACTTTCCCAAAAAGATGTGTTTGCGTGTCTGTGGCGAAAGGAGCTCTAAGTTGTGTATTCAGTGCTGGAGTGTGACACACTCTACATAGGTTTAACAGCGTTTTAAGAGCACCAAAATGCTCAAAGCTGAAAATGCTACAAGGTGTGTGTAGGATGCAGAAAGAAGGCAGGTCATTTCAAAGAAAGAATAGGAAACCAAAATCCAGGTAGTGAAATGAGCACAAGGGGGTATGGGAGATGTGCATGTGGACAGTTTCAAGCAGCAGCTCCTTCTGGACACTTGGAAACAGCGATGTAAAAACATTTTGTTCGAAGCGGGATTTGGCCAAAGTAGAAAGACCTTCCAACACCAACCCTAAAGAACTTAGCCAAAGAGAGAATGTTGCAATAAGCTCCTGTAGGAAAGGTGCTTCAATGACACAACCCCCGAGCAGGTAGCTACATTCTGCACAGTACAAAATGCATATGAATTCCAGGCTGGAAACTCATTCCAGAAGGAAGAAATGCGTGTGTTTCTCTCTGAAAGAACACTCAGCCACTATTCCTTTGCTTGCTCCTTCAAAGTCTTTGTAGAAACATGTGTTTTCACTGCTGGAATACGTTGTGGGATGCATTGTTTCAATCTCTTGCAAGCCTCATGTTCTTTCTTAGACGATGTGGAAAAACAAGGAGTATGGTTCCCAAATCACTTGCAATCCAGATGAACACACAGTGCATCACTCTTGCCCAAACATGCTCTTTCTCCTAATGCGTTGAGAACATTCAAGAAAGCAGAAAAGAAGGGCCTTTTGCAGTGAATTTCACACTGGTATGTACAAAAAGCCATTTATTTCGGTTGCAGAGTGCAAAAGCATGATTGACTTCATGTTTTCAATGAAACCCTTACATTTCGAAGTGACCTGAAGTAGGACTTTCACAAAAACATGCGTTTGCGTGTCTGTGGTGAAAGGAATTCTAAGTTGTGTATTCAGTGCTGGAGAGTGACACACTCTACACAGGTTAGACAGCGTTCTTAGAGCACCAACATCCTTAAAATTGAAATTGCTACAAGGTTTGTGTAGCATGCAGAAAGAAGGCTTGTCATTTCAAAGAAAGAAGTGGAAACCAAAATCCACGTACTGAAACGAGCACACCAGTATGGGAGATGTGCATGTGGACACTTTCAAAAAGCAGCTCCTTCTGGGCACTTGGAAACAGCAATGTAAAAACATTTCGTTCGAAGCGGGATTTGGCCAAAGTTGAAAGACCTTCAAACACCAACCCTAAAGAACTTAGCCAAACAATGAATGTTGCAATTGGCTCCTGTAGGAAAGGTGCCTCTGTGACACAACCCCCGAGCAGGTAGCTACATTCTGCACAGTACAAAATGCATATGAATTCCAGGCTGAAAACTCACTCCAGAAGGAAGAAATGCGTGTGTTTCTCTCTGAAAGAACACTCAGCCACTATTCTTTTGCTTGCTCCTTCAAAGTCTTTGTAGAAACGTGTGTTTTCACTGCTGGAATACGTTTTGGGGTGCATTGTTTCAATCTCTTGCAAGCCTCATGTTCTTTCTTACACAATGTGGAAAAACGCGGATTATGTTTCCCAAATCACTTGAATTCCAGGAAAACGCACCCTGCATCACTCGTGCTCAAACACGCTTTTCACCTAATGCATTGAGAACATTCAAGAAAGCAGAAAAGAAGGGCCTTTTGCAGTGAATTTCACACTGGTATGTACAAAAAGCCCTTTATTTCGGTTGCAGAGTGCAAAAGCATGATTGACTTCATGTTCTCAGTGAAACCCTTACATTTCCAAGTGAGCTGAAGTAGGACTTTCACAAAAACATGTGTTTGCGTGTCTGTGGTGAAAGGAGCTCTAATTTGTGTATTCAGTGCTGGTGAGTGACACACTCTACACAGGTTAGACAGCGTTCTTAGAGCACCAACATCCTTAAAATTGAAACTGCTACACGATGTGTGTAGCATGCTGAATGAAGGCTTGTCATTTCAAAGAAAGAAGAGGAAACCAAATTCCAGGTAGTGAAACGAACATGCCAGTATGGGAGATGTGCATGTGGACAGTTTCAAGCAGCAGCTCCTTCTGGACACTTGGAAACAGCGCTGTGAAAAAATTTAGTAAGAAGCGGGATTTGGCCAAAGTTGAAAGAACTTCCAAAACGAACCCTAAAGGACTTAGCCAAACAATGAATGTTGCAATAAGCTCCTGCAGGAAAGGTTCTTCAATGACACAACTCCCGAGCAAGTAGCTACACTCTGCACAGTACAAAATGCATATGAATTCCTGGCTGGAAACTCACTCCAGAAGGAAGAAATGCGTGTGTTTCTCTCTGAAAGAACACTCAGCCACTATTCTTTTGCTTTCTCCTTCAAAGTCTTTTTAGAAACGTGTGTTTTCACTGCTGGAATACGTTGTGGGATCCATTGTTTCAATCTCTTGCAAGCCTCATGTTCTTTCTTAGACGATGTGGAAAAACAAGGAGTATGTTTCCCAAATCACTTGCAATCCAGAAAAACACACACCGCATCACTCTTGCCCAAACATGCCCTTTCTCCTAATGCGTTGAGAACATTCAAGAAAGCAGAAAGGAAGAGCATTTTGTAGTGAAATTCAGACTGGCATGTACAAAAAGCCATTTCTTTCGGTTGCAGGGTGTAAAAGCATGATGGTCTTCATGTTCTCGATGAAACCCTTACATTTCCAAGTGACCACAATTAGGACTTTCCCAAAAAGATGTGTTTGCGTGTCTGTGGCGAAAGGAGCTCTAAGTTGTGTATTCAGTGCTGGAGTGTGACACACTCTACATAGGTTTAACAGCGTTTTAAGAGCACCAAAATGCTCAAAGCTGAAAATGCTACAAGGTGTGTGTAGGATGCAGAAAGAAGGCAGGTCATTTCAAAGAAAGAATAGGAAACCAAAATCCAGGTAGTGAAATGAGCACAAGGGGGTATGGGAGATGTGCATGTGGACAGTTTCAAGCAGCAGCTCCTTCTGGACACTTGGAAACAGCGATGTAAAAACATTTTGTTCGAAGCGGGATTTGGCCAAAGTAGAAAGACCTTCCAACACCAACCCTAAAGAACTTAGCCAAAGAGAGAATGTTGCAATAAGCTCCTGTAGGAAAGGTGCTTCAATGACACAACCCCCGAGCAGGTAGCTACATTCTGCACAGTACAAAATGCATATGAATTCCAGGCTGGAAACTCATTCCAGAAGGAAGAAATGCGTGTGTTTCTCTCTGAAAGAACACTCAGCCACTATTCCTTTGCTTGCTCCTTCAAAGTCTTTGTAGAAACATGTGTTTTCACTGCTGGAATACGTTGTGGGATGCATTGTTTCAATCTCTTGCAAGCCTCATGTTCTTTCTTAGACGATGTGGAAAAACAAGGAGTATGGTTCCCAAATCACTTGCAATCCAGATGAACACACAGTGCATCACTCTTGCCCAAACATGCTCTTTCTCCTAATGCGTTGAGAACATTCAAGAAAGCAGAAAAGAAGGGCCTTTTGCAGTGAATTTCACACTGGTATGTACAAAAAGCCATTTATTTCGGTTGCAGAGTGCAAAAGCATGATTGACTTCATGTTCTCAGTGAAACCCTTACATTTCGAAGTGACCTGAAGTAGGACTTTCACAAAAACATGCGTTTGCGTGTCTGTGGTGAAAGGAATTCTAAGTTGTGTATTCAGTGCTGGAGAGTGACACACTCTACACAGGTTAGACAGCGTTCTTAGAGCACCAACATCCTTAAAATTGAAATTGCTACAAGGTTTGTGTAGCATGCAGAAAGAAGGCTTGTCATTTCAAAGAAAGAAGTGGAAACCAAAATCCACGTACTGAAACGAGCACACCAGTATGGGAGATGTGCATGTGGACACTTTCAAAAAGCAGCTCCTTCTGGGCACTTGGAAACAGCAATGTAAAAACATTTCGTTCGAAGCGGGATTTGGCCAAAGTTGAAAGACCTTCAAACACCAACCCTAAAGAACTTAGCCAAACAATGAATGTTGCAATAAGCTCCTGTAGGAAAGGTGCCTCTGTGACACAACCCCCGAGCAGGTAGCTACATTCTGCACAGTACAAAATGCATATGAATTCCAGGCTGAAAACTCACTCCAGAAGGAAGAAATGCGTGTGTTTCTCTCTGAAAGAACACTCAGCCACTATTCTTTTGCTTGCTCCTTCAAAGTCTTTGTAGAAACGTGTGTTTTCACTGCTGGAATACGTTTTGGGGTGCATTGTTTCAATCTCTTGCAAGCCTCATGTTCTTTCTTACACAATGTGGAAAAACGCGGATTATGTTTCCCAAATCACTTGAAATCCAGGAAAACGCACCCTGCATCACTCGTGCTCAAACACGCTTTTCACCTAATGCATTGAGAACATTCAAGAAAGCAGAAAAGAAGGGCCTTTTGCAGTGAATTTCACACTGGTATGTACAAAAAGCCATTTATTTCGGTTGCAGAGTGCAAAAGCATGATTGACTTCATGTTCTCAGTGAAACCCTTACATTTCCAAGTGAGCTGAAGTAGGACTTTCACAAAAACATGTGTTTGCGTGTCTGTGGTGAAAGGAGCTCTAATTTGTGTATTCAGTGCTGGTGAGTGACACACTCTACACAGGTTAGACAGCGTTCTTAGAGCACCAACATCCTTAAAATTGAAACTGCTACACGATGTGTGTAGCATGCTGAATGAAGGCTTGTCATTTCAAAGAAAGAAGAGGAAACCAAATTCCAGGTAGTGAAACGAACATGCCAGTATGGGAGATGTGCATGTGGACAGTTTCAAGCAGCAGCTCCTTCTGGACACTTGGAAACAGCGCTGTGAAAAAATTTAGTAAGAAGCGGGATTTGGCCAAAGTTGAAAGAACTTCCAAAACGAACCCTAAAGGACTTAGCCAAACAATGAATGTTGCAATAAGCTCCTGCAGGAAAGGTTCTTCAATGACACAACTCCCGAGCAAGTAGCTACATTCTGCACAGTACAAAATGCATATGAATTCCTGGCTGGAAACTCACTCCAGAAGGAAGAAATGCGTGTGTTTCTCTCTGAAAGAACACTCAGCCACTATTCTTTTGCTTTCTCCTTCAAAGTCTTTTTAGAAACGTGTGTTTTCACTGCTGGAATACGTTGTGGGATGCATTGTTTCAATCTCTTGCAAGCCTCATGTTCTTTCTTAGACGATGTGGAAAAACAAGGAGTATGTTTCCCAAATCACTTGCAATCCAGAAAAACACACACCGCATCACTCTTGCCCAAACATGCCCTTTCTCCTAATGCGTTGAGAACATTCAAGAAAGCAGAAAGGAAGAGCATTTTGTAGTGAAATTCAGACTGGCATGTACAAAAAGCCATTTCTTTCGGTTGCAGGGTGTAAAAGCATGATGGTCTTCATGTTCTCGATGAAACCCTTACATTTCCAAGTGACCACAATTAGGACTTTCCCAAAAAGATGTGTTTGCGTGTCTGTGGCGAAAGGAGCTCTAAGTTGTGTATTCAGTGCTGGAGTGTGACACACTCTACATAGGTTTAACAGCGTTTTAAGAGCACCAAAATGCTCAAAGCTGAAAATGCTACAAGGTGTGTGTAGGATGCAGAAAGAAGGCAGGTCATTTCAAAGAAAGAATAGGAAACCAAAATCCAGGTAGTGAAATGAGCACAAGGGGGTATGGGAGATGTGCATGTGGACAGTTTCAAGCAGCAGCTCCTTCTGGACACTTGGAAACAGCGATGTAAAAACATTTTGTTCGAAGCGGGATTTGGCCAAAGTAGAAAGACCTTCCAACACCAACCCTAAAGAACTTAGCCAAAGAGAGAATGTTGCAATAAGCTCCTGTAGGAAAGGTGCTTCAATGACACAACCCCCGAGCAGGTAGCTACATTCTGCACAGTACAAAATGCATATGAATTCCAGGCTGGAAACTCATTCCAGAAGGAAGAAATGCGTGTGTTTCTCTCTGAAAGAACACTCAGCCACTATTCTTTTGCTTGCTCCTTCAAAGTCTTTGTAGAAACATGTGTTTTCACTGCTGGAATACGTTGTGGGATGCATTGTTTCAATCTCTTGCAAGCCTCATGTTCTTTCTTAGACGATGTGGAAAAACAAGGAGTATGGTTCCCAAATCACTTGCAATCCAGATGAACACACAGTGCATCACTCTTGCCCAAACATGCTCTTTCTCCTAATGCGTTGAGAACATTCAAGAAAGCAGAAAAGAAGGGCCTTTTGCAGTGAATTTCACACTGGTATGTACAAAAAGCCATTTATTTCGGTTGCAGAGTGCAAAAGCATGATTGACTTCATGTTTTCAATGAAACCCTTACATTTCGAAGTGACCTGAAGTAGGACTTTCACAAAAACATGCGTTTGCGTGTCTGTGGTGAAAGGAATTCTAAGTTGTGTATTCAGTGCTGGAGAGTGACACACTCTACACAGGTTAGACAGCGTTCTTAGAGCACCAACATCCTTAAAATTGAAATTGCTACAAGGTTTGTGTAGCATGCAGAAAGAAGGCTTGTCATTTCAAAGAAAGAAGTGGAAACCAAAATCCACGTACTGAAACGAGCACACCAGTATGGGAGATGTGCATGTGGACACTTTCAAAAAGCAGCTCCTTCTGGGCACTTGGAAACAGCAATGTAAAAACATTTCGTTCGAAGCGGGATTTGGCCAAAGTTGAAAGACCTTCAAACACCAACCCTAAAGAACTTAGCCAAACAATGAATGTTGCAATAAGCTCCTGTAGGAAAGGTGCCTCTGTGACACAACCCCCGAGCAGGTAGCTACATTCTGCACAGTACAAAATGCATATGAATTCCAGGCTGAAAACTCACTCCAGAAGGAAGAAATGCGTGAGTTTCTCTCTGAAAGAACACTCAGCCACTATTCTTTTGCTTGCTCCTTCAAAGTCTTTGTAGAAACGTGTGTTTTCACTGCTGGAATACGTTTTGGGGTGCATTGTTTCAATCTCTTGCAAGCCTCATGTTCTTTCTTACACAATGTGGAAAAACGCGTATTATGTTTCCCAAATCACTTGAAATCCAGGAAAACGCACCCTGCATCACTCGTGCTCAAACAAGCTTTTCACCTAATGCATTGAGAACATTCAAGAAAGCAGAAAAGAAGGGCCTTTTGCAGTGAATTTCACACTGGTATGTACAAAAAGCCATTTATTTCGGTTGCAGAGTGCAAAAGCATGATTGACTTCATGTTCTCAGTGAAACCCTTACATTTCCAAGTGAGCTGAAGTAGGACTTTCAAAAAAACATGTGTTTGCGTCTCTGTGGTGAAAGGAGCTCTAATTTGTGTATTCAGTGCTGGTGAGTGACACACTCTACACAGGTTAGACAGCGTTCTTAGAGCACCAACATCCTTAAAATTGAAACTGCTACACGATGTGTGTAGCATGCTGAATGAAGGCTTGTCATTTCAAAGAAAGAAGAGGAAACCAAATTCCAGGTAGTGAAACGAACATGCCAGTATGGGAGATGTGCATGTGGACAGTTTCAAGCAGCAGCTCCTTCTGGACACTTGGAAACAGCGCTGTGAAAAAATTTAGTAAGAAGCGGGATTTGGCCAAAGTTGAAAGAACTTCCAAAACGAACCCTAAAGGACTTAGCCAAACAATGAATGTTGCAATAAGCTCCTGCAGGAAAGGTTCTTCAATGACACAACTCCCGAGCAAGTAGCTACATTCTGCACAGTACAAAATGCATATGAATTCCTGGCTGGAAACTCACTCCAGAAGGAAGAAATGCGTGTGTTTCTCTCTGAAAGAACACTCAGCCACTATTCTTTTGCTTTCTCCTTCAAAGTCTTTTTAGAAACGTGTGTTTTCACTGCTGGAATACGTTGTGGGATGCATTGTTTCAATCTCTTGCAAGCCTCATGTTCTTTCTTAGACGATGTGGAAAAACAAGGAGTATGTTTCCCAAATCACTTGCAATCCAGATGAACACACAGTGCATCACTCTTGCCCAAACATGCTCTTTCTCCTAATGCGTTGAGAACATTCAAGAAAGCAGAAAAGAAGGGCCTTTTGCAGTGAATTTCACACTGGTATGTACAAAAAGCCATTTATTTCGGTTGCAGCGTGCAAAAGCATGATTGACTTCATGTTTTCAATGAATTACTTACATTTCGAAGTGACCTGAAGTAGGACTTTCACAAAAACATGCGTTTGCGTGTCTGTGGTGAAAGGAATTCTAAGTTGTGTATTCAGTGCTGGAGAGTGACACACTCTACACAGGTTAGACAGCGTTCTTAGAGCACCAACATCCTTAAAATTGAAATTGCTAAAAGGTTTGTGTAGCATGCAGAAAGAAGGCTTGTCATTTCAAAGAAAGAAGTGGAAACCAAAATCCAGGTACTGAAACGAGCACACCAGTATGGGAGCTGTGCATGTGGACACTTTCAAAAAGCAGCTCCTTCTGGGCACTTGGAAACAGCAATGTAAAAACATTTCGTTCGAAGCGGGATTTGGCCAAAGTTGAAAGACCTTCAAACACCAACCCTAAAGAACTTAGCCAAACAATGAATGTTGCAATAAGCTCCTGTAGGAAAGGTGCCTCTGTGACACAACCCCCGAGCAGGTAGCTACATTCTGCACAGTACAAAATGCATATGAATTCCAGGCTGAAAACTCACTCCAGAAGGAAGAAATGCGTGAGTTTCTCTCTGAAAGAACACTCAGCCACTATTCTTTTGCTTGCTCCTTCAAAGTCTTTGTAGAAACGTGTGTTTTCACTGCTGGAATACGTTTTGGGGTGCATTGTTTCAATCTCTTGCAAGCCTCATGTTCTTTCTTACACAATGTGGAAAAACGCGTATTATGTTTCCCAAATCACTTGAAATCCAGGAAAACGCACCCTGCATCACTCGTGCTCAAACAAGCTTTTCACCTAATGCATTGAGAACATTCAAGAAAGCAGAAAAGAAGGGCCTTTTGCAGTGAATTTCACACTGGTATGTACAAAAAGCCATTTATTTCGGTTGCAGAGTGCAAAAGCACGATTGACTTCATGTTCTCAGTGAAACCCTTACATTTCCAAGTGAGCTGAAGTAGGACTTTCACAAAAACATGTGTTTGCGTCTCTGTGGTGAAAGGAGCTCTAATTTGTGTATTCAGTGCTGGTGAGTGACACACTCTACACAGGTTAGACAGCGTTCTTAGAGCACCAACATCCTTAAAATTGAAACTGCTACACGATGTGTGTAGCATGCTGAATGAAGGCTTGTCATTTCAAAGAAAGAAGAGGAAACCAAATTCCAGGTAGTGAAACGAACATGCCAGTATGGGAGATGTGCATGTGGACAGTTTCAAGCAGCAGCTCCTTCTGGACACTTGGAAACAGCGCTGTGAAAAAATTTAGTAAGAAGCGGGATTTGGCCAAAGTTGAAAGAACTTCCAAAACGAACCCTAAAGGACTTAGCCAAACAATGAATGTTGCAATAAGCTCCTGCAGGAAAGGTTCTTCAATGACACAACTCCCGAGCAAGTAGCTACATTCTGCACAGTACAAAATGCATATGAATTCCTGGCTGGAAACTCACTCCAGAAGGAAGAAATGCGTGTGTTTCTCTCTGAAAGAACACTCAGCCACTATTCTTTTGCTTTCTCCTTCAAAGTCTTTTTAGAAACGTGTGTTTTCACTGCTGGAATACGTTGTGGGATGCATTGTTTCAATCTCTTGCAAGCCTCATGTTCTTTCTTAGACGATGTGGAAAAACAAGGAGTATGTTTCCCAAATCACTTGCAATCCAGATGAACACACAGTGCATCACTCTTGCCCAAACATGCTCTTTCTCCTAATGCGTTGAGAACATTCAAGAAAGCAGAAAAGAAGGGCCTTTTGCAGTGAATTTCACACTGGTATGTACAAAAAGCCATTTATTTCGGTTGCAGCGTGCAAAAGCATGATTGACTTCATGTTTTCAATGAATTACTTACATTTCGAAGTGACCTGAAGTAGGACTTTCACAAAAACATGCGTTTGCGTGTCTGTGGTGAAAGGAATTCTAAGTTGTGTATTCAGTGCTGGAGAGTGACACACTCTACACAGGTTAGACAGCGTTCTTAGAGCACCAACATCCTTAAAATTGAAATTGCTAAAAGGTTTGTGTAGCATGCAGAAAGAAGGCTTGTCATTTCAAAGAAAGAAGTGGAAACCAAAATCCAGGTACTGAAACGAGCACACCAGTATGGGAGCTGTGCATGTGGACACTTTCAAAAAGCAGCTCCTTCTGGGCACTTGGAAACAGCAATGTAAAAACATTTCGTTCGAAGCGGGATTTGGCCAAAGTTGAAAGACCTTCAAACACCAAGCCTAAAGAACTTAGCCAAACAATGAATGTTGCAATAAGCTCCTGTAGGAAAGGTGCCTCTATGACACAACCACCGAGCAGGTAGCTACATTCTGCACAGTACAAAATGCATATGAATTCCAGGCTGAAAACTCACTCCAGAAGGAAGAAATGCGTGTGTTTCTCTCTGAAAGATCACTCAGCCACTATTCTTTTCCTTGCTCCTTCAAAGTCTTTGTAGAAACGTGTGTTTTCACTGCTGGAATACGTTTTGGGGTGCATTGTTTCAATCTCTTGCAAGCCTCATGTTCTTTCTTACACAATGTGGAAAAACGCGGATTATGTTTCCCAAATCACTTGAAATCCAGGAAAACGCACCCTGCATCACTCGTGCTCAAACACGCTTTTCACCTAATGCATTGAGAACATTCAAGAAAGCAGAAAATAAGGGCCTTTTGCAGTGAATTTCACACTGGTATGTACAAAAAGCCATTTATTTCGGTTGCAGAGTGCAAAAGCACGATTGACTTCATGTTCTCATTGAAACCCTTACATTTCCAAGTGAGCTGAAGTAGGACTTTCACAAAAACATGTGTTTGCGTGTCTGTGGTGAAAGGAGCTCTAATTTGTGTATTCAGTGCTGGTGAGTGACACACTCTACACAGGTTAGACAGCGTTCTTAGAGCACCAACATCCTTAAAATTGAAACTGCTACACGATGTGTGTAGCATGCTGAATGAAGGCTTGTCATTTCAAAGAAAGAAGAGGAAACCAAATTCCAGGTAGTGAAACGAACATGCCAGTATGGGAGATGTGCATGTGGACAGTTTCAAGCAGCAGCTCCTTCTGGACACTTGGAAACAGCGCTGTGAAAAAATTTAGTAAGAAGCGGGATTTGGCCAAAGTTGAAAGAACTTCCAAAACGAACCCTAAAGGACTTAGCCAAACAATGAATGTTGCAATAAGCTCCTGCAGGAAAGGTTCTTCAATGACACAACTCCCGAGCAAGTAGCTACATTCTGCACAGTACAAAATGCATATGAATTCCTGGCTGGAAACTCACTCCAGAAGGAAGAAATGCGTGTGTTTCTCTCTGAAAGAACACTCAGCCACTATTCTTTTGCTTTCTCCTTCAAAGTCTTTTTAGAAACGTGTGTTTTCACTGCTGGAATACGTTGTGGGATGCATTGTTTCAATCTCTTGCAAGCCTCATGTTCTTTCTTAGACGATGTGGAAAAACAAGGAGTATGTTTCCCAAATCACTTGCAATCCAGAAAAACACACACCGCATCACTCTTACCCAAACATGCCCTTTCTCCTAATGCGTTGAGAACATTCAAGAAAGCAGAAAGGAAGAGCATTTTGTAGTGAAATTCAGACTGGCATGTACAAAAAGCCATTTCTTTCGGTTACAGGGTGTAAAAGCATGATGGTCTTCATGTTCTCGATGAAACCCTTACATTTCCAAGTGACCACAATTAGGACTTTCCCAAAAAGATGTGTTTGCGTGTCTGTGGCGAAAGGAGCTCTAAGTTGTGTATTCAGTGCTGGAGTGTGACACACTCTACATAGGTTTAACAGCGTTTTAAGAGCACCAAAATGCTCAAAGCTGAAAATGCTACAAGGTGTGTGTAGGATGCAGAAAGAAGGCAGGTCATTTCAAAGAAAGAATAGGAAACCAAAATCCAGGTAGTGAAATGAGCACAAGGGGGTATGGGAGATTTGCATGTGGACAGTTTCAAGCAGCAGCTCCTTCTGGACACTTGGAAACAGCGATGTAAAAACATTTTGTTCGAAGCGGGATTTGGCCAAAGTAGAAAGACCTTCCAACACCAACCCTAAAGAACTTAGCCAAAGAGAGAATGCTGCAATAAGCTCCTGTAGGAAAGGTGCTTCAATGACACAACCCCCGAGCAGGTAGCTACATTCTGCACAGTACAAAATGCATATGAATTCCTGGCTGGAAACTCACTCCAGAAGGAAGAAATGCGTGTGTTTCTCTCTGAAAGAACACTCAGCCACTATTCTTTTGCTTTCTCCTTCAAAGTCTTTTTAGAAACGTGTGTTTTCACTGCTGGAATACGTTGTGGGATGCATTGTTTCAATCTCTTGCAAGCCTCATGTTCTTTCTTAGACGATGTGGAAAAACAAGGAGTATTTTTCCCAAATCACTTGCAATCCAGATGAACACACAGAGCATCACTCTTGCCCAAACATGCTCTTTCTCCTAATGCGTTGAGAACATTCAAGAAAGCAGAAAAGAAGGGCCTTTTGCAGTGAATTTCACACTGGTATGTACAAAAAGCCATTTATTTCGGTTGCAGCGTGCAAAAGCATGATTGACTTCATGTTTTCAATGAAACCCTTACATTTCGAAGTGACCTGAAGTAGGACTTTCACAAAAACATGCGTTTGCGTGTCTGTGGTGAAAGGAATTCTAAGTTGTGTATTCAGTGCTGGAGAGTGACACACTCTACACAGGTTAGACAGCGTTCTTAGAGCACCAACATCCTTAAAATTGAAATTGCTACAAGGTTTGTGTAGCATGCAGAAAGAAGGCTTGTCATTTCAAAGAAAGAAGTGGAAACCAAAATCCACGTACTGAAACGAGCACACCAGTATGGGAGATGTGCATGTGGACACTTTCAAAAAGCAGCTCCTTCTGGGCACTTGGAAACAGCAATGTAAAAACATTTCGTTCGAAGCGGGATTTGGCCAAAGTTGAAAGACCTTCAAACACCAACCCTAAAGAACTTAGCCAAACAATGAATGTTGCAATAAGCTCCTGTAGGAAAGGTGCCTCTGTGACACAACCCCCGAGCAGGTAGCTCCATTCTGCACAGTACAAAATGCATATGAATTCCAGGCTGAAAACTCACTCCAGAAGGAAGAAATGCGTGTGTTTCTCTCTGAAAGAACACTCAGCCACTATTCTTTTGCTTGCTCCTTCAAAGTCTTTGTAGAAACGTGTGTTTTCACTGCTGGAATACGTTTTGGGGTGCATTGTTTCAATCTCTTGCAAGCCTCATGTTCTTTCTTACACAATGTGGAAAAACGCGGATTATGTTTCCCAAATCACTTGAAATCCAGGAAAACGCACCGTGCATCACTCGTGCTCAAACACGCTTTTCACCTAATGCATTGAGAACATTCAAGGAAGCAGAAAATAAGGGCCTTTTGCAGTGAATTTCACACTGGTATGTACAAAAAGCCATTTATTTCGGTTGCAGAGTGCAAAAGCACGATTGACTTCATGTTCTCAGTGAAACCCTTACATTTCCAAGTGAGCTGAAGTAGGACTTTCACAAAAACATGTGTTTGCGTCTCTGTGGTGAAAGGAGCTCTAATTTGTGTATTCAGTGCTGGTGAGTGACACACTCTACACAGGTTAGACAGCGTTCTTAGAGCACCAACATCCTTAAAATTGAAACTGCTACACGATGTGTGTAGCATGCTGAATGAAGGCTTGTCATTTCAAAGAAAGAAGAGGAAACCAAATTCCAGGTAGTGAAACGAACATGCCAGTATGGGAGATGTGCATGTGGACAGTTTCAAGCAGCAGCTCCTTCTGGACACTTGGAAACAGCGCTGTGAAAAAATTTAGTAAGAAGCGGGATTTGGCCAAAGTTGAAAGAACTTCCAAAACGAACCCTAAAGGACTTAGCCAAACAATGAATGTTGCAATAAGCTCCTGCAGGAAAGGTTCTTCAATGACACAACTCCCGAGCAAGTAGCTACATTCTGCACAGTACAAAATGCATATGAATTCCTGGCTGGAAAGTCACTCCAGAAGGAAGAAATGCGTGTGTTTCTCTCTGAAAGAACACTCAGCCACTATTCTTTTGCTTTCTCCTTCAAAGTCTTTTTAGAAACGTGTGTTTTCACTGCTGGAATACGTTGTGGGATGCATTGTTTCAATCTCTTGCAAGCCTCATGTTCTTTCTTAGACGATGTGGAAAAACAAGGAGTATGTTTCCCAAATCACTTGCAATCCAGAAAAACACACACCGCATCACTCTTGCCCAAACATGCCCTTTCTCCTAATGCGTTGAGAACATTCAAGAAAGCAGAAAGGAAGAGCATTTTGTAGTGAAATTCAGACTGGCATGTACAAAAAGCCATTTCTTTCGGTTGCAGGGTGTAAAAGCATGATGGTCTTCATGTTCTCGATGAAACCCTTACATTTCCAAGTGACCACAATTAGGACTTTCCCAAAAAGATGTGTTTGCGTGTCTGTGGCGAAAGGAGCTCTAAGTTGTGTATTCAGTGCTGGAGTGTGACACACTCTACATAGGTTTAACAGCGTTTTAAGAGCACCAAAATGCTCAAAGCTGAAAATGCTACAAGGTGTGTGTAGGATGCAGAAAGAAGGCAGGTCATTTCAAAGAAAGAATAGGAAACCAAAATCCAGGTAGTGAAATGAGCACAAGGGGGTATGGGAGATGTGCATGTGGACAGTTTCAAGCAGCAGCTCCTTCTGGACACTTGGAAACAGCGATGTAAAAACATTTTGTTCGAAGCGGGATTTGGCCAAAGTAGAAAGACCTTCCAACACCAACCCTAAAGAACTTAGCCAAAGAGAGAATGTTGCAATAAGCTCCTGTAGGAAAGGTGCTTCAATGACACAACCCCCGAGCAGGTAGCTACATTCTGCACAGTACAAAATGCATATGAATTCCAGGCTGGAAACTCATTCCAGAAGGAAGAAATGCGTGTGTTTCTCTCTGAAAGAACACTCAGCCACTATTCCTTTGCTTGCTCCTTCAAAGTCTTTGTAGAAACATGTGTTTTCACTGCTGGAATACGTTGTGGGATGCATTGTTTCAATCTCTTGCAAGCCTCATGTTCTTTCTTAGACGATGTGGAAAAACAAGGAGTATGGTTCCCAAATCACTTGCAATCCAGATGAACACACAGTGCATCACTCTTGCCCAAACATGCTCTTTCTCCTAATGCGTTGAGAACATTCAAGAAAGCAGAAAAGAAGGGCCTTTTGCAGTGAATTTCACACTGGTATGTACAAAAAGCCATTTATTTCGGTTGCAGAGTGCAAAAGCATGATTGACTTCATGTTTTCAATGAAACCCTTACATTTCGAAGTGACCTGAAGTAGGACTTTCACAAAAACATGCGTTTGCGTGTCTGTGGTGAAAGGAATTCTAAGTTGTGTATTCAGTGCTGGAGAGTGACACACTCTACACAGGTTAGACAGCGTTCTTAGAGCACCAACATCCTTAAAATTGAAATTGCTACAAGGTTTGTGTAGCATGCAGAAAGAAGGCTTGTCATTTCAAAGAAAGAAGTGGAAACCAAAATCCACGTACTGAAACGAGCACACCAGTATGGGAGATGTGCATGTGGACACTTTCAAAAAGCAGCTCCTTCTGGGCACTTGGAAACAGCAATGTAAAAACATTTCGTTCGAAGCGGGATTTGGCCAAAGTTGAAAGACCTTCAAACACCAACCCTAAAGAACTTAGCCAAACAATGAATGTTGCAATAAGCTCCTGTAGGAAAGGTGCCTCTGTGACACAACCCCCGAGCAGGTAGCTACATTCTGCACAGTACAAAATGCATATGAATTCCAGGCTGAAAACTCACTCCAGAAGGAAGAAATGCGTGTGTTTCTCTCTGAAAGAACACTCAGCCACTATTCTTTTGCTTGCTCCTTCAAAGTCTTTGTAGAAACGTGTGTTTTCACTGCTGGAATACGTTCTGGGGTGCATTGTTTCAATCTCTTGCAAGCCTCATGTTCTTTCTTACACAATGTGGAAAAACGCGGATTATGTTTCCCAAATCACTTGAAATCCAGGAAAACGCACCCTGCATCACTCGTGCTCAAACACGCTTTTCACCTAATGCATTGAGAACATTCAAGAAAGCAGAAAAGAAGGGCCTTTTGCAGTGAATTTCACACTGGTATGTACAAAAAGCCATTTATTTCGGTTGCAGAGTGCAAAAGCATGATTGACTTCATGTTCTCAGTGAAACCCTTACATTTCCAAGTGAGCTGAAGTAGGACTTTCACAAAAACATGTGTTTGCGTGTCTGTGGTGAAAGGAGCTCTAATTTGTGTATTCAGTGCTGGTGAGTGACAGACTCTACACAGGTTAGACAGCGTTCTTAGAGCACCAACATCCTTAAAATTGAAACTGCTACACGATGTGTGTAGCATGCTGAATGAAGGCTTGTCATTTCAAAGAAAGAAGAGGAAACCAAATTCCAGGTAGTGAAACGAACATGCCAGTATGGGAGATGTGCATGTGGACAGTTTCAAGCAGCAGCTCCTTCTGGACACTTGGAAACAGCGCTGTGAAAAAATTTAGTAAGAAGCGGGATTTGGCCAAAGTTGAAAGAACTTCCAAAACGAACCCTAAAGGACTTAGCCAAACAATGAATGTTGCAATAAGCTCCTGCAGGAAAGGTTCTTCAATGACACAACTCCCGAGCAAGTAGCTACATTCTGCACAGTACAAAATGCATATGAATTCCTGGCTGGAAACTCACTCCAGAAGGAAGAAATGCGTGTGTTTCTCTCTGAAAGAACACTCAGCCACTATTCTTTTGCTTTCTCCTTCAAAGTCTTTTCAGAAACGTGTGTTTTCACTGCTGGAATACGTTGTGGGATGCATTGTTTCAATCTCTTGCAAGCCTCATGTTCTTTCTTAGACGATGTGGAAAAACAAGGAGTATGTTTCCCAAATCACTTGCAATCCAGAAAAACACACACCGCATCACTCTTGCCCAAACATGCCCTTTCTCCTAATGCGTTGAGAACATTCAAGAAAGCAGAAAGGAAGAGCATTTTGTAGTGAAATTCAGACTGGCATGTACAAAAAGCCATTTCTTTCGGTTGCAGGGTGTAAAAGCATGATGGTCTTCATGTTCTCGATGAAACCCTTACATTTCCAAGTGACCACAATTAGGACTTTCCCAAAAAGATGTGTTTGCGTGTCTGTGGCGAAAGGAGCTCTAAGTTGTGTATTCAGTGCTGGAGAGTGACACACTCTACATAGGTTTAACAGCGTTTTAAGAGCACCAAAATGCTCAAAGCTGAAAATGCTACAAGGTGTGTGTAGGATGCAGAAAGAAGGCAGGTCATTTCAAAGAAAGAATAGGAAACCAAAATCCAGGTAGTGAAATGAGCACAAGGGGGTATGGGAGATGTGCATGTGGACAGTTTCAAGCAGCAGCTCCTTCTGGACACTTGGAAACAGCGATGTAAAAACATTTTGTTCGAAGCGGGATTTGGCCAAAGTAGAAAGACCTTCCAACACCAACCCTAAAGAACTTAGCCAAAGAGAGAATGCTGCAATAAGCTCCTGTAGGAAAGGTGCTTCAATGACACAACCCCCGAGCAGGTAGCTACATTCTGCACAGTACAAAATGCATATGAATTCCTGGCTGGAAACTCACTCCAGAAGGAAGAAATGCGTGTGTTTCTCTCTGAAAGAACACTCAGCCACTATTCTTTTGCTTTCTCCTTCAAAGTCTTTTTAGAAACGTGTGTTTTCACTGCTGGAATACGTTGTGGGATGCATTGTTTCAATCTCTTGCAAGCCTCATGTTCTTTCTTAGACGATGTGGAAAAACAAGGAGTATTTTTCCCAAATCACTTGCAATCCAGATGAACACACAGTGCATCACTCTTGCCCAAACATGCTCTTTCTCCTAATGCGTTGAGAACATTCAAGAAAGCAGAAAAGAAGGGCCTTTTGCAGTGAATTTCACACTGGTATGTACAAAAAGCCATTTATTTCGGTTGCAGCGTGCAAAAGCATGATTGACTTCATGTTTTCAATGAAACCCTTACATTTCGAAGTGACCTGAAGTAGGACTTTCACAAAAACATGCGTTTGCGTGTCTGTGGTGAAAGGAATTCTAAGTTGTGTATTCAGTGCTGGAGAGTGACACACTCTACACAGGTTAGACAGCGTTCTTAGAGCACCAACATCCTTAAAATTGAAATTGCTACAAGGTTTGTGTAGCATGCAGAAAGAAGGCTTGTCATTTCAAAGAAAGAAGTGGAAACCAAAATCCACGTACTGAAACGAGCACACCAGTATGGGAGATGTGCATGTGGACACTTTCAAAAAGCAGCTCCTTCTGGGCACTTGGAAACAGCAATGTAAAAACATTTCGTTCGAAGCGGGATTTGGCCAAAGTTGAAAGACCTTCTAACACCAACCCTAAAGAACTTAGCCAAACAATGAATGTTGCAATAAGCTCCTGTAGGAAAGGTGCCTCTGTGACACAACCCCCGAGCAGGTAGCTACATTCTGCACAGTACAAAATGCATATGAATTCCAGGCTGAAAACTCACTCCAGAAGGAAGAAATGCGTGTGTTTCTCTCTGAAAGAACACTCAGCCACTATTCTTTTGCTTGCTCCTTCAAAGTCTTTGTAGAAACGTGTGTTTTCACTGCTGGAATACGTTTTGGGGTGCATTGTTTCAATCTCTTGCAAGCCTCATGTTCTTTCTTACACAATGTGGAAAAACGCGGATTATGTTTCCCAAATCACTTGAAATCCAGGAAAACGCACCCTGCATCACTCGTGCTCAAACACGCTTTTCACCTAATGCATTGAGAACATTCAAGGAAGCAGAAAATAAGGGCCTTTTGCAGTGAATTTCACACTGGTATGTACAAAAAGCCATTTATTTCGGTTGCAGAGTGCAAAAGCACGATTGACTTCATGTTCTCAGTGAAACCCTTACATTTCCAAGTGAGCTGAAGTAGGACTTTCACAAAAACATGTGTTTGCGTCTCTGTGGTGAAAGGAGCTCTAATTTGTGTATTCAGTGCTGGTGAGTGACACACTCTACACAGGTTAGACAGCGTTCTTAGAGCACCAACATCCTTAAAATTGAAACTGCTACACGATGTGTGTAGCATGCTGAATGAAGGCTTGTCATTTCAAAGAAAGAAGAGGAAACCAAATTCCAGGTAGTGAAACGAACATGCCAGTATGGGAGATGTGCATGTGGACAGTTTCAAGCAGCAGCTCCTTCTGGACACTTGGAAACAGCGCTGTGAAAAAATTTAGTAAGAAGCGGGATTTGGCCAAAGTTGAAAGAACTTCCAAAACGAACCCTAAAGGACTTAGCCAAACAATGAATGTTGCAATAAGCTCCTGCAGGAAAGGTTCTTCAATGACACAACTCCCGAGCAAGTAGCTACATTCTGCACAGTACAAAATGCATATGAATTCCTGGCTGGAAACTCACTCCAGAAGGAAGAAATGCGTGTGTTTCTCTCTGAAAGAACACTCAGCCACTATTCTTTTGCTTTCTCCTTCAAAGTCTTTTTAGAAACGTGTGTTTTCACTGCTGGAATACGTTGTGGGATGCATTGTTTCAATCTCTTGCAAGCCTCATGTTCTTTCTTAGACGATGTGGAAAAACAAGGAGTATGTTTCCCAAATCACTTGCAATCCAGAAAAAAACACACCGCATCACTCTTGCCCAAACATGCCCTTTCTCCTAATGCGTTGAGAACATTCAAGAAAGCAGAAAGGAAGAGCATTTTGTAGTGAAATTCAGACTGGCATGTACAAAAAGCCATTTCTTTCGGTTGCAGGGTGTAAAAGCATGATGATCTTCATGTTCTCGATGAAACCCTTACATTTCCAAGTGACCACAATTAGGACTTTCCCAAAAAGATGTGTTTGCGTGTCTGTGGCGAAAGGAGCTCTAAGTTGTGTATTCAGTGCTGGAGTGTGACACACTCTACATAGGTTTAACAGCGTTTTAAGAGCACCAAAATGCTCAAAGCTGAAAATGCTACAAGGTGTGTGTAGGATGCAGAAAGAAGGCAGGTCATTTCAAAGAAAGAATAGGAAACCAAAATCCAGGTAGTGAAATGAGCACAAGGGGGTATGGGAGATGTGCATGTGGACAGTTTCAAGCAGCAGCTCCTTCTGGACACTTGGAAACAGCGATGTAAAAACATTTTGTTCGAAGCGGGATTTGGCCAAAGTAGAAAGACCTTCCAACACCAACCCTAAAGAACTTAGCCAAAGAGAGAATGTTGCAATAAGCTCCTGTAGGAAAGGTGCTTCAATGACACAACCCCCGAGCAGGTAGCTACATTCTGCACAGTACAAAATGCATATGAATTCCAGGCTGGAAACTCATTCCAGAAGGAAGAAATGCGTGTGTTTCTCTCTGAAAGAACACTCAGCCACTATTCCTTTGCTTGCTCCTTCAAAGTCTTTGTAGAAACATGTGTTTTCACTGCTGGAATACGTTGTGGGATGCATTGTTTCAATCTCTTGCAAGCCTCATGTTCTTTCTTAGACGATGTGGAAAAACAAGGAGTATGGTTCCCAAATCACTTGCAATCCAGATGAACACACAGTGCATCACTCTTGCCCAAACATGCTCTTTCTCCTAATGCGTTGAGAACATTCAAGAAAGCAGAAAAGAAGGGCCTTTTGCAGTGAATTTCACACTGGTATGTACAAAAAGCCATTTATTTCGGTTGCAGAGTGCAAAAGCATGATTGACTTCATGTTTTCAATGAAACCCTTACATTTCGAAGTGACCTGAAGTAGGACTTTCACAAAAACATGCGTTTGCGTGTCTGTGGTGAAAGGAATTCTAAGTTGTGTATTCAGTGCTGGAGAGTGACACACTCTACACAGGTTAGACAGCGTTCTTAGAGCACCAACATCCTTAAAATTGAAATTGCTACAAGGTTTGTGTAGCATGCAGAAAGAAGGCTTGTCATTTCAAAGAAAGAAGTGGAAACCAAAATCCACGTACTGAAACGAGCACACCAGTATGGGAGATGTGCATGTGGACACTTTCAAAAAGCAGCTCCTTCTGGGCACTTGGAAACAGCAATGTAAAAACATTTCGTTCGAAGCGGGATTTGGCCAAAGTTGAAAGACCTTCAAACACCAACCCTAAAGAACTTAGCCAAACAATGAATGTTGCAATAAGCTCCTGTAGGAAAGGTGCCTCTGTGACACAACCCCCGAGCAGGTAGCTACATTCTGCACAGTACAAAATGCATATGAATTCCAGGCTGAAAACTCACTCCAGAAGGAAGAAATGCGTGTGTTTCTCTCTGAAAGAACACTCAGCCACTATTCTTTTGCTTGCTCCTTCAAAGTCTTTGTAGAAACGTGTGTTTTCACTGCTGGAATACGTTCTGGGGTGCATTGTTTCAATCTCTTGCAAGCCTCATGTTCTTTCTTACACAATGTGGAAAAACGCGGATTATGTTTCCCAAATCACTTGAAATCCAGGAAAACGCACCCTGCATCACTCGTGCTCAAACACGCTTTTCACCTAATGCATTGAGAACATTCAAGAAAGCAGAAAAGAAGGGCCTTTTGCAGTGAATTTCACACTGGTATGTACAAAAAGCCATTTATTTCGGTTGCAGAGTGCAAAAGCATGATTGACTTCATGTTCTCAGTGAAACCCTTACATTTCCAAGTGAGCTGAAGTAGGACTTTCACAAAAACATGTGTTTGCGTGTCTGTGGTGAAAGGAGCTCTAATTTGTGTATTCAGTGCTGGTGAGTGACAGACTCTACACAGGTTAGACAGCGTTCTTAGAGCACCAACATCCTTAAAATTGAAACTGCTACACGATGTGTGTAGCATGCTGAATGAAGGCTTGTCATTTCAAAGAAAGAAGAGGAAACCAAATTCCAGGTAGTGAAACGAACATGCCAGTATGGGAGATGTGCATGTGGACAGTTTCAAGCAGCAGCTCCTTCTGGACACTTGGAAACAGCGCTGTGAAAAAATTTAGTAAGAAGCGGGATTTGGCCAAAGTTGAAAGAACTTCCAAAACGAACCCTAAAGGACTTAGCCAAACAATGAATGTTGCAATAAGCTCCTGCAGGAAAGGTTCTTCAATGACACAACTCCCGAGCAAGTAGCTACATTCTGCACAGTACAAAATGCATATGAATTCCTGGCTGGAAACTCACTCCAGAAGGAAGAAATGCGTGTGTTTCTCTCTGAAAGAACACTCAGCCACTATTCTTTTGCTTTCTCCTTCAAAGTCTTTTTAGAAACGTGTGTTTTCACTGCTGGAATACGTTGTGGGATGCATTGTTTCAATCTCTTGCAAGCCTCATGTTCTTTCTTAGACGATGTGGAAAAACGCGGATTATGTTTCCCAAATCACTTGCAATCCAGAAAAACACACACCGCATCACTCTTGCCCAAACATGCCCTTTCTCCTAATGCGTTGAGAACATTCAAGAAAGCAGAAAGGAAGAGCATTTTGTAGTGAAATTCAGACTGGCATGTACAAAAAGCCATTTCTTTCGGTTGCAGGGTGTAAAAGCATGATGGTCTTCATGTTCTCGATGAAACCCTTACATTTCCAAGTGACCACAATTAGGACTTTCCCAAAAAGATGTGTTTGCGTGTCTGTGGCGAAAGGAGCTCTAAGTTGTGTATTCAGTGCTGGAGTGTGACACACTCTACATAGGTTTAACAGCGTTTTAAGAGCACCAAAATGCTCAAAGCTGAAAATGCTACAAGGTGTGTGTAGGATGCAGAAAGAAGGCAGGTCATTTCAAAGAAAGAATAGGAAACCAAAATCCAGGTAGTGAAATGAGCACAAGGGGGTATGGGAGATGTGCATGTGGACAGTTTCAAGCAGCAGCTCCTTCTGGACACTTGGAAACAGCGATGTAAAAACATTTTGTTCGAAGCGGGATTTGGCCAAAGTAGAAAGACCTTCCAACACCAACCCTAAAGAACTTAGCCAAAGAGAGAATGTTGCAATAAGCTCCTGTAGGAAAGGTGCTTCAATGACACAACCCCCGAGCAGGTAGCTACATTCTGCACAGTACAAAATGCATATGAATTCCAGGCTGGAAACTCATTCCAGAAGGAAGAAATGCGTGTGTTTCTCTCTGAAAGAACACTCAGCCACTATTCCTTTGCTTGCTCCTTCAAAGTCTTTGTAGAAACATGTGTTTTCACTGCTGGAATACGTTGTGGGATGCATTGTTTCAATCTCTTGCAAGCCTCATGTTCTTTCTTAGACGATGTGGAAAAACAAGGAGTATGGTTCCCAAATCACTTGCAATCCAGATGAACACACAGTGCATCACTCTTGCCCAAACATGCTCTTTCTCCTAATGCGTTGAGAACATTCAAGAAAGCAGAAAAGAAGGGCCTTTTGCAGTGAATTTCACACTGGTATGTACAAAAAGCCATTTATTTCGGTTGCAGAGTGCAAAAGCATGATTGACTTCATGTTTTCAATGAAACCCTTACATTTCGAAGTGACCTGAAGTAGGACTTTCACAAAAACATGCGTTTGCGTGTCTGTGGTGAAAGGAATTCTAAGTTGTGTATTCAGTGCTGGAGAGTGACACACTCTACACAGGTTAGACAGCGTTCTTAGAGCACCAACATCCTTAAAATTGAAATTGCTACAAGGTTTGTGTAGCATGCAGAAAGAAGGCTTGTCATTTCAAGGAAAGAAGTGGAAACCAAAATCCACGTACTGAAACGAGCACACCAGTATGGGAGATGTGCATGTGGACACTTTCAAAAAGCAGCTCCTTCTGGGCACTTGGAAACAGCAATGTAAAAACATTTCGTTCGAAGCGGGATTTGGCCAAAGTTGAAAGACCTTCAAACACCAACCCTAAAGAACTTAGCCAAACAATGAATGTTGCAATAAGCTCCTGTAGGAAAGGTGCCTCTGTGACACAACCCCCGAGCAGGTAGCTACATTCTGCACAGTACAAAATGCATATGAATTCCAGGCTGAAAACTCACTCCAGAAGGAAGAAATGCGTGTGTTTCTCTCTGAAAGAACACTCAGCCACTATTCTTTTGCTTTCTCCTTCAAAGTCTTTTTAGAAACGTGTGTTTTCACTGCTGGAATACGTTGTGGGATGCATTGTTTCAATCTCTTGCAAGCCTCATGTTCTTTCTTAGACGATGTGGAAAAACAAGGAGTATGTTTCCCAAATCACTTGCAATCCAGAAAAACACACACCGCATCACTCTTGCCCAAACATGCCCTTTCTCCTAATGCGTTGAGAACATTCAAGAAAGCAGAAAGGAAGAGCATTTTGTAGTGAAATTCAGACTGGCATGTACAAAAAGCCATTTCTTTCGGTTGCAGGGTGTAAAAGCATGATGGTCTTCATGTTCTCGATGAAACCCTTACATTTCCAAGTGACCACAATTAGGACTTTCCCAAAAAGATGTGTTTGCGTGTCTGTGGTGAAAGGAGCTCTAAGTTGTGTATTCAGTGCTGGAGTGTGACACACTCTACATAGGTTTAACAGCGTTTTAAGAGCACCAAAATGCTCAAAGCTGAAAATGCTACAAGGTGTGTGTAGGATGCAGAAAGAAGGCAGGTCATTTCAAAGAAAGAATAGGAAACCAAAATCCAGGTAGTGAAATGAGCACAAGGGGGTATGGGAGATGTGCATGTGGACAGTTTCAAGCAGCAGCTCCTTCTGGACACTTGGAAACAGCGATGTAAAAACATTTTGTTCGAAGCGGGATTTGGCCAAAGTAGAAAGACCTTCCAACACCAACCCTAAAGAACTTAGCCAAAGAGAGAATGTTGCAATAAGCTCCTGTAGGAAAGGTGCTTCAATGACACAACCCCCGAGCAGGTAGCTACATTCTGCACAGTACAAAATGCATATGAATTCCAGGCTGGAAACTCATTCCAGAAGGAAGAAATGCGTGTGTTTCTCTCTGAAAGAACACTCAGCCACTATTCCTTTGCTTGCTCCTTCAAAGTCTTTGTAGAAACATGTGTTTTCACTGCTGGAATACGTTGTGGGATGCATTGTTTCAATCTCTTGCAAGCCTCATGTTCTTTCTTAGACGATGTGGAAAAACAAGGAGTATGGTTCCCAAATCACTTGCAATCCAGATGAACACACAGTGCATCACTCTTGCCCAAACATGCTCTTTCTCCTAATGCGTTGAGAACATTCAAGAAAGCAGAAAAGAAGGGCCTTTTGCAGTGAATTTCACACTGGTATGTACAAAAAGCCATTTATTTCGGTTGCAGAGTGCAAAAGCATGATTGACTTCATGTTTTCAATGAAACCCTTACATTTCGAAGTGACCTGAAGTAGGACTTTCACAAAAACATGCGTTTGCGTGTCTGTGGTGAAAGGAATTCTAAGTTGTGTATTCAGTGCTGGAGAGTGACACACTCTACACAGGTTAGACAGCGTTCTTAGAGCACCAACATCCTTAAAATTGAAATTGCTACAAGGTTTGTGTAGCATGCAGAAAGAAGGCTTGTCATTTCAAAGAAAGAAGTGGAAACCAAAATCCACGTACTGAAACGAGCACACCAGTATGGGAGATGTGCATGTGGACACTTTCAAAAAGCAGCTCCTTCTGGGCACTTGGAAACAGCAATGTAAAAACATTTCGTTCGAAGCGGGATTTGGCCAAAGTTGAAAGACCTTCAAACACCAACCCTAAAGAACTTAGCCAAACAATGAATGTTGCAATAAGCTCCTGTAGGAAAGGTGCCTCTGTGACACAACCCCCGAGCAGGTAGCTACATTCTGCACAGTACAAAATGCATATGAATTCCAGGCTGAAAACTCACTCCAGAAGGAAGAAATGCGTGTGTTTCTCTCTGAAAGAACACTCAGCCACTATTCTTTTGCTTTCTCCTTCAAAGTCTTTTTAGAAACGTGTGTTTTCACTGCTGGAATACGTTGTGGGATGCATTGTTTCAATCTCTTGCAAGCCTCATGTTCTTTCTTAGACGATGTGGAAAAACAAGGAGTATGTTTCCCAAATCACTTGCAATCCAGAAAAACACACACCGCATCACTCTTGCCCAAACATGCCCTTTCTCCTAATGCGTTGAGAACATTCAAGAAAGCAGAAAGGAAGAGCATTTTGTAGTGAAATTCAGACTGGCATGTACAAAAAGCCATTTCTTTCGGTTGCAGGGTGTAAAAGCATGATGGTCTTCATGTTCTCGATGAAACCCTTACATTTCCAAGTGACCACAATTAGGACTTTCCCAAAAAGATGTGTTTGCGTGTCTGTGGCGAAAGGAGCTCTAAGTTGTGTATTCAGTGCTGGAGTGTGACACACTCTACATAGGTTTAACAGCGTTTTAAGAGCACCAAAATGCTCAAAGCTGAAAATGCTACAAGGTGTGTGTAGGATGCAGAAAGAAGGCAGGTCATTTCAAAGAAAGAATAGGAAACCAAAATCCAGGTAGTGAAATGAGCACAAGGGGGTATGGGAGATGTGCATGTGGACAGTTTCAAGCAGCAGCTCCTTCTGGACACTTGGAAACAGCGATGTAAAAACATTTTGTTCGAAGCGGGATTTGGCCAAAGTAGAAAGACCTTCCAACACCAACCCTAAAGAACTTAGCCAAAGAGAGAATGTTGCAATAAGCTCCTGTAGGAAAGGTGCTTCAATGACACAACCCCCGAGCAGGTAGCTACATTCTGCACAGTACAAAATGCATATGAATTCCAGGCTGGAAACTCATTCCAGAAGGAAGAAATGCGTGTGTTTCTCTCTGAAAGAACACTCAGCCACTATTCCTTTGCTTGCTCCTTCAAAGTCTTTGTAGAAACATGTGTTTTCACTGCTGGAATACGTTGTGGGATGCATTGTTTCAATCTCTTGCAAGCCTCATGTTCTTTCTTAGACGATGTGGAAAAACAAGGAGTATGTTTCCCAAATCACTTGCAATCCAGATGAACACACAGTGCATCACTCTTGCCCAAACATGCTCTTTCTCCTAATGCGTTGAGAACATTCAAGAAAGCAGAAAAGAAGGGCCTTTTGCAGTGAATTTCACACTGGTATGTACAAAAAGCCATTTATTTCGGTTGCAGAGTGCAAAAGCATGATTGACTTCATGTTTTCAATGAAACCCTTACATTTCGAAGTGACCTGAAGTAGGACTTTCACAAAAACATGCGTTTGCGTGTCTGTGGTGAAAGGAATTCTAAGTTGTGTATTCAGTGCTGGAGAGTGACACACTCTACACAGGTTAGACAGCGTTCTTAGAGCACCAACATCCTTAAAATTGAAATTGCTACAAGGTTTGTGTAGCATGCAGAAAGAAGGCTTGTCATTTCAAAGAAAGAAGTGGAAACCAAAATCCACGTACTGAAACGAGCACACCAGTATGGGAGATGTGCATGTGGACACTTTCAAAAAGCAGCTCCTTCTGGGCACTTGGAAACAGCAATGTAAAAACATTTCGTTCGAAGCGGGATTTGGCCAAAGTTGAAAGACCTTCAAACACCAACCCTAAAGAACTTAGCCAAACAATGAATGTTGCAATAAGCTCCTGTAGGAAAGGTGCCTCTGTGACACAACCCCCGAGCAGGTAGCTACATTCTGCACAGTACAAAATGCATATGAATTCCAGGCTGAAAACTCACTCCAGAAGGAAGAAATGCGTGTGTTTCTCTCTGAAAGAACACTCAGCCACTATTCTTTTGCTTTCTCCTTCAAAGTCTTTTTAGAAACGTGTGTTTTCACTGCTGGAATACGTTGTGGGATGCATTGTTTCAATCTCTTGCAAGCCTCATGTTCTTTCTTAGACGATGTGGAAAAACAAGGAGTATGTTTCCCAAATCACTTGCAATCCAGAAAAACACACACCGCATCACTCTTGCCCAAACATGCCCTTTCTCCTAATGCGTTGAGAACATTCAAGAAAGCAGAAAGGAAGAGCATTTTGTAGTGAAATTCAGACTGGCATGTACAAAAAGCCATTTCTTTCGGTTGCAGGGTGTAAAAGCATGATGGTCTTCATGTTCTCGATGAAACCCTTACATTTCCAAGTGACCACAATTAGGACTTTCCCAAAAAGATGTGTTTGCGTGTCTGTGGTGAAAGGAGCTCTAAGTTGTGTATTCAGTGCTGGAGTGTGACACACTCTACATAGGTTTAACAGCGTTTTAAGAGCACCAAAATGCTCAAAGCTGAAAATGCTACAAGGTGTGTGTAGGATGCAGAAAGAAGGCAGGTCATTTCAAAGAAAGAATAGGAAACCAAAATCCAGGTAGTGAAATGAGCACAAGGGGGTATGGGAGATGTGCATGTGGACAGTTTCAAGCAGCAGCTCCTTCTGGACACTTGGAAACAGCGATGTAAAAACATTTTGTTCGAAGCGGGATTTGGCCAAAGTAGAAAGACCTTCCAACACCAACCCTAAAGAACTTAGCCAAAGAGAGAATGTTGCAATAAGCTCCTGTAGGAAAGGTGCTTCAATGACACAACCCCCGAGCAGGTAGCTACATTCTGCACAGTACAAAATGCATATGAATTCCAGGCTGGAAACTCATTCCAGAAGGAAGAAATGCGTGTGTTTCTCTCTGAAAGAACACTCAGCCACTATTCCTTTGCTTGCTCCTTCAAAGTCTTTGTAGAAACATGTGTTTTCACTGCTGGAATACGTTGTGGGATGCATTGTTTCAATCTCTTGCAAGCCTCATGTTCTTTCTTAGACGATGTGGAAAAACAAGGAGTATGGTTCCCAAATCACTTGCAATCCAGATGAACACACAGTGCATCACTCTTGCCCAAACATGCTCTTTCTCCTAATGCGTTGAGAACATTCAAGAAAGCAGAAAAGAAGGGCCTTTTGCAGTGAATTTCACACTGGTATGTACAAAAAGCCATTTATTTCGGTTGCAGAGTGCAAAAGCATGATTGACTTCATGTTTTCAATGAAACCCTTACATTTCGAAGTGACCTGAAGTAGGACTTTCACAAAAACATGCGTTTGCGTGTCTGTGGTGAAAGGAATTCTAAGTTGTGTATTCAGTGCTGGAGAGTGACACACTCTACACAGGTTAGACAGCGTTCTTAGAGCACCAACATCCTTAAAATTGAAATTGCTACAAGGTTTGTGTAGCATGCAGAAAGAAGGCTTGTCATTTCAAAGAAAGAAGTGGAAACCAAAATCCACGTACTGAAACGAGCACACCAGTATGGGAGATGTGCATGTGGACACTTTCAAAAAGCAGCTCCTTCTGGGCACTTGGAAACAGCAATGTAAAAACATTTCGTTCGAAGCGGGATTTGGCCAAAGTTGAAAGACCTTCAAACACCAACCCTAAAGAACTTAGCCAAACAATGAATGTTGCAATAAGCTCCTGTAGGAAAGGTGCCTCTGTGACACAACCCCCGAGCAGGTAGCTACATTCTGCACAGTACAAAATGCATATGAATTCCAGGCTGAAAACTCACTCCAGAAGGAAGAAATGCGTGTGTTTCTCTCTGAAAGAACACTCAGCCACTATTCTTTTGCTTTCTCCTTCAAAGTCTTTTTAGAAACGTGTGTTTTCACTGCTGGAATACGTTGTGGGATGCATTGTTTCAATCTCTTGCAAGCCTCATGTTCTTTCTTAGACGATGTGGAAAAACAAGGAGTATGTTTCCCAAATCACTTGCAATCCAGAAAAACACACACCGCATCACTCTTGCCCAAACATGCCCTTTCTCCTAATGCGTTGAGAACATTCAAGAAAGCAGAAAGGAAGAGCATTTTGTAGTGAAATTCAGACTGGCATGTACAAAAAGCCATTTCTTTCGGTTGCAGGGTGTAAAAGCATGATGGTCTTCATGTTCTCGATGAAACCCTTACATTTCCAAGTGACCACAATTAGGACTTTCCCAAAAAGATGTGTTTGCGTGTCTGTGGCGAAAGGAGCTCTAAGTTGTGTATTCAGTGCTGGAGTGTGACACACTCTACATAGGTTTAACAGCGTTTTAAGAGCACCAAAATGCTCAAAGCTGAAAATGCTACAAGGTGTGTGTAGGATGCAGAAAGAAGGCAGGTCATTTCAAAGAAAGAATAGGAAACCAAAATCCAGGTAGTGAAATGAGCACAAGGGGGTATGGGAGATGTGCATGTGGACAGTTTCAAGCAGCAGCTCCTTCTGGACACTTGGAAACAGCGATGTAAAAACATTTTGTTCGAAGCGGGATTTGGCCAAAGTAGAAAGACCTTCCAACACCAACCCTAAAGAACTTAGCCAAAGAGAGAATGTTGCAATAAGCTCCTGTAGGAAAGGTGCTTCAATGACACAACCCCCGAGCAGGTAGCTACATTCTGCACAGTACAAAATGCATATGAATTCCAGGCTGGAAACTCATTCCAGAAGGAAGAAATGCGTGTGTTTCTCTCTGAAAGAACACTCAGCCACTATTCCTTTGCTTGCTCCTTCAAAGTCTTTGTAGAAACATGTGTTTTCACTGCTGGAATACGTTGTGGGATGCATTGTTTCAATCTCTTGCAAGCCTCATGTTCTTTCTTAGACGATGTGGAAAAACAAGGAGTATGTTTCCCAAATCACTTGCAATCCAGATGAACACACAGTGCATCACTCTTGCCCAAACATGCTCTTTCTCCTAATGCGTTGAGAACATTCAAGAAAGCAGAAAAGAAGGGCCTTTTGCAGTGAATTTCACACTGGTATGTACAAAAAGCCATTTATTTCGGTTGCAGAGTGCAAAAGCATGATTGACTTCATGTTTTCAATGAAACCCTTACATTTCGAAGTGACCTGAAGTAGGACTTTCACAAAAACATGCGTTTGCGTGTCTGTGGTGAAAGGAATTCTAAGTTGTGTATTCAGTGCTGGAGAGTGACACACTCTACACAGGTTAGACAGCGTTCTTAGAGCACCAACATCCTTAAAATTGAAATTGCTACAAGGTTTGTGTAGCATGCAGAAAGAAGGCTTGTCATTTCAAAGAAAGAAGTGGAAACCAAAATCCACGTACTGAAACGAGCACACCAGTATGGGAGATGTGCATGTGGACACTTTCAAAAAGCAGCTCCTTCTGGGCACTTGGAAACAGCAATGTAAAAACATTTCGTTCGAAGCGGGATTTGGCCAAAGTTGAAAGACCTTCAAACACCAACCCTAAAGAACTTAGCCAAACAATGAATGTTGCAATAAGCTCCTGTAGGAAAGGTGCCTCTGTGACACAACCCCCGAGCAGGTAGCTACATTCTGCACAGTACAAAATGCATATGAATTCCAGGCTGAAAACTCACTCCAGAAGGAAGAAATGCGTGTGTTTCTCTCTGAAAGAACACTCAGCCACTATTCTTTTGCTTTCTCCTTCAAAGTCTTTTTAGAAACGTGTGTTTTCACTGCTGGAATACGTTGTGGGATGCATTGTTTCAATCTCTTGCAAGCCTCATGTTCTTTCTTAGACGATGTGGAAAAACAAGGAGTATGTTTCCCAAATCACTTGCAATCCAGAAAAACACACACCGCATCACTCTTGCCCAAACATGCCCTTTCTCCTAATGCGTTGAGAACATTCAAGAAAGCAGAAAGGAAGAGCATTTTGTAGTGAAATTCAGACTGGCATGTACAAAAAGCCATTTCTTTCGGTTGCAGGGTGTAAAAGCATGATGGTCTTCATGTTCTCGATGAAACCCTTACATTTCCAAGTGACCACAATTAGGACTTTCCCAAAAAGATGTGTTTGCGTGTCTGTGGCGAAAGGAGCTCTAAGTTGTGTATTCAGTGCTGGAGTGTGACACACTCTACATAGGTTTAACAGCGTTTTAAGAGCACCAAAATGCTCAAAGCTGAAAATGCTACAAGGTGTGTGTAGGATGCAGAAAGAAGGCAGGTCATTTCAAAGAAAGAATAGGAAACCAAAATCCAGGTAGTGAAATGAGCACAAGGGGGTATGGGAGATGTGCATGTGGACAGTTTCAAGCAGCAGCTCCTTCTGGACACTTGGAAACAGCGATGTAAAAACATTTTGTTCGAAGCGGGATTTGGCCAAAGTAGAAAGACCTTCCAACACCAACCCTAAAGAACTTAGCCAAAGAGAGAATGTTGCAATAAGCTCCTGTAGGAAAGGTGCTTCAATGACACAACCCCCGAGCAGGTAGCTACATTCTGCACAGTACAAAATGCATATGAATTCCAGGCTGGAAACTCATTCCAGAAGGAAGAAATGCGTGTGTTTCTCTCTGAAAGAACACTCAGCCACTATTCTTTTGCTTGCTCCTTCAAAGTCTTTGTAGAAACATGTGTTTTCACTGCTGGAATACGTTGTGGGATGCATTGTTTCAATCTCTTGCAAGCCTCATGTTCTTCCTTAGACGATGTGGAAAAACAAGGAGTATGTTTCCCAAATCACTTGCAATCCAGATGAACACACAGTGCATCACTCTTGCCCAAACATGCTCTTTCTCCTAATGCGTTGAGAACATTCAAGAAAGCAGAAAAGAAGGGCCTTTTGCAGTGAATTTCACACTGGTATGTACAAAAAGCCATTTATTTCGGTTGCAGAGTGCAAAAGCATGATTGACTTCATGTTTTCAATGAAACCCTTACATTTCGAAGTGACCTGAAGTAGGACTTTCACAAAAACATGCGTTTGCGTGTCTGTGGTGAAAGGAATTCTAAGTTGTGTATTCAGTGCTGGAGAGTGACACACTCTACACAGGTTAGACAGCGTTCTTAGAGCACCAACATCCTTAAAATTGAAATTGCTACAAGGTTTGTGTAGCATGCAGAAAGAAGGCTTGTCATTTCAAAGAAAGAAGTGGAAACCAAAATCCACGTACTGAAACGAGCACACCAGTATGGGAGATGTGCATGTGGACACTTTCAAAAAGCAGCTCCTTCTGGGCACTTGGAAACAGCAATGTAAAAACATTTCGTTCGAAGCGGGATTTGGCCGAAGTTGAAAGACCTTCAAACACCAACCCTAAAGAACTTAGCCAAACAATGAATGTTGCAATAAGCTCCTGTAGGAAAGGTGCCTCTGTGACACAACCCCCGAGCAGGTAGCTACATTCTGCACAGTACAAAATGCATATGAATTCCAGGCTGAAAACTCACTCCAGAAGGAAGAAATGCGTGTGTTTCTCTCTGAAAGAACACTCAGCCACTATTCTTTTGCTTTCTCCTTCAAAGTCTTTGTAGAAACGTGTGTTTTCACTGCTGGAATACGTTTTGGGGTGCATTGTTTCAATCTCTTGCAAGCCTCATGTTCTTTCTTACACAATGTGGAAAAATGCGGATTATGTTTCCCAAATCACTTGAAATCCAGGAAAACGCACCCTGCATCACTCGTGCTCAAACACGCTTTTCACCTAATGCATTGAGAACATTCAAGAAAGCAGAAAAGAAGGGCCTTTTGCAGTGAATTTCACACTGGTATGTACAAAAAGCCATTTATTTCGGTTGCAGAGTGCAAAAGCATGATTGACTTCATGTTCTCAGTGAAACCCTTACATTTCCAAGTGAGCTGAAGTAGGACTTTCACAAAAACATGTGTTTGCGTGTCTGTGGTGAAAGGAGCTCTAATTTGTGTATTCAGTGCTGGTGAGTGACACACTCTACACAGGTTAGACAGCGTTCTTAGAGCACCAACATCCTTAAAATTGAAACTGCTACACGATGTGTGTAGCATGCTGAATGAAGGCTTGTCATTTCAAAGAAAGAAGAGGAAACCAAATTCCAGGTAGTGAAACGAACATGCCAGTATGGGAGATGTGCATGTGGACAGTTTCAAGCAGCAGCTCCTTCTGGACACTTGGAAACAGCGCTGTGAAAAAATTTAGTAAGAAGCGGGATTTGGCCAAAGTTGAAAGAACTTCCAAAACGAACCCTAAAGGACTTAGCCAAACAATGAATGTTGCAATAAGCTCCTGCAGGAAAGGTTCTTCAATGACACAACTCCCGAGCAAGTAGCTACATTCTGCACAGTACAAAATGCATATGAATTCCTGGCTGGAAACTCACTCCAGAAGGAAGAAATGCGTGTGTTTCTCTCTGAAAGAACACTCAGCCACTATTCTTTTGCTTTCTCCTTCAAAGTCTTTTTAGAAACGTGTGTTTTCACTGCTGGAATACGTTGTGGGATGCATTGTTTCAATCTCTTGCAAGCCTCATGTTCTTTCTTAGACGATGTGGAAAAACAAGGAGTATGTTTCCCAAATCACTTGCAATCCAGAAAAACACACACCGCATCACTCTTGCCCAAACATGCCCTTTCTCCTAATGCGTTGAGAACATTCAAGAAAGCAGAAAGGAAGAGCATTTTGTAGTGAAATTCAGACTGGCATGTACAAAAAGCCATTTCTTTCGGTTGCAGGGTGTAAAAGCATGATGGTCTTCATGTTCTCGATGAAACCCTTACATTTCCAAGTGACCACAATTAGGACTTTCCCAAAAAGATGTGTTTGCGTGTCTGTGGCGAAAGGAGCTCTAAGTTGTGTATTCAGTGCTGGAGTGTGACACACTCTACATAGGTTTAACAGCGTTTTAAGAGCACCAAAATGCTCAAAGCTGAAAATGCTACAAGGTGTGTGTAGGATGCAGAAAGAAGGCAGGTCATTTCAAAGAAAGAATAGGAAACCAAAATCCAGGTAGTGAAATGAGCACAAGGGGGTATGGGAGATGTGCATGTGGACAGTTTCAAGCAGCAGCTCCTTCTGGACACTTGGAAACAGCGATGTAAAAACATTTTGTTCGAAGCGGGATTTGGCCAAAGTAGAAAGACCTTCCAACACCAACCCTAAAGAACTTAGCCAAAGAGAGAATGTTGCAATAAGCTCCTGTAGGAAAGGTGCTTCAATGACACAACCCCCGAGCAGGTAGCTACATTCTGCACAGTACAAAATGCATATGAATTCCAGGCTGGAAACTCATTCCAGAAGGAAGAAATGCGTGTGTTTCTCTCTGAAAGAACACTCAGCCACTATTCTTTTGCTTGCTCCTTCAAAGTCTTTGTAGAAACGTGTGTTTTCACTGCTGGAATACGTTGTGGGATGCATTGTTTCAATCTCTTGCAAGCCTCATGTTCTTTCTTAGACGATGTGGAAAAACAAGGAGTATGTTTCCCAAATCACTTGCAATCCAGATGAACACACAGTGCATCACTCTTGCCCAAACATGCTCTTTCTCCTAATGCGTTGAGAACATTCAAGAAAGCAGAAAAGAAGGGCCTTTTGCAGTGAATTTCACACTGGTATGTACAAAAAGCCATTTATTTCGGTTGCAGAGTGCAAAAGCATGATTGACTTCATGTTTTCAATGAAACCCTTACATTTCGAAGTGACCTGAAGTAGGACTTTCACAAAAACATGCGTTTGCGTGTCTGTGGTGAAAGGAATTCTAAGTTGTGTATTCAGTGCTGGAGAGTGACACACTCTACACAGGTTAGACAGCGTTCTTAGAGCACCAACATCCTTAAAATTGAAATTGCTACAAGGTTTGTGTAGCATGCAGAAAGAAGGCTTGTCATTTCAAAGAAAGAAGTGGAAACCAAAATCCACGTACTGAAACGAGCACACCAGTATGGGAGATGTGCATGTGGACACTTTCAAAAAGCAGCTCCTTCTGGGCACTTGGAAACAGCAATGTAAAAACATTTCGTTCGAAGCGGGATTTGGCCAAAGTTGAAAGACCTTCAAACACCAACCCTAAAGAACTTAGCCAAACAATGAATGTTGCAATAAGCTCCTGTAGGAAAGGTGCCTCTGTGACACAACCCCCGAGCAGGTAGCTACATTCTGCACAGTACAAAATGCATATGAATTCCAGGCTGAAAACTCACTCCAGAAGGAAGAAATGCGTGTGTTTCTCTCTGAAAGAACACTCAGCCACTATTCTTTTGCTTGCTCCTTCAAAGTCTTTGTAGAAACGTGTGTTTTCACTGCTGGAATACGTTTTGGGGTGCATTGTTTCAATCTCTTGCAAGCCTCATGTTCTTTCTTACACAATGTGGAAAAACGCGGATTATGTTTCCCAAATCACTTGAAATCCAGCAAAACGCACCCTGCATCACTCGTGCTCAAACACGCTTTTCACCTAATGCATTGAGAACATTCAAGAAAGCAGAAAAGAAGGGCCTTTTGCAGTGAATTTCACACTGGTATGTACAAAAAGCCATTTATTTCGGTTGCAGAGTGCAAAAGCATGATTGACTTCATGTTCTCAGTGAAACCCTTACATTTCCAAGTGAGCTGAAGTAGGACTTTCACAAAAACATGTGTTTGCGTCTCTGTGGTGAAAGGAGCTCTAATTTGTGTATTCAGTGCTGGTGAGTGACACACTCTACACAGGTTAGACAGCGTTCTTAGAGCACCAACATCCTTAAAATTGAAACTGCTACACGATGTGTGTAGCATGCTGAATGAAGGCTTGTCATTTCAAAGAAAGAAGAGGAAACCAAATTCCAGGTAGTGAAACGAACATGCCAGTATGGGAGATGTGCATGTGGACAGTTTCAAGCAGCAGCTCCTTCTGGACACTTGGAAACAGCGCTGTGAAAAAATTTAGTAAGAAGCGGGATTTGGCCAAAGTTGAAAGAACTTCCAAAACGAACCCTAAAGGACTTAGCCAAACAATGAATGTTGCAATAAGCTCCTGCAGGAAAGGTTCTTCAATGACACAACTCCCGAGCAAGTAGCTACATTCTGCACAGTACAAAATGCATATGAATTCCTGGCTGGAAACTCACTCCAGAAGGAAGAAATGCGTGTGTTTCTCTCTGAAAGAACACTCAGCCACTATTCTTTTGCTTTCTCCTTCAAAGTCTTTTTAGAAACGTGTGTTTTCACTGCTGGAATACGTTGTGGGATGCATTGTTTCAATCTCTTGCAAGCCTCATGTTCTTTCTTAGACGATGTGGAAAAACAAGGAGTATGTTTCCCAAATCACTTGCAATCCAGAAAAACACACACCGCATCACTCTTGCCCAAACATGCCCTTTCTCCTAATGCGTTGAGAACATTCAAGAAAGCAGAAAGGAAGAGCATTTTGTAGTGAAATTCAGACTGGCATGTACAAAAAGCCATTTCTTTCGGTTGCAGGGTGTAAAAGCATGATGGTCTTCATGTTCTCGATGAAACCCTTACATTTCCAAGTGACCACAATTAGGACTTTCCCAAAAAGATGTGTTTGCGTGTCTGTGGCGAAAGGAGCTCTAAGTTGTGTATTCAGTGCTGGAGTGTGACACACTCTACATAGGTTTAACAGCGTTTTAAGAGCACCAAAATGCTCAAAGCTGAAAATGCTACAAGGTGTGTGTAGGATGCAGAAAGAAGGCAGGTCATTTCAAAGAAAGAATAGGAAACCAAAATCCAGGTAGTGAAATGAGCACAAGGGGGTATGGGAGATGTGCATGTGGACAGTTTCAAGCAGCAGCTCCTTCTGGACACTTGGAAACAGCGATGTAAAAACATTTTGTTCGAAGCGGGATTTGGCCAAAGTAGAAAGACCTTCCAACACCAACCCTAAAGAACTTAGCCAAAGAGAGAATGTTGCAATAAGCTCCTGTAGGAAAGGTGCTTCAATGACACAACCCCCGAGCAGGTAGCTACATTCTGCACAGTACAAAATGCATATGAATTCCAGGCTGGAAACTCATTCCAGAAGGAAGAAATGCGTGTGTTTCTCTCTGAAAGAACACTCAGCCACTATTCTTTTGCTTGCTCCTTCAAAGTCTTTGTAGAAACATGTGTTTTCACTGCTGGAATACGTTGTGGGATGCATTGTTTCAATCTCTTGCAAGCCTCATGTTCTTTCTTAGACGATGTGGAAAAACAAGGAGTATGGTTCCCAAATCACTTGCAATCCAGATGAACACACAGTGCATCACTCTTGCCCAAACATGCTCTTTCTCCTAATGCGTTGAGAACATTCAAGAAAGCAGAAAAGAAGGGCCTTTTGCAGTGAATTTCACACTGGTATGTACAAAAAGCCATTTATTTCGGTTGCAGAGTGCAAAAGCATGATTGACTTCATGTTTTCAATGAAACCCTTACATTTCGAAGTGATCTGAAGTAGGACTTTCACAAAAACATGCGTTTGCGTGTCTGTGGTGAAAGGAATTCTAAGTTGTGTATTCAGTGCTGGAGAGTGACACACTCTACACAGGTTAGACAGCGTTCTTAGAGCACCAACATCCTTAAAATTGAAATTGCTACAAGGTTTGTGTAGCATGCAGAAAGAAGGCTTGTCATTTCAAAGAAAGAAGTGGAAACCAAAATCCACGTACTGAAACGAGCACACCAGTATGGGAGATGTGCATGTGGACACTTTCAAAAAGCAGCTCCTTCTGGGCACTTGGAAACAGCAATGTAAAAACATTTCGTTCGAAGCGGGATTTGGCCAAAGTTGAAAGACCTTCAAACACCAACCCTAAAGAACTTAGCCAAACAATGAATGTTGCAATTGGCTCCTGTAGGAAAGGTGCCTCTGTGACACAACCCCCGAGCAGGTAGCTACATTCTGCACAGTACAAAATGCATATGAATTCCAGGCTGAAAACTCACTCCAGAAGGAAGAAATGCGTGTGTTTCTCTCTGAAAGAACACTCAGCCACTATTCTTTTGCTTGCTCCTTCAAAGTCTTTGTAGAAACGTGTGTTTTCACTGCTGGAATACGTTCTGGGGTGCATTGTTTCAATCTCTTGCAAGCCTCATGTTCTTTCTTACACAATGTGGAAAAACGCGGATTATGTTTCCCAAATCACTTGAAATCCAGGAAAACGCACCCTGCATCACTCGTGCTCAAACACGCTTTTCACCTAATGCATTGAGAACATTCAAGAAAGCAGAAAAGAAGGGCCTTTTGCAGTGAATTTCACACTGGTATGTACAAAAAGCCATTTATTTCGGTTGCAGAGTGCAAAAGCATGATTGACTTCATGTTCTCAGTGAAACCCTTACATTTCCAAGTGAGCTGAAGTAGGACTTTCACAAAAACATGTGTTTGCGTCTCTGTGGTGAAAGGAGCTCTAATTTGTGTATTCAGTGCTGGTGAGTGACACACTCTACACAGGTTAGACAGCGTTCTTAGAGCACCAACATCCTTAAAATTGAAACTGCTACACGATGTGTGTAGCATGCTGAATGAAGGCTTGTCATTTCAAAGAAAGAAGAGGAAACCAAATTCCAGGTAGTGAAACGAACATGCCAGTATGGGAGATGTGCATGTGGACAGTTTCAAGCAGCAGCTCCTTCTGGACACTTGGAAACAGCGCTGTGAAAAAATTTAGTAAGAAGCGGGATTTGGCCAAAGTTGAAAGAACTTCCAAAACGAACCCTAAAGGACTTAGCCAAACAATGAATGTTGCAATAAGCTCCTGCAGGAAAGGTTCTTCAATGACACAACTCCCGAGCAAGTAGCTACATTCTGCACAGTACAAAATGCATATGAATTCCTGGCTGGAAACTCACTCCAGAAGGAAGAAATGCGTGTGTTTCTCTCTGAAAGAACACTCAGCCACTATTCTGTTGCTTTCTCCTTCAAAGTCTTTTTAGAAACGTGTGTTTTCACTGCTGGAATACGTTGTGGGATGCATTGTTTCAATCTCTTGCAAGCCTCATGTTCTTTCTTAGACGATGTGGAAAAACAAGGAGTATGTTTCCCAAATCACTTGCAATCCAGAAAAACACACACCGCATCACTCTTGCCCAAACATGCCCTTTCTCCTAATGCGTTGAGAACATTCAAGAAAGCAGAAAGGAAGAGCATTTTGTAGTGAAATTCAGACTGGCATGTACAAAAAGCCATTTCTTTCGGTTGCAGGGTGTAAAAGCATGATGGTCTTCATGTTCTCGATGAAACCCTTACATTTCCAAGTGACAACAATTAGGACTTTCCCAAAAAGATGTGTTTGCGTGTCTGTGGCGAAAGGAGCTCTAAGTTGTGTATTCAGTGCTGGAGTGTGACACACTCTACATAGGTTTAACAGCGTTTTAAGAGCACCAAAATGCTCAAAGCTGAAAATGCTACAAGGTGTGTGTAGGATGCAGAAAGAAGGCAGGTCATTTCAAAGAAAGAATAGGAAACCAAAATCCAGGTAGTGAAATGAGCACAAGGGGGTATGGGAGATGTGCATGTGGACAGTTTCAAGCAGCAGCTCCTTCTGGACACTTGGAAACAGCGATGTAAAAACATTTTGTTCGAAGCGGGATTTGGCCAAAGTAGAAAGACCTTCCAACACCAACCCTAAAGAACTTAGCCAAAGAGAGAATGTTGCAATAAGCTCCTGTAGGAAAGGTGCTTCAATGACACAACCCCCGAGCAGGTAGCTACATTCTGCACAGTACAAAATGCATATGAATTCCAGGCTGGAAACTCATTCCAGAAGGAAGAAATGCGTGTGTTTCTCTCTGAAAGAACACTCAGCCACTATTCCTTTGCTTGCTCCTTCAAAGTCTTTGTAGAAACATGTGTTTTCACTGCTGGAATACGTTGTGGGATGCATTGTTTCAATCTCTTGCAAGCCTCATGTTCTTTCTTAGACGATGTGGAAAAACAAGGAGTATGGTTCCCAAATCACTTGCAATCCAGATGAACACACAGTGCATCACTCTTGCCCAAACATGCTCTTTCTCCTAATGCGTTGAGAACATTCAAGAAAGCAGAAAAGAAGGGCCTTTTGCAGTGAATTTCACACTGGTATGTACAAAAAGCCATTTATTTCGGTTGCAGAGTGCAAAAGCATGATTGACTTCATGTTTTCAATGAAACCCTTACATTTCGAAGTGACCTGAAGTAGGACTTTCACAAAAACATGCGTTTGCGTGTCTGTGGTGAAAGGAATTCTAAGTTGTGTATTCAGTGCTGGAGAGTGACACACTCTACACAGGTTAGACAGCGTTCTTAGAGCACCAACATCCTTAAAATTGAAATTGCTACAAGGTTTGTGTAGCATGCAGAAAGAAGGCTTGTCATTTCAAAGAAAGAAGTGGAAACCAAAATCCACGTACTGAAACGAGCACACCAGTATGGGAGATGTGCATGTGGACACTTTCAAAAAGCAGCTCCTTCTGGGCACTTGGAAACAGCAATGTAAAAACATTTCGTTCGAAGCGGGATTTGGCCAAAGTTGAAAGACCTTCAAACACCAACCCTAAAGAACTTAGCCAAACAATGAATGTTGCAATAAGCTCCTGTAGGAAAGGTGCCTCTGTGACACAACCCCCGAGCAGGTAGCTACATTCTGCACAGTACAAAATGCATATGAATTCCAGGCTGAAAACTCACTCCAGAAGGAAGAAATGCGTGTGTTTCTCTCTGAAAGAACACTCAGCCACTATTCTTTTGCTTGCTCCTTCAAAGTCTTTGTAGAAACGTGTGTTTTCACTGCTGGAATACGTTCTGGGGTGCATTGTTTCAATCTCTTGCAAGCCTCATGTTCTTTCTTACACAATGTGGAAAAACGCGGATTATGTTTCCCAAATCACTTGAAATCCAGGAAAACGCACCCTGCATCACTCGTGCTCAAACACGCTTTTCACCTAATGCATTGAGAACATTCAAGAAAGCAGAAAAGAAGGGCCTTTTGCAGTGAATTTCACACTGGTATGTACAAAAAGCCATTTATTTCGGTTGCAGAGTGCAAAAGCATGATTGACTTCATGTTCTCAGTGAAACCCTTACATTTCCAAGTGAGCTGAAGTAGGACTTTCACAAAAACATGTGTTTGCGTCTCTGTGGTGAAAGGAGCTCTAATTTGTGTATTCAGTGCTGGTGAGTGACACACTCTACACAGGTTAGACAGCGTTCTTAGAGCACCAACATCCTTAAAATTGAAACTGCTACACGATGTGTGTAGCATGCTGAATGAAGGCTTGTCATTTCAAAGAAAGAAGAGGAAACCAAATTCCAGGTAGTGAAACGAACATGCCAGTATGGGAGATGTGCATGTGGACAGTTTCAAGCAGCAGCTCCTTCTGGACACTTGGAAACAGCGCTGTGAAAAAATTTAGTAAGAAGCGGGATTTGGCCAAAGTTGAAAGAACTTCCAAAACGAACCCTAAAGGACTTAGCCAAACAATGAATGTTGCAATAAGCTCCTGCAGGAAAGGTTCTTCAATGACACAACTCCCGAGCAAGTAGCTACATTCTGCACAGTACAAAATGCATATGAATTCCTGGCTGGAAACTCACTCCAGAAGGAAGAAATGCGTGTGTTTCTCTCTGAAAGAACACTCAGCCACTATTCTGTTGCTTTCTCCTTCAAAGTCTTTTTAGAAACGTGTGTTTTCACTGCTGGAATACGTTGTGGGATGCATTGTTTCAATCTCTTGCAAGCCTCATGTTCTTTCTTAGACGATGTGGAAAAACAAGGAGTATGTTTCCCAAATCACTTGCAATCCAGAAAAACACACACCGCATCACTCTTGCCCAAACATGCCCTTTCTCCTAATGCGTTGAGAACATTCAAGAAAGCAGAAAGGAAGAGCATTTTGTAGTGAAATTCAGACTGGCATGTACAAAAAGCCATTTCTTTCGGTTGCAGGGTGTAAAAGCATGATGGTCTTCATGTTCTCGATGAAACCCTTACATTTCCAAGTGACCACAATTAGGACTTTCCCAAAAAGATGTGTTTGCGTGTCTGTGGCGAAAGGAGCTCTAAGTTGTGTATTCAGTGCTGGAGTGTGACACACTCTACATAGGTTTAACAGCGTTTTAAGAGCACCAAAATGCTCAAAGCTGAAAATGCTACAAGGTGTGTGTAGGATGCAGAAAGAAGGCAGGTCATTTCAAAGAAAGAATAGGAAACCAAAATCCAGGTAGTGAAATGAGCACAAGGGGGTATGGGAGATGTGCATGTGGACAGTTTCAAGCAGCAGCTCCTTCTGGACACTTGGAAACAGCGATGTAAAAACATTTTGTTCGAAGCGGGATTTGGCCAAAGTAGAAAGACCTTCCAACACCAACCCTAAAGAACTTAGCCAAAGAGAGAATGTTGCAATAAGCTCCTGTAGGAAAGGTGCTTCAATGACACAACCCCCGAGCAGGTAGCTACATTCTGCACAGTACAAAATGCATATGAATTCCAGGCTGGAAACTCATTCCAGAAGGAAGAAATGCGTGTGTTTCTCTCTGAAAGAACACTCAGCCACTATTCCTTTGCTTGCTCCTTCAAAGTCTTTGTAGAAACATGTGTTTTCACTGCTGGAATACGTTGTGGGATGCATTGTTTCAATCTCTTGCAAGCCTCATGTTCTTTCTTAGACGATGTGGAAAAACAAGGAGTATGGTTCCCAAATCACTTGCAATCCAGATGAACACACAGTGCATCACTCTTGCCCAAACATGCTCTTTCTCCTAATGCGTTGAGAACATTCAAGAAAGCAGAAAAGAAGGGCCTTTTGCAGTGAATTTCACACTGGTATGTACAAAAAGCCATTTATTTCGGTTGCAGAGTGCAAAAGCATGATTGACTTCATGTTTTCAATGAAACCCTTACATTTCGAAGTGACCTGAAGTAGGACTTTCACAAAAACATGCGTTTGCGTGTCTGTGGTGAAAGGAATTCTAAGTTGTGTATTCAGTGCTGGAGAGTGACACACTCTACACAGGTTAGACAGCGTTCTTAGAGCACCAACATCCTTAAAATTGAAATTGCTACAAGGTTTGTGTAGCATGCAGAAAGAAGGCTTGTCATTTCAAAGAAAGAAGTGGAAACCAAAATCCACGTACTGAAACGAGCACACCAGTATGGGAGATGTGCATGTGGACACTTTCAAAAAGCAGCTCCTTCTGGGCACTTGGAAACAGCAATGTAAAAACATTTCGTTCGAAGCGGGATTTGGCCAAAGTTGAAAGACCTTCAAACACCAACCCTAAAGAACTTAGCCAAACAATGAATGTTGCAATAAGCTCCTGTAGGAAAGGTGCCTCTGTGACACAACCCCCGAGCAGGTAGCTACATTCTGCACAGTACAAAATGCATATGAATTCCAGGCTGAAAACTCACTCCAGAAGGAAGAAATGCGTGTGTTTCTCTCTGAAAGAACACTCAGCCACTATTCTTTTGCTTGCTCCTTCAAAGTCTTTGTAGAAACGTGTGTTTTCACTGCTGGAATACGTTCTGGGGTGCATTGTTTCAATCTCTTGCAAGCCTCATGTTCTTTCTTACACAATGTGGAAAAACGCGGATTATGTTTCCCAAATCACTTGAAATCCAGGAAAACGCACCCTGCATCACTCGTGCTCAAACACGCTTTTCACCTAATGCATTGAGAACATTCAAGAAAGCAGAAAAGAAGGGCCTTTTGCAGTGAATTTCACACTGGTATGTACAAAAAGCCATTTATTTCGGTTGCAGAGTGCAAAAGCATGATTGACTTCATGTTCTCAGTGAAACCCTTACATTTCCAAGTGAGCTGAAGTAGGACTTTCACAAAAACATGTGTTTGCGTCTCTGTGGTGAAAGGAGCTCTAATTTGTGTATTCAGTGCTGGTGAGTGACACACTCTACACAGGTTAGACAGCGTTCTTAGAGCACCAACATCCTTAAAATTGAAACTGCTACACGATGTGTGTAGCATGCTGAATGAAGGCTTGTCATTTCAAAGAAAGAAGAGGAAACCAAATTCCAGGTAGTGAAACGAACATGCCAGTATGGGAGATGTGCATGTGGACAGTTTCAAGCAGCAGCTCCTTCTGGACACTTGGAAACAGCGCTGTGAAAAAATTTAGTAAGAAGCGGGATTTGGCCAAAGTTGAAAGAACTTCCAAAACGAACCCTAAAGGACTTAGCCAAACAATGAATGTTGCAATAAGCTCCTGCAGGAAAGGTTCTTCAATGACACAACTCCCGAGCAAGTAGCTACATTCTGCACAGTACAAAATGCATATGAATTCCTGGCTGGAAACTCACTCCAGAAGGAAGAAATGCGTGTGTTTCTCTCTGAAAGAACACTCAGCCACTATTCTTTTGCTTTCTCCTTCAAAGTCTTTTTAGAAACGTGTGTTTTCACTGCTGGAATACGTTGTGGGATGCATTGTTTCAATCTCTTGCAAGCCTCATGTTCTTTCTTAGACGATGTGGAAAAACAAGGAGTATGTTTCCCAAATCACTTGCAATCCAGAAAAACACACACCGCATCACTCTTGCCCAAACATGCCCTTTCTCCTAATGCGTTGAGAACATTCAAGAAAGCAGAAAGGAAGAGCATTTTGTAGTGAAATTCAGACTGGCATGTACAAAAAGCCATTTCTTTCGGTTGCAGGGTGTAAAAGCATGATGGTCTTCATGTTCTCGATGAAACCCTTACATTTCCAAGTGACCACAATTAGGACTTTCCCAAAAAGATGTGTTTGCGTGTCTGTGGCGAAAGGAGCTCTAAGTTGTGTATTCAGTGCTGGAGTGTGACACACTCTACATAGGTTTAACAGCGTTTTAAGAGCACCAAAATGCTCAAAGCTGAAAATGCTACAAGGTGTGTGTAGGATGCAGAAAGAAGGCAGGTCATTTCAAAGAAAGAATAGGAAACCAAAATCCAGGTAGTGAAATGAGCACAAGGGGGTATGGGAGATGTGCATGTGGACAGTTTCAAGCAGCAGCTCCTTCTGGACACTTGGAAACAGCGATGTAAAAACATTTTGTTCGAAGCGGGATTTGGCCAAAGTAGAAAGACCTTCCAACACCAACCCTAAAGAACTTAGCCAAAGAGAGAATGTTGCAATAAGCTCCTGTAGGAAAGGTGCTTCAATGACACAACCCCCGAGCAGGTAGCTACATTCTGCACAGTACAAAATGCATATGAATTCCAGGCTGGAAACTCATTCCAGAAGGAAGAAATGCGTGTGTTTCTCTCTGAAAGAACACTCAGCCACTATTCCTTTGCTTGCTCCTTCAAAGTCTTTGTAGAAACATGTGTTTTCACTGCTGGAATACGTTGTGGGATGCATTGTTTCAATCTCTTGCAAGCCTCATGTTCTTTCTTAGACGATGTGGAAAAACAAGGAGTATGGTTCCCAAATCACTTGCAATCCAGATGAACACACAGTGCATCACTCTTGCCCAAACATGCTCTTTCTCCTAATGCGTTGAGAACATTCAAGAAAGCAGAAAAGAAGGGCCTTTTGCAGTGAATTTCACACTGGTATGTACAAAAAGCCATTTATTTCGGTTGCAGAGTGCAAAAGCATGATTGACTTCATGTTTTCAATGAAACCCTTACATTTCGAAGTGACCTGAAGTAGGACTTTCACAAAAACATGCGTTTGCGTGTCTGTGGTGAAAGGAATTCTAAGTTGTGTATTCAGTGCTGGAGAGTGACACACTCTACACAGGTTAGACAGCGTTCTTAGAGCACCAACATCCTTAAAATTGAAATTGCTACAAGGTTTGTGTAGCATGCAGAAAGAAGGCTTGTCATTTCAAAGAAAGAAGTGGAAACCAAAATCCACGTACTGAAACGAGCACACCAGTATGGGAGATGTGCATGTGGACACTTTCAAAAAGCAGCTCCTTCTGGGCACTTGGAAACAGCAATGTAAAAACATTTCGTTCGAAGCGGGATTTGGCCAAAGTTGAAAGACCTTCAAACACCAACCCTAAAGAACTTAGCCAAACAATGAATGTTGCAATAAGCTCCTGTAGGAAAGGTGCCTCTGTGACACAACCCCCGAGCAGGTAGCTACATTCTGCACAGTACAAAATGCATATGAATTCCAGGCTGAAAACTCACTCCAGAAGGAAGAAATGCGTGTGTTTCTCTCTGAAAGAACACTCAGCCACTATTCTTTTGCTTGCTCCTTCAAAGTCTTTGTAGAAACGTGTGTTTTCACTGCTGGAATACGTTCTGGGGTGCATTGTTTCAATCTCTTGCAAGCCTCATGTTCTTTCTTACACAATGTGGAAAAACGCGGATTATGTTTCCCAAATCACTTGAAATCCAGGAAAACGCACCCTGCATCACTCGTGCTCAAACACGCTTTTCACCTAATGCATTGAGAACATTCAAGAAAGCAGAAAAGAAGGGCCTTTTGCAGTGAATTTCACACTGGTATGTACAAAAAGCCATTTATTTCGGTTGCAGAGTGCAAAAGCATGATTGACTTCATGTTCTCAGTGAAACCCTTACATTTCCAAGTGAGCTGAAGTAGGACTTTCACAAAAACATGTGTTTGCGTCTCTGTGGTGAAAGGAGCTCTAATTTGTGTATTCAGTGCTGGTGAGTGACACACTCTACACAGGTTAGACAGCGTTCTTAGAGCACCAACATCCTTAAAATTGAAACTGCTACACGATGTGTGTAGCATGCTGAATGAAGGCTTGTCATTTCAAAGAAAGAAGAGGAAACCAAATTCCAGGTAGTGAAACGAACATGCCAGTATGGGAGATGTGCATGTGGACAGTTTCAAGCAGCAGCTCCTTCTGGACACTTGGAAACAGCGCTGTGAAAAAATTTAGTAAGAAGCGGGATTTGGCCAAAGTTGAAAGAACTTCCAAAACGAACCCTAAAGGACTTAGCCAAACAATGAATGTTGCAATAAGCTCCTGCAGGAAAGGTTCTTCAATGACACAACTCCCGAGCAAGTAGCTACATTCTGCACAGTACAAAATGCATATGAATTCCTGGCTGGAAACTCACTCCAGAAGGAAGAAATGCGTGTGTTTCTCTCTGAAAGAACACTCAGCCACTATTCTGTTGCTTTCTCCTTCAAAGTCTTTTTAGAAACGTGTGTTTTCACTGCTGGAATACGTTGTGGGATGCATTGTTTCAATCTCTTGCAAGCCTCATGTTCTTTCTTAGACGATGTGGAAAAACAAGGAGTATGTTTCCCAAATCACTTGCAATCCAGAAAAACACACACCGCATCACTCTTGCCCAAACATGCCCTTTCTCCTAATGCGTTGAGAACATTCAAGAAAGCAGAAAGGAAGAGCATTTTGTAGTGAAATTCAGACTGGCATGTACAAAAAGCCATTTCTTTCGGTTGCAGGGTGTAAAAGCATGATGGTCTTCATGTTCTCGATGAAACCCTTACATTTCCAAGTGACCACAATTAGGACTTTCCCAAAAAGATGTGTTTGCGTGTCTGTGGCGAAAGGAGCTCTAAGTTGTGTATTCAGTGCTGGAGTGTGACACACTCTACATAGGTTTAACAGCGTTTTAAGAGCACCAAAATGCTCAAAGCTGAAAATGCTACAAGGTGTGTGTAGGATGCAGAAAGAAGGCAGGTCATTTCAAAGAAAGAATAGGAAACCAAAATCCAGGTAGTGAAATGAGCACAAGGGGGTATGGGAGATGTGCATGTGGACAGTTTCAAGCAGCAGCTCCTTCTGGACACTTGGAAACAGCGATGTAAAAACATTTTGTTCGAAGCGGGATTTGGCCAAAGTAGAAAGACCTTCCAACACCAACCCTAAAGAACTTAGCCAAAGAGAGAATGTTGCAATAAGCTCCTGTAGGAAAGGTGCTTCAATGACACAACCCCCGAGCAGGTAGCTACATTCTGCACAGTACAAAATGCATATGAATTCCAGGCTGGAAACTCATTCCAGAAGGAAGAAATGCGTGTGTTTCTCTCTGAAAGAACACTCAGCCACTATTCCTTTGCTTGCTCCTTCAAAGTCTTTGTAGAAACATGTGTTTTCACTGCTGGAATACGTTGTGGGATGCATTGTTTCAATCTCTTGCAAGCCTCATGTTCTTTCTTAGACGATGTGGAAAAACAAGGAGTATGGTTCCCAAATCACTTGCAATCCAGATGAACACACAGTGCATCACTCTTGCCCAAACATGCTCTTTCTCCTAATGCGTTGAGAACATTCAAGAAAGCAGAAAAGAAGGGCCTTTTGCAGTGAATTTCACACTGGTATGTACAAAAAGCCATTTATTTCGGTTGCAGAGTGCAAAAGCATGATTGACTTCATGTTTTCAATGAAACCCTTACATTTCGAAGTGACCTGAAGTAGGACTTTCACAAAAACATGCGTTTGCGTGTCTGTGGTGAAAGGAATTCTAAGTTGTGTATTCAGTGCTGGAGAGTGACACACTCTACACAGGTTAGACAGCGTTCTTAGAGCACCAACATCCTTAAAATTGAAATTGCTACAAGGTTTGTGTAGCATGCAGAAAGAAGGCTTGTCATTTCAAAGAAAGAAGTGGAAACCAAAATCCACGTACTGAAACGAGCACACCAGTATGGGAGATGTGCATGTGGACACTTTCAAAAAGCAGCTCCTTCTGGGCACTTGGAAACAGCAATGTAAAAACATTTCGTTCGAAGCGGGATTTGGCCAAAGTTGAAAGACCTTCAAACACCAACCCTAAAGAACTTAGCCAAACAATGAATGTTGCAATAAGCTCCTGTAGGAAAGGTGCCTCTGTGACACAACCCCCGAGCAGGTAGCTACATTCTGCACAGTACAAAATGCATATGAATTCCAGGCTGAAAACTCACTCCAGAAGGAAGAAATGCGTGTGTTTCTCTCTGAAAGAACACTCAGCCACTATTCTTTTGCTTGCTCCTTCAAAGTCTTTGTAGAAACGTGTGTTTTCACTGCTGGAATACGTTCTGGGGTGCATTGTTTCAATCTCTTGCAAGCCTCATGTTCTTTCTTACACAATGTGGAAAAACGCGGATTATGTTTCCCAAATCACTTGAAATCCAGGAAAACGCACCCTGCATCACTCGTGCTCAAACACGCTTTTCACCTAATGCATTGAGAACATTCAAGAAAGCAGAAAAGAAGGGCCTTTTGCAGTGAATTTCACACTGGTATGTACAAAAAGCCATTTATTTCGGTTGCAGAGTGCAAAAGCATGATTGACTTCATGTTCTCAGTGAAACCCTTACATTTCCAAGTGAGCTGAAGTAGGACTTTCACAAAAACATGTGTTTGCGTCTCTGTGGTGAAAGGAGCTCTAATTTGTGTATTCAGTGCTGGTGAGTGACACACTCTACACAGGTTAGACAGCGTTCTTAGAGCACCAACATCCTTAAAATTGAAACTGCTACACGATGTGTGTAGCATGCTGAATGAAGGCTTGTCATTTCAAAGAAAGAAGAGGAAACCAAATTCCAGGTAGTGAAACGAACATGCCAGTATGGGAGATGTGCATGTGGACAGTTTCAAGCAGCAGCTCCTTCTGGACACTTGGAAACAGCGCTGTGAAAAAATTTAGTAAGAAGCGGGATTTGGCCAAAGTTGAAAGAACTTCCAAAACGAACCCTAAAGGACTTAGCCAAACAATGAATGTTGCAATAAGCTCCTGCAGGAAAGGTTCTTCAATGACACAACTCCCGAGCAAGTAGCTACATTCTGCACAGTACAAAATGCATATGAATTCCTGGCTGGAAACTCACTCCAGAAGGAAGAAATGCGTGTGTTTCTCTCTGAAAGAACACTCAGCCACTATTCTTTTGCTTTCTCCTTCAAAGTCTTTTTAGAAACGTGTGTTTTCACTGCTGGAATACGTTGTGGGATGCATTGTTTCAATCTCTTGCAAGCCTCATGTTCTTTCTTAGACGATGTGGAAAAACAAGGAGTATGTTTCCCAAATCACTTGCAATCCAGAAAAACACACACCGCATCACTCTTGCCCAAACATGCCCTTTCTCCTAATGCGTTGAGAACATTCAAGAAAGCAGAAAGGAAGAGCATTTTGTAGTGAAATTCAGACTGGCATGTACAAAAAGCCATTTCTTTCGGTTGCAGGGTGTAAAAGCATGATGGTCTTCATGTTCTCGATGAAACCCTTACATTTCCAAGTGACCACAATTAGGACTTTCCCAAAAAGATGTGTTTGCGTGTCTGTGGCGAAAGGAGCTCTAAGTTGTGTATTCAGTGCTGGAGTGTGACACACTCTACATAGGTTTAACAGCGTTTTAAGAGCACCAAAATGCTCAAAGCTGAAAATGCTACAAGGTGTGTGTAGGATGCAGAAAGAAGGCAGGTCATTTCAAAGAAAGAATAGGAAACCAAAATCCAGGTAGTGAAATGAGCACAAGGGGGTATGGGAGATGTGCATGTGGACAGTTTCAAGCAGCAGCTCCTTCTGGACACTTGGAAACAGCGATGTAAAAACATTTTGTTCGAAGCGGGATTTGGCCAAAGTAGAAAGACCTTCCAACACCAACCCTAAAGAACTTAGCCAAAGAGAGAATGTTGCAATAAGCTCCTGTAGGAAAGGTGCTTCAATGACACAACCCCCGAGCAGGTAGCTACATTCTGCACAGTACAAAATGCATATGAATTCCAGGCTGGAAACTCATTCCAGAAGGAAGAAATGCGTGTGTTTCTCTCTGAAAGAACACTCAGCCACTATTCCTTTGCTTGCTCCTTCAAAGTCTTTGTAGAAACATGTGTTTTCACTGCTGGAATACGTTGTGGGATGCATTGTTTCAATCTCTTGCAAGCCTCATGTTCTTTCTTAGACGATGTGGAAAAACAAGGAGTATGGTTCCCAAATCACTTGCAATCCAGATGAACACACAGTGCATCACTCTTGCCCAAACATGCTCTTTCTCCTAATGCGTTGAGAACATTCAAGAAAGCAGAAAAGAAGGGCCTTTTGCAGTGAATTTCACACTGGTATGTACAAAAAGCCATTTATTTCGGTTGCAGAGTGCAAAAGCATGATTGACTTCATGTTTTCAATGAAACCCTTACATTTCGAAGTGACCTGAAGTAGGACTTTCACAAAAACATGCGTTTGCGTGTCTGTGGTGAAAGGAATTCTAAGTTGTGTATTCAGTGCTGGAGAGTGACACACTCTACACAGGTTAGACAGCGTTCTTAGAGCACCAACATCCTTAAAATTGAAATTGCTACAAGGTTTGTGTAGCATGCAGAAAGAAGGCTTGTCATTTCAAAGAAAGAAGTGGAAACCAAAATCCACGTACTGAAACGAGCACACCAGTATGGGAGATGTGCATGTGGACACTTTCAAAAAGCAGCTCCTTCTGGGCACTTGGAAACAGCAATGTAAAAACATTTCGTTCGAAGCGGGATTTGGCCAAAGTTGAAAGACCTTCAAACACCAACCCTAAAGAACTTAGCCAAACAATGAATGTTGCAATAAGCTCCTGTAGGAAAGGTGCCTCTGTGACACAACCCCCGAGCAGGTAGCTACATTCTGCACAGTACAAAATGCATATGAATTCCAGGCTGAAAACTCACTCCAGAAGGAAGAAATGCGTGTGTTTCTCTCTGAAAGAACACTCAGCCACTATTCTTTTGCTTGCTCCTTCAAAGTCTTTGTAGAAACGTGTGTTTTCACTGCTGGAATACGTTTTGGGGTGCATTGTTTCAATCTCTTGCAAGCCTCATGTTCTTTCTTACACAATGTGGAAAAACGCGGATTATGTTTCCCAAATCACTTGAAATCCAGGAAAACCCACCCTGCATCACTCGTGCTCAAACACGCTTTTCACCTAATGCATTGAGAACATTCAAGAAAGCAGAAAAGAAGGGCCTTTTGCAGTGAATTTCACACTGGTATGTACAAAAAGCCATTTATTTCGGTTGCAGAGTGCAAAAGCATGATTGACTTCATGTTCTCAGTGAAACCCTTACATTTCCAAGTGAGCTGAAGTAGGACTTTCCCAAAAACATGTGTTTGCGTGTCTGTGGTGAAAGGAGCTCTAATTTGTGTATTCAGTGCTGGTGAGTGACACACTCTACACAGGTTAGACAGCGTTCTTAGAGCACCAACATCCTTAAAATTGAAACTGCTACACGATGTGTGTAGCATGCTGAATGAAGGCTTGTCATTTCAAAGAAAGAAGAGGAAACCAAATTCCAGGTAGTGAAACGAACATGCCAGTATGGGAGATGTGCATGTGGACAGTTTCAAGCAGCAGCTCCTTCTGGACACTTGGAAACAGCGCTGTGAAAAAATTTAGTAAGAAGCGGGATTTGGCCAAAGTTGAAAGAACTTCCAAAACGAACCCTAAAGGACTTAGCCAAACAATGAATGTTGCAATAAGCTCCTGCAGGAAAGGTTCTTCAATGACACAACTCCCGAGCAAGTAGCTACATTCTGCACAGTACAAAATGCATATGAATTCCTGGCTGGAAACTCACTCCAGAAGGAAGAAATGCGTGTGTTTCTCTCTGAAAGAACACTCAGCCACTATTCTTTTGCTTTCTCCTTCAAAGTCTTTTCAGAAACGTGTGTTTTCACTGCTGGAATACGTTGTGGGATGCATTGTTTCAATCTCTTGCAAGCCTCATGTTCTTTCTTAGACGATGTGGAAAAACAAGGAGTATGTTTCCCAAATCACTTGCAATCCAGAAAAACACACACCGCATCACTCTTGCCCAAACATGCCCTTTCTCCTAATGCGTTGAGAACATTCAAGAAAGCAGAAAGGAAGAGCATTTTGTAGTGAAATTCAGACTGGCATGTACAAAAAGCCATTTCTTTCGGTTGCAGGGTGTAAAAGCATGATGGTCTTCATGTTCTCGATGAAACCCTTACATTTCCAAGTGACCACAATTAGGACTTTCCCAAAAAGATGTGTTTGCGTGTCTGTGGCGAAAGGAGCTCTAAGTTGTGTATTCAGTGCTGGAGTGTGACACACTCTACATAGGTTTAACAGCGTTTTAAGAGCACCAAAATGCTCAAAGCTGAAAATGCTACAAGGTGTGTGTAGGATGCAGAAAGAAGGCAGGTCATTTCAAAGAAAGAATAGGAAACCAAAATCCAGGTAGTGAAATGAGCACAAGGGGGTATGGGAGATGTGCATGTGGACAGTTTCAAGCAGCAGCTCCTTCTGGACACTTGGAAACAGCGATGTAAAAACATTTTGTTCGAAGCGGGATTTGGCCAAAGTAGAAAGACCTTCCAACACCAACCCTAAAGAACTTAGCCAAAGAGAGAATGTTGCAATAAGCTCCTGTAGGAAAGGTGCTTCAATGACACAACCCCCGAGCAGGTAGCTACATTCTGCACAGTACAAAATGCATATGAATTCCAGGCTGGAAACTCATTCCAGAAGGAAGAAATGCGTGTGTTTCTCTCTGAAAGAACACTCAGCCACTATTCCTTTGCTTGCTCCTTCAAAGTCTTTGTAGAAACATGTGTTTTCACTGCTGGAATACGTTGTGGGATGCATTGTTTCAATCTCTTGCAAGCCTCATGTTCTTTCTTAGACGATGTGGAAAAACAAGGAGTATGGTTCCCAAATCACTTGCAATCCAGATGAACACACAGTGCATCACTCTTGCCCAAACATGCTCTTTCTCCTAATGCGTTGAGAACATTCAAGAAAGCAGAAAAGAAGGGCCTTTTGCAGTGAATTTCACACTGGTATGTACAAAAAGCCATTTATTTCGGTTGCAGAGTGCAAAAGCATGATTGACTTCATGTTTTCAATGAAACCCTTACATTTCGAAGTGACCTGAAGTAGGACTTTCACAAAAACATGCGTTTGCGTGTCTGTGGTGAAAGGAATTCTAAGTTGTGTATTCAGTGCTGGAGAGTGACACACTCTACACAGGTTAGACAGCGTTCTTAGAGCACCAACATCCTTAAAATTGAAATTGCTACAAGGTTTGTGTAGCATGCAGAAAGAAGGCTTGTCATTTCAAAGAAAGAAGTGGAAACCAAAATCCACGTACTGAAACGAGCACACCAGTATGGGAGATGTGCATGTGGACACTTTCAAAAAGCAGCTCCTTCTGGGCACTTGGAAACAGCAATGTAAAAACATTTCGTTCGAAGCGGGATTTGGCCAAAGTTGAAAGACCTTCAAACACCAACCCTAAAGAACTTAGCCAAACAATGAATGTTGCAATAAGCTCCTGTAGGAAAGGTGCCTCTGTGACACAACCCCCGAGCAGGTAGCTACATTCTGCACAGTACAAAATGCATATGAATTCCAGGCTGAAAACTCACTCCAGAAGGAAGAAATGCGTGTGTTTCTCTCTGAAAGAACACTCAGCCACTATTCTTTTGCTTGCTCCTTCAAAGTCTTTGTAGAAACGTGTGTTTTCACTGCTGGAATACGTTCTGGGGTGCATTGTTTCAATCTCTTGCAAGCCTCATGTTCTTTCTTACACAATGTGGAAAAACGCGGATTATGTTTCCCAAATCACTTGAAATCCAGGAAAACGCACCCTGCATCACTCGTGCTCAAACACGCTTTTCACCTAATGCATTGAGAACATTCAAGAAAGCAGAAAAGAAGGGCCTTTTGCAGTGAATTTCACACTGGTATGTACAAAAAGCCATTTATTTCGGTTGCAGAGTGCAAAAGCATGATTGACTTCATGTTCTCAGTGAAACCCTTACATTTCCAAGTGAGCTGAAGTAGGACTTTCACAAAAACATGTGTTTGCGTCTCTGTGGTGAAAGGAGCTCTAATTTGTGTATTCAGTGCTGGTGAGTGACACACTCTACACAGGTTAGACAGCGTTCTTAGAGCACCAACATCCTTAAAATTGAAACTGCTACACGATGTGTGTAGCATGCTGAATGAAGGCTTGTCATTTCAAAGAAAGAAGAGGAAACCAAATTCCAGGTAGTGAAACGAACATGCCAGTATGGGAGATGTGCATGTGGACAGTTTCAAGCAGCAGCTCCTTCTGGACACTTGGAAACAGCGCTGTGAAAAAATTTAGTAAGAAGCGGGATTTGGCCAAAGTTGAAAGAACTTCCAAAACGAACCCTAAAGGACTTAGCCAAACAATGAATGTTGCAATAAGCTCCTGCAGGAAAGGTTCTTCAATGACACAACTCCCGAGCAAGTAGCTACATTCTGCACAGTACAAAATGCATATGAATTCCTGGCTGGAAACTCACTCCAGAAGGAAGAAATGCGTGTGTTTCTCTCTGAAAGAACACTCAGCCACTATTCTTTTGCTTTCTCCTTCAAAGTCTTTTTAGAAACGTGTGTTTTCACTGCTGGAATACGTTGTGGGATGCATTGTTTCAATCTCTTGCAAGCCTCATGTTCTTTCTTAGACGATGTGGAAAAACAAGGAGTATGTTTCCCAAATCACTTGCAATCCAGAAAAACACACACCGCATCACTCTTGCCCAAACATGCCCTTTCTCCTAATGCGTTGAGAACATTCAAGAAAGCAGAAAGGAAGAGCATTTTGTAGTGAAATTCAGACTGGCATGTACAAAAAGCCATTTCTTTCGGTTGCAGGGTGTAAAAGCATGATGGTCTTCATGTTCTCGATGAAACCCTTACATTTCCAAGTGACCACAATTAGGACTTTCCCAAAAAGATGTGTTTGCGTGTCTGTGGCGAAAGGAGCTCTAAGTTGTGTATTCAGTGCTGGAGTGTGACACACTCTACATAGGTTTAACAGCGTTTTAAGAGCACCAAAATGCTCAAAGCTGAAAATGCTACAAGGTGTGTGTAGGATGCAGAAAGAAGGCAGGTCATTTCAAAGAAAGAATAGGAAACCAAAATCCAGGTAGTGAAATGAGCACAAGGGGGTATGGGAGATGTGCATGTGGACAGTTTCAAGCAGCAGCTCCTTCTGGACACTTGGAAACAGCGATGTAAAAACATTTTGTTCGAAGCGGGATTTGGCCAAAGTAGAAAGACCTTCCAACACCAACCCTAAAGAACTTAGCCAAAGAGAGAATGTTGCAATAAGCTCCTGTAGGAAAGGTGCTTCAATGACACAACCCCCGAGCAGGTAGCTACATTCTGCACAGTACAAAATGCATATGAATTCCAGGCTGGAAACTCATTCCAGAAGGAAGAAATGCGTGTGTTTCTCTCTGAAAGAACACTCAGCCACTATTCCTTTGCTTGCTCCTTCAAAGTCTTTGTAGAAACATGTGTTTTCACTGCTGGAATACGTTGTGGGATGCATTGTTTCAATCTCTTGCAAGCCTCATGTTCTTTCTTAGACGATGTGGAAAAACAAGGAGTATGGTTCCCAAATCACTTGCAATCCAGATGAACACACAGTGCATCACTCTTGCCCAAACATGCTCTTTCTCCTAATGCGTTGAGAACATTCAAGAAAGCAGAAAAGAAGGGCCTTTTGCAGTGAATTTCACACTGGTATGTACAAAAAGCCATTTATTTCGGTTGCAGAGTGCAAAAGCATGATTGACTTCATGTTTTCAATGAAACCCTTACATTTCGAAGTGACCTGAAGTAGGACTTTCACAAAAACATGCGTTTGCGTGTCTGTGGTGAAAGGAATTCTAAGTTGTGTATTCAGTGCTGGAGAGTGACACACTCTACACAGGTTAGACAGCGTTCTTAGAGCACCAACATCCTTAAAATTGAAATTGCTACAAGGTTTGTGTAGCATGCAGAAAGAAGGCTTGTCATTTCAAAGAAAGAAGTGGAAACCAAAATCCACGTACTGAAACGAGCACACCAGTATGGGAGATGTGCATGTGGACACTTTCAAAAAGCAGCTCCTTCTGGGCACTTGGAAACAGCAATGTAAAAACATTTCGTTCGAAGCGGGATTTGGCCAAAGTTGAAAGACCTTCAAACACCAACCCTAAAGAACTTAGCCAAACAATGAATGTTGCAATAAGCTCCTGTAGGAAAGGTGCCTCTGTGACACAACCCCCGAGCAGGTAGCTACATTCTGCACAGTACAAAATGCATATGAATTCCAGGCTGAAAACTCACTCCAGAAGGAAGAAATGCGTGTGTTTCTCTCTGAAAGAACACTCAGCCACTATTCTTTTGCTTGCTCCTTCAAAGTCTTTGTAGAAACGTGTGTTTTCACTGCTGGAATACGTTCTGGGGTGCATTGTTTCAATCTCTTGCAAGCCTCATGTTCTTTCTTACACAATGTGGAAAAACGCGGATTATGTTTCCCAAATCACTTGAAATCCAGGAAAACGCACCCTGCATCACTCGTGCTCAAACACGCTTTTCACCTAATGCATTGAGAACATTCAAGAAAGCAGAAAAGAAGGGCCTTTTGCAGTGAATTTCACACTGGTATGTACAAAAAGCCATTTATTTCGGTTGCAGAGTGCAAAAGCATGATTGACTTCATGTTCTCAGTGAAACCCTTACATTTCCAAGTGAGCTGAAGTAGGACTTTCACAAAAACATGTGTTTGCGTCTCTGTGGTGAAAGGAGCTCTAATTTGTGTATTCAGTGCTGGTGAGTGACACACTCTACACAGGTTAGACAGCGTTCTTAGAGCACCAACATCCTTAAAATTGAAACTGCTACACGATGTGTGTAGCATGCTGAATGAAGGCTTGTCATTTCAAAGAAAGAAGAGGAAACCAAATTCCAGGTAGTGAAACGAACATGCCAGTATGGGAGATGTGCATGTGGACAGTTTCAAGCAGCAGCTCCTTCTGGACACTTGGAAACAGCGCTGTGAAAAAATTTAGTAAGAAGCGGGATTTGGCCAAAGTTGAAAGAACTTCCAAAACGAACCCTAAAGGACTTAGCCAAACAATGAATGTTGCAATAAGCTCCTGCAGGAAAGGTTCTTCAATGACACAACTCCCGAGCAAGTAGCTACATTCTGCACAGTACAAAATGCATATGAATTCCTGGCTGGAAACTCACTCCAGAAGGAAGAAATGCGTGTGTTTCTCTCTGAAAGAACACTCAGCCACTATTCTTTTGCTTTCTCCTTCAAAGTCTTTTTAGAAACGTGTGTTTTCACTGCTGGAATACGTTGTGGGATGCATTGTTTCAATCTCTTGCAAGCCTCATGTTCTTTCTTAGACGATGTGGAAAAACAAGGAGTATGTTTCCCAAATCACTTGCAATCCAGAAAAACACACACCGCATCACTCTTGCCCAAACATGCCCTTTCTCCTAATGCGTTGAGAACATTCAAGAAAGCAGAAAGGAAGAGCATTTTGTAGTGAAATTCAGACTGGCATGTACAAAAAGCCATTTCTTTCGGTTGCAGGGTGTAAAAGCATGATGGTCTTCATGTTCTCGATGAAACCCTTACATTTCCAAGTGACCACAATTAGGACTTTCCCAAAAAGATGTGTTTGCGTGTCTGTGGCGAAAGGAGCTCTAAGTTGTGTATTCAGTGCTGGAGTGTGACACACTCTACATAGGTTTAACAGCGTTTTAAGAGCACCAAAATGCTCAAAGCTGAAAATGCTACAAGGTGTGTGTAGGATGCAGAAAGAAGGCAGGTCATTTCAAAGAAAGAATAGGAAACCAAAATCCAGGTAGTGAAATGAGCACAAGGGGGTATGGGAGATGTGCATGTGGACAGTTTCAAGCAGCAGCTCCTTCTGGACACTTGGAAACAGCGATGTAAAAACATTTTGTTCGAAGCGGGATTTGGCCAAAGTAGAAAGACCTTCCAACACCAACCCTAAAGAACTTAGCCAAAGAGAGAATGTTGCAATAAGCTCCTGTAGGAAAGGTGCTTCAATGACACAACCCCCGAGCAGGTAGCTACATTCTGCACAGTACAAAATGCATATGAATTCCAGGCTGGAAACTCATTCCAGAAGGAAGAAATGCGTGTGTTTCTCTCTGAAAGAACACTCAGCCACTATTCCTTTGCTTGCTCCTTCAAAGTCTTTGTAGAAACATGTGTTTTCACTGCTGGAATACGTTGTGGGATGCATTGTTTCAATCTCTTGCAAGCCTCATGTTCTTTCTTAGACGATGTGGAAAAACAAGGAGTATGGTTCCCAAATCACTTGCAATCCAGATGAACACACAGTGCATCACTCTTGCCCAAACATGCTCTTTCTCCTAATGCGTTGAGAACATTCAAGAAAGCAGAAAAGAAGGGCCTTTTGCAGTGAATTTCACACTGGTATGTACAAAAAGCCATTTATTTCGGTTGCAGAGTGCAAAAGCATGATTGACTTCATGTTTTCAATGAAACCCTTACATTTCGAAGTGACCTGAAGTAGGACTTTCACAAAAACATGCGTTTGCGTGTCTGTGGTGAAAGGAATTCTAAGTTGTGTATTCAGTGCTGGAGAGTGACACACTCTACACAGGTTAGACAGCGTTCTTAGAGCACCAACATCCTTAAAATTGAAATTGCTACAAGGTTTGTGTAGCATGCAGAAAGAAGGCTTGTCATTTCAAAGAAAGAAGTGGAAACCAAAATCCACGTACTGAAACGAGCACACCAGTATGGGAGATGTGCATGTGGACACTTTCAAAAAGCAGCTCCTTCTGGGCACTTGGAAACAGCAATGTAAAAACATTTCGTTCGAAGCGGGATTTGGCCAAAGTTGAAAGACCTTCAAACACCAACCCTAAAGAACTTAGCCAAACAATGAATGTTGCAATAAGCTCCTGTAGGAAAGGTGCCTCTGTGACACAACCCCCGAGCAGGTAGCTACATTCTGCACAGTACAAAATGCATATGAATTCCAGGCTGAAAACTCACTCCAGAAGGAAGAAATGCGTGTGTTTCTCTCTGAAAGAACACTCAGCCACTATTCTTTTGCTTGCTCCTTCAAAGTCTTTGTAGAAACGTGTGTTTTCACTGCTGGAATACGTTTTGGGGTGCATTGTTTCAATCTCTTGCAAGCCTCATGTTCTTTCTTACACAATGTGGAAAAACGCGGATTATGTTTCCCAAATCACTTGAAATCCAGGAAAACCCACCCTGCATCACTCGTGCTCAAACACGCTTTTCACCTAATGCATTGAGAACATTCAAGAAAGCAGAAAAGAAGGGCCTTTTGCAGTGAATTTCACACTGGTATGTACAAAAAGCCATTTATTTCGGTTGCAGAGTGCAAAAGCATGATTGACTTCATGTTCTCAGTGAAACCCTTACATTTCCAAGTGAGCTGAAGTAGGACTTTCCCAAAAAGATGTGTTTGCGTGTCTGTGGTGAAAGGAGCTCTAATTTGTGTATTCAGTGCTGGTGAGTGACACACTCTACACAGGTTAGACAGCGTTCTTAGAGCACCAACATCCTTAAAATTGAAACTGCTACACGATGTGTGTAGCATGCTGAATGAAGGCTTGTCATTTCAAAGAAAGAAGAGGAAACCAAATTCCAGGTAGTGAAACGAACATGCCAGTATGGGAGATGTGCATGTGGACAGTTTCAAGCAGCAGCTCCTTCTGGACACTTGGAAACAGCGCTGTGAAAAAATTTAGTAAGAAGCGGGATTTGGCCAAAGTTGAAAGAACTTCCAAAACGAACCCTAAAGGACTTAGCCAAACAATGAATGTTGCAATAAGCTCCTGCAGGAAAGGTTCTTCAATGACACAACTCCCGAGCAAGTAGCTACATTCTGCACAGTACAAAATGCATATGAATTCCTGGCTGGAAACTCACTCCAGAAGGAAGAAATGCGTGTGTTTCTCTCTGAAAGAACACTCAGCCACTATTCTTTTGCTTTCTCCTTCAAAGTCTTTTCAGAAACGTGTGTTTTCACTGCTGGAATACGTTGTGGGATGCATTGTTTCAATCTCTTGCAAGCCTCATGTTCTTTCTTAGACGATGTGGAAAAACAAGGAGTATGTTTCCCAAATCACTTGCAATCCAGAAAAACACACACCGCATCACTCTTGCCCAAACATGCCCTTTCTCCTAATGCGTTGAGAACATTCAAGAAAGCAGAAAGGAAGAGCATTTTGTAGTGAAATTCAGACTGGCATGTACAAAAAGCCATTTCTTTCGGTTGCAGGGTGTAAAAGCATGATGGTCTTCATGTTCTCGATGAAACCCTTACATTTCCAAGTGACCACAATTAGGACTTTCCCAAAAAGATGTGTTTGCGTGTCTGTGGCGAAAGGAGCTCTAAGTTGTGTATTCAGTGCTGGAGTGTGACACACTCTACATAGGTTTAACAGCGTTTTAAGAGCACCAAAATGCTCAAAGCTGAAAATGCTACAAGGTGTGTGTAGGATGCAGAAAGAAGGCAGGTCATTTCAAAGAAAGAATAGGAAACCAAAATCCAGGTAGTGAAATGAGCACAAGGGGGTATGGGAGATGTGCATGTGGACAGTTTCAAGCAGCAGCTCCTTCTGGACACTTGGAAACAGCGATGTAAAAACATTTTGTTCGAAGCGGGATTTGGCCAAAGTAGAAAGACCTTCCAACACCAACCCTAAAGAACTTAGCCAAAGAGAGAATGTTGCAATAAGCTCCTGTAGGAAAGGTGCTTCAATGACACAACCCCCGAGCAGGTAGCTACATTCTGCACAGTACAAAATGCATATGAATTCCAGGCTGGAAACTCATTCCAGAAGGAAGAAATGCGTGTGTTTCTCTCTGAAAGAACACTCAGCCACTATTCCTTTGCTTGCTCCTTCAAAGTCTTTGTAGAAACATGTGTTTTCACTGCTGGAATACGTTGTGGGATGCATTGTTTCAATCTCTTGCAAGCCTCATGTTCTTTCTTAGACGATGTGGAAAAACAAGGAGTATGGTTCCCAAATCACTTGCAATCCAGATGAACACACAGTGCATCACTCTTGCCCAAACATGCTCTTTCTCCTAATGCGTTGAGAACATTCAAGAAAGCAGAAAAGAAGGGCCTTTTGCAGTGAATTTCACACTGGTATGTACAAAAAGCCATTTATTTCGGTTGCAGAGTGCAAAAGCATGATTGACTTCATGTTTTCAATGAAACCCTTACATTTCGAAGTGACCTGAAGTAGGACTTTCACAAAAACATGCGTTTGCGTGTCTGTGGTGAAAGGAATTCTAAGTTGTGTATTCAGTGCTGGAGAGTGACACACTCTACACAGGTTAGACAGCGTTCTTAGAGCACCAACATCCTTAAAATTGAAATTGCTACAAGGTTTGTGTAGCATGCAGAAAGAAGGCTTGTCATTTCAAAGAAAGAAGTGGAAACCAAAATCCACGTACTGAAACGAGCACACCAGTATGGGAGATGTGCATGTGGACACTTTCAAAAAGCAGCTCCTTCTGGGCACTTGGAAACAGCAATGTAAAAACATTTCGTTCGAAGCGGGATTTGGCCAAAGTTGAAAGACCTTCAAACACCAACCCTAAAGAACTTAGCCAAACAATGAATGTTGCAATAAGCTCCTGTAGGAAAGGTGCCTCTGTGACACAACCCCCGAGCAGGTAGCTACATTCTGCACAGTACAAAATGCATATGAATTCCAGGCTGAAAACTCACTCCAGAAGGAAGAAATGCGTGTGTTTCTCTCTGAAAGAACACTCAGCCACTATTCTTTTGCTTGCTCCTTCAAAGTCTTTGTAGAAACGTGTGTTTTCACTGCTGGAATACGTTTTGGGGTGCATTGTTTCAATCTCTTGCAAGCCTCATGTTCTTTCTTACACAATGTGGAAAAACGCGGATTATGTTTCCCAAATCACTTGAAATCCAGGAAAACCCACCCTGCATCACTCGTGCTCAAACACGCTTTTCACCTAATGCATTGAGAACATTCAAGAAAGCAGAAAAGAAGGGCCTTTTGCAGTGAATTTCACACTGGTATGTACAAAAAGCCATTTATTTCGGTTGCAGAGTGCAAAAGCATGATTGACTTCATGTTCTCAGTGAAACCCTTACATTTCCAAGTGAGCTGAAGTAGGACTTTCACAAAAACATGTGTTTGCGTGTCTGTGGTGAAAGGAGCTCTAATTTGTGTATTCAGTGCTGGTGAGTGACACACTCTACACAGGTTAGACAGCGTTCTTAGAGCACCAACATCCTTAAAATTGAAACTGCTACACGATGTGTGTAGCATGCTGAATGAAGGCTTGTCATTTCAAAGAAAGAAGAGGAAACCAAATTCCAGGTAGTGAAACGAACATGCCAGTATGGGAGATGTGCATGTGGACAGTTTCAAGCAGCAGCTCCTTCTGGACACTTGGAAACAGCGCTGTGAAAAAATTTAGTAAGAAGCGGGATTTGGCCAAAGTTGAAAGAACTTCCAAAACGAACCCTAAAGGACTTAGCCAAACAATGAATGTTGCAATAAGCTCCTGCAGGAAAGGTTCTTCAATGACACAACTCCCGAGCAAGTAGCTACATTCTGCACAGTACAAAATGCATATGAATTCCTGGCTGGAAACTCACTCCAGAAGGAAGAAATGCGTGTGTTTCTCTCTGAAAGAACACTCAGCCACTATTCTTTTGCTTTCTCCTTCAAAGTCTTTTCAGAAACGTGTGTTTTCACTGCTGGAATACGTTGTGGGATGCATTGTTTCAATCTCTTGCAAGCCTCATGTTCTTTCTTAGACGATGTGGAAAAACAAGGAGTATGTTTCCCAAATCACTTGCAATCCAGAAAAACACACACCGCATCACTCTTGCCCAAACATGCCCTTTCTCCTAATGCGTTGAGAACATTCAAGAAAGCAGAAAGGAAGAGCATTTTGTAGTGAAATTCAGACTGGCATGTACAAAAAGCCATTTCTTTCGGTTGCAGGGTGTAAAAGCATGATGGTCTTCATGTTCTCGATGAAACCCTTACATTTCCAAGTGACCACAATTAGGACTTTCCCAAAAAGATGTGTTTGCGTGTCTGTGGCGAAAGGAGCTCTAAGTTGTGTATTCAGTGCTGGAGTGTGACACACTCTACATAGGTTTAACAGCGTTTTAAGAGCACCAAAATGCTCAAAGCTGAAAATGCTACAAGGTGTGTGTAGGATGCAGAAAGAAGGCAGGTCATTTCAAAGAAAGAATAGGAAACCAAAATCCAGGTAGTGAAATGAGCACAAGGGGGTATGGGAGATGTGCATGTGGACAGTTTCAAGCAGCAGCTCCTTCTGGACACTTGGAAACAGCGATGTAAAAACATTTTGTTCGAAGCGGGATTTGGCCAAAGTAGAAAGACCTTCCAACACCAACCCTAAAGAACTTAGCCAAAGAGAGAATGTTGCAATAAGCTCCTGTAGGAAAGGTGCTTCAATGACACAACCCCCGAGCAGGTAGCTACATTCTGCACAGTACAAAATGCATATGAATTCCAGGCTGGAAACTCATTCCAGAAGGAAGAAATGCGTGTGTTTCTCTCTGAAAGAACACTCAGCCACTATTCTTTTGCTTGCTCCTTCAAAGTCTTTGTAGAAACATGTGTTTTCACTGCTGGAATACGTTGTGGGATGCATTGTTTCAATCTCTTGCAAGCCTCATGTTCTTTCTTAGACGATGTGGAAAAACAAGGAGTATGGTTCCCAAATCACTTGCAATCCAGATGAACACACAGTGCATCACTCTTGCCCAAACATGCTCTTTCTCCTAATGCGTTGAGAACATTCAAGAAAGCAGAAAAGAAGGGCCTTTTGCAGTGAATTTCACACTGGTATGTACAAAAAGCCATTTATTTCGGTTGCAGAGTGCAAAAGCATGATTGACTTCATGTTTTCAATGAAACCCTTACATTTCGAAGTGACCTGAAGTAGGACTTTCACAAAAACATGCGTTTGCGTGTCTGTGGTGAAAGGAATTCTAAGTTGTGTATTCAGTGCTGGAGAGTGACACACTCTACACAGGTTAGACAGCGTTCTTAGAGCACCAACATCCTTAAAATTGAAATTGCTACAAGGTTTGTGTAGCATGCAGAAAGAAGGCTTGTCATTTCAAAGAAAGAAGTGGAAACCAAAATCCAGGTACTGAAACGAGCACACCAGTATGGGAGATGTGCATGTGGACACTTTCAAAAAGCAGCTCCTTCTGGGCACTTGGAAACAGCAATGTAAAAACATTTCGTTCGAAGCGGGATTTGGCCAAAGTTGAAAGACCTTCAAACACCAACCCTAAAGAACTTAGCCAAACAATGAATGTTGCAATAAGCTCCTGTAGGAAAGGTGCCTCTGTGACACAACCCCCGAGCAGGTAGCTACATTCTGCACAGTACAAAATGCATATGAATTCCAGGCTGAAAACTCACTCCAGAAGGAAGAAATGCGTGTGTTTCTCTCTGAAAGAACACTCAGCCACTATTCTTTTGCTTGCTCCTTCAAAGTCTTTGTAGAAACGTGGGTTTTCACTGCTGGAATACGTTTTGGGGTGCATTGTTTCAATCTCTTGCAAGCCTCATGTTCTTTCTTACACAATGTGGAAAAACGCGGATTATGTTTCCCAAATCACTTGAAATCCAGGAAAACCCACCCTGCATCACTCGTGCTCAAACACGCTTTTCACCTAATGCATTGAGAACATTCAAGAAAGCAGAAAAGAAGGGCCTTTTGCAGTGAATTTCACACTGGTATGTACAAAAAGCCATTTATTTCGGTTGCAGAGTGCAAAAGCATGATTGACTTCATGTTCTCAGTGAAACCCTTACATTTCCAAGTGAGCTGAAGTAGGACTTTCACAAAAACATGTGTTTGCGTGTCTGTGGTGAAAGGAGCTCTAATTTGTGTATTCAGTGCTGGTGAGTGACACACTCTACACAGGTTAGACAGCGTTCTTAGAGCACCAACATCCTTAAAATTGAAACTGCTACACGATGTGTGTAGCATGCTGAATGAAGGCTTGCCATTTCAAAGAAAGAAGAGGAAACCAAATTCCAGGTAGTGAAACGAACATGCCAGTATGGGAGATGTGCATGTGGACAGTTTCAAGCAGCAGCTCCTTCTGGACACTTGGAAACAGCGCTGTGAAAAAATTTAGTAAGAAGCGGGATTTGGCCAAAGTTGAAAGAACTTCCAAAACGAACCCTAAAGGACTTAGCCAAACAATGAATGTTGCAATAAGCTCCTGCAGGAAAGGTTCTTCAATGACACAACTCCCGAGCAAGTAGCTACATTCTGCACAGTACAAAATGCATATGAATTCCTGGCTGGAAACTCACTCCAGAAGGAAGAAATGCGTGTGTTTCTCTCTGAAAGAACACTCAGCCACTATTCTTTTGCTTTCTCCTTCAAAGTCTTTTCAGAAACGTGTGTTTTCACTGCTGGAATACGTTGTGGGATGCATTGTTTCAATCTCTTGCAAGCCTCATGTTCTTTCTTAGACGATGTGGAAAAACAAGGAGTATGTTTCCCAAATCACTTGCAATCCAGAAAAACACACACCGCATCACTCTTGCCCAAACATGCCCTTTCTCCTAATGCGTTGAGAACATTCAAGAAAGCAGAAAGGAAGAGCATTTTGTAGTGAAATTCAGACTGGCATGTACAAAAAGCCATTTCTTTCGGTTGCAGGGTGTAAAAGCATGATGGTCTTCATGTTCTCGATGAAACCCTTACATTTCCAAGTGACCACAATTAGGACTTTCCCAAAAAGATGTGTTTGCGTGTCTGTGGCGAAAGGAGCTCTAAGTTGTGTATTCAGTGCTGGAGTGTGACACACTCTACATAGGTTTAACAGCGTTTTAAGAGCACCAAAATGCTCAAAGCTGAAAATGCTACAAGGTGTGTGTAGGATGCAGAAAGAAGGCAGGTCATTTCAAAGAAAGAATAGGAAACCAAAATCCAGGTAGTGAAATGAGCACAAGGGGGTATGGGAGATGTGCATGTGGACAGTTTCAAGCAGCAGCTCCTTCTGGACACTTGGAAACAGCGATGTAAAAACATTTTGTTCGAAGCGGGATTTGGCCAAAGTAGAAAGACCTTCCAACACCAACCCTAAAGAACTTAGCCAAAGAGAGAATGTTGCAATAAGCTCCTGTAGGAAAGGTGCTTCAATGACACAACCCCCGAGCAGGTAGCTACATTCTGCACAGTACAAAATGCATATGAATTCCAGGCTGGAAACTCATTCCAGAAGGAAGAAATGCGTGTGTTTCTCTCTGAAAGAACACTCAGCCACTATTCTTTTGCTTGCTCCTTCAAAGTCTTTGTAGAAACATGTGTTTTCACTGCTGGAATACGTTGTGGGATGCATTGTTTCAATCTCTTGCAAGCCTCATGTTCTTTCTTAGACGATGTGGAAAAACAAGGAGTATGTTTCCCAAATCACTTGCAATCCAGATGAACACACAGTGCATCACTCTTGCCCAAACATGCTCTTTCTCCTAATGCGTTGAGAACATTCAAGAAAGCAGAAAAGAAGGGCCTTTTGCAGTGAATTTCACACTGGTATGTACAAAAAGCCATTTATTTCGGTTGCAGAGTGCAAAAGCATGATTGACTTCATGTTTTCAATGAAACCCTGACATTTCGAAGTGACCTGAAGTAGGACTTTCACAAAAACATGCGTTTGCGTGTCTGTGGTGAAAGGAATTCTAAGTTGTGTATTCAGTGCTGGAGAGTGACACACTCTACACAGGTTAGACAGCGTTCTTAGAGCACCAACATCCTTCAAATTGAAATTGCTACAAGGTTTGTGTAGCATGCAGAAAGAAGGCTTGTCATTTCAAAGAAAGAAGTGGAAACCAAAATCCACGTACTGAAACGAGCACACCAGTATGGGAGATGTGCATGTGGACACTTTCAAAAAGCAGCTCCTTCTGGGCACTTGGAAACAGCAATGTAAAAACATTTCGTTCGAAGCGGGATTTGGCCAAAGTTGAAAGACCTTCAAACACCAACCCTAAAGAACTTAGCCAAACAATGAATGTTGCAATAAGCTCCTGTAGGAAAGGTGCCTCTGTGACACAACCCCCGAGCAGGTAGCTACATTCTGCACAGTACAAAATGCATATGAATTCCAGGCTGAAAACTCACTCCAGAAGGAAGAAATGCGTGTGTTTCTCTCTGAAAGAACACTCAGCCACTATTCTTTTGCTTGCTCCTTCAAAGTCTTTGTAGAAACGTGTGTTTTCACTGCTGGAATACGTTTTGGGGTGCATTGTTTCAATCTCTTGCAAGCCTCATGTTCTTTCTTACACAATGTGGAAAAACGCGGATTATGTTTCCCAAATCACTTGAAATCCAGGAAAACGCACCCTGCATCACTCGTGCTCAAACACGCTTTTCACCTAATGCATTGAGAACATTCAAGAAAGCAGAAAAGAAGGGCCTTTTGCAGTGAATTTCACACTGGTATGTACAAAAAGCCCTTTATTTCGGTTGCAGAGTGCAAAAGCATGATTGACTTCATGTTCTCAGTGAAACCCTTACATTTCCAAGTGAGCTGAAGTAGGACTTTCACAAAAACATGTGTTTGCGTGTCTGTGGTGAAAGGAGCTCTAATTTGTGTATTCAGTGCTGGTGAGTGACACACTCTACACAGGTTAGACAGCGTTCTTAGAGCACCAACATCCTTAAAATTGAAACTGCTACACGATGTGTGTAGCATGCTGAATGAAGGCTTGCCATTTCAAAGAAAGAAGAGGAAACCAAATTCCAGGTAGTGAAACGAACATGCCAGTATGGGAGATGTGCATGTGGACAGTTTCAAGCAGCAGCTCCTTCTGGACACTTGGAAACAGCGCTGTGAAAAAATTTAGTAAGAAGCGGGATTTGGCCAAAGTTGAAAGAACTTCCAAAACGAACCCTAAAGGACTTAGCCAAACAATGAATGTTGCAATAAGCTCCTGCAGGAAAGGTTCTTCAATGACACAACTCCCGAGCAAGTAGCTACATTCTGCACAGTACAAAATGCATATGAATTCCTGGCTGGAAACTCACTCCAGAAGGAAGAAATGCGTGTGTTTCTCTCTGAAAGAACACTCAGCCACTATTCTTTTGCTTTCTCCTTCAAAGTCTTTTCAGAAACGTGTGTTTTCACTGCTGGAATACGTTGTGGGATGCATTGTTTCAATCTCTTGCAAGCCTCATGTTCTTTCTTAGACGATGTGGAAAAACAAGGAGTATGTTTCCCAAATCACTTGCAATCCAGAAAAACACACACCGCATCACTCTTGCCCAAACATGCCCTTTCTCCTAATGCGTTGAGAACATTCAAGAAAGCAGAAAGGAAGAGCATTTTGTAGTGAAATTCAGACTGGCATGTACAAAAAGCCATTTCTTTCGGTTGCAGGGTGTAAAAGCATGATGGTCTTCATGTTCTCGATGAAACCCTTACATTTCCAAGTGACCACAATTAGGACTTTCCCAAAAAGATGTGTTTGCGTGTCTGTGGCGAAAGGAGCTCTAAGTTGTGTATTCAGTGCTGGAGTGTGACACACTCTACATAGGTTTAACAGCGTTTTAAGAGCACCAAAATGCTCAAAGCTGAAAATGCTACAAGGTGTGTGTAGGATGCAGAAAGAAGGCAGGTCATTTCAAAGAAAGAATAGGAAACCAAAATCCAGGTAGTGAAATGAGCACAAGGGGGTATGGGAGATGTGCATGTGGACAGTTTCAAGCAGCAGCTCCTTCTGGACACTTGGAAACAGCGATGTAAAAACATTTTGTTCGAAGCGGGATTTGGCCAAAGTAGAAAGACCTTCCAACACCAACCCTAAAGAACTTAGCCAAAGAGAGAATGTTGCAATAAGCTCCTGTAGGAAAGGTGCTTCAATGACACAACCCCCGAGCAGGTAGCTACATTCTGCACAGTACAAAATGCATATGAATTCCAGGCTGGAAACTCATTCCAGAAGGAAGAAATGCGTGTGTTTCTCTCTGAAAGAACACTCAGCCACTATTCTTTTGCTTGCTCCTTCAAAGTCTTTGTAGAAACATGTGTTTTCACTGCTGGAATACGTTGTGGGATGCATTGTTTCAATCTCTTGCAAGCCTCATGTTCTTTCTTAGACGATGTGGAAAAACAAGGAGTATGGTTCCCAAATCACTTGCAATCCAGATGAACACACAGTGCATCACTCTTGCCCAAACATGCTCTTTCTCCTAATGCGTTGAGAACATTCAAGAAAGCAGAAAAGAAGGGCCTTTTGCAGTGAATTTCACACTGGTATGTACAAAAAGCCATTTATTTCGGTTGCAGAGTGCAAAAGCATGATTGACTTCATGTTTTCAATGAAACCCTGACATTTCGAAGTGACCTGAAGTAGGACTTTCACAAAAACATGCGTTTGCGTGTCTGTGGTGAAAGGAATTCTAAGTTGTGTATTCAGTGCTGGAGAGTGACACACTCTACACAGGTTAGACAGCGTTCTTAGAGCACCAACATCCTTCAAATTGAAATTGCTACAAGGTTTGTGTAGCATGCAGAAAGAAGGCTTGTCATTTCAAAGAAAGAAGTGGAAACCAAAATCCACGTACTGAAACGAGCACACCAGTATGGGAGATGTGCATGTGGACACTTTCAAAAAGCAGCTCCTTCTGGGCACTTGGAAACAGCAATGTAAAAACATTTCGTTCGAAGCGGGATTTGGCCAAAGTTGAAAGACCTTCAAACACCAACCCTAAAGAACTTAGCCAAACAATGAATGTTGCAATAAGCTCCTGTAGGAAAGGTGCCTCTGTGACACAACCCCCGAGCAGGTAGCTACATTCTGCACAGTACAAAATGCATATGAATTCCAGGCTGAAAACTCACTCCAGAAGGAAGAAATGCGTGTGTTTCTCTCTGAAAGAACACTCAGCCACTATTCTTTTGCTTGCTCCTTCAAAGTCTTTGTAGAAACGTGTGTTTTCACTGCTGGAATACGTTTTGGGGTGCATTGTTTCAATCTCTTGCAAGCCTCATGTTCTTTCTTACACAATGTGGAAAAACGCGGATTATGTTTCCCAAATCACTTGAAATCCAGGAAAACGCACCCTGCATCACTCGTGCTCAAACACGCTTTTCACCTAATGCATTGAGAACATTCAAGAAAGCAGAAAAGAAGGGCCTTTTGCAGTGAATTTCACACTGGTATGTACAAAAAGCCCTTTATTTCGGTTGCAGAGTGCAAAAGCATGATTGACTTCATGTTCTCAGTGAAACCCTTACATTTCCAAGTGAGCTGAAGTAGGACTTTCACAAAAACATGTGTTTGCGTGTCTGTGGTGAAAGGAGCTCTAATTTGTGTATTCAGTGCTGGTGAGTGACACACTCTACACAGGTTAGACAGCGTTCTTAGAGCACCAACATCCTTAAAATTGAAACTGCTACACGATGTGTGTAGCATGCTGAATGAAGGCTTGCCATTTCAAAGAAAGAAGAGGAAACCAAATTCCAGGTAGTGAAACGAACATGCCAGTATGGGAGATGTGCATGTGGACAGTTTCAAGCAGCAGCTCCTTCTGGACACTTGGAAACAGCGCTGTGAAAAAATTTAGTAAGAAGCGGGATTTGGCCAAAGTTGAAAGAACTTCCAAAACGAACCCTAAAGGACTTAGCCAAACAATGAATGTTGCAATAAGCTCCTGCAGGAAAGGTTCTTCAATGACACAACTCCCGAGCAAGTAGCTACATTCTGCACAGTACAAAATGCATATGAATTCCTGGCTGGAAACTCACTCCAGAAGGAAGAAATGCGTGTGTTTCTCTCTGAAAGAACACTCAGCCACTATTCTTTTGCTTTCTCCTTCAAAGTCTTTTCAGAAACGTGTGTTTTCACTGCTGGAATACGTTGTGGGATGCATTGTTTCAATCTCTTGCAAGCCTCATGTTCTTTCTTAGACGATGTGGAAAAACAAGGAGTATGTTTCCCAAATCACTTGCAATCCAGAAAAACACACACCGCATCACTCTTGCCCAAACATGCCCTTTCTCCTAATGCGTTGAGAACATTCAAGAAAGCAGAAAGGAAGAGCATTTTGTAGTGAAATTCAGACTGGCATGTACAAAAAGCCATTTCTTTCGGTTGCAGGGTGTAAAAGCATGATGGTCTTCATGTTCTCGATGAAACCCTTACATTTCCAAGTGACCACAATTAGGACTTTCCCAAAAAGATGTGTTTGCGTGTCTGTGGCGAAAGGAGCTCTAAGTTGTGTATTCAGTGCTGGAGTGTGACACACTCTACATAGGTTTAACAGCGTTTTAAGAGCACCAAAATGCTCAAAGCTGAAAATGCTACAAGGTGTGTGTAGGATGCAGAAAGAAGGCAGGTCATTTCAAAGAAAGAATAGGAAACCAAAATCCAGGTAGTGAAATGAGCACAAGGGGGTATGGGAGATGTGCATGTGGACAGTTTCAAGCAGCAGCTCCTTCTGGACACTTGGAAACAGCGATGTAAAAACATTTTGTTCGAAGCGGGATTTGGCCAAAGTAGAAAGACCTTCCAACACCAACCCTAAAGAACTTAGCCAAAGAGAGAATGTTGCAATAAGCTCCTGTAGGAAAGGTGCTTCAATGACACAACCCCCGAGCAGGTAGCTACATTCTGCACAGTACAAAATGCATATGAATTCCAGGCTGGAAACTCATTCCAGAAGGAAGAAATGCGTGTGTTTCTCTCTGAAAGAACACTCAGCCACTATTCTTTTGCTTGCTCCTTCAAAGTCTTTGTAGAAACATGTGTTTTCACTGCTGGAATACGTTGTGGGATGCATTGTTTCAATCTCTTGCAAGCCTCATGTTCTTTCTTAGACGATGTGGAAAAACAAGGAGTATGGTTCCCAAATCACTTGCAATCCAGATGAACACACAGTGCATCACTCTTGCCCAAACATGCTCTTTCTCCTAATGCGTTGAGAACATTCAAGAAAGCAGAAAAGAAGGGCCTTTTGCAGTGAATTTCACACTGGTATGTACAAAAAGCCATTTATTTCGGTTGCAGAGTGCAAAAGCATGATTGACTTCATGTTTTCAATGAAACCCTTACATTTCGAAGTGACCTGAAGTAGGACTTTCACAAAAACATGCGTTTGCGTGTCTGTGGTGAAAGGAATTCTAAGTTGTGTATTCAGTGCTGGAGAGTGACACACTCTACACAGGTTAGACAGCGTTCTTAGAGCACCAACATCCTTAAAATTGAAATTGCTACAAGGTTTGTGTAGCATGCAGAAAGAAGGCTTGTCATTTCAAAGAAAGAAGTGGAAACCAAAATCCACGTACTGAAACGAGCACACCAGTATGGGAGATGTGCATGTGGACACTTTCAAAAAGCAGCTCCTTCTGGGCACTTGGAAACAGCAATGTAAAAACATTTCGTTCGAAGCGGGATTTGGCCAAAGTTGAAAGACCTTCAAACACCAACCCTAAAGAACTTAGCCAAACAATGAATGTTGCAATAAGCTCCTGTAGGAAAGGTGCCTCTGTGACACAACCCCCGAGCAGGTAGCTACATTCTGCACAGTACAAAATGCATATGAATTCCAGGCTGAAAACTCACTCCAGAAGGAAGAAATGCGTGTGTTTCTCTCTGAAAGAACACTCAGCCACTATTCTTTTGCTTGCTCCTTCAAAGTCTTTGTAGAAACGTGTGTTTTCACTGCTGGAATACGTTTTGGGGTGCATTGTTTCAATCTCTTGCAAGCCTCATGTTCTTTCTTACACAATGTGGAAAAACGCGGATTATGTTTCCCAAATCACTTGAAATCCAGGAAAACGCACCCTGCATCACTCGTGCTCAAACACGCTTTTCACCTAATGCATTGAGAACATTCAAGAAAGCAGAAAAGAAGGGCCTTTTGCAGTGAATTTCACACTGGTATGTACAAAAAGCCCTTTATTTCGGTTGCAGAGTGCAAAAGCATGATTGACTTCATGTTCTCAGTGAAACCCTTACATTTCCAAGTGAGCTGAAGTAGGACTTTCACAAAAACATGTGTTTGCGTGTCTGTGGTGAAAGGAGCTCTAATTTGTGTATTCAGTGCTGGTGAGTGACACACTCTACACAGGTTAGACAGCGTTCTTAGAGCACCAACATCCTTAAAATTGAAACTGCTACACGATGTGTGTAGCATGCTGAATGAAGGCTTGCCATTTCAAAGAAAGAAGAGGAAACCAAATTCCAGGTAGTGAAACGAACATGCCAGTATGGGAGATGTGCATGTGGACAGTTTCAAGCAGCAGCTCCTTCTGGACACTTGGAAACAGCGCTGTGAAAAAATTTAGTAAGAAGCGGGATTTGGCCAAAGTTGAAAGAACTTCCAAAACGAACCCTAAAGGACTTAGCCAAACAATGAATGTTGCAATAAGCTCCTGCAGGAAAGGTTCTTCAATGACACAACTCCCGAGCAAGTAGCTACATTCTGCACAGTACAAAATGCATATGAATTCCTGGCTGGAAACTCACTCCAGAAGGAAGAAATGCGTGTGTTTCTCTCTGAAAGAACACTCAGCCACTATTCTTTTGCTTTCTCCTTCAAAGTCTTTTCAGAAACGTGTGTTTTCACTGCTGGAATACGTTGTGGGATGCATTGTTTCAATCTCTTGCAAGCCTCATGTTCTTTCTTAGACGATGTGGAAAAACAAGGAGTATGTTTCCCAAATCACTTGCAATCCAGAAAAACACACACCGCATCACTCTTGCCCAAACATGCCCTTTCTCCTAATGCGTTGAGAACATTCAAGAAAGCAGAAAGGAAGAGCATTTTGTAGTGAAATTCAGACTGGCATGTACAAAAAGCCATTTCTTTCGGTTGCAGGGTGTAAAAGCATGATGGTCTTCATGTTCTCGATGAAACCCTTACATTTCCAAGTGACCACAATTAGGACTTTCCCAAAAAGATGTGTTTGCGTGTCTGTGGCGAAAGGAGCTCTAAGTTGTGTATTCAGTGCTGGAGTGTGACACACTCTACATAGGTTTAACAGCGTTTTAAGAGCACCAAAATGCTCAAAGCTGAAAATGCTACAAGGTGTGTGTAGGATGCAGAAAGAAGGCAGGTCATTTCAAAGAAAGAATAGGAAACCAAAATCCAGGTAGTGAAATGAGCACAAGGGGGTATGGGAGATGTGCATGTGGACAGTTTCAAGCAGCAGCTCCTTCTGGACACTTGGAAACAGCGATGTAAAAACATTTTGTTCGAAGCGGGATTTGGCCAAAGTAGAAAGACCTTCCAACACCAACCCTAAAGAACTTAGCCAAAGAGAGAATGTTGCAATAAGCTCCTGTAGGAAAGGTGCTTCAATGACACAACCCCCGAGCAGGTAGCTACATTCTGCACAGTACAAAATGCATATGAATTCCAGGCTGGAAACTCATTCCAGAAGGAAGAAATGCGTGTGTTTCTCTCTGAAAGAACACTCAGCCACTATTCTTTTGCTTGCTCCTTCAAAGTCTTTGTAGAAACATGTGTTTTCACTGCTGGAATACGTTGTGGGATGCATTGTTTCAATCTCTTGCAAGCCTCATGTTCTTTCTTAGACGATGTGGAAAAACAAGGAGTATGTTTCCCAAATCACTTGCAATCCAGAAAAACACACACCGCATCACTCTTGCCCAAACATGCCCTTTCTCCTAATGCGTTGAGAACATTCAAGAAAGCAGAAAGGAAGAGCATTTTGTAGTGAAATTCAGACTGGCATGTACAAAAAGCCATTTCTTTCGGTTGCAGGGTGTAAAAGCATGATGGTCTTCATGTTCTCGATGAAACCCTTACATTTCCAAGTGACCACAATTAGGACTTTCCCAAAAAGATGTGTTTGCGTGTCTGTGGCGAAAGGAGCTCTAAGTTGTGTATTCAGTGCTGGAGTGTGACACACTCTACATAGGTTTAACAGCGTTTTAAGAGCACCAAAATGCTCAAAGCTGAAAATGCTACAAGGTGTGTGTAGGATGCAGAAAGAAGGCAGGTCATTTCAAAGAAAGAATAGGAAACCAAAATCCAGGTAGTGAAATGAGCACAAGGGGGTATGGGAGATGTGCATGTGGACAGTTTCAAGCAGCAGCTCCTTCTGGACACTTGGAAACAGCGATGTAAAAACATTTTGTTCGAAGCGGGATTTGGCCAAAGTAGAAAGACCTTCCAACACCAACCCTAAAGAACTTAGCCAAAGAGAGAATGTTGCAATAAGCTCCTGTAGGAAAGGTGCTTCAATGACACAACCCCCGAGCAGGTAGCTACATTCTGCACAGTACAAAATGCATATGAATTCCAGGCTGGAAACTCATTCCAGAAGGAAGAAATGCGTGTGTTTCTCTCTGAAAGAACACTCAGCCACTATTCTTTTGCTTGCTCCTTCAAAGTCTTTGTAGAAACATGTGTTTTCACTGCTGGAATACGTTGTGGGATGCATTGTTTCAATCTCTTGCAAGCCTCATGTTCTTTCTTAGACGATGTGGAAAAACAAGGAGTATGGTTCCCAAATCACTTGCAATCCAGATGAACACACAGTGCATCACTCTTGCCCAAACATGCTCTTTCTCCTAATGCGTTGAGAACATTCAAGAAAGCAGAAAAGAAGGGCCTTTTGCAGTGAATTTCACACTGGTATGTACAAAAAGCCATTTATTTCGGTTGCAGAGTGCAAAAGCATGATTGACTTCATGTTTTCAATGAAACCCTTACATTTCGAAGTGACCTGAAGTAGGACTTTCACAAAAACATGCGTTTGCGTGTCTGTGGTGAAAGGAATTCTAAGTTGTGTATTCAGTGCTGGAGAGTGACACACTCTACACAGGTTAGACAGCGTTCTTAGAGCACCAACATCCTTCAAATTGAAATTGCTACAAGGTTTGTGTAGCATGCAGAAAGAAGGCTTGTCATTTCAAAGAAAGAAGTGGAAACCAAAATCCACGTACTGAAACGAGCACACCAGTATGGGAGATGTGCATGTGGACACTTTCAAAAAGCAGCTCCTTCTGGGCACTTGGAAACAGCAATGTAAAAACATTTCGTTCGAAGCGGGATTTGGCCAAAGTTGAAAGACCTTCAAACACCAACCCTAAAGAACTTAGCCAAACAATGAATGTTGCAATAAGCTCCTGTAGGAAAGGTGCCTCTGTGACACAACCCCCGAGCAGGTAGCTACATTCTGCACAGTACAAAATGCATATGAATTCCAGGCTGAAAACTCACTCCAGAAGGAAGAAATGCGTGTGTTTCTCTCTGAAAGAACACTCAGCCACTATTCTTTTGCTTGCTCCTTCAAAGTCTTTGTAGAAACGTGTGTTTTCACTGCTGGAATACGTTTTGGGGTGCATTGTTTCAATCTCTTGCAAGCCTCATGTTCTTTCTTACACAATGTGGAAAAACGCGGATTATGTTTCCCAAATCACTTGAAATCCAGGAAAACGCACCCTGCATCACTTGTGCTCAAACACGCTTTTCACCTAATGCATTGAGAACATTCAAGAAAGCAGAAAAGAAGGGCCTTTTGCAGTGAATTTCACACTGGTATGTACCAAAAGCCCTTTATTTCGGTTGCAGAGTGCAAAAGCATGATTGACTTCATGTTCTCAGTGAAACCCTTACATTTCCAAGTGAGCTGAAGTAGGACTTTCACAAAAACATGTGTTTGCGTGTCTGTGGTGAAAGGAGCTCTAATTTGTGTATTCAGTGCTGGTGAGTGACACACTCTACACAGGTTAGACAGCGTTCTTAGAGCACCAACATCCTTAAAATTGAAACTGCTACACGATGTGTGTAGCATGCTGAATGAAGGCTTGCCATTTCAAAGAAAGAAGAGGAAACCAAATTCCAGGTAGTGAAACGAACATGCCAGTATGGGAGATGTGCATGTGGACAGTTTCAAGCAGCAGCTCCTTCTGGACACTTGGAAACAGCGCTGTGAAAAAATTTAGTAAGAAGCGGGATTTGGCCAAAGTTGAAAGAACTTCCAAAACGAACCCTAAAGGACTTAGCCAAACAATGAATGTTGCAATAAGCTCCTGCAGGAAAGGTTCTTCAATGACACAACTCCCGAGCAAGTAGCTACATTCTGCACAGTACAAAATGCATATGAATTCCTGGCTGGAAACTCACTCCAGAAGGAAGAAATGCGTGTGTTTCTCTCTGAAAGAACACTCAGCCACTATTCTTTTGCTTTCTCCTTCAAAGTCTTTTCAGAAACGTGTGTTTTCACTGCTGGAATACGTTGTGGGATGCATTGTTTCAATCTCTTGCAAGCCTCATGTTCTTTCTTAGACGATGTGGAAAAACAAGGAGTATGTTTCCCAAATCACTTGCAATCCAGAAAAACACACACCGCATCACTCTTGCCCAAACATGCCCTTTCTCCTAATGCGTTGAGAACATTCAAGAAAGCAGAAAGGAAGAGCATTTTGTAGTGAAATTCAGACTGGCATGTACAAAAAGCCATTTCTTTCGGTTGCAGGGTGTAAAAGCATGATGGTCTTCATGTTCTCGATGAAACCCTTACATTTCCAAGTGACCACAATTAGGACTTTCCCAAAAAGATGTGTTTGCGTGTCTGTGGCGAAAGGAGCTCTAAGTTGTGTATTCAGTGCTGGAGTGTGACACACTCTACATAGGTTTAACAGCGTTTTAAGAGCACCAAAATGCTCAAAGCTGAAAATGCTACAAGGTGTGTGTAGGATGCAGAAAGAAGGCAGGTCATTTCAAAGAAAGAATAGGAAACCAAAATCCAGGTAGTGAAATGAGCACAAGGGGGTATGGGAGATGTGCATGTGGACAGTTTCAAGCAGCAGCTCCTTCTGGACACTTGGAAACAGCGATGTAAAAACATTTTGTTCGAAGCGGGATTTGGCCAAAGTAGAAAGACCTTCCAACACCAACCCTAAAGAACTTAGCCAAAGAGAGAATGTTGCAATTAGCTCCTGTAGGAAAGGTGCTTCAATGACACAACCCCCGAGCAGGTAGCTACATTCTGCACAGTACAAAATGCATATGAATTCCAGGCTGGAAACTCATTCCAGAAGGAAGAAATGCGTGTGTTTCTCTCTGAAAGAACACTCAGCCACTATTCTTTTGCTTGCTCCTTCAAAGTCTTTGTAGAAACATGTGTTTTCACTGCTGGAATACGTTGTGGGATGCATTGTTTCAATCTCTTGCAAGCCTCATGTTCTTTCTTAGACGATGTGGAAAAACAAGGAGTATGGTTCCCAAATCACTTGCAATCCAGATGAACACACAGTGCATCACTCTTGCCCAAACATGCTCTTTCTCCTAATGCGTTGAGAACATTCAAGAAAGCAGAAAAGAAGGGCCTTTTGCAGTGAATTTCACACTGGTATGTACAAAAAGCCATTTATTTCGGTTGCAGAGTGCAAAAGCATGATTGACTTCATGTTTTCAATGAAACCCTTACATTTCGAAGTGACCTGAAGTAGGACTTTCACAAAAACATGCGTTTGCGTGTCTGTGGTGAAAGGAATTCTAAGTTGTGTATTCAGTGCTGGAGAGTGACACACTCTACACAGGTTAGACAGCGTTCTTAGAGCACCAACATCCTTCAAATTGAAATTGCTACAAGGTTTGTGTAGCATGCAGAAAGAAGGCTTGTCATTTCAAAGAAAGAAGTGGAAACCAAAATCCACGTACTGAAACGAGCACACCAGTATGGGAGATGTGCATGTGGACACTTTCAAAAAGCAGCTCCTTCTGGGCACTTGGAAACAGCAATGTAAAAACATTTCGTTCGAAGCGGGATTTGGCCAAAGTTGAAAGACCTTCAAACACCAACCCTAAAGAACTTAGCCAAACAATGAATGTTGCAATAAGCTCCTGTAGGAAAGGTGCCTCTGTGACACAACCCCCGAGCAGGTAGCTACATTCTGCACAGTACAAAATGCATATGAATTCCAGGCTGAAAACTCACTCCAGAAGGAAGAAATGCGTGTGTTTCTCTCTGAAAGAACACTCAGCCACTATTCTTTTGCTTGCTCCTTCAAAGTCTTTGTAGAAACGTGTGTTTTCACTGCTGGAATACGTTTTGGGGTGCATTGTTTCAATCTCTTGCAAGCCTCATGTTCTTTCTTACACAATGTGGAAAAACGCGGATTATGTTTCCCAAATCACTTGAAATCCAGGAAAACGCACCCTGCATCACTCGTGCTCAAACACGCTTTTCACCTAATGCATTGAGAACATTCAAGAAAGCAGAAAAGAAGGGCCTTTTGCAGTGAATTTCACACTGGTATGTACCAAAAGCCCTTTATTTCGGTTGCAGAGTGCAAAAGCATGATTGACTTCATGTTCTCAGTGAAACCCTTACATTTCCAAGTGAGCTGAAGTAGGACTTTCACAAAAACATGCGTTTGCGTGTCTGTGGTGAAAGGAGCTCTAATTTGTGTATTCAGTGCTGGTGAGTGACACACTCTACACAGGTTAGACAGCGTTCTTAGAGCACCAACATCCTTAAAATTGAAACTGCTACACGATGTGTGTAGCATGCTGAATGAAGGCTTGCCATTTCAAAGAAAGAAGAGGAAACCAAATTCCAGGTAGTGAAACGAACATGCCAGTATGGGAGATGTGCATGTGGACAGTTTCAAGCAGCAGCTCCTTCTGGACACTTGGAAACAGCGCTGTGAAAAAATTTAGTAAGAAGCGGGATTTGGCCAAAGTTGAAAGAACTTCCAAAACGAACCCTAAAGGACTTAGCCAAACAATGAATGTTGCAATAAGCTCCTGCAGGAAAGGTTCTTCAATGACACAACTCCCGAGCAAGTAGCTACATTCTGCACAGTACAAAATGCATATGAATTCCTGGCTGGAAACTCACTCCAGAAGGAAGAAATGCGTGTGTTTCTCTCTGAAAGAACACTCAGCCACTATTCTTTTGCTTTCTCCTTCAAAGTCTTTTCAGAAACGTGTGTTTTCACTGCTGGAATACGTTGTGGGATGCATTGTTTCAATCTCTTGCAAGCCTCATGTTCTTTCTTAGACGATGTGGAAAAACAAGGAGTATGTTTCCCAAATCACTTGCAATCCAGAAAAACACACACCGCATCACTCTTGCCCAAACATGCCCTTTCTCCTAATGCGTTGAGAACATTCAAGAAAGCAGAAAGGAAGAGCATTTTGTAGTGAAATTCAGACTGGCATGTACAAAAAGCCATTTCTTTCGGTTGCAGGGTGTAAAAGCATGATGGTCTTCATGTTCTCGATGAAACCCTTACATTTCCAAGTGACCACAATTAGGACTTTCCCAAAAAGATGTGTTTGCGTGTCTGTGGCGAAAGGAGCTCTAAGTTGTGTATTCAGTGCTGGAGTGTGACACACTCTACATAGGTTTAACAGCGTTTTAAGAGCACCAAAATGCTCAAAGCTGAAAATGCTACAAGGTGTGTGTAGGATGCAGAAAGAAGGCAGGTCATTTCAAAGAAAGAATAGGAAACCAAAATCCAGGTAGTGAAATGAGCACAAGGGGGTATGGGAGATGTGCATGTGGACAGTTTCAAGCAGCAGCTCCTTCTGGACACTTGGAAACAGCGATGTAAAAACATTTTGTTCGAAGCGGGATTTGGCCAAAGTAGAAAGACCTTCCAACACCAACCCTAAAGAACTTAGCCAAAGAGAGAATGTTGCAATAAGCTCCTGTAGGAAAGGTGCTTCAATGACACAACCCCCGAGCAGGTAGCTACATTCTGCACAGTACAAAATGCATATGAATTCCAGGCTGGAAACTCATTCCAGAAGGAAGAAATGCGTGTGTTTCTCTCTGAAAGAACACTCAGCCACTATTCTTTTGCTTGCTCCTTCAAAGTCTTTGTAGAAACATGTGTTTTCACTGCTGGAATACGTTGTGGGATGCATTGTTTCAATCTCTTGCAAGCCTCATGTTCTTTCTTAGACGATGTGGAAAAACAAGGAGTATGTTTCCCAAATCACTTGCAATCCAGATGAACACACAGTGCATCACTCTTGCCCAAACATGCTCTTTCTCCTAATGCGTTGAGAACATTCAAGAAAGCAGAAAAGAAGGGCCTTTTGCAGTGAATTTCACACTGGTATGTACAAAAAGCCATTTATTTCGGTTGCAGAGTGCAAAAGCATGATTGACTTCATGTTTTCAATGAACCCCTTACATTTCGAAGTGACCTGAAGTAGGACTTTCACAAAAACATGCGTTTGCGTGTCTGTGGTGAAAGGAATTCTAAGTTGTGTATTCAGTGCTGGAGAGTGACACACTCTACACAGGTTAGACAGCGTTCTTAGAGCACCAACATCCTTCAAATTGAAATTGCTACAAGGTTTGTGTAGCATGCAGAAAGAAGGCTTGTCATTTCAAAGAAAGAAGTGGAAACCAAAATCCACGTACTGAAACGAGCACACCAGTATGGGAGATGTGCATGTGGACACTTTCAAAAAGCAGCTCCTTCTGGGCACTTGGAAACAGCAATGTAAAAACATTTCGTTCGAAGCGGGATTTGGCCAAAGTTGAAAGACCTTCAAACACCAACCCTAAAGAACTTAGCCAAACAATGAATGTTGCAATAAGCTCCTGTAGGAAAGGTGCCTCTGTGACACAACCCCCGAGCAGGTAGCTACATTCTGCACAGTACAAAATGCATATGAATTCCAGGCTGAAAACTCACTCCAGAAGGAAGAAATGCGTGTGTTTCTCTCTGAAAGAACACTCAGCCACTATTCTTTTGCTTGCTCCTTCAAAGTCTTTGTAGAAACGTGGGTTTTCACTGCTGGAATACGTTTTGGGGTGCATTGTTTCAATCTCTTGCAAGCCTCATGTTCTTTCTTACACAATGTGGAAAAACGCGGATTATGTTTCCCAAATCACTTGAAATCCAGGAAAACGCACCCTGCATCACTCGTGCTCAAACACGCTTTTCACCTAATGCATTGAGAACATTCAAGAAAGCAGAAAAGAAGGGCCTTTTGCAGTGAATTTCACACTGGTATGTACAAAAAGCCCTTTATTTCGGTTGCAGAGTGCAAAAGCATGATTGACTTCATGTTCTCAATGAAACCCTTACATTTCCAAGTGAGCTGAAGTAGGACTTTCACAAAAACATGTGTTTGCGTGTCTGTGGTGAAAGGAGCTCTAATTTGTGTATTCAGTGCTGGTGAGTGACACACTCTACACAGGTTAGACAGCGTTCTTAGAGCACCAACATCCTTAAAATTGAAACTGCTACACGATGTGTGTAGCATGCTGAATGAAGGCTTGCCATTTCAAAGAAAGAAGAGGAAACCAAATTCCAGGTAGTGAAACGAACATGCCAGTATGGGAGATGTGCATGTGGACAGTTTCAAGCAGCAGCTCCTTCTGGACACTTGGAAACAGCGCTGTGAAAAAATTTAGTAAGAAGCGGGATTTGGCCAAAGTTGAAAGAACTTCCAAAACGAACCCTAAAGGACTTAGCCAAACAATGAATGTTGCAATAAGCTCCTGCAGGAAAGGTTCTTCAATGACACAACTCCCGAGCAAGTAGCTACATTCTGCACAGTACAAAATGCATATGAATTCCTGGCTGGAAACTCACTCCAGAAGGAAGAAATGCGTGTGTTTCGCTCTGAAAGAACACTCAGCCACTATTCTTTTGCTTTCTCCTTCAAAGTCTTTTCAGAAACGTGTGTTTTCACTGCTGGAATACGTTGTGGGATGCATTGTTTCAATCTCTTGCAAGCCTCATGTTCTTTCTTAGACGATGTGGAAAAACAAGGAGTATGTTTCCCAAATCACTTGCAATCCAGAAAAGCACACACCGCATCACTCTTGCCCAAACATGCCCTTTCTCCTAATGCGTTGAGAACATTCAAGAAAGCAGAAAGGAAGAGCATTTTGTAGTGAAATTCAGACTGGCATGTACAAAAAGCCATTTCTTTCGGTTGCAGGGTGTAAAAGCATGATGGTCTTCATGTTCTCGATGAAACCCTTACATTTCCAAGTGACCACAATTAGGACTTTCCCAAAAAGATGTGTTTGCGTGTCTGTGGCGAAAGGAGCTCTAAGTTGTGTATTCAGTGCTGGAGTGTGACACACTCTACATAGGTTTAACAGCGTTTTAAGAGCACCAAAATGCTCAAAGCTGAAAATGCTACAAGGTGTGTGTAGGATGCAGAAAGAAGGCAGGTCATTTCAAAGAAAGAATAGGAAACCAAAATCCAGGTAGTGAAATGAGCACAAGGGGGTATGGGAGATGTGCATGTGGACAGTTTCAAGCAGCAGCTCCTTCTGGACACTTGGAAACAGCGATGTAAAAACATTTTGTTCGAAGCGGGATTTGGCCAAAGTAGAAAGACCTTCCAACACCAACCCTAAAGAACTTAGCCAAAGAGAGAATGTTGCAATAAGCTCCTGTAGGAAAGGTGCTTCAATGACACAACCCCCGAGCAGGTAGCTACATTCTGCACAGTACAAAATGCATATGAATTCCAGGCTGGAAACTCATTCCAGAAGGAAGAAATGCGTGTGTTTCTCTCTGAAAGAACACTCAGCCACTATTCCTTTGCTTGCTCCTTCAAAGTCTTTGTAGAAACATGTGTTTTCACTGCTGGAATACGTTGTGGGATGCATTGTTTCAATCTCTTGCAAGCCTCATGTTCTTTCTTAGACGATGTGGAAAAACAAGGAGTATGTTTCCCAAATCACTTGCAATCCAGATGAACACACAGTGCATCACTCTTGCCCAAACATGCTCTTTCTCCTAATGCGTTGAGAACATTCAAGAAAGCAGAAAAGAAGGGCCTTTTGCAGTGAATTTCACACTGGTATGTACAAAAAGCCATTTATTTCGGTTGCAGAGTGCAAAAGCATGATTGACTTCATGTTTTCAATGAAACCCTTACATTTCGAAGTGACCTGAAGTAGGACTTTCACAAAAACATGCGTTTGCGTGTCTGTGGTGAAAGGAATTCTAAGTTGTGTATTCAGTGCTGGAGAGTGACACACTCTACACAGGTTAGACAGCGTTCTTAGAGCACCAACATCCTTCAAATTGAAATTGCTACAAGGTTTGTGTAGCATGCAGAAAGAAGGCTTGTCATTTCAAAGAAAGAAGTGGAAACCAAAGTCCACGTACTGAAACGAGCACACCAGTATGGGAGATGTGCATGTGGACACTTTCAAAAAGCAGCTGCTTCTGGGCACTTGGAAACAGCAATGTAAAAACATTTCGTTCGAAGCGGGATTTGGCCAAAGTTGAAAGACCTTCAAACACCAACCCTAAAGAACTTAGCCAAACAATGAATGTTGCAATAAGCTCCTGTAGGAAAGGTGCCTCTGTGACACAACCCCCGAGCAGGTAGCTACATTCTGCACAGTACAAAATGCATATGAATTCCAGGCTGAAAACTCACTCCAGAAGGAAGAAATGCGTGTGTTTCTCTCTGAAAGAACACTCAGCCACTATTCTTTTGCTTGCTCCTTCAAAGTCTTTGTAGAAACGTGGGTTTTGACTGCTGGAATACGTTTTGGGGTGCATTGTTTCAATCTCTTGCAAGCCTCATGTTCTTTCTTACACAATGTGGAAAAACGCGGATTATGTTTCCCAAATCACTTGAAATCCAGGAAAACGCACCCTGCATCACTCGTGCTCAAACACGCTTTTCACCTAATGCATTGAGAACATTCAAGAAAGCAGAAAAGAAGGGCCTTTTGCAGTGAATTTCACACTGGTATGTACAAAAAGCCCTTTATTTCGGTTGCAGAGTGCAAAAGCATGATTGACTTCATGTTCTCAATGAAACCCTTACATTTCCAAGTGAGCTGAAGTAGGACTTTCACAAAAACATGTGTTTGCGTGTCTGTGGTGAAAGGAGCTCTAATTTGTGTATTCAGTGCTGGTGAGTGACACACTCTACACAGGTTAGACAGCGTTCTTAGAGCACCAACATCCTTAAAATTGAAACTGCTACACGATGTGTGTAGCATGCTGAATGAAGGCTTGCCATTTCAAAGAAAGAAGAGGAAACCAAATTCCAGGTAGTGAAACGAACATGCCAGTATGGGAGATGTGCATGTGGACAGTTTCAAGCAGCAGCTCCTTCTGGACACTTGGAAACAGCGCTGTGAAAAAATTTAGTAAGAAGCGGGATTTGGCCAAAGTTGAAAGAACTTCCAAAACGAACCCTAAAGGACTTAGCCAAACAATGAATGTTGCAATAAGCTCCTGCAGGAAAGGTTCTTCAATGACACAACTCCCGAGCAAGTAGCTACATTCTGCACAGTACAAAATGCATATGAATTCCTGGCTGGAAACTCACTCCAGAAGGAAGAAATGCGTGTGTTTCTCTCTGAAAGAACACTCAGCCACTATTCTTTTGCTTTCTCCTTCAAAGTCTTTTCAGAAACGTGTGTTTTCACTGCTGGAATACGTTGTGGGATGCATTGTTTCAATCTCTTGCAAGCCTCATGTTCTTTCTTAGACGATGTGGAAAAACAAGGAGTATGTTTCCCAAATCACTTGCAATCCAGAAAAACACACACCGCATCACTCTTGCCCAAACATGCCCTTTCTCCTAATGCGTTGAGAACATTCAAGAAAGCAGAAAGGAAGAGCATTTTGTAGTGAAATTCAGACTGGCATGTACAAAAAGCCATTTCTTTCGGTTGCAGGGTGTAAAAGCATGATGGTCTTCATGTTCTCGATGAAACCCTTACATTTCCAAGTGACCACAATTAGGACTTTCCCAAAAAGATGTGTTTGCGTGTCTGTGGCGAAAGGAGCTCTAAGTTGTGTATTCAGTGCTGGAGTGTGACACACTCTACATAGGTTTAACAGCGTTTTAAGAGCACCAAAATGCTCAAAGCTGAAAATGCTACAAGGTGTGTGTAGGATGCAGAAAGAAGGCAGGTCATTTCAAAGAAAGAATAGGAAACCAAAATCCAGGTAGTGAAATGAGCACAAGGGGGTATGGGAGATGTGCATGTGGACAGTTTCAAGCAGCAGCTCCTTCTGGACACTTGGAAACAGCGATGTAAAAACATTTTGTTCGAAGCGGGATTTGGCCAAAGTAGAAAGACCTTCCAACACCAACCCTAAAGAACTTAGCCAAAGAGAGAATGTTGCAATAAGCTCCTGTAGGAAAGGTGCTTCAATGACACAACCCCCGAGCAGGTAGCTACATTCTGCACAGTACAAAATGCATATGAATTCCAGGCTGGAAACTCATTCCAGAAGGAAGAAATGCGTGTGTTTCTCTCTGAAAGAACACTCAGCCACTATTCCTTTGCTTGCTCCTTCAAAGTCTTTGTAGAAACATGTGTTTTCACTGCTGGAATACGTTGTGGGATGCATTGTTTCAATCTCTTGCAAGCCTCATGTTCTTTCTTAGACGATGTGGAAAAACAAGGAGTATGTTTCCCAAATCACTTGCAATCCAGATGAACACACAGTGCATCACTCTTGCCCAAACATGCTCTTTCTCCTAATGCGTTGAGAACATTCAAGAAAGCAGAAAAGAAGGGCCTTTTGCAGTGAATTTCACACTGGTATGTACAAAAAGCCATTTATTTCGGTTGCAGAGTGCAAAAGCATGATTGACTTCATGTTTTCAATGAAACCCTTACATTTCGAAGTGACCTGAAGTAGGACTTTCACAAAAACATGCGTTTGCGTGTCTGTGGTGAAAGGAATTCTAAGTTGTGTATTCAGTGCTGGAGAGTGACACACTCTACACAGGTTAGACAGCGTTCTTAGAGCACCAACATCCTTCAAATTGAAATTGCTACAAGGTTTGTGTAGCATGCAGAAAGAAGGCTTGTCATTTCAAAGAAAGAAGTGGAAACCAAAGTCCACGTACTGAAACGAGCACACCAGTATGGGAGATGTGCATGTGGACACTTTCAAAAAGCAGCTCCTTCTGGGCACTTGGAAACAGCAAAGTAAAAACATTTCGTTCGAAGCGGGATTTGGCCAAAGTTGAAAGACCTTCAAACACCAACCCTAAAGAACTTAGCCAAACAATGAATGTTGCAATAAGCTCCTGTAGGAAAGGTGCCTCTGTGACACAACCCCCGAGCAGGTAGCTACATTCTGCACAGTACAAAATGCATATGAATTCCAGGCTGAAAACTCACTCCAGAAGGAAGAAATGCGTGTGTTTCTCTCTGAAAGAACACTCAGCCACTATTCTTTTGCTTGCTCCTTCAAAGTCTTTGTAGAAACGTGGGTTTTCACTGCTGGAATACGTTTTGGGGTGCATTGTTTCAATCTCTTGCAAGCCTCATGTTCTTTCTTACACAATGTGGAAAAACGCGGATTATGTTTCCCAAATCACTTGAAATCCAGGAAAACGCACCCTGCATCACTCGTGCTCAAACACGCTTTTCACCTAATGCATTGAGAACATTCAAGAAAGCAGAAAAGAAGGGCCTTTTGCAGTGAATTTCACACTGGTATGTACAAAAAGCCCTTTATTTCGGTTGCAGAGTGCAAAAGCATGATTGACTTCATGTTCTCAATGAAACCCTTACATTTCCAAGTGAGCTGAAGTAGGACTTTCACAAAAACATGTGTTTGCGTGTCTGTGGTGAAAGGAGCTCTAATTTGTGTATTCAGTGCTGGTGAGTGACACACTCTACACAGGTTAGACAGCGTTCTTAGAGCACCAACATCCTTAAAATTGAAACTGCTACACGATGTGTGTAGCATGCTGAATGAAGGCTTGCCATTTCAAAGAAAGAAGAGGAAACCAAATTCCAGGTAGTGAAACGAACATGCCAGTATGGGAGATGTGCATGTGGACAGTTTCAAGCAGCAGCTCCTTCTGGACACTTGGAAACAGCGCTGTGAAAAAATTTAGTAAGAAGCGGGATTTGGCCAAAGTTGAAAGAACTTCCAAAACGAACCCTAAAGGACTTAGCCAAACAATGAATGTTGCAAAAAGCTCCTGCAGGAAAGGTTCTTCAATGACACAACTCCCGAGCAAGTAGCTACATTCTGCACAGTACAAAATGCATATGAATTCCTGGCTGGAAACTCACTCCAGAAGGAAGAAATGCGTGTGTTTCTCTCTGAAAGAACACTCAGCCACTATTCTTTTGCTTTCTCCTTCAAAGTCTTTTCAGAAACGTGTGTTTTCACTGCTGGAATACGTTGTGGGATGCATTGTTTCAATCTCTTGCAAGCCTCATGTTCTTTCTTAGACGATGTGGAAAAACAAGGAGTATGTTTCCCAAATCACTTGCAATCCAGAAAAACACACACCGCATCACTCTTGCCCAAACATGCCCTTTCTCCTAATGCGTTGAGAACATTCAAGAAAGCAGAAAGGAAGAGCATTTTGTAGTGAAATTCAGACTGGCATGTACAAAAAGCCATTTCTTTCGGTTGCAGGGTGTAAAAGCATGATGGTCTTCATGTTCTCGATGAAACCCTTACATTTCCAAGTGACCACAATTAGGACTTTCCCAAAAAGATGTGTTTGCGTGTCTGTGGCGAAAGGAGCTCTAAGTTGTGTATTCAGTGCTGGAGTGTGACACACTCTACATAGGTTTAACAGCGTTTTAAGAGCACCAAAATGCTCAAAGCTGAAAATGCTACAAGGTGTGTGTAGGATGCAGAAAGAAGGCAGGTCATTTCAAAGAAAGAATAGGAAACCAAAATCCAGGTAGTGAAATGAGCACAAGGGGGTATGGGAGATGTGCATGTGGACAGTTTCAAGCAGCAGCTCCTTCTGGACACTTGGAAACAGCGATGTAAAAACATTTTGTTCGAAGCGGGATTTGGCCAAAGTAGAAAGACCTTCCAACACCAACCCTAAAGAACTTAGCCAAAGAGAGAATGTTGCAATAAGCTCCTGTAGGAAAGGTGCTTCAATGACACAACCCCCGAGCAGGTAGCTACATTCTGCACAGTACAAAATGCATATGAATTCCAGGCTGGAAACTCATTCCAGAAGGAAGAAATGCGTGTGTTTCTCTCTGAAAGAACACTCAGCCACTATTCTTTTGCTTGCTCCTTCAAAGTCTTTGTAGAAACATGTGTTTTCACTGCTGGAATACGTTGTGGGATGCATTGTTTCAATCTCTTGCAAGCCTCATGTTCTTTCTTAGACGATGTGGAAAAACAAGGAGTATGTTTCCCAAATCACTTGCAATCCAGATGAACACACAGTGCATCACTCTTGCCCAAACATGCTCTTTCTCCTAATGCGTTGAGAACATTCAAGAAAGCAGAAAAGAAGGGCCTTTTGCAGTGAATTTCACACTGGTATGTACAAAAAGCCATTTATTTCGGTTGCAGAGTGCAAAAGCATGATTGACTTCATGTTTTCAATGAAACCCTTACATTTCGAAGTGACCTGAAGTAGGACTTTCACAAAAACATGCGTTTGCGTGTCTGTGGTGAAAGGAATTCTAAGTTGTGTATTCAGTGCTGGAGAGTGACACACTCTACACAGGTTAGACAGCGTTCTTAGAGCACCAACATCCTTCAAATTGAAATTGCTACAAGGTTTGTGTAGCATGCAGAAAGAAGGCTTGTCATTTCAAAGAAAGAAGTGGAAACCAAAATCCACGTACTGAAACGAGCACACCAGTATGGGAGATGTGCATGTGGACACTTTCAAAAAGCAGCTCCTTCTGGGCACTTGGAAACAGCAATGTAAAAACATTTCGTTCGAAGCGGGATTTGGCCAAAGTTGAAAGACCTTCAAACACCAACCCTAAAGAACTTAGCCAAACAATGAATGTTGCAATAAGCTCCTGTAGGAAAGGTGCCTCTGTGACACAACCCCCGAGCAGGTAGCTACATTCTGCACAGTACAAAATGCATATGAATTCCAGGCTGAAAACTCACTCCAGAAGGAAGCAATGCGTGTGTTTCTCTCTGAAAGAACACTCAGCCACTATTCTTTTGCTTGCTCCTTCAAAGTCTTTGTAGAAACGTGTGTTTTCACTGCTGGAATACGTTTTGGGGTGCATTGTTTCAATCTCTTGCAAGCCTCATGTTCTTTCTTACACAATGTGGAAAAACGCGGATTATGTTTCCCAAATCACTTGAAATCCAGGAAAACGCACCCTGCATCACTCGTGCTCAAACACGCTTTTCACCTAATGCATTGAGAACATTCAAGAAAGCAGAAAAGAAGGGCCTTTTGCAGTGAATTTCACACTGGTATGTACAAAAAGCCCTTTATTTCGGTTGCAGAGTGCAAAAGCATGATTGACTTCATGTTCTCAATGAAACCCTTACATTTCCAAGTGAGCTGAAGTAGGACTTTCACAAAAACATGTGTTTGCGTGTCTGTGGTGAAAGGAGCTCTAATTTGTGTATTCAGTGCTGGTGAGTGACACACTCTACACAGGTTAGACAGCGTTCTTAGAGCACCAACATCCTTAAAATTGAAACTGCTACACGATGTGTGTAGCATGCTGAATGAAGGCTTGCCATTTCAAAGAAAGAAGAGGAAACCAAATTCCAGGTAGTGAAACGAACATGCCAGTATGGGAGATGTGCATGTGGACAGTTTCAAGCAGCAGCTCCTTCTGGACACTTGGAAACAGCGCTGTGAAAAAATTTAGTAAGAAGCGGGATTTGGCCAAAGTTGAAAGAACTTCCAAAACGAACCCTAAAGGACTTAGCCAAACAATGAATGTTGCAATAAGCTCCTGCAGGAAAGGTTCTTCAATGACACAACTCCCGAGCAAGTAGCTACATTCTGCACAGTACAAAATGCATATGAATTCCTGGCTGGAAACTCACTCCAGAAGGAAGAAATGCGTGTGTTTCTCTCTGAAAGAACACTCAGCCACTATTCTTTTGCTTTCTCCTTCAAAGTCTTTTCAGAAACGTGTGTTTTCACTGCTGGAATACGTTGTGGGATGCATTGTTTCAATCTCTTGCAAGCCTCATGTTCTTTCTTAGACGATGTGGAAAAACAAGGAGTATGTTTCCCAAATCACTTGCAATCCAGAAAAACACACACCGCATCACTCTTGCCCAAACATGCCCTTTCTCCTAATGCGTTGAGAACATTCAAGAAAGCAGAAAGGAAGAGCATTTTGTAGTGAAATTCAGACTGGCATGTACAAAAAGCCATTTCTTTCGGTTGCAGGGTGTAAAAGCATGATGGTCTTCATGTTCTCGATGAAACCCTTACATTTCCAAGTGACCACAATTAGGACTTTCCCAAAAAGATGTGTTTGCGTGTCTGTGGCGAAAGGAGCTCTAAGTTGTGTATTCAGTGCTGGAGTGTGACACACTCTACATAGGTTTAACAGCGTTTTAAGAGCACCAAAATGCTCAAAGCTGAAAATGCTACAAGGTGTGTGTAGGATGCAGAAAGAAGGCAGGTCATTTCAAAGAAAGAATAGGAAACCAAAATCCAGGTAGTGAAATGAGCACAAGGGGGTATGGGAGATGTGCATGTGGACAGTTTCAAGCAGCAGCTCCTTCTGGACACTTGGAAACAGCGATGTAAAAACATTTTGTTCGAAGCGGGATTTGGCCAAAGTAGAAAGACCTTCCAACACCAACCCTAAAGAACTTAGCCAAAGAGAGAATGTTGCAATAAGCTCCTGTAGGAAAGGTGCTTCAATGACACAACCCCCGAGCAGGTAGCTACATTCTGCACAGTACAAAATGCATATGAATTCCAGGCTGGAAACTCATTCCAGAAGGAAGAAATGCGTGTGTTTCTCTCTGAAAGAACACTCAGCCACTATTCCTTTGCTTGCTCCTTCAAAGTCTTTGTAGAAACATGTGTTTTCACTGCTGGAATACGTTGTGGGATGCATTGTTTCAATCTCTTGCAAGCCTCATGTTCTTTCTTAGACGATGTGGAAAAACAAGGAGTATGTTTCCCAAATCACTTGCAATCCAGATGAACACACAGTGCATCACTCTTGCCCAAACATGCTCTTTCTCCTAATGCGTTGAGAACATTCAAGAAAGCAGAAAAGAAGGGCCTTTTGCAGTGAATTTCACACTGGTATGTACAAAAAGCCATTTATTTCGGTTGCAGAGTGCAAAAGCATGATTGACTTCATGTTTTCAATGAAACCCTTACATTTCGAAGTGACCTGAAGTAGGACTTTCACAAAAACATGCGTTTGCGTGTCTGTGGTGAAAGGAATTCTAAGTTGTGTATTCAGTGCTGGAGAGTGACACACTCTACACAGGTTAGACAGCGTTCTTAGAGCACCAACATCCTTCAAATTGAAATTGCTACAAGGTTTGTGTAGCATGCAGAAAGAAGGCTTGTCATTTCAAAGAAAGAAGTGGAAACCAAAATCCACGTACTGAAACGAGCACACCAGTATGGGAGATGTGCATGTGGACACTTTCAAAAAGCAGCTCCTTCTGGGCACTTGGAAACAGCAATGTAAAAACATTTCGTTCGAAGCGGGATTTGGCCAAAGTTGAAAGACCTTCAAACACCAACCCTAAAGAACTTAGCCAAACAATGAATGTTGCAATAAGCTCCTGTAGGAAAGGTTCCTCTGTGACACAACCCCCGAGCAGGTAGCTACATTCTGCACAGTACAAAATGCATATGAATTCCAGGCTGAAAACTCACTCCAAAAGGAAGCAATGCGTGTGTTTCTCTCTGAAAGAACACTCAGCCACTATTCTTTTGCTTGCTCCTTCAAAGTCTTTGTAGAAACGTGTGTTTTCACTGCTGGAATACGTTTTGGGGTGCATTGTTTCAATCTCTTGCAAGCCTCATGTTCTTTCTTACACAATGTGGAAAAACGCGGATTATGTTTCCCAAATCACTTGAAATCCAGGAAAACGCACCCTGCATCACTCGTGCTCAAACACGCTTTTCACCTAATGCATTGAGAACATTCAAGAAAGCAGAAAAGAAGGGCCTTTTGCAGTGAATTTCACACTGGTATGTACAAAAAGCCCTTTATTTCGGTTGCAGAGTGCAAAAGCATGATTGACTTCATGTTCTCAATGAAACCCTTACATTTCCAAGTGAGCTGAAGTAGGACTTTCACAAAAACATGTGTTTGCGTGTCTGTGGTGAAAGGAGCTCTAATTTGTGTATTCAGTGCTGGTGAGTGACACACTCTACACAGGTTAGACAGCGTTCTTAGAGCACCAACATCCTTAAAATTGAAACTGCTACACGATGTGTGTAGCATGCTGAATGAAGGCTTGCCATTTCAAAGAAAGAAGAGGAAACCAAATTCCAGGTAGTGAAACGAACATGCCAGTATGGGAGATGTGCATGTGGACAGTTTCAAGCAGCAGCTCCTTCTGGACACTTGGAAACAGCGCTGTGAAAAAATTTAGTAAGAAGCGGGATTTGGCCAAAGTTGAAAGAACTTCCAAAACGAACCCTAAAGGACTTAGCCAAACAATGAATGTTGCAATAAGCTCCTGCAGGAAAGGTTCTTCAATGACACAACTCCCGAGCAAGTAGCTACATTCTGCACAGTACAAAATGCATATGAATTCCTGGCTGGAAACTCACTCCAGAAGGAAGAAATGCGTGTGTTTCTCTCTGAAAGAACACTCAGCCACTATTCTTTTGCTTTCTCCTTCAAAGTCTTTTCAGAAACGTGTGTTTTCACTGCTGGAATACGTTGTGGGATGCATTGTTTCAATCTCTTGCAAGCCTCATGTTCTTTCTTAGACGATGTGGAAAAACAAGGAGTATGTTTCCCAAATCACTTGCAATCCAGAAAAACACACACCGCATCACTCTTGCCCAAACATGCCCTTTCTCCTAATGCGTTGAGAACATTCAAGAAAGCAGAAAGGAAGAGCATTTTGTAGTGAAATTCAGACTGGCATGTACAAAAAGCCATTTCTTTCGGTTGCAGGGTGTAAAAGCATGATGGTCTTCATGTTCTCGATGAAACCCTTACATTTCCAAGTGACCACAATTAGGACTTTCCCAAAAAGATGTGTTTGCGTGTCTGTGGCGAAAGGAGCTCTAAGTTGTGTATTCAGTGCTGGAGTGTGACACACTCTACATAGGTTTAACAGCGTTTTAAGAGCACCAAAATGCTCAAAGCTGAAAATGCTACAAGGTGTGTGTAGGATGCAGAAAGAAGGCAGGTCATTTCAAAGAAAGAATAGGAAACCAAAATCCAGGTAGTGAAATGAGCACAAGGGGGTATGGGAGATGTGCATGTGGACAGTTTCAAGCAGCAGCTCCTTCTGGACACTTGGAAACAGCGATGTAAAAACATTTTGTTCGAAGCGGGATTTGGCCAAAGTAGAAAGACCTTCCAACACCAACCCTAAAGAACTTAGCCAAAGAGAGAATGTTGCAATAAGCTCCTGTAGGAAAGGTGCTTCAATGACACAACCCCCGAGCAGGTAGCTACATTCTGCACAGTACAAAATGCATATGAATTCCAGGCTGGAAACTCATTCCAGAAGGAAGAAATGCGTGTGTTTCTCTCTGAAAGAACACTCAGCCACTATTCCTTTGCTTGCTCCTTCAAAGTCTTTGTAGAAACATGTGTTTTCACTGCTGGAATACGTTGTGGGATGCATTGTTTCAATCTCTTGCAAGCCTCATGTTCTTTCTTAGACGATGTGGAAAAACAAGGAGTATGTTTCCCAAATCACTTGCAATCCAGATGAACACACAGTGCATCACTCTTGCCCAAACATGCTCTTTCTCCTAATGCGTTGAGAACATTCAAGAAAGCAGAAAAGAAGGGCCTTTTGCAGTGAATTTCACACTGGTATGTACAAAAAGCCATTTATTTCGGTTGCAGAGTGCAAAAGCATGATTGACTTCATGTTTTCAATGAAACCCTTACATTTCGAAGTGACCTGAAGTAGGACTTTCACAAAAACATGCGTTTGCGTGTCTGTGGTGAAAGGAATTCTAAGTTGTGTATTCAGTGCTGGAGAGTGACACACTCTACACAGGTTAGACAGCGTTCTTAGAGCACCAACATCCTTCAAATTGAAATTGCTACAAGGTTTGTGTAGCATGCAGAAAGAAGGCTTGTCATTTCAAAGAAAGAAGTGGAAACCAAAATCCACGTACTGAAACGAGCACACCAGTATGGGAGATGTGCATGTGGACACTTTCAAAAAGCAGCTCCTTCTGGGCACTTGGAAACAGCAATGTAAAAACATTTCGTTCGAAGCGGGATTTGGCCAAAGTTGAAAGACCTTCAAACACCAACCCTAAAGAACTTAGCCAAACAATGAATGTTGCAATAAGCTCCTGTAGGAAAGGTGCCTCTGTGACACAACCCCCGAGCAGGTAGCTACATTCTGCACAGTACAAAATGCATATGAATTCCAGGCTGAAAACTCACTCCAGAAGGAAGAAATGCGTGTGTTTCTCTCTGAAAGAACACTCAGCCACTATTCTTTTGCTTGCTCCTTCAAAGTCTTTGTAGAAACGTGTGTTTTCACTGCTGGAATACGTTTTGGGGTGCATTGTTTCAATCTCTTGCAAGCCTCATGTTCTTTCTTACACAATGTGGAAAAACGCGGATTATGTTTCCCAAATCACTTGAAATCCAGGAAAACGCACCCTGCATCACTCGTGCTCAAACACGCTTTTCACCTAATGCATTGAGAACATTCAAGAAAGCAGAAAAGAAGGGCCTTTTGCAGTGAATTTCACACTGGTATGTACAAAAAGCCCTTTATTTCGGTTGCAGAGTGCAAAAGCATGATTGACTTCATGTTCTCAATGAAACCCTTACATTTCCAAGTGAGCTGAAGTAGGACTTTCACAAAAACATGTGTTTGCGTGTCTGTGGTGAAAGGAGCTCTAATTTGTGTATTCAGTGCTGGTGAGTGACACACTCTACACAGGTTAGACAGCGTTCTTAGAGCACCAACATCCTTAAAATTGAAACTGCTACACGATGTGTGTAGCATGCTGAATGAAGGCTTGCCATTTCAAAGAAAGAAGAGGAAACCAAATTCCAGGTAGTGAAACGAACATGCCAGTATGGGAGATGTGCATGTGGACAGTTTCAAGCAGCAGCTCCTTCTGGACACTTGGAAACAGCGCTGTGAAAAAATTTAGTAAGAAGCGGGATTTGGCCAAAGTTGAAAGAACTTCCAAAACGAACCCTAAAGGACTTAGCCAAACAATGAATGTTGCAATAAGCTCCTGCAGGAAAGGTTCTTCAATGACACAACTCCCGAGCAAGTAGCTACATTCTGCACAGTACAAAATGCATATGAATTCCTGGCTGGAAACTCACTCCAGAAGGAAGAAATGCGTGTGTTTCTCTCTGAAAGAACACTCAGCCACTATTCTTTTGCTTTCTCCTTCAAAGTCTTTTCAGAAACGTGTGTTTTCACTGCTGGAATACGTTGTGGGATGCATTGTTTCAATCTCTTGCAAGCCTCATGTTCTTTCTTAGACGATGTGGAAAAACAAGGAGTATGTTTCCCAAATCACTTGCAATCCAGAAAAACACACACCGCATCACTCTTGCCCAAACATGCCCTTTCTCCTAATGCGTTGAGAACATTCAAGAAAGCAGAAAGGAAGAGCATTTTGTAGTGAAATTCAGACTGGCATGTACAAAAAGCCATTTCTTTCGGTTGCAGGGTGTAAAAGCATGATGGTCTTCATGTTCTCGATGAAACCCTTACATTTCCAAGTGACCACAATTAGGACTTTCCCAAAAAGATGTGTTTGCGTGTCTGTGGCGAAAGGAGCTCTAAGTTGTGTATTCAGTGCTGGAGTGTGACACACTCTACATAGGTTTAACAGCGTTTTAAGAGCACCAAAATGCTCAAAGCTGAAAATGCTACAAGGTGTGTGTAGGATGCAGAAAGAAGGCAGGTCATTTCAAAGAAAGAATAGGAAACCAAAATCCAGGTAGTGAAATGAGCACAAGGGGGTATGGGAGATGTGCATGTGGACAGTTTCAAGCAGCAGCTCCTTCTGGACACTTGGAAACAGCGATGTAAAAACATTTTGTTCGAAGCGGGATTTGGCCAAAGTAGAAAGACCTTCCAACACCAACCCTAAAGAACTTAGCCAAAGAGAGAATGTTGCAATAAGCTCCTGTAGGAAAGGTGCTTCAATGACACAACCCCCGAGCAGGTAGCTACATTCTGCACAGTACAAAATGCATATGAATTCCAGGCTGGAAACTCATTCCAGAAGGAAGAAATGCGTGTGTTTCTCTCTGAAAGAACACTCAGCCACTATTCTTTTGCTTGCTCCTTCAAAGTCTTTGTAGAAACATGTGTTTTCACTGCTGGAATACGTTGTGGGATGCATTGTTTCAATCTCTTGCAAGCCTCATGTTCTTTCTTAGACGATGTGGAAAAACAAGGAGTATGTTTCCCAAATCACTTGCAATCCAGATGAACACACAGTGCATCACTCTTGCCCAAACATGCTCTTTCTCCTAATGCGTTGAGAACATTCAAGAAAGCAGAAAAGAAGGGCCTTTTGCAGTGAATTTCACACTGGTATGTACAAAAAGCCATTTATTTCGGTTGCAGAGTGCAAAAGCATGATTGACTTCATGTTTTCAATGAAACCCTTACATTTCGAAGTGACCTGAAGTAGGACTTTCACAAAAACATGCGTTTGCGTGTCTGTGGTGAAAGGAATTCTAAGTTGTGTATTCAGTGCTGGAGAGTGACACACTCTACACAGGTTAGACAGCGTTCTTAGAGCACCAACATCCTTCAAATTGAAATTGCTACAAGGTTTGTGTAGCATGCAGAAAGAAGGCTTGTCATTTCAAAGAAAGAAGTGGAAACCAAAATCCACGTACTGAAACGAGCACACCAGTATGGGAGATGTGCATGTGGACACTTTCAAAAAGCAGCTCCTTCTGGGCACTTGGAAACAGCAATGTAAAAACATTTCGTTCGAAGCGGGATTTGGCCAAAGTTGAAAGACCTTCAAACACCAACCCTAAAGAACTTAGCCAAACAATGAATGTTGCAATAAGCTCCTGTAGGAAAGGTGCCTCTGTGACACAACCCCCGAGCAGGTAGCTACATTCTGCACAGTACAAAATGCATATGAATTCCAGGCTGAAAACTCACTCCAGAAGGAAGCAATGCGTGTGTTTCTCTCTGAAAGAACACTCAGCCACTATTCTTTTGCTTGCTCCTTCAAAGTCTTTGTAGAAACGTGTGTTTTCACTGCTGGAATACGTTTTGGGGTGCATTGTTTCAATCTCTTGCAAGCCTCATGTTCTTTCTTACACAATGTGGAAAAACGCGGATTATGTTTCCCAAATCACTTGAAATCCAGGAAAACGCACCCTGCATCACTCGTGCTCAAACACGCTTTTCACATAATGCATTGAGAACATTCAAGAAAGCAGAAAAGAAGGGCCTTTTGCAGTGAATTTCACACTGGTATGTACAAAAAGCCCTTTATTTCGGTTGCAGAGTGCAAAAGCATGATTGACTTCATGTTCTCAATGAAACCCTTACATTTCCAAGTGAGCTGAAGTAGGACTTTCACAAAAACATGTGTTTGCGTGTCTGTGGTGAAAGGAGCTCTAATTTGTGTATTCAGTGCTGGTGAGTGACACACTCTACACAGGTTAGACAGCGTTCTTAGAGCACCAACATCCTTAAAATTGAAACTGCTACACGATGTGTGTAGCATGCTGAATGAAGGCTTGCCATTTCAAAGAAAGAAGAGGAAACCAAATTCCAGGTAGTGAAACGAACATGCCAGTATGGGAGATGTGCATGTGGACAGTTTCAAGCAGCAGCTCCTTCTGGACACTTGGAAACAGCGCTGTGAAAAAATTTAGTAAGAAGCGGGATTTGGCCAAAGTTGAAAGAACTTCCAAAACGAACCCTAAAGGACTTAGCCAAACAATGAATGTTGCAATAAGCTCCTGCAGGAAAGGTTCTTCAATGACACAACTCCCGAGCAAGTAGCTACATTCTGCACAGTACAAAATGCATATGAATTCCTGGCTGGAAACTCACTCCAGAAGGAAGAAATGCGTGTGTTTCTCTCTGAAAGAACACTCAGCCACTATTCTTTTGCTTTCTCCTTCAAAGTCTTTTCAGAAACGTGTGTTTTCACTGCTGGAATACGTTGTGGGATGCATTGTTTCAATCTCTTGCAAGCCTCATGTTCTTTCTTAGACGATGTGGAAAAACAAGGAGTATGTTTCCCAAATCACTTGCAATCCAGAAAAACACACACCGCATCACTCTTGCCCAAACATGCCCTTTCTCCTAATGCGTTGAGAACATTCAAGAAAGCAGAAAGGAAGAGCATTTTGTAGTGAAATTCAGACTGGCATGTACAAAAAGCCATTTCTTTCGGTTGCAGGGTGTAAAAGCATGATGGTCTTCATGTTCTCGATGAAACCCTTACATTTCCAAGTGACCACAATTAGGACTTTCCCAAAAAGATGTGTTTGCGTGTCTGTGGCGAAAGGAGCTCTAAGTTGTGTATTCAGTGCTGGAGTGTGACACACTCTACATAGGTTTAACAGCGTTTTAAGAGCACCAAAATGCTCAAAGCTGAAAATGCTACAAGGTGTGTGTAGGATGCAGAAAGAAGGCAGGTCATTTCAAAGAAAGAATAGGAAACCAAAATCCAGGTAGTGAAATGAGCACAAGGGGGTATGGGAGATGTGCATGTGGACAGTTTCAAGCAGCAGCTCCTTCTGGACACTTGGAAACAGCGATGTAAAAACATTTTGTTCGAAGCGGGATTTGGCCAAAGTAGAAAGACCTTCCAACACCAACCCTAAAGAACTTAGCCAAAGAGAGAATGTTGCAATAAGCTCCTGTAGGAAAGGTGCTTCAATGACACAACCCCCGAGCAGGTAGCTACATTCTGCACAGTACAAAATGCATATGAATTCCAGGCTGGAAACTCATTCCAGAAGGAAGAAATGCGTGTGTTTCTCTCTGAAAGAACACTCAGCCACTATTCTTTTGCTTGCTCCTTCAAAGTCTTTGTAGAAACATGTGTTTTCACTGCTGGAATACGTTGTGGGATGCATTGTTTCAATCTCTTGCAAGCCTCATGTTCTTTCTTAGACGATGTGGAAAAACAAGGAGTATGGTTCCCAAATCACTTGCAATCCAGATGAACACACAGTGCATCACTCTTGCCCAAACATGCTCTTTCTCCTAATGCGTTGAGAACATTCAAGAAAGCAGAAAAGAAGGGCCTTTTGCAGTGAATTTCACACTGGTATGTACAAAAAGCCATTTATTTCGGTTGCAGAGTGCAAAAGCATGATTGACTTCATGTTTTCAATGAAACCCTTACATTTCGAAGTGACCTGAAGTAGGACTTTCACAAAAACATGCGTTTGCGTGTCTGTGGTGAAAGGAATTCTAAGTTGTGTATTCAGTGCTGGAGAGTGACACACTCTACACAGGTTAGACAGCGTTCTTAGAGCACCAACATCCTTCAAATTGAAATTGCTACAAGGTTTGTGTAGCATGCAGAAAGAAGGCTTGTCATTTCAAAGAAAGAAGTGGAAACCAAAATCCACGTACTGAAACGAGCACACCAGTATGGGAGATGTGCATGTGGACACTTTCAAAAAGCAGCTCCTTCTGGGCACTTGGAAACAGCAATGTAAAAACATTTCATTCGAAGCGGGATTTGGCCAAAGTTGAAAGACCTTCAAACACCAACCCTAAAGAATTTAGCCAAACAATGAATGTTGCAATAAGCTCCTGTAGGAAAGGTGCCTCTGTGACACAACCCCCGAGCAGGTAGCTACATTCTGCACAGTACAAAATGCATATGAATTCCAGGCTGAAAACTCACTCCAGAAGGAAGAAATGCGTGTGTTTCTCTCTGAAAGAACACTCAGCCACTATTCTTTTGCTTGCTCCTTCAAAGTCTTTGTAGAAACGTGTGTTTTCACTGCTGGAATACGTTTTGGGGTGCATTGTTTCAATCTCTTGCAAGCCTCATGTTCTTTCTTACACAATGTGGAAAAACGCGGATTATGTTTCCCAAATCACTTGAAATCCAGGAAAACGCACCCTGCATCACTCGTGCTGAAACACGCTTTTCACCTAATGCATTGAGAACATTCAAGAAAGCAGAAAAGAAGGGCCTTTTGCAGTGAATTTCACACTGGTATGTACAAAAAGCCCTTTATTTCGGTTGCAGAGTGCAAAAGCATGATTGACTTCATGTTCTCAATGAAACCCTTACATTTCCAAGTGAGCTGAAGTAGGACTTTCACAAAAACATGTGTTTGCGTGTCTGTGGTGAAAGGAGCTCTAATTTGTGTATTCAGTGCTGGTGAGTGACACACTCTACACAGGTTAGACAGCGTTCTTAGAGCACCAACATCCTTAAAATTGAAACTGCTACACGATGTGTGTAGCATGCTGAATGAAGGCTTGCCATTTCAAAGAAAGAAGAGGAAACCAAATTCCAGGTAGTGAAACGAACATGCCAGTATGGGAGATGTGCATGTGGACAGTTTCAAGCAGCAGCTCCTTCTGGACACTTGGAAACAGCGCTGTGAAAAAATTTAGTAAGAAGCGGGATTTGGCCAAAGTTGAAAGAACTTCCAAAACGAACCCTAAAGGACTTAGCCAAACAATGAATGTTGCAATAAGCTCCTGCAGGAAAGGTTCTTCAATGACACAACTCCCGAGCAAGTAGCTACATTCTGCACAGTACAAAATGCATATGAATTCCTGGCTGGAAACTCACTCCAGAAGGAAGAAATGCGTGTGTTTCTCTCTGAAAGAACACTCAGCCACTATTCTTTTGCTTTCTCCTTCAAAGTCTTTTCAGAAACGTGTGTTTTCACTGCTGGAATACGTTGTGGGATGCATTGTTTCAATCTCTTGCAAGCCTCATGTTCTTTCTTAGACGATGTGGAAAAACAAGGAGTATGTTTCCCAAATCACTTGCAATCCAGAAAAACACACACCGCATCACTCTTGCCCAAACATGCCCTTTCTCCTAATGCGTTGAGAACATTCAAGAAAGCAGAAAGGAAGAGCATTTTGTAGTGAAATTCAGACTGGCATGTACAAAAAGCCATTTCTTTCGGTTGCAGGGTGTAAAAGCATGATGGTCTTCATGTTCTCGATGAAACCCTTACATTTCCAAGTGACCACAATTAGGACTTTCCCAAAAAGATGTGTTTGCGTGTCTGTGGCGAAAGGAGCTCTAAGTTGTGTATTCAGTGCTGGAGTGTGACACACTCTACATAGGTTTAACAGCGTTTTAAGAGCACCAAAATGCTCAAAGCTGAAAATGCTACAAGGTGTGTGTAGGATGCAGAAAGAAGGCAGGTCATTTCAAAGAAAGAATAGGAAACCAAAATCCAGGTAGTGAAATGAGCACAAGGGGGTATGGGAGATGTGCATGTGGACAGTTTCAAGCAGCAGCTCCTTCTGGACACTTGGAAACAGCGATGTAAAAACATTTTGTTCGAAGCGGGATTTGGCCAAAGTAGAAAGACCTTCCAACACCAACCCTAAAGAACTTAGCCAAAGAGAGAATGTTGCAATAAGCTCCTGTAGGAAAGGTGCTTCAATGACACAACCCCCGAGCAGGTAGCTACATTCTGCACAGTACAAAATGCATATGAATTCCAGGCTGGAAACTCATTCCAGAAGGAAGAAATGCGTGTGTTTCTCTCTGAAAGAACACTCAGCCACTATTCTTTTGCTTGCTCCTTCAAAGTCTTTGTAGAAACATGTGTTTTCACTGCTGGAATACGTTGTGGGGTGCATTGTTTCAATCTCTTGCAAGCCTCATGTTCTTTCTTAGACGATGTGGAAAAACAAGGAGTATGGTTCCCAAATCACTTGCAATCCAGATGAACACACAGTGCATCACTCTTGCCCAAACATGCTCTTTCTCCTAATGCGTTGAGAACATTCAAGAAAGCAGAAAAGAAGGGCCTTTTGCAGTGAATTTCACACTGGTATGTACAAAAAGCCATTTATTTCGGTTGCAGAGTGCAAAAGCATGATTGACTTCATGTTTTCAATGAAACCCTTACATTTCGAAGTGACCTGAAGTAGGACTTTCACAAAAACATGCGTTTGCGTGTCTGTGGTGAAAGGAATTCTAAGTTGTGTATTCAGTGCTGGAGAGTGACACACTCTACACAGGTTAGACAGCGTTCTTAGAGCACCAACATCCTTAAAATTGAAATTGCTACAAGGTTTGTGTAGCATGCAGAAAGAAGGCTTGTCATTTCAAAGAAAGAAGTGGAAACCAAAATCCAGGTACTGAAACGAGCACACCAGTATGGGAGATGTGCATGTGGACACTTTCAAAAAGCAGCTCCTTCTGGGCACTTGGAAACAGCGATGTAAAAACATTTCGTTCGAAGCGGGATTTGGCCAAAGTAGAAAGACCTTCCAACACCAACCCTAAAGAACTTAGCCAAAGAGAGAATGTTGCAATAAGCTCCTGTAGGAAAGGTGCTTCAATGACACAACCCCCGAGCAGGTAGCTACATTCTGCACAGTACAAAATGCATATGAATTCCAGGCTGGAAACTCATTCCAGAAGGAAGAAATGCGTGTGTTTCTCTCTGAAAGAACACTCAGCCACTATTCTTTTGCTTGCTCCTTCAAAGTCTTTGTAGAAACATGTGTTTTCACTGCTGGAATACGTTGTGGGATGCATTGTTTCAATCTCTTGCAAGCCTCATGTTCTTTCTTAGACGATGTGGAAAAACAAGGAGTATGTTTCCCAAATCACTTGCAATCCAGATGAACACACAGTGCATCACTCTTGCCCAAACATGCTCTTTCTCCTAATGCGTTGAGAACATTCAAGAAAGCAGAAAAGAAGGGCCTTTTGCAGTGAATTTCACACTGGTATGTACAAAAAGCCATTTATTTCGGTTGCAGAGTGCAAAAGCATGATTGACTTCATGTTTTCAATGAAACCCTTACATTTCGAAGTGACCTGAAGTAGGACTTTCACAAAAACATGCGTTTGCGTGTCTGTGGTGAAAGGAATTCTAAGTTGTGTATTCAGTGCTGGAGAGTGACACACTCTACACAGGTTAGACAGCGTTCTTAGAGCACCAACATCCTTAAAATTGAAATTGCTACAAGGTTTGTGTAGCATGCAGAAAGAAGGCTTGTCATTTCAAAGAAAGAAGTGGAAACCAAAATCCAGGTACTGAAACGAGCACACCAGTATGGGAGATGTGCATGTGGACACTTTCAAAAAGCAGCTCCTTCTGGGCACTTGGAAACAGCAATGTAAGAACATTTCGTTCGAAGCGGGATTTGGCCAAAGTTGAAAGACCTTCAAACACCAACCCTAAAGAACTTAGCCAAACAATGAATGTTGCAATAAGCTCCTGTAGGAAAGGTGCCTCTGTGACACAACCCCCGAGCAGGTAGCTACATTCTGCACAGTACAAAATGCATATGAATTCCAGGCTGAAAACTCACTCCAGAAGGAAGAAATGCGTGTGTTTCTCTCTGAAAGAACACTCAGCCACTATTCTTTTGCTTGCTCCTTCAAAGTCTTTGTAGAAACGTGTGTTTTCACTGCTGGAATACGTTTTGGGGTGCATTGTTTCAATCTCTTGCAAGCCTCATGTTCTTTCTTACACAATGTGGAAAAACGCAGATTATGTTTCCCAAATCACTTGAATTCCAGGAAAACGCACCCTGCATCACTCGTGCTCAAACACGCTTTTCACCTAATGCATTGAGAACATTCAAGAAAGCAGAAAAGAAGGGCCTTTTGCAGTGAATTTCACACTGGTATGTACAAAAAGCCATTTATTTCGGTTGCAGAGTGCAAAAGCATGATTGACTTCATGTTCTCAGTGAAACCCTTACATTTCCAAGTGAGCTGAAGTAGGACTTTCACAAAAACATGTGTTTGCGTGTCTGTGGTGAAAGGAGCTCTAATTTGTGTATTCAGTGCTGGTGAGTGACACACTCTACACAGGTTAGACAGCGTTCTTAGAGCACCAACATCCTTAAAATTGAAACTGCTACACGATGTGTGTAGCATGCTGAATGAAGGCTTGCCATTTCAAAGAAAGAAGAGGAAACCAAATTCCAGGTAGTGAAACGAACATGCCAGTATGGGAGATGTGCATGTGGACAGTTTCAAGCAGCAGCTCCTTCTGGACACTTGGAAACAGCGCTGTGAAAAAATTTAGTAAGAAGCGGGATTTGGCCAAAGTTGAAAGAACTTCCAAAACGAACCCTAAAGGACTTAGCCAAACAATGAATGTTGCAATAAGCTCCTGCAGGAAAGGTTCTTCAATGACACAACTCCCGAGCAAGTAGCTACATTCTGCACAGTACAAAATGCATATGAATTCCTGGCTGGAAACTCACTCCAGAAGGAAGAAATGCGTGTGTTTCTCTCTGAAAGAACACTCAATCACTATTCTTTTGCTTTCTCCTTCAAAGTCTTTTCAGAAACGTGTGTTTTCACTGCTGGAATACGTTGTGGGATGCATTGTTTCAATCTCTTGCAAGCCTCATGTTCTTTCTTAGACGATGTGGAAAAACAAGGAGTATGTTTCCCAAATCACTTGCAATCCAGAAAAACACACACCGCATCACTCTTGCCCAAACATGCCCTTTCTCCTAATGCGTTGAGAACATTCAAGAAAGCAGAAAGGAAGAGCATTTTGTAGTGAAATTCAGACTGGCATGTACAAAAAGCCATTTCTTTCGGTTGCAGGGTGTAAAAGCATGATGGTCTTCATGTTCTCGATGAAACCCTTACATTTCCAAGTGACCACAATTAGGACTTTCCCAAAAAGATGTGTTTGCGTGTCTGTGGCGAAAGGAGCTCTAAGTTGTGTATTCAGTGCTGGAGTGTGACACACTCTACATAGGTTTAACAGCGTTTTAAGAGCACCAAAATGCTCAAAGCTGAAAATGCTACAAGGTGTGTGTAGGATGCAGAAAGAAGGCAGGTCATTTCAAAGAAAGAATAGGAAACCAAAATCCAGGTAGTGAAATGAGCACAAGGGGGTATGGGAGATGTGCATGTGGACAGTTTCAAGCAGCAGCTCCTTCTGGACACTTGGAAACAGCGATGTAAAAACATTTTGTTCGAAGCGGGATTTGGCCAAAGTAGAAAGACCTTCCAACACCAACCCTAAAGAACTTAGCCAAAGAGAGAATGTTGCAATAAGCTCCTGTAGGAAAGGTGCTTCAATGACACAACCCCCGAGCAGGTAGCTACATTCTGCACAGTACAAAATGCATATGAATTCCAGGCTGGAAACTCATTCCAGAAGGAAGAAATGCGTGTGTTTCTCTCTGAAAGAACACTCAGCCACTATTCTTTTGCTTGCTCCTTCAAAGTCTTTGTAGAAACATGTGTTTTCACTGCTGGAATACGTTGTGGGATGCATTGTTTCAATCTTTTGCAAGCCTCATGTTCTTTCTTAGACGATGTGGAAAAACAAGGAGTATGTTTCCCAAATCACTTGCAATCCAGATGAACACACAGTGCATCACTCTTGCCCAAACATGCTCTTTCTCCTAATGCGTTGAGAACATTCAAGAAAGCAGAAAAGAAGGGCCTTTTGCAGTGAATTTCACACTGGTATGTACAAAAAGCCATTTATTTCGGTTGCAGAGTGCAAAAGCATGATTGACTTCATGTTTTCAATGAAACCCTTACATTTCGAAGTGACCTGAAGTAGGACTTTCACAAAAACATGCGTTTGCGTGTCTGTGGTGAAAGGAATTCTAAGTTGTGTATTCAGTGCTGGAGAGTGACACACTCTACACAGGTTAGACAGCGTTCTTAGAGCACCAACATCCTTAAAATTGAAATTGCTACAAGGTTTGTGTAGCATGCAGAAAGAAGGCTTGTCATTTCAAAGAAAGAAGTGGAAACCAAAATCCAGGTACTGAAACGAGCACACCAGTATGGGAGATGTGCATGTGGACACTTTCAAAAAGCAGCTCCTTCTGGGCACTTGGAAACAGCGATGTAAAAACATTTTGTTCGAAGCGGGATTTGGCCAAAGTAGAAAGACCTTCCAACACCAACCCTAAAGAACTTAGCCAAAGAGAGAATGTTGCAATAAGCTCCTGTAGGAAAGGTGCTTCAATGACACAACCCCCGAGCAGGTAGCTACATTCTGCACAGTACAAAATGCATATGAATTCCAGGCTGGAAACTCATTCCAGAAGGAAGAAATGCGTGTGTTTCTCTCTGAAAGAACACTCAGCCACTATTCTTTTGCTTGCTCCTTCAAAGTCTTTGTAGAAACATGTGTTTTCACTGCTGGAATACGTTGTGGGATGCATTGTTTCAATCTCTTGCAAGCCTCATGTTCTTTCTTAGACGATGTGGAAAAACAAGGAGTATGGTTCCCAAATCACTTGCAATCCAGATGAACACACAGTGCATCACTCTTGCCCAAACATGCTCTTTCTCCTAATGCGTTGAGAACATTCAAGAAAGCAGAAAAGAAGGGCCTTTTGCAGTGAATTTCACACTGGTATGTACAAAAAGCCATTTATTTCGGTTGCAGAGTGCAAAAGCATGATTGACTTCATGTTTTCAATGAAACCCTTACATTTCGAAGTGACCTGAAGTAGGACTTTCACAAAAACATGCGTTTGCGTGTCTGTGGTGAAAGGAATTCTAAGTTGTGTATTCAGTGCTGGAGAGTGACACACTCTACACAGGTTAGACAGCGTTCTTAGAGCACCAACATCCTTCAAATTGAAATTGCTACAAGGTTTGTGTAGCATGCAGAAAGAAGGCTTGTCATTTCAAAGAAAGAAGTGGAAAGCAAAATCCACGTACTGAAACGAGCACACCAGTATGGGAGATGTGCATGTGGACACTTTCAAAAAGCAGCTCCTTCTGGGCACTTGGAAACAGCAATGTAAAAACATTTCGTTCGAAGCGGGATTTGGCCAAAGTTGAAAGACCTTCAAACACCAACCCTAAAGAACTTAGCCAAACAATGAATGTTGCAATAAGCTCCTGTAGGAAAGGTGCCTCTGTGACACAACCCCCGAGCAGGTAGCTACATTCTGCACAGTACAAAATGCATATGAATTCCAGGCTGAAAACTCACTCCAGAAGGAAGAAATGCGTGTGTTTCTCTCTGAAAGAACACTCAGCCACTATTCTTTTGCTTGCTCCTTCAAAGTCTTTGTAGAAACGTGTGTTTTCACTGCTGGAATACGTTTTGGGGTGCATTGTTTCAATCTCTTGCAAGCCTCATGTTCTTTCTTACAAAATGTGGAAAAACGCGGATTATGTTTCCCAAATCACTTGAAATCCAGGAAAACGCACCCTGCATCACTCGTGCTCAAACACGCTTTTCACCTAATGCATTGAGAACATTCAAGAAAGCAGAAAAGAAGGGCCTTTTGCAGTGAATTTCACACTGGTATGTACAAAAAGCCATTTATTTCGGTTGCAGAGTGCAAAAGCATGATTGACTTCATGTTCTCAGTGAAACCCTTACATTTCCAAGTGAGCTGAAGTAGGACTTTCACAAAAACATGTGTTTGCGTGTCTGTGGTGAAAGGAGCTCTAATTTGTGTATTCAGTGCTGGTGAGTGACACACTCTACACAGGTTAGACAGCGTTCTTAGAGCACCAACATCCTTAAAATTGAAACTGCTACACGATGTGTGTAGCATGCTGAATGAAGGCTTGCCATTTCAAAGAAAGAAGAGGAAACCAAATTCCAGGTAGTGAAACGAACATGCCAGTATGGGAGATGTGCATGTGGACAGTTTCAAGCAGCAGCTCCTTCTGGACACTTGGAAACAGCGCTGTGAAAAAATTTAGTAAGAAGCGGGATTTGGCCAAAGTTGAAAGAACTTCCAAAACGAACCCTAAAGGACTTAGCCAAACAATGAATGTTGCAATAAGCTCCTGCAGGAAAGGTTCTTCAATGACACAACTCCCGAGCAAGTAGCTACATTCTGCACAGTACAAAATGCATATGAATTCCTGGCTGGAAACTCACTCCAGAAGGAAGAAATGCGTGTGTTTCTCTCTGAAAGAACACTCAGCCACTATTCTTTTGCTTTCTCCTTCAAAGTCTTTTTAGAAACGTGTGTTTTCACTGCTGGAATACGTTGTGGGATGCATTGTTTCAATCTCTTGCAAGCCTCATGTTCTTTCTTAGACGATGTGGAAAAACAAGGAGTATGTTTCCCAAATCACTTGCAATCCAGAAAAACACACACCGCATCACTCTTGCCCAAACATGCCCTTTCTCCTAATGCGTTGAGAACATTCAAGAAAGCAGAAAGGAAGAGCATTTTGTAGTGAAATTCAGACTGGCATGTACAAAAAGCCATTTCTTTCGGTTGCAGGGTGTAAAAGCATGATGGTCTTCATGTTCTCGATGAAACCCTTACATTTCCAAGTGACCACAATTAGGACTTTCCCAAAAAGATGTGTTTGCGTGTCTGTGGCGAAAGGAGCTCTAAGTTGTGTATTCAGTGCTGGAGTGTGACACACTCTACATAGGTTTAACAGCGTTTTAAGAGCACCAAAATGCTCAAAGCTGAAAATGCTACAAGGTGTGTGTAGGATGCAGAAAGAAGGCAGGTCATTTCAAAGAAAGAATAGGAAACCAAAATCCAGGTAGTGAAATGAGCACAAGGGGGTATGGGAGATGTGCATGTGGACAGTTTCAAGCAGCAGCTCCTTCTGGACACTTGGAAACAGCGATGTAAAAACATTTTGTTCGAAGCGGGATTTGGCCAAAGTAGAAAGACCTTCCAACACCAACCCTAAAGAACTTAGCCAAAGAGAGAATGTTGCAATAAGCTCCTGTAGGAAAGGTGCTTCAATGACACAACCCCCGAGCAGGTAGCTACATTCTGCACAGTACAAAATGCATATGAATTCCAGGCTGGAAACTCATTCCAGAAGGAAGAAATGCGTGTGTTTCTCTCTGAAAGAACACTCAGCCACTATTCTTTTGCTTGCTCCTTCAAAGTCTTTGTAGAAACATGTGTTTTCACTGCTGGAATACGTTGTGGGATGCATTGTTTCAATCTCTTGCAAGCCTCATGTTCTTTCTTAGACGATGTGGAAAAACAAGGAGTATGGTTCCCAAATCACTTGCAATCCAGATGAACACACAGTGCATCACTCTTGCCCAAACATGCTCTTTCTCCTAATGCGTTGAGAACATTCAAGAAAGCAGAAAAGAAGGGCCTTTTGCAGTGAATTTCACACTGGTATGTACAAAAAGCCATTTATTTCGGTTGCAGAGTGCAAAAGCATGATTGACTTCATGTTCTCAGTGAAACCCTTACATTTCCAAGTGAGCTGAAGTAGGACTTTCACAAAAACATGTGTTTGCGTGTCTGTGGTGAAAGGAGCTCTAATTTGTGTATTCAGTGCTGGTGAGTGACACACTCTACACAGGTTAGACAGCGTTCTTAGAGCACCAACATCCTTAAAATTGAAACTGCTACACGATGTGTGTAGCATGCTGAATGAAGGCTTGCCATTTCAAAGAAAGAAGAGGAAACCAAATTCCAGGTAGTGAAACGAACATGCCAGTATGGGAGATGTGCATGTGGACAGTTTCAAGCAGCAGCTCCTTCTGGACACTTGGAAACAGCGCTGTGAAAAAATTTAGTAAGAAGCGGGATTTGGCCAAAGTTGAAAGAACTTCCAAAACGAACCCTAAAGGACTTAGCCAAACAATGAATGTTGCAATAAGCTCCTGCAGGAAAGGTTCTTCAATGACACAACTCCCGAGCAAGTAGCTACATTCTGCACAGTACAAAATGCATATGAATTCCTGGCTGGAAACTCACTCCAGAAGGAAGAAATGCGTGTGTTTCTCTCTGAAAGAACACTCAGCCACTATTCTTTTGCTTTCTCCTTCAAAGTCTTTTCAGAAACGTGTGTTTTCACTGCTGGAATACGTTGTGGGATGCATTGTTTCAATCTCTTGCAAGCCTCATGTTCTTTCTTAGACGATGTGGAAAAACAAGGAGTATGTTTCCCAAATCACTTGCAATCCAGAAAAACACACACCGCATCACTCTTGCCCAAACATGCCCTTTCTCCTAATGCGTTGAGAACATTCAAGAAAGCAGAAAGGAAGAGCATTTTGTAGTGAAATTCAGACTGGCATGTACAAAAAGCCATTTCTTTCGGTTGCAGGGTGTAAAAGCATGATGGTCTTCATGTTCTCGATGAAACCCTTACATTTCCAAGTGACCACAATTAGGACTTTCCCAAAAAGATGTGTTTGCGTGTCTGTGGCGAAAGGAGCTCTAAGTTGTGTATTCAGTGCTGGAGTGTGACACACTCTACATAGGTTTAACAGCGTTTTAAGAGCACCAAAATGCTCAAAGCTGAAAATGCTACAAGGTGTGTGTAGGATGCAGAAAGAAGGCAGGTCATTTCAAAGAAAGAATAGGAAACCAAAATCCAGGTAGTGAAATGAGCACAAGGGGGTATGGGAGATGTGCATGTGGACAGTTTCAAGCAGCAGCTCCTTCTGGACACTTGGAAACAGCGATGTAAAAACATTTTGTTCGAAGCGGGATTTGGCCAAAGTAGAAAGACCTTCCAACACCAACCCTAAAGAACTTAGCCAAAGAGAGAATGTTGCAATAAGCTCCTGTAGGAAAGGTGCTTCAATGACACAACCCCCGAGCAGGTAGCTACATTCTGCACAGTACAAAATGCATATGAATTCCAGGCTGGAAACTCATTCCAGAAGGAAGAAATGCGTGTGTTTCTCTCTGAAAGAACACTCAGCCACTATTCTTTTGCTTGCTCCTTCAAAGTCTTTGTAGAAACATGTGTTTTCACTGCTGGAATACGTTGTGGGATGCATTGTTTCAATCTCTTGCAAGCCTCATGTTCTTTCTTAGACGATGTGGAAAAACAAGGAGTATGGTTCCCAAATCACTTGCAATCCAGATGAACACACAGTGCATCACTCTTGCCCAAACATGCTCTTTCTCCTAATGCGTTGAGAACATTCAAGAAAGCAGAAAAGAAGGGCCTTTTGCAGTGAATTTCACACTGGTATGTACAAAAAGCCATTTATTTCGGTTGCAGAGTGCAAAAGCATGATTGACTTCATGTTCTCAGTGAAACCCTTACATTTCCAAGTGAGCTGAAGTAGGACTTTCACAAAAACATGTGTTTGCGTGTCTGTGGTGAAAGGAGCTCTAATTTGTGTATTCAGTGCTGGTGAGTGACACACTCTACACAGGTTAGACAGCGTTCTTAGAGCACCAACATCCTTAAAATTGAAACTGCTACACGATGTGTGTAGCATGCTGAATGAAGGCTTGCCATTTCAAAGAAAGAAGAGGAAACCAAGTTCCAGGTAGTGAAACGAACATGCCAGTATGGGAGATGTGCATGTGGACAGTTTCAAGCAGCAGCTCCTTCTGGACACTTGGAAACAGCGCTGTGAAAAAATTTAGTAAGAAGCGGGATTTGGCCAAAGTTGAAAGAACTTCCAAAACGAACCCTAAAGGACTTAGCCAAACAATGAATGTTGCAATAAGCTCCTGCAGGAAAGGTTCTTCAATGACACAACTCCCGAGCAAGTAGCTACATTCTGCACAGTACAAAATGCATATGAATTCCTGGCTGGAAACTCACTCCAGAAGGAAGAAATGCGTGTGTTTCTCTCTGAAAGAACACTCAGCCACTATTCTTTTGCTTTCTCCTTCAAAGTCTTTTCAGAAACGTGTGTTTTCACTGCTGGAATACGTTGTGGGATGCATTGTTTCAATCTCTTGCAAGCCTCATGTTCTTTCTTAGACGATGTGGAAAAACAAGGAGTATGTTTCCCAAATCACTTGCAATCCAGAAAAACACACACCGCATCACTCTTGCCCAAACATGCCCTTTCTCCTAATGCGTTGAGAACATTCAAGAAAGCAGAAAGGAAGAGCATTTTGTAGTGAAATTCAGACTGGCATGTACAAAAAGCCATTTCTTTCGGTTGCAGGGTGTAAAAGCATGATGGTCTTCATGTTCTCGATGAAACCCTTACATTTCCAAGTGACCACAATTAGGACTTTCCCAAAAAGATGTGTTTGCGTGTCTGTGGCGAAAGGAGCTCTAAGTTGTGTATTCAGTGCTGGAGTGTGACACACTCTACATAGGTTTAACAGCGTTTTAAGAGCACCAAAATGCTCAAAGCTGAAAATGCTACAAGGTGTGTGTAGGATGCAGAAAGAAGGCAGGTCATTTCAAAGAAAGAATAAGAAACCAAAATCCAGGTAGTGAAATGAGCACAAGGGGGTATGGGAGATGTGCATGTGGACAGTTTCAAGCAGCAGCTCCTTCTGGACACTTGGAAACAGCGATGTAAAAACATTTTGTTCGAAGCGGGATTTGGCCAAAGTAGAAAGACCTTCCAACACCAACCCTAAAGAACTTAGCCAAAGAGAGAATGTTGCAATAAGCTCCTGTAGGAAAGGTGCTTCAATGACACAACCCCCGAGCAGGTAGCTACATTCTGCACAGTACAAAATGCATATGAATTCCAGGCTGGAAACTCATTCCAGAAGGAAGAAATGCATGTGTTTCTCTCTGAAAGAACACTCAGCCACTATTCTTTTGCTTGCTCCTTCAAAGTCTTTGTAGAAACATGTGTTTTCACTGCTGGAATACGTTGTGGGATGCATTGTTTCAATCTCTTGCAAGCCTCATGTTCTTTCTTAGACGATGTGGAAAAACAAGGAGTATGGTTCCCAAATCACTTGCCATCCAGATGAACACACAGTGCATCACTCTTGCCCAAACATGCTCTTTCTCCTAATGCGTTGAGAACATTCAAGAAAGCAGAAAAGAAGGGCCTTTTGCAGTGAATTTCACACTGGTATGTACAAAAAGCCATTTATTTCGGTTGCAGAGTGCAAAAGCATGATTGACTTCATGTTTTCAATGAAACCCTTACATTTCGAAGTGACCTGAAGTAGGACTTTCACAAAAACATGCGTTTGCGTGTCTCTGGTGAAAGGAATTCTAAGTTGTGTATTCAGTGCTGGAGAGTGACACACTCTACACAGGTTAGACAGCGTTCTTAGAGCACCAACATCCTTAAAATTGAAATTGCTACAAGGTTTGTGTAGCATGCAGAAAGAAGGCTTGTCATTTCAAAGAAAGAAGTGGAAACCAAAATCCACGTACTGAAACGAGCACACCAGTATGGGAGATGTGCATGTGGACACTTTCAAAAAGCAGCTCCTTCTGGGCACTTGGAAACAGCAATGTAAAAACATTTCGTTCGAAGCGGGATTTGGCCAAAGTTGAAAGACCTTCCAACACCAACCCTAAAGAACTTAGCCAAACAATGAATGTTGCAATAAGCTCCTGTAGGAAAGGTGCCTCTGTGACACAACCCCCGAGCAGGTAGCTACATTCTGCACAGTACAAAATGCATATGAATTCCAGGCTGAAAACTCACTCCAGAAGGAAGCAATGCGTGTGTTTCTCTCTGAAAGAACACTCAGCCACTATTCTTTTGCTTGCTCCTTCAAAGTCTTTGTAGAAACGTGTGTTTTCACTGCTGGAATACGTTTTGGGGTGCATTGTTTCAATCTCTTGCAAGCCTCATGTTCTTTCTTACACAATGTGGAAAAACGCGGATTATGTTTCCCAAATCACTTGAAATCCAGGAAAACGCACCCTGCATCACTCGTGCTCAAACACGCTTTTCACCTAATGCATTGAGAACATTCAAGAAAGCAGAAAAGAAGGGCCTTTTGCAGTGAATTTCACACTGGTATGTACAAAAAGCCATTTATTTCGGTTGCAGAGTGCAAAAGCATGATTGACTTCATGTTCTCAGTGAAACCCTTACATTTCCAAGTGAGCTGAAGTAGGACTTTCACAAAAACATGTGTTTGCGTGTCTGTGGTGAAAGGAGCTCTAATTTGTGTATTCAGTGCTGGTGAGTGACACACTCTACACAGGTTAGACAGCGTTCTTAGAGCACCAACATCCTTAAAATTGAAACTGCTACACGATGTGTGTAGCATGCTGAATGAAGGCTTGCCATTTCAAAGAAAGAAGAGGAAACCAAATTCCAGGTAGTGAAACGAACATGCCAGTATGGGAGATGTGCATGTGGACAGTTTCAAGCAGCAGCTCCTTCTGGACACTTGGAAACAGCGCTGTGAAAAAATTTAGTAAGAAGCGGGATTTGGCCAAAGTTGAAAGAACTTCCAAAACGAACCCTAAAGGACTTAGCCAAACAATGAATGTTGCAATAAGCTCCTGCAGGAAAGGTTCTTCAATGACACAACTCCCGAGCAAGTAGCTACATTCTGCACAGTACAAAATGCATATGAATTCCTGGCTGGAAACTCACTCCAGAAGGAAGAAATGCGTGTGTTTCTCTCTGAAAGAACACTCAGCCACTATTCTTTTGCTTTCTCCTTCAAAGTCTTTTCAGAAACGTGTGTTTTCACTGCTGGAATACGTTGTGGGATGCATTGTTTCAATCTCTTGCAAGCCTCATGTTCTTTCTTAGACGATGTGGAAAAACAAGGAGTATGTTTCCCAAATCACTTGCAATCCAGAAAAACACACACCGCATCACTCTTGCCCAAACATGCCCTTTCTCCTAATGCGTTGAGAACATTCAAGAAAGCAGAAAGGAAGAGCATTTTGTAGTGAAATTCAGACTGGCATGTACAAAAAGCCATTTCTTTCGGTTGCAGGGTGTAAAAGCATGATGGTCTTCATGTTCTCCATGAAACCCTTACATTTCCAAGTGACCACAATTAGGACTTTCCTAAAAAGATGTGTTTGCGTGTCTGTGGCGAAAGGAGCTCTAAGTTGTGTATTCAGTGCTGGAGTGTGACACACTCTACATAGGTTTAACAGCGTTTTAAGAGCACCAAAATGCTCAAAGCTGAAAATGCTACAAGGTGTGTGTAGGATGCAGAAAGAAGGCAGGTCATTTCAAAGAAAGAATAGGAAACCAAAATCCAGGTAGTGAAATGAGCACAAGGGGGTATGGGAGATGTGCATGTGGACAGTTTCAAGCAGCAGCTCCTTCTGGACACTTGGAAACAGCGATGTAAAAACATTTTGTTCGAAGCGGGATTTGGCCAAAGTAGAAAGACCTTCCAACACCAACCCTAAAGAACTTAGCCAAAGAGAGAATGTTGCAATAAGCTCCTGTAGGAAAGGTGCTTCAATGACACAACCCCCGAGCAGGTAGCTACATTCTGCACAGTACAAAATGCATATGAATTCCAGGCTGGAAACTCATTCCAGAAGGAAGAAATGCGTGTGTTTCTCTCTGAAAGAACACTCAGCCACTATTCTTTTGCTTGCTCCTTCAAAGTCTTTGTAGAAACATGTGTTTTCACTGCTGGAATACGTTGTGGGATGCATTGTTTCAATCTCTTGCAAGCCTCATGTTCTTTCTTAGACGATGTGGAAAAACAAGGAGTATGGTTCCCAAATCACTTGCAATCCAGATGAACACACAGTGCATCACTCTTGCCCAAACATGCTCTTTCTCCTAATGCGTTGAGAACATTCAAGAAAGCAGAAAAGAAGGGCCTTTTGCAGTGAATTTCACACTGGTATGTACAAAAAGCCATTTATTTCGGTTGCAGAGTGCAAAAGCATGATTGACTTCATGTTCTCAGTGAAACCCTTACATTTCCAAGTGAGCTGAAGTAGGACTTTCACAAAAACATGTGTTTGCGTGTCTGTGGTGAAAGGAGCTCTAATTTGTGTATTCAGTGCTGGTGAGTGACACACTCTACACAGGTTAGACAGCGTTCTTAGAGCACCAACATCCTTAAAATTGAAACTGCTACACGATGTGTGTAGCATGCTGAATGAAGGCTTGCCATTTCAAAGAAAGAAGAGGAAACCAAATTCCAGGTAGTGAAACGAACATGCCAGTATGGGAGATGTGCATGTGGACAGTTTCAAGCAGCAGCTCCTTCTGGACACTTGGAAACAGCGCTGTGAAAAAATTTAGTAAGAAGCGGGATTTGGCCAAAGTTGAAAGAACTTCCAAAACGAACCCTAAAGGACTTAGCCAAACAATGAATGTTGCAATAAGCTCCTGCAGGAAAGGTTCTTCAATGACACAACTCCCGAGCAAGTAGCTACATTCTGCACAGTACAAAATGCATATGAATTCCTGGCTGGAAACTCACTCCAGAAGGAAGAAATGCGTGTGTTTCTCTCTGAAAGAACACTCAGCCACTATTCTTTTGCTTTCTCCTTCAAAGTCTTTTTAGAAACGTGTGTTTTCACTGCTGGAATACGTTGTGGGATGCATTGTTTCAATCTCTTGCAAGCCTCATGTTCTTTCTTAGACGATGTGGAAAAACAAGGAGTATGTTTCCCAAATCACTTGCAATCCAGAAAAACACACACCGCATCACTCTTGCCCAAACATGCCCTTTCTCCTAATGCGTTGAGAACATTCAAGAAAGCAGAAAGGAAGAGCATTTTGTAGTGAAATTCAGACTGGCATGTACAAAAAGCCATTTCTTTCGGTTGCAGGGTGTAAAAGCATGATGGTCTTCATGTTCTCGATGAAACCCTTACATTTCCAAGTGACCACAATTAGGACTTTCCCAAAAAGATGTGTTTGCGTGTCTGTGGCGAAAGGAGCTCTAAGTTGTGTATTCAGTGCTGGAGTGTGACACACTCTACATAGGTTTAACAGCGTTTTAAGAGCACCAAAATGCTCAAAGCTGAAAATGCTACAAGGTGTGTGTAGGATGCAGAAAGAAGGCAGGTCATTTCAAAGAAAGAATAAGAAACCAAAATCCAGGTAGTGAAATGAGCACAAGGGGGTATGGGAGATGTGCATGTGGACAGTTTCAAGCAGCAGCTCCTTCTGGACACTTGGAAACAGCGATGTAAAAACATTTTGTTCGAAGCGGGATTTGGCCAAAGTAGAAAGACCTTCCAACACCAACCCTAAAGAACTTAGCCAAAGAGAGAATGTTGCAATAAGCTCCTGTAGGAAAGGTGCTTCAATGACACAACCCCCGAGCAGGTAGCTACATTCTGCACAGTACAAAATGCATATGAATTCCAGGCTGGAAACTCATTCCAGAAGGAAGAAATGCGTGTGTTTCTCTCTGAAAGAACACTCAGCCACTATTCTTTTGCTTGCTCCTTCAAAGTCTTTGTAGAAACATGTGTTTTCACTGCTGGAATACGTTGTGGGATGCATTGTTTCAATCTCTTGCAAGCCTCATGTTCTTTCTTAGACGATGTGGAAAAACAAGGAGTATGGTTCCCAAATCACTTGCAATCCAGATGAACACACAGTGCATCACTCTTGCCCAAACATGCTCTTTCTCCTAATGCGTTGAGAACATTCAAGAAAGCAGAAAAGAAGGGCCTTTTGCAGTGAATTTCACACTGGTATGTACAAAAAGCCATTTATTTCGGTTGCAGAGTGCAAAAGCATGATTGACTTCATGTTCTCAGTGAAACCCTTACATTTCCAAGTGAGCTGAAGTAGGACTTTCACAAAAACATGTGTTTGCGTGTCTGTGGTGAAAGGAGCTCTAATTTGTGTATTCAGTGCTGGTGAGTGACACACTCTACACAGGTTAGACAGCGTTCTTAGAGCACCAACATCCTTAAAATTGAAACTGCTACACGATGTGTGTAGCATGCTGAATGAAGGCTTGCCATTTCAAAGAAAGAAGAGGAAACCAAATTCCAGGTAGTGAAACGAACATGCCAGTATGGGAGATGTGCATGTGGACAGTTTCAAGCAGCAGCTCCTTCTGGACACTTGGAAACAGCGCTGTGAAAAAATTTAGTAAGAAGCGGGATTTGGCCAAAGTTGAAAGAACTTCCAAAACGAACCCTAAAGGACTTAGCCAAACAATGAATGTTGCAATAAGCTCCTGCAGGAAAGGTTCTTCAATGACACAACTCCCGAGCAAGTAGCTACATTCTGCACAGTACAAAATGCATATGAATTCCTGGCTGGAAACTCACTCCAGAAGGAAGAAATGCGTGTGTTTCTCTCTGAAAGAACACTCAGCCACTATTCTTTTGCTTTCTCCTTCAAAGTCTTTTTAGAAACGTGTGTTTTCACTGCTGGAATACGTTGTGGGATGCATTGTTTCAATCTCTTGCAAGCCTCATGTTCTTTCTTAGACGATGTGGAAAAACAAGGAGTATGTTTCCCAAATCACTTGCAATCCAGAAAAACACACACCGCATCACTCTTGCCCAAACATGCCCTTTCTCCTAATGCGTTGAGAACATTCAAGAAAGCAGAAAGGAAGAGCATTTTGTAGTGAAATTCAGACTGGCATGTACAAAAAGCCATTTCTTTCGGTTGCAGGGTGTAAAAGCATGATGGTCTTCATGTTCTCGATGAAACCCTTACATTTCCAAGTGACCACAATTAGGACTTTCCCAAAAAGATGTGTTTGCGTGTCTGTGGCGAAAGGAGCTCTAAGTTGTGTATTCAGTGCTGGAGTGTGACACACTCTACATAGGTTTAACAGCGTTTTAAGAGCACCAAAATGCTCAAAGCTGAAAATGCTACAAGGTGTGTGTAGGATGCAGAAAGAAGGCAGGTCATTTCAAAGAAAGAATAAGAAACCAAAATCCAGGTAGTGAAATGAGCACAAGGGGGTATGGGAGATGTGCATGTGGACAGTTTCAAGCAGCAGCTCCTTCTGGACACTTGGAAACAGCGATGTAAAAACATTTTGTTCGAAGCGGGATTTGGCCAAAGTAGAAAGACCTTCCAACACCAACCCTAAAGAACTTAGCCAAAGAGAGAATGTTGCAATAAGCTCCTGTAGGAAAGGTGCTTCAATGACACAACCCCCGAGCAGGTAGCTACATTCTGCACAGTACAAAATGCATATGAATTCCAGGCTGGAAACTCATTCCAGAAGGAAGAAATGCGTGTGTTTCTCTCTGAAAGAACACTCAGCCACTATTCTTTTGCTTGCTCCTTCAAAGTCTTTGTAGAAACATGTGTTTTCACTGCTGGAATACGTTGTGGGATGCATTGTTTCAATCTCTTGCAAGCCTCATGTTCTTTCTTAGACGATGTGGAAAAACAAGGAGTATGGTTCCCAAATCACTTGCAATCCAGATGAACACACAGTGCATCACTCTTGCCCAAACATGCTCTTTCTCCTAATGCGTTGAGAACATTCAAGAAAGCAGAAAAGAAGGGCCTTTTGCAGTGAATTTCACACTGGTATGTACAAAAAGCCATTTATTTCGGTTGCAGAGTGCAAAAGCATGATTGACTTCATGTTTTCAATGAAACCCTTACATTTCGAAGTGACCTGAAGTAGGACTTTCACAAAAACATGCGTTTGCGTGTCTCTGGTGAAAGGAATTCTAAGTTGTGTATTCAGTGCTGGAGAGTGACACACTCTACACAGGTTAGACAGCGTTCTTAGAGCACCAACATCCTTAAAATTGAAAATGCTACAAGGTTTGTGTAGCATGCAGAAAGAAGGCTTGTCATTTCAAAGAAAGAAGTGGAAACCAAAATCCACGTACTGAAACGAGCACACCAGTATGGGAGATGTGCATGTGGACACTTTCAAAAAGCAGCTCCTTCTGGGCACTTGGAAACAGCAATGTAAAAACATTTCGTTCGAAGCGGGATTTGGCCAAAGTTGAAAGACCTTCCAACACCAACCCTAAAGAACTTAGCCAAACAATGAATGTTGCAATAAGCTCCTGTAGGAAAGGTGCCTCTGTGACACAACCCCCGAGCAGGTAGCTACATTCTGCACAGCACAAAATGCATATGAATTCCAGGCTGAAAACTCACTCCAGAAGGAAGCAATGCGTGTGTTTCTCTCTGAAAGAACACTCAGCCACTATTCTTTTGCTTGCTCCTTCAAAGTCTTTGTAGAAACGTGTGTTTTCACTGCTGGAATACGTTTTGGGGTGCATTGTTTCAATCTCTTGCAAGCCTCATGTTCTTTCTTACACAATGTGGAAAAACGCGGATTATGTTTCCCAAATCACTTGAAATCCAGGAGAACGCACCCTGCATCACTCGTGCTCAAACACGCTTTTCACCTAATGCATTGAGAACATTCAAGAAAGCAGAAAAGAAGGGCCTTTTGCAGTGAATTTCACACTGGTATGTACAAAAAGCCATTTATTTCGGTTGCAGAGTGCAAAAGCATGATTGACTTAATGTTCTCAGTGAAACCCTTACATTTCCAAGTGAGCTGAAGTAGGACTTTCACAAAAACATGTGTTTGCGTGTCTGTGGTGAAAGGAGCTCTAATTTGTGTATTCAGTGCTGGTGAGTGACACACTCTACACAGGTTAGACAGCGTTCTTAGAGCACCAACATCCTTAAAATTGAAACTGCTACACGATGTGTGTAGCATGCTGAATGAAGGCTTGCCATTTCAAAGAAAGAAGAGGAAACCAAATTCCAGGTAGTGAAACGAACATGCCAGTATGGGAGATGTGCATGTGGACAGTTTCAAGCAGCAGCTCCTTCTGGACACTTGGAAACAGCGCTGTGAAAAAATTTAGTAAGAAGCGGGATTTGGCCAAAGTTGAAAGAACTTCCAAAACGAACCCTAAAGGACTTAGCCAAACAATGAATGTTGCAATAAGCTCCTGCAGGAAAGGTTCTTCAATGACACAACTCCCGAGCAAGTAGCTACATTCTGCACAGTACAAAATGCATATGAATTCCTGGCTGGAAACTCACTCCAGAAGGAAGAAATGCGTGTGTTTCTCTCTGAAAGAACACTCAGCCACTATTCTTTTGCTTTCTCCTTCAAAGTCTTTTCAGAAACGTGTGTTTTCACTGCTGGAATACGTTGTGGGATGCATTGTTTCAATCTCTTGCAAGCCTCATGTTCTTTCTTAGACGATGTGGAAAAACAAGGAGTATGTTTCCCAAATCACTTGCAATCCAGAAAAACACACACCGCATCACTCTTGCCCAAACATGCCCTTTCTCCTAATGCGTTGAGAACATTCAAGAAAGCAGAAAGGAAGAGCATTTTGTAGTGAAATTCAGACTGGCATGTACAAAAAGCCATTTCTTTCGGTTGCAGGGTGTAAAAGCATGATGGTCTTCATGTTCTCGATGAAACCCTTACATTTCCAAGTGACCACAATTAGGACTTTCCCAAAAAGATGTGTTTGCGTGTCTGTGGCGAAAGGAGCTCTAAGTTGTGTATTCAGTGCTGGAGTGTGACACACTCTACATAGGTTTAACAGCGTTTTAAGAGCACCAAAATGCTCAAAGCTGAAAATGCTACAAGGTGTGTGTAGGATGCAGAAAGAAGGCAGGTCATTTCAAAGAAAGAATAAGAAACCAAAATCCAGGTAGTGAAATGAGCACAAGGGGGTATGGGAGATGTGCATGTGGACAGTTTCAAGCAGCAGCTCCTTCTGGACACTTGGAAACAGCGATGTAAAAACATTTTGTTCGAAGCGGGATTTGGCCAAAGTAGAAAGACCTTCCAACACCAACCCTAAAGAACTTAGCCAAAGAGAGAATGTTGCAATAAGCTCCTGTAGGAAAGGTGCTTCAATGACACAACCCCCGAGCAGGTAGCTACATTCTGCACAGTACAAAATGCATATGAATTCCAGGCTGGAAACTCATTCCAGAAGGAAGAAATGCGTGTGTTTCTCTCTGAAAGAACACTCAGCCACTATTCTTTTGCTTGCTCCTTCAAAGTCTTTGTAGAAACATGTGTTTTCACTGCTGGAATACGTTGTGGGATGCATTGTTTCAATCTCTTGCAAGCCTCATGTTCTTTCTTAGACGATGTGGAAAAACAAGGAGTATGGTTCCCAAATCACTTGCAATCCAGATGAACACACAGTGCATCACTCTTGCCCAAACATGCTCTTTCTCCTAATGCGTTGAGAACATTCAAGAAAGCAGAAAAGAAGGGCCTTTTGCAGTGAATTTCACACTGGTATGTACAAAAAGCCATTTATTTCGGTTGCAGAGTGCAAAAGCATGATTGACTTCATGTTCTCAGTGAAACCCTTACATTTCCAAGTGAGCTGAAGTAGGACTTTCACAAAAACATGTGTTTGCGTGTCTGTGGTGAAAGGAGCTCTAATTTGTGTATTCAGTGCTGGTGAGTGACACACTCTACACAGGTTAGACAGCGTTCTTAGAGCACCAACATCCTTAAAATTGAAACTGCTACACGATGTGTGTAGCATGCTGAATGAAGGCTTGCCATTTCAAAGAAAGAAGAGGAAACCAAATTCCAGGTAGTGAAACGAACATGCCAGTATGGGAGATGTGCATGTGGACAGTTTCAAGCAGCAGCTCCTTCTGGACACTTGGAAACAGCGCTGTGAAAAAATTTAGTAAGAAGCGGGATTTGGCCAAAGTTGAAAGAACTTCCAAAACGAACCCTAAAGGACTTAGCCAAACAATGAATGTTGCAATAAGCTCCTGCAGGAAAGGTTCTTCAATGACACAACTCCCGAGCAAGTAGCTACATTCTGCACAGTACAAAATGCATATGAATTCCTGGCTGGAAACTCACTCCAGAAGGAAGAAATGCGTGTGTTTCTCTCTGAAAGAACACTCAGCCACTATTCTTTTGCTTTCTCCTTCAAAGTCTTTTTAGAAACGTGTGTTTTCACTGCTGGAATACGTTGTGGGATGCATTGTTTCAATCTCTTGCAAGCCTCATGTTCTTTCTTAGACGATGTGGAAAAACAAGGAGTATGTTTCCCAAATCACTTGCAATCCAGAAAAACACACACCGCATCACTCTTGCCCAAACATGCCCTTTCTCCTAATGCGTTGAGAACATTCAAGAAAGCAGAAAGGAAGAGCATTTTGTAGTGAAATTCAGACTGGCATGTACAAAAAGCCATTTCTTTCGGTTGCAGGGTGTAAAAGCATGATGGTCTTCATGTTCTCGATGAAACCCTTACATTTCCAAGTGACCACAATTAGGACTTTCCCAAAAAGATGTGTTTGCGTGTCTGTGGCGAAAGGAGCTCTAAGTTGTGTATTCAGTGCTGGAGTGTGACACACTCTACATAGGTTTAACAGCGTTTTAAGAGCACCAAAATGCTCAAAGCTGAAAATGCTACAAGGTGTGTGTAGGATGCAGAAAGAAGGCAGGTCATTTCAAAGAAAGAATAAGAAACCAAAATCCAGGTAGTGAAATGAGCACAAGGGGGTATGGGAGATGTGCATGTGGACAGTTTCAAGCAGCAGCTCCTTCTGGACACTTGGAAACAGCGATGTAAAAACATTTTGTTCGAAGCGGGATTTGGCCAAAGTAGAAAGACCTTCCAACACCAACCCTAAAGAACTTAGCCAAAGAGAGAATGTTGCAATAAGCTCCTGTAGGAAAGGTGCTTCAATGACACAACCCCCGAGCAGGTAGCTACATTCTGCACAGTACAAAATGCATATGAATTCCAGGCTGGAAACTCATTCCAGAAGGAAGAAATGCGTGTGTTTCTCTCTGAAAGAACACTCAGCCACTATTCTTTTGCTTGCTCCTTCAAAGTCTTTGTAGAAACATGTGTTTTCACTGCTGGAATACGTTGTGGGATGCATTGTTTCAATCTCTTGCAAGCCTCATGTTCTTTCTTAGACGATGTGGAAAAACAAGGAGTATGGTTCCCAAATCACTTGCAATCCAGATGAACACACAGTGCATCACTCTTGCCCAAACATGCTCTTTCTCCTAATGCGTTGAGAACATTCAAGAAAGCAGAAAAGAAGGGCCTTTTGCAGTGAATTTCACACTGGTATGTACAAAAAGCCATTTATTTCGGTTGCAGAGTGCAAAAGCATGATTGACTTCATGTTTTCAATGAAACCCTTACATTTCGAAGTGACCTGAAGTAGGACTTTCACAAAAACATGCGTTTGCGTGTCTCTGGTGAAAGGAATTCTAAGTTGTGTATTAAGTGCTGGAGAGTGACACACTCTACACAGGTTAGACAGCGTTCTTAGAGCACCAACATCCTTAAAATTGAAAATGCTACAAGGTTTGTGTAGCATGCAGAAAGAAGGCTTGTCATTTCAAAGAAAGAAGTGGAAACCAAAATCCACGTACTGAAACGAGCACACCAGTATGGGAGATGTGCATGTGGACACTTTCAAAAAGCAGCTCCTTCTGGGCACTTGGAAACAGCAATGTAAAAACATTTCGTTCGAAGCGGGATTTGGCCAAAGTTGAAAGACCTTCCAACACCAACCCTAAAGAACTTAGCCAAACAATGAATGTTGCAATAAGCTCCTGTAGGAAAGGTGCCTCTGTGACACAACCCCCGAGCAGGTAGCTACATTCTGCACAGCACAAAATGCATATGAATTCCAGGCTGAAAACTCACTCCAGAAGGAAGCAATGCGTGTGTTTCTCTCTGAAAGAACACTCAGCCACTATTCTTTTGCTTGCTCCTTCAAAGTCTTTGTAGAAACGTGTGTTTTCACTGCTGGAATACGTTTTGGGGTGCATTGTTTCAATCTCTTGCAAGCCTCATGTTCTTTCTTACACAATGTGGAAAAACGCGGATTATGTTTCCCAAATCACTTGAAATCCAGGAGAACGCACCCTGCATCACTCGTGCTCAAACACGCTTTTCACCTAATGCATTGAGAACATTCAAGAAAGCAGAAAAGAAGGGCCTTTTGCAGTGAATTTCACACTGGTATGTACAAAAAGCCATTTATTTCGGTTGCAGAGTGCAAAAGCATGATTGACTTAATGTTCTCAGTGAAACCCTTACATTTCCAAGTGAGCTGAAGTAGGACTTTCACAAAAACATGTGTTTGCGTGTCTGTGGTGAAAGGAGCTCTAATTTGTGTATTCAGTGCTGGTGAGTGACACACTCTACACAGGTTAGACAGCGTTCTTAGAGCACCAACATCCTTAAAATTGAAACTGCTACACGATGTGTGTAGCATGCTGAATGAAGGCTTGCCATTTCAAAGAAAGAAGAGGAAACCAAATTCCAGGTAGTGAAACGAACATGCCAGTATGGGAGATGTGCATGTGGACAGTTTCAAGCAGCAGCTCCTTCTGGACACTTGGAAACAGCGCTGTGAAAAAATTTAGTAAGAAGCGGGATTTGGCCAAAGTTGAAAGAACTTCCAAAACGAACCCTAAAGGACTTAGCCAAACAATGAATGTTGCAATAAGCTCCTGCAGGAAAGGTTCTTCAATGACACAACTCCCGAGCAACTAGCTACATTCTGCACAGTACAAAATGCATATGAATTCCTGGCTGGAAACTCACTCCAGAAGGAAGAAATGCGTGTGTTTCTCTCTGAAAGAACACTCAGCCACTATTCTTTTGCTTTCTCCTTCAAAGTCTTTTTAGAAACGTGTGTTTTCACTGCTGGAATACGTTGTGGGATGCATTGTTTCAATCTCTTGCAAGCCTCATGTTCTTTCTTAGACGATGTGGAAAAACAAGGAGTATGTTTCCCAAATCACTTGCAATCCAGAAAAACACACACCGCATCACACTTGCCCAAACATGCCCTTTCTCCTAATGCGTTGAGAACATTCAAGAAAGCAGAAAGGAAGAGCATTTTGTAGTGAAATTCAGACTGGCATGTACAAAAAGCCATTTCTTTCGGTTGCAGGGTGTAAAAGCATGATGGTCTTCATGTTCTCGATGAAACCCTTACATTTCCAAGTGACCACAATTAGGACTTTCCCAAAAAGATGTGTTTGCGTGTCTGTGGCGAAAGGAGCTCTAAGTTGTGTATTCAGTGCTGGAGTGTGACACACTCTACATAGGTTTAACAGCGTTTTAAGAGCACCAAAATGCTCAAAGCTGAAAATGCTACAAGGTGTGTGTAGGATGCAGAAAGAAGGCAGGTCATTTCAAAGAAAGAATAAGAAACCAAAATCCAGGTAGTGAAATGAGCACAAGGGGGTATGGGAGATGTGCATGTGGACAGTTTCAAGCAGCAGCTCCTTCTGGACACTTGGAAACAGCGATGTAAAAACATTTTGTTCGAAGCGGGATTTGGCCAAAGTAGAAAGACCTTCCAACACCAACCCTAAAGAACTTAGCCAAAGAGAGAATGTTGCAATAAGCTCCTGTAGGAAAGGTGCTTCAATGACACAACCCCCGAGCAGGTAGCTACATTCTGCACAGTACAAAATGCATATGAATTCCAGGCTGGAAACTCATTCCAGAAGGAAGAAATGCGTGTGTTTCTCTCTGAAAGAACACTCAGCCACTATTCTTTTGCTTGCTCCTTCAAAGTCTTTGTAGAAACATGTGTTTTCACTGCTGGAATACGTTGTGGGATGCATTGTTTCAATCTCTTGCAAGCCTCATGTTCTTTCTTAGACGATGTGGAAAAACAAGGAGTATGTTTCCCAAATCACTTGCAATCCAGATGAACACACAGTGCATCACTCTTGCCCAAACATGCTCTTTCTCCTAATGCGTTGAGAACATTCAAGAAAGCAGAAAAGAAGGGCCTTTTGCAGTGAATTTCACACTGGTATGTACAAAAAGCCATTTATTTCGGTTGCAGAGTGCAAAAGCATGATTGACTTCATGTTTTCAATGAAACCCTTACATTTCGAAGTGACCTGAAGTAGGACTTTCACAAAAACATGCGTTTGCGTGTCTGTGGTGAAAGGAATTCTAAGTTGTGTATTCAGTGCTGGAGAGTGACACACTCTACACAGGTTAGACAGCGTTCTTAGAGCACCAACATCCTTAAAATTGAAATTGCTACAAGGTTTGTGTAGCATGCAGAAAGAAGGCTTGTCATTTCAAAGAAAGAAGTGGAAACCAAAATCCACGTACTGAAACGAGCACACCAGTATGGGAGATGTGCATGTGGACACTTTCAAAAAGCAGCTCCTTCTGGGCACTTGGAAACAGCAATGTAAAAACATTTCGTTCGAAGCGGGATTTGGCCAAAGTTGAAAGACCTTCCAACACCAACCCTAAAGAACTTAGCCAAACAATGAATGTTGCAATAAGCTCCTGTAGGAAAGGTGCCTCTGTGACACAACCCCCGAGCAGGTAGCTACATTCTGCACAGTACAAAATGCATATGAATTCCAGGCTGAAAACTCACTCCAGAAGGAAGCAATGCGTGTGTTTCTCTCTGAAAGAACACACAGCCACTATTCTTTTGCTTGCTCCTTCAAAGTCTTTGTAGAAACGTGTGTTTTCACTGCTGGAATACGTTTTGGGGTGCATTGTTTCAATCTCTTGCAAGCCTCATGTTCTTTCTTACACAATGTGGAAAAACGCGGATTATGTTTCCCAAATCACTTGAAATCCAGGAAAACGCACCCTGCATCACTCGTGCTCAAACACGCTTTTCACCTAATGCATTGAGAACATTCAAGAAAGCAGAAAAGAAGGGCCTTTTGCAGTGAATTTCACACTGGTATGTACAAAAAGCCATTTATTTCGGTTGCAGAGTGCAAAAGCATGATTGACTTCATGTTCTCAGTGAAACCCTTACATTTCCAAGTGAGCTGAAGTAGGACTTTCACAAAAACATGTGTTTGCGTGTCTGTGGTGAAAGGAGCTCTAATTTGTGTATTCAGTGCTGGTGAGTGACACACTCTACACAGGTTAGACAGCGTTCTTAGAGCACCAACATCCTTAAAATTGAAACTGCTACACGATGTGTGTAGCATGCTGAATGAAGGCTTGCCATTTCAAAGAAAGAAGAGGAAACCAAATTCCAGGTAGTGAAACGAACATGCCAGTATGGGAGATGTGCATGTGGACAGTTTCAAGCAGCAGCTCCTTCTGGACACTTGGAAACAGCGCTGTGAAAAAATTTAGTAAGAAGCGGGATTTGGCCAAAGTTGAAAGAACTTCCAAAACGAACCCTAAAGGACGTAGCCAAACAATGAATGTTGCAATAAGCTCCTGCAGGAAAGGTTCTTCAATGACACAACTCCCGAGCAAGTAGCTACATTCTGCACAGTACAAAATGCATATGAATTCCTGGCTGGAAACTCACTCCAGAAGGAAGAAATGCGTGTGTTTCTCTCTGAAAGAACACTCAGCCACTATTCTGTTGCTTTCTCCTTCAAAGTCTTTTTAGAAACGTGTGTTTTCACTGCTGGAATACGTTGTGGGATGCATTGTTTCAATCTCTTGCAAGCCTCATGTTCTTTCTTAGACGATGTGGAAAAACAAGGAGTATGTTTCCCAAATCACTTGCAATCCAGAAAAACACACACCGCATCACTCTTGCCCAAACATGCCCTTTCTCCTAATGCGTTGAGAACATTCAAGAAAGCAGAAAGGAAGAGCATTTTGTAGTGAAATTCAGACTGGCATGTACAAAAAGCCATTTCTTTCGGTTGCAGGGTGTAAAAGCATGATGGTCTTCATGTTCTCGATGAAACCCTTACATTTCCAAGTGACCACAATTAGGACTTTCCCAAAAAGATGTGTTTGCGTGTCTGTGGCGAAAGGAGCTTTAAGTTGTGTATTCAGTGCTGGAGTGTGACACACTCTACATAGGTTTAACAGCGTTTTAAGAGCACCAAAATGCTCAAAGCTGAAAATGCTACAAGGTGTGTGTAGGATGCAGAAAGAAGGCAGGTCATTTCAAAGAAAGAATAGGAAACCAAAATCCAGGTAGTGAAATGAGCACAAGGGGGTATGGGAGATGTGCATGTGGACAGTTTCAAGCAGCAGCTCCTTCTGGACACTTGGAAACAGCGATGTAAAAACATTTTGTTCGAAGCGGGATTTGGCCAAAGTAGAAAGACCTTCCAACACCAACCCTAAAGAACTTAGCCAAAGAGAGAATGTTGCAATAAGCTCCTGTAGGAAAGGTGCTTCAATGACACAACCCCCGAGCAGGTAGCTACATTCTGCACAGTACAAAATGCATATGAATTCCAGGCTGGAAACTCATTCCAGAAGGAAGAAATGCGTGTGTTTCTCTCTGAAAGAACACTCAGCCACTATTCTTTTGCTTGCTCCTTCAAAGTCTTTGTAGAAACATGTGTTTTCACTGCTGGAATACGTTGTGGGATGCATTGTTTCAATCTCTTGCAAGCCTCATGTTCTTTCTTAGACGATGTGGAAAAACAAGGAGTATGGTTCCCAAATCACTTGCAATCCAGATGAACACACAGTGCATCACTCTTGCCCAAACATGCTCTTTCTCCTAATGCGTTGAGAACATTCAAGAAAGCAGAAAAGAAGGGCCTTTTGCAGTGAATTTCACACTGGTATGTACAAAAAGCCATTTATTTCGGTTGCAGAGTGCAAAAGCATGATTGACTTCATGTTTTCAATGAAACCCTTACATTTCGAAGTGACCTGAAGTAGGACTTTCACAAAAACATGCGTTTGCGTGTCTGTGGTGAAAGGAATTCTAAGTTGTGTATTCAGTGCTGGAGAGTGACACACTCTACACAGGTTAGACAGCGTTCTTAGAGCACCAACATCCTTAAAATTGAAATTGCTACAAGGTTTGTGTAGCATGCAGAAAGAAGGCTTGACATTTCAAAGAAAGAAGTGGAAACCAAAATCCACGTACTGAAACGAGCACACCAGTATGGGAGATGTGCATGTGGACACTTTCAAAAAGCAGCTCCTTCTGGGCACTTGGAAACAGCAATGTAAAAACATTTCGTTCGAAGCGGGATTTGGCCACAGTTGAAAGACCTTCAAACACCAACCCTAAAGAACTTAGCCAAACAATGAATGTTGCAATAAGCTCCTGTAGGAAAGGTGCCTCTGTGACACAACCCCCGAGCAGGTAGCTACATTCTGCACAGTACAAAATGCATATGAATTCCAGGCTGAAAACTCACTCCAGAAGGAAGAAATGCGTGTGTTTCTCTCTGAAAGAACACTCAGCCACTATTCTTTTGCTTGCTCCTTCAAAGTCTTTGTAGAAACGTGTGTTTTCACTGCTGGAATACGTTTTGGGGTGCATTGTTTCAATCTCTTGCAAGCCTCATGTTCTTTCTTACAGAATGTGGAAAAACGCGGATTATGTTTCCCAAATCACTTGAAATCCAGGAAAACGCACCCTGCATCACTCGTGCTCAAACACGCTTTTCACCTAATGCATTGAGAACATTCAAGAAAGCAGAAAAGAAGGGCCTTTTGCAGTGAATTTCACACTGGTATGTACAAAAAGCCATTTATTTCGGTTGCAGAGTGCAAAAGCATGATTGACTTCATGTTCTCAGTGAAACCCTTACATTTCCAAGTGAGCTGAAGTAGGACTTTCACAAAAACATGTGTTTGCGTGTCTGTGGTGAAAGGAGCTCTAATTTGTGTATTCAGTGCTGGTGAGTGACACACTCTACACAGGTTAGACAGCGTTCTTAGAGCACCAACATCCTTAAAATTGAAACTGCTACACGATGTGTGTAGCATGCTGAATGAAGGCTTGCCATTTCAAAGAAAGAAGAGGAAACCAAATTCCAGGTAGTGAAACGAACATGCCAGTATGGGAGATGTGCATGTGGACAGTTTCAAGCAGCAGCTCCTTCTGGACACTTGGAAACAGCGCTGTGAAAAAATTTAGTAAGAAGCGGGATTTGGCCAAAGTTGAAAGAACTTCCAAAACGAACCCTAAAGGACTTAGCCAAACAATGAATGTTGCAATAAGCTCCTGCAGGAAAGGTTCTTCAATGACACAACTCCCGAGCAAGTAGCTACATTCTGCATAGTACAAAATGCATATGAATTCCTGGCTGGAAACTCACTCCAGAAGGAAGAAATGCGTGTGTTTCTCTCTGAAAGAACACTCAGCCACTATTCTGTTGCTTTCTCCTTCAAAGTCTTTTTAGAAACGTGTGTTTTCACTGCTGGAATACGTTGTGGGATGCATTGTTTCAATCTCTTGCAAGCCTCATGTTCTTTCTTAGACGATGTGGAAAAACAAGGAGTATGTTTCCCAAATCACTTGCAATCCCGAAAAACACACACCGCATCACTCTTGCCCAAACATGCCCTTTCTCCTAATGCGTTGAGAACATTCAAGAAAGCAGAAAGGAAGAGCATTTTGTAGTGAAATTCAGACTGGCATGTACAAAAAGCCTTTTCTTTCGGTTGCAGGGTGTAAAAGCATGATGGTCTTCATGTTCTCGATGAAACCCTTACATTTCCAAGTGACCACAATTAGGACTTTCCCAAAAAGATGTGTTTGCGTGTCTGTGGCGAAAGGAGCTCTAAGTTGTGTATTCAGTGCTGGAGTGTGACACACTCTACATAGGTTTAACAGCGTTTTAAGAGCACCAAAATGCTCAAAGCTGAAAATGCTACAAGGTGTGTGTAGGATGCAGAAAGAAGGCAGGTCATTTCAAAGAAAGAATAAGAAACCAAAATCCAGGTAGTGAAATGAGCACAAGGGGGTATGGGAGATGTGCATGTGGACAGTTTCAAGCAGCAGCTCCTTCTGGACACTTGGAAACAGCGATGTAAAAACATTTTGTTCGAAGCGGGATTTGGCCAAAGTAGAAAGACCTTCCAACACCAACCCTAAAGAACTTAGCCAAAGAGAGAATGTTGCAATAAGCTCCTGTAGGAAAGGTGCTTCAATGACACAACCCCCGAGCAGGTAGCTACATTCTGCACAGTACAAAATGCATATGAATTCCAGGCTGGAAACTCATTCCAGAAGGAAGAAATGCGTGTGTTTCTCTCTGAAAGAACACTCAGCCACTATTCTTTTGCTTGCTCCTTCAAAGTCTTTGTAGAAACATGTGTTTTCACTGCTGGAATACGTTGTGGGATGCATTGTTTCAATCTCTTGCAAGCCTCATGTTCTTTCTTAGACGATGTGGAAAAACAAGGAGTATGGTTCCCAAATCACTTGCAATCCAGATGAACACACAGTGCATCACTCTTGCCCAAACATGCTCTTTCTCCTAATGCGTTGAGAACATTCAAGAAAGCAGAAAAGAAGGGCCTTTTGCAGTGAATTTCACACTGGTATGTACAAAAAGCCATTTATTTCGGTTGCAGAGTGCAAAAGCATGATTGACTTCATGTTCTCAGTGAAACCCTTACATTTCCAAGTGAGCTGAAGTAGGACTTTCACAAAAACATGTGTTTGCGTGTCTGTGGTGAAAGGAGCTCTAATTTGTGTATTCAGTGCTGGTGAGTGACACACTCTACACAGGTTAGACAGCGTTCTTAGAGCACCAACATCCTTAAAATTGAAACTGCTACACGATGTGTGTAGCATGCTGAATGAAGGCTTGCCATTTCAAAGAAAGAAGAGGAAACCAAATTCCAGGTAGTGAAACGAACATGCCAGTATGGGAGATGTGCATGTGGACAGTTTCAAGCAGCAGCTCCTTCTGGACACTTGGAAACAGCGCTGTGAAAAAATTTAGTAAGAAGCGGGATTTGGCCAAAGTTGAAAGAACTTCCAAAACGAACCCTAAAGGACTTAGCCAAACAATGAATGTTGCAATAAGCTCCTGCAGGAAAGGTTCTTCAATGACACAACTCCCGAGCAAGTAGCTACATTCTGCACAGTACAAAATGCATATGAATTCCTGGCTGGAAACTCACTCCAGAAGGAAGAAATGCGTGTGTTTCTCTCTGAAAGAACACTCAGCCACTATTCTTTTGCTTTCTCCTTCAAAGTCTTTTTAGAAACGTGTGTTTTCACTGCTGGAATACGTTGTGGGATGCATTGTTTCAATCTCTTGCAAGCCTCATGTTCTTTCTTAGACGATGTGGAAAAACAAGGAGTATGTTTCCCAAATCACTTGCAATCCAGAAAAACACACACCGCATCACTCTTGCCCAAACATGCCCTTTCTCCTAATGCGTTGAGAACATTCAAGAAAGCAGAAAGGAAGAGCATTTTGTAGTGAAATTCAGACTGGCATGTACAAAAAGCCATTTCTTTCGGTTGCAGGGTGTAAAAGCATGATGGTCTTCATGTTCTCGATGAAACCCTTACATTTCCAAGTGACCACAATTAGGACTTTCCCAAAAAGATGTGTTTGCATGTCTGTGGCGAAAGGAGCTCTAAGTTGTGTATTCAGTGCTGGAGTGTGACACACTCTACATAGGTTTAACAGCGTTTTAAGAGCACCAAAATGCTCAAAGCTGAAAATGCTACAAGGTGTGTGTAGGATGCAGAAAGAAGGCAGGTCATTTCAAAGAAAGAATAAGAAACCAAAATCCAGGTAGTGAAATGAGCACAAGGGGGTATGGGAGATGTGCATGTGGACAGTTTCAAGCAGCAGCTCCTTCTGGACACTTGGAAACAGCGATGTAAAAACATTTTGTTCGAAGCGGGATTTGGCCAAAGTAGAAAGACCTTCCAACACCAACCCTAAAGAACTTAGCCAAAGAGAGAATGTTGCAATAAGCTCCTGTAGGAAAGGTGCTTCAATGACACAACCCCCGAGCAGGTAGCTACATTCTGCACAGTACAAAATGCATATGAATTCCAGGCTGGAAACTCATTCCAGAAGGAAGAAATGCGTGTGTTTCTCTCTGAAAGAACACTCAGCCACTATTCTTTTGCTTGCTCCTTCAAAGTCTTTGTAGAAACATGTGTTTTCACTGCTGGAATACGTTGTGGGATGCATTGTTTCAATCTCTTGCAAGCCTCATGTTCTTTCTTAGACGATGTGGAAAAACAAGGAGTATGTTTCCCAAATCACTTGCAATCCAGATGAACACACAGTGCATCACTCTTGCCCAAACATGCTCTTTCTCCTAATGCGTTGAGAACATTCAAGAAAGCAGAAAAGAAGGGCCTTTTGCAGTGAATTTCACACTGGTATGTACAAAAAGCCATTTATTTCGGTTGCAGAGTGCAAAAGCATGATTGACTTCATGTTTTCAATGAAACCCTTACATTTCGAAGTGACCTGAAGTAGGACTTTCACAAAAACATGCGTTTGCGTGTCTGTGGGTAAAGGAATTCTAAGTTGTGTATTCAGTGCTGGAGAGTGACACACTCTACACAGGTTAGACAGCGTTCTTAGAGCACCAACATCCTTAAAATTGAAATTGCTACAAGGTTTGTGTAGCATGCAGAAAGAAGGCTTGTCATTTCAAAGAAAGAAGTGGAAACCAAAATCCACGTACTGAAACGAGCACACCAGTATGGGAGATGTGCATGTGGACACTTTCAAAAAGCAGCTCCTTCTGGGCACTTGGAAACAGCAATGTAAAAACATTTCGTTCGAAGCGGGATTTGGCCACAGTTGAAAGACCTTCCAACACCAACCCTAAAGAACTTAGCCAAACAATGAATGTTGCAATAAGCTCCTGTAGGAAAGGTGCCTCTGTGACACAACCCCCGAGCAGGTAGCTACATTCTGCACAGTACAAAATGCATATGAATTCCAGGCTGAAAACTCACTCCAGAAGGAAGAAATGCGTGTGTTTCTCTCTGAAAGAACACTCAGCCACTATTCTTTTGCTTGCTCCTTCAAAGTCGTTGTAGAAACGTGTGTTTTCACTGCTGGAATACGTTTTGGGGTGCATTGTTTCAATCTCTTGCAAGCCTCATGTTCTTTCTTACACAATGTGGAAAAACGCGGATTATGTTTCCCAAATCACTTGAAATCCAGGAAAACGCACCCTGCATCACTCGTGCTCAAACACGCTTTTCACCTAATGCATTGAGAACATTCAAGAAAGCAGAAAAGAAGGGCCTTTTGCAGTGAATTTCACACTGGTATGTACAAAAAGCCATTTATTTCGGTTGCAGAGTGCAAAAGCATGATTGACTTCATGTTCTCAGTGAAACCCTTACATTTCCAAGTGAGCTGAAGTAGGACTTTCACAAAAACATGTGTTTGCGTGTCTGTGGTGAAAGGAGCTCTAATTTGTGTATTCAGTGCTGGTGAGTGACACACTCTACACAGGTTAGACAGCGTTCTTAGAGCACCAACATCCTTAAAATTGAAACTGCTACACGATGTGTGTAGCATGCTGAATGAAGGCTTGCCATTTCAAAGAAAGAAGAGGAAACCAAATTCCAGGTAGTGAAACGAACATGCCAGTATGGGAGATGTGCATGTGGACAGTTTCAAGCAGCAGCTCCTTCTGGACACTTGGAAACAGCGCTGTGAAAAAATTTAGTAAGAAGCGGGATTTGGCCAAAGTTGAAAGAACTTCCAAAACGAACCCTAAAGGACTTAGCCAAACAATGAATGTTGCAATAAGCTCCTGCAGGAAAGGTTCTTCAATGACACAACTCCCGAGCAAGTAGCTACATTCTGCACAGTACAAAATGCATATGAATTCCTGGCTGGAAACTCACTCCAGAAGGAAGAAATGCGTGTGTTTCTCTCTGAAAGAACACTCAGCCACTATTCTGTTGCTTTCTCCTTCAAAGTCTTTTTAGAAACGTGTGTTTTCACTGCTGGAATACGTTGTGGGATGCATTGTTTCAATCTCTTGCAAGCCTCATGTTCTTTCTTAGACGATGTGGAAAAACAAGGAGTATGTTTCCCAAATCACTTGCAATCCAGAAAAACACACACCGCATCACTCTTGCCCAAACATGCCCTTTCTCCTAATGCGTTGAGAACATTCAAGAAAGCAGAAAGGAAGAGCATTTTGTAGTGAAATTCAGACTGGCATGTACAAAAAGCCATTTCTTTCGGTTGCAGGGTGTAAAAGCATGATGGTCTTCATGTTCTCGATGAAACCCTTACATTTCCAAGTGACCACAATTAGGACTTTCCCAAAAAGATGTGTTTGCGTGTCTGTGGCGAAAGGAGCTCTAAGTTGTGTATTCAGTGCTGGAGTGTGACACACTCTACATAGGTTTAACAGCGTTTTAAGAGCACCAAAATGCTCAAAGCTGAAAATGCTACAAGGTGTGTGTAGGATGCAGAAAGAAGGCAGGTCATTTCAAAGAAAGAATAAGAAACCAAAATCCAGGTAGTGAAATGAGCACAAGGGGGTATGGGAGATGTGCATGTGGACAGTTTCAAGCAGCAGCTCCTTCTGGACACTTGGAAACAGCGATGTAAAAACATTTTGTTCGAAGCGGGATTTGGCCAAAGTAGAAAGACCTTCCAACACCAACCCTAAAGAACTTAGCCAAAGAGAGAATGTTGCAATAAGCTCCTGTAGGAAAGGTGCTTCAATGACACAACCCCCGAGCAGGTAGCTACATTCTGCACAGTACAAAATGCATATGAATTCCAGGCTGGAAACTCATTCCAGAAGGAAGAAATGCGTGTGTTTCTCTCTGAAAGAACACTCAGCCACTATTCTTTTGCTTGCTCCTTCAAAGTCTTTGTAGAAACATGTGTTTTCACTGCTGGAATACGTTGTGGGATGCATTGTTTCAATCTCTTGCAAGCCTCATGTTCTTTCTTAGACGATGTGGAAAAACAAGGAGTATGGTTCCCAAATCACTTGCAATCCAGATGAACACACAGTGCATCACTCTTGCCCAAACATGCTCTTTCTCCTAATGCGTTGAGAACATTCAAGAAAGCAGAAAAGAAGGGCCTTTTGCAGTGAATTTCACACTGGTATGTACAAAAAGCCATTTATTTCGGTTGCAGAGTGCAAAAGCATGATTGACTTCATGTTTTCAATGAAACCCTTACATTTCGAAGTGACCTGAAGTAGGACTTTCACAAAAACATGCGTTTGCGTGTCTGTGGTGAAAGGAATTCTAAGTTGTGTATTCAGTGCTGGAGAGTGACACACTCTACACAGGTTAGACAGCGTTCTTAGAGCACCAACATCCTTAAAATTGAAATTGCTACAAGGTTTGTGTAGCATGCAGAAAGAAGGCTTGTCATTTCAAAGAAAGAAGTGGAAACCAAAATCCACGTACTGAAACGAGCACACCAGTATGGGAGATGTGCATGTGGACACTTTCAAAAAGCAGCTCCTTCTGGGCACTTGGAAACAGCAATGTAAAAACATTTCGTTCGAAGCGGGATTTGGCCACAGTTGAAAGACCTTCCAACACCAACCCTAAAGAACTTAGCCAAACAATGAATGTTGCAATAAGCTCCTGTAGGAAAGGTGCCTCTGTGACACAACCCCCGAGCAGGTAGCTACATTCTGCACAGTACAAAATGCATATGAATTCCAGGCTGAAAACTCACTCCAGAAGGAAGAAATGCGTGTGTTTCTCTCTGAAAGAACACTCAGCCACTATTCTTTTGCTTGCTCCTTCAAAGTCGTTGTAGAAACGTGTGTTTTCACTGCTGGAATACGTTTTGGGGTGCATTGTTTCAATCTCTTGCAAGCCTCATGTTCTTTCTTACACAATGTGGAAAAACGCGGATTATGTTTCCCAAATCACTTGAAATCCAGGAAAACGCACCCTGCATCACTCGTGCTCAAACACGCTTTTCACCTAATGCATTGAGAACATTCAAGAAAGCAGAAAAGAAGGGCCTTTTGCAGTGAATTTCACACTGGTATGTACAAAAAGCCATTTATTTCGGTTGCAGAGTGCAAAAGCATGATTGACTTCATGTTCTCAGTGAAACCCTTACATTTCCAAGTGAGCTGAAGTAGGACTTTCACAAAAACATGTGTTTGCGTGTCTGTGGTGAAAGGAGCTCTAATTTGTGTATTCAGTGCTGGTGAGTGACACACTCTACACAGGTTAGACAGCGTTCTTAGAGCACCAACATCCTTAAAATTGAAACTGCTACACGATGTGTGTAGCATGCTGAATGAAGGCTTGCCATTTCAAAGAAAGAAGAGGAAACCAAATTCCAGGTAGTGAAACGAACATGCCAGTATGGGAGATGTGCATGTGGACAGTTTCAAGCAGCAGCTCCTTCTGGACACTTGGAAACAGCGCTGTGAAAAAATTTAGTAAGAAGCGGGATTTGGCCAAAGTTGAAAGAACTTCCAAAACGAACCCTAAAGGACGTAGCCAAACAATGAATGTTGCAATAAGCTCCTGCAGGAAAGGTTCTTCAATGACACAACTCCCGAGCAAGTAGCTACATTCTGCACAGTACAAAATGCATATGAATTCCTGGCTGGAAACTCACTCCAGAAGGAAGAAATGCGTGTGTTTCTCTCTGAAAGAACACTCAGCCACTATTCTTTTGCTTTCTCCTTCAAAGTCTTTTTAGAAACGTGTGTTTTCACTGCTGGAATACGTTGTGGGATGCATTGTTTCAATCTCTTGCAAGCCTCATGTTCTTTCTTAGACGATGTGGAAAAACAAGGAGTATGTTTCCCAAATCACTTGCAATCCCGAAAAACACACACCGCATCACTCTTGCCCAAACATGCCCTTTCTCCTAATGCGTTGAGAACATTCAAGAAAGCAGAAAGGAAGAGCATTTTGTAGTGAAATTCAGACTGGCATGTACAAAAAGCCATTTCTTTCGGTTGCAGGGTGTAAAAGCATGATGGTCTTCATGTTCTCGATGAAACCCTTACATTTCCAAGTGACCACAATTAGGACTTTCCCAAAAAGATGTGTTTGCGTGTCTGTGGCGAAAGGAGCTCTAAGTTGTGTATTCAGTGCTGGAGTGTGACACACTCTACATAGGTTTAACAGCGTTTTAAGAGCACCAAAATGCTCAAAGCTGAAAATGCTACAAGGTGTGTGTAGGATGCAGAAAGAAGGCAGGTCATTTCAAAGAAAGAATAAGAAACCAAAATCCAGGTAGTGAAATGAGCACAAGGGGGTATGGGAGATGTGCATGTGGACAGTTTCAAGCAGCAGCTCCTTCTGGACACTTGGAAACAGCGATGTAAAAACATTTTGTTCGAAGCGGGATTTGGCCAAAGTAGAAAGACCTTCCAACACCAACCCTAAAGAACTTAGCCAAAGAGAGAATGTTGCAATAAGCTCCTGTAGGAAAGGTGCTTCAATGACACAACCCCCGAGCAGGTAGCTACATTCTGCACAGTACAAAATGCATATGAATTCCAGGCTGGAAACTCATTCCAGAAGGAAGAAATGCGTGTGTTTCTCTCTGAAAGAACACTCAGCCACTATTCTTTTGCTTGCTCCTTCAAAGTCTTTGTAGAAACATGTGTTTTCACTGCTGGAATACGTTGTGGGATGCATTGTTTCAATCTCTTGCAAGCCTCATGTTCTTTCTTAGACGATGTGGAAAAACAAGGAGTATGGTTCCCAAATCACTTGCAATCCAGATGAACACACAGTGCATCACTCTTGCCCAAACATGCTCTTTCTCCTAATGCGTTGAGAACATTCAAGAAAGCAGAAAAGAAGGGCCTTTTGCAGTGAATTTCACACTGGTATGTACAAAAAGCCATTTATTTCGGTTGCAGAGTGCAAAAGCATGATTGACTTCATGTTCTCAGTGAAACCCTTACATTTCCAAGTGAGCTGAAGTAGGACTTTCACAAAAACATGCGTTTGCGTGTCTGTGGTGAAAGGAGCTCTAATTTGTGTATTCAGTGCTGGTGAGTGACACACTCTACACAGGTTAGACAGCGTTCTTAGAGCACCAACATCCTTAAAATTGAAACTGCTACACGATGTGTGTAGCATGCTGAATGAAGGCTTGCCATTTCAAAGAAAGAAGAGGAAACCAAATTCCAGGTAGTGAAACGAACATGCCAGTATGGGAGATGTGCATGTGGACAGTTTCAAGCAGCAGCTCCTTCTGGACACTTGGAAACAGCGCTGTGAAAAAATTTAGTAAGAAGCGGGATTTGGCCAAAGTTGAAAGAACTTCCAAAACGACCCTAAAGGACTTAGCCAAACAATGAATGTTGCAATAAGCTCCTGCAGGAAAGGTTCTTCAATGACACAACTCCCGAGCAAGTAGCTACATTCTGCACAGTACAAAATGCATATGAATTCCTGGCTGGAAACTCACTCCAGAAGGAAGAAATGCGTGTGTTTCTCTCTGAAAGAACACTCAGCCACTATTCTGTTGCTTTCTCCTTCAAAGTCTTTTTAGAAACGTGTGTTTTCACTGCTGGAATACGTTGTGGGATGCATTGTTTCAATCTCTTGCAAGCCTCATGTTCTTTCTTAGACGATGTGGAAAAACAAGGAGTATGTTTCCCAAATCACTTGCAATCCCGAAAAACACACACCGCATCACTCTTGCCCAAACATGCCCTTTCTCCTAATGCGTTGAGAACATTCAAGAAAGCAGAAAGGAAGAGCATTTTGTAGTGAAATTCAGACTGGCATGTACAAAAAGCCATTTCTTTCGGTTGCAGGGTGTAAAAGCATGATGGTCTTCATGTTCTCGATGAAACCCTTACATTTCCAAGTGACCACAATTAGGACTTTCCCAAAAAGATGTGTTTGCGTGTCTGTGGCGAAAGGAGCTCTAAGTTGTGTATTCAGTGCTGGAGTGTGACACACTCTACATAGGTTTAACAGCGTTTTAAGAGCACCAAAATGCTCAAAGCTGAAAATGCTACAAGGTGTGTGTAGGATGCAGAAAGAAGGCAGGTCATTTCAAAGAAAGAATAAGAAACCAAAATCCAGGTAGTGAAATGAGCACAAGGGGGTATGGGAGATGTGCATGTGGACAGTTTCAAGCAGCAGCTCCTTCTGGACACTTGGAAACAGCGATGTAAAAACATTTTGTTCGAAGCGGGATTTGGCCAAAGTAGAAAGACCTTCCAACACCAACCCTAAAGAACTTAGCCAAAGAGAGAATGTTGCAATAAGCTCCTGTAGGAAAGGTGCTTCAATGACACAACCCCCGAGCAGGTAGCTACATTCTGCACAGTACAAAATGCATATGAATTCCAGGCTGGAAACTCATTCCAGAAGGAAGAAATGCGTGTGTTTCTCTCTGAAAGAACACTCAGCCACTATTCTTTTGCTTGCTCCTTCAAAGTCTTTGTAGAAACATGTGTTTTCACTGCTGGAATACGTTGTGGGATGCATTGTTTCAATCTCTTGCAAGCCTCATGTTCTTTCTTAGACGATGTGGAAAAACAAGGAGTATGGTTCCCAAATCACTTGCAATCCAGATGAACACACAGTGCATCACTCTTGCCCAAACATGCTCTTTCTCCTAATGCGTTGAGAACATTCAAGAAAGCAGAAAAGAAGGGCCTTTTGCAGTGAATTTCACACTGGTATGTACAAAAAGCCATTTATTTCGGTTGCAGAGTGCAAAAGCATGATTGACTTCATGTTCTCAGTGAAACCCTTACATTTCCAAGTGAGCTGAAGTAGGACTTTCCCAAAAACATGTGTTTGCGTGTCTGTGGTGAAAGGAGCTCTAATTTGTGTATTCAGTGCTGGTGAGTGACACACTCTACACAGGTTAGACAGCGTTCTTAGAGCACCAACATCCTTAAAATTGAAACTGCTACACGATGTGTGTAGCATGCTGAATGAAGGCTTGCCATTTCAAAGAAAGAAGAGGAAACCAAATTCCAGGTAGTGAAACGAACATGCCAGTATGGGAGATGTGCATGTGGACAGTTTCAAGCAGCAGCTCCTTCTGGACACTTGGAAACAGCGCTGTGAAAAAATTTAGTAAGAAGCGGGATTTGGCCAAAGTTGAAAGAACTTCCAAAACGAACCCTAAAGGACTTAGCCAAACAATGAATGTTGCAATAAGCTCCTGCAGGAAAGGTTCTTCAATGACACAACTCCCGAGCAAGTAGCTACATTCTGCACAGTACAAAATGCATATGAATTCCTGGCTGGAAACTCACTCCAGAAGGAAGAAATGCGTGTGTTTCTCTCTGAAAGAACACTCAGCCACTATTCTGTTGCTTTCTCCTTCAAAGTCTTTTTAGAAACGTGTGTTTTCACTGCTGGAATACGTTGTGGGATGCATTGTTTCAATCTCTTGCAAGCCTCATGTTCTTTCTTAGACGATGTGGAAAAACAAGGAGTATGTTTCCCAAATCACTTGCAATCCAGAAAAACACACACCGCATCACTCTTGCCCAAACATGCCCTTTCTCCTAATGCGTTGAGAACATTCAAGAAAGCAGAAAGGAAGAGCATTTTGTAGTGAAATTCAGACTGGCATGTACAAAAAGCCATTTCTTTCGGTTGCAGGGTGTAAAAGCATGATGGTCTTCATGTTCTCGATGAAACCCTTACATTTCCAAGTGACCACAATTAGGACTTTCCCAAAAAGATGTGTTTGCGTGTCTGTGGCGAAAGGAGCTCTAAGTTGTGTATTCAGTGCTGGAGTGTGACACACTCTACATAGGTTTAACAGCGTTTTAAGAGCACCAAAATGCTCAAAGCTGAAAATGCTACAAGGTGTGTGTAGGATGCAGAAAGAAGGCAGGTCATTTCAAAGAAAGAATAAGAAACCAAAATCCAGGTAGTGAAATGAGCACAAGGGGGTATGGGAGATGTGCATGTGGACAGTTTCAAGCAGCAGCTCCTTCTGGACACTTGGAAACAGCGATGTAAAAACATTTTGTTCGAAGCGGGATTTGGCCAAAGTAGAAAGACCTTCCAACACCAACCCTAAAGAACTTAGCCAAAGAGAGAATGTTGCAATAAGCTCCTGTAGGAAAGGTGCTTCAATGACACAACCCCCGAGCAGGTAGCTACATTCTGCACAGTACAAAATGCATATGAATTCCAGGCTGGAAACTCATTCCAGAAGGAAGAAATGCGTGTGTTTCTCTCTGAAAGAACACTCAGCCACTATTCTTTTGCTTGCTCCTTCAAAGTCTTTGTAGAAACATGTGTTTTCACTGCTGGAATACGTTGTGGGATGCATTGTTTCAATCTCTTGCAAGCCTCATGTTCTTTCTTAGACGATGTGGAAAAACAAGGAGTATGGTTCCCAAATCACTTGCAATCCAGATGAACACACAGTGCATCACTCTTGCCCAAACATGCTCTTTCTCCTAATGCGTTGAGAACATTCAAGAAAGCAGAAAAGAAGGGCCTTTTGCAGTGAATTTCACACTGGTATGTACAAAAAGCCATTTATTTCGGTTGCAGAGTGCAAAAGCATGATTGACTTCATGTTCTCAGTGAAACCCTTACATTTCCAAGTGAGCTGAAGTAGGACTTTCACAAAAACATGTGTTTGCGTGTCTGTGGTGAAAGGAGCTCTAATTTGTGTATTCAGTGCTGGTGAGTGACACACTCTACACAGGTTAGACAGCGTTCTTAGAGCACCAACATCCTTAAAATTGAAACTGCTACACGATGTGTGTAGCATGCTGAATGAAGGCTTGCCATTTCAAAGAAAGAAGAGGAAACCAAATTCCAGGTAGTGAAACGAACATGCCAGTATGGGAGATGTGCATGTGGACAGTTTCAAGCAGCAGCTCCTTCTGGACACTTGGAAACAGCGCTGTGAAAAAATTTAGTAAGAAGCGGGATTTGGCCAAAGTTGAAAGAACTTCCAAAACGAACCCTAAAGGACTTAGCCAAACAATGAATGTTGCAATAAGCTCCTGCAGGAAAGGTTCTTCAATGACACAACTCCCGAGCAAGTAGCTACATTCTGCACAGTACAAAATGCATATGAATTCCTGGCTGGAAACTCACTCCAGAAGGAAGAAATGCGTGTGTTTCTCTCTGAAAGAACACTCAGCCACTATTCTGTTGCTTTCTCCTTCAAAGTCTTTTTAGAAACGTGTGTTTTCACTGCTGGAATACGTTGTGGGATGCATTGTTTCAATCTCTTGCAAGCCTCATGTTCTTTCTTAGACGATGTGGAAAAACAAGGAGTATGTTTCCCAAATCACTTGCAATCCAGAAAAACACACACCGCATCACTCTTGCCCAAACATGCCCTTTCTCCTAATGCGTTGAGAACATTCAAGAAAGCAGAAAGGAAGAGCATTTTGTAGTGAAATTCAGACTGGCATGTACAAAAAGCCATTTCTTTCGGTTGCAGGGTGTAAAAGCATGATGGTCTTCATGTTCTCGATGAAACCCTTACATTTCCAAGTGACCACAATTAGGACTTTCCCAAAAAGATGTGTTTGCGTGTCTGTGGCGAAAGGAGCTCTAAGTTGTGTATTCAGTGCTGGAGTGTGACACACTCTACATAGGTTTAACAGCGTTTTAAGAGCACCAAAATGCTCAAAGCTGAAAATGCTACAAGGTGTGTGTAGGATGCAGAAAGAAGGCAGGTCATTTCAAAGAAAGAATAAGAAACCAAAATCCAGGTAGTGAAATGAGCACAAGGGGGTATGGGAGATGTGCATGTGGACAGTTTCAAGCAGCAGCTCCTTCTGGACACTTGGAAACAGCGATGTAAAAACATTTTGTTCGAAGCGGGATTTGGCCAAAGTAGAAAGACCTTCCAACACCAACCCTAAAGAACTTAGCCAAAGAGAGAATGTTGCAATAAGCTCCTGTAGGAAAGGTGCTTCAATGACACAACCCCCGAGCAGGTAGCTACATTCTGCACAGTACAAAATGCATATGAATTCCAGGCTGGAAACTCATTCCAGAAGGAAGAAATGCGTGTGTTTCTCTCTGAAAGAACACTCAGCCACTATTCTTTTGCTTGCTCCTTCAAAGTCTTTGTAGAAACATGTGTTTTCACTGCTGGAATACGTTGTGGGATGCATTGTTTCAATCTCTTGCAAGCCTCATGTTCTTTCTTAGACGATGTGGAAAAACAAGGAGTATGGTTCCCAAATCACTTGCAATCCAGATGAACACACAGTGCATCACTCTTGCCCAAACATGCTCTTTCTCCTAATGCGTTGAGAACATTCAAGAAAGCAGAAAAGAAGGGCCTTTTGCAGTGAATTTCACACTGGTATGTACAAAAAGCCATTTATTTCGGTTGCAGAGTGCAAAAGCATGATTGACTTCATGTTCTCAGTGAAACCCTTACATTTCCAAGTGAGCTGAAGTAGGACTTTCACAAAAACATGTGTTTGCGTGTCTGTGGTGAAAGGAGCTCTAATTTGTGTATTCAGTGCTGGTGAGTGACACACTCTACACAGGTTAGACAGCGTTCTTAGAGCACCAACATCCTTAAAATTGAAACTGCTACACGATGTGTGTAGCATGCTGAATGAAGGCTTGCCATTTCAAAGAAAGAAGAGGAAACCAAATTCCAGGTAGTGAAACGAACATGCCAGTATGGGAGATGTGCATGTGGACAGTTTCAAGCAGCAGCTCCTTCTGGACACTTGGAAACAGCGCTGTGAAAAAATTTAGTAAGAAGCGGGATTTGGCCAAAGTTGAAAGAACTTCCAAAACGAACCCTAAAGGACTTAGCCAAACAATGAATGTTGCAATAAGCTCCTGCAGGAAAGGTTCTTCAATGACACAACTCCCGAGCAAGTAGCTACATTCTGCACAGTACAAAATGCATATGAATTCCTGGCTGGAAACTCACTCCAGAAGGAAGAAATGCGTGTGTTTCTCTCTGAAAGAACACTCAGCCACTATTCTTTTGCTTTCTCCTTCAAAGTCTTTTTAGAAACGTGTGTTTTCACTGCTGGAATACGTTGTGGGATGCATTGTTTCAATCTCTTGCAAGCCTCATGTTCTTTCTTAGACGATGTGGAAAAACAAGGAGTATGTTTCCCAAATCACTTGCAATCCAGAAAAACACACACCGCATCACTCTTGCCCAAACATGCCCTTTCTCCTAATGCGTTGAGAACATTCAAGAAAGCAGAAAGGAAGAGCATTTTGTAGTGAAATTCAGACTGGCATGTACAAAAAGCCATTTCTTTCGGTTGCAGGGTGTAAAAGCATGATGGTCTTCATGTTCTCGATGAAACCCTTACATTTCCAAGTGACCACAATTAGGACTTTCCCAAAAAGATGTGTTTGCGTGTCTGTGGCGAAAGGAGCTCTAAGTTGTGTATTCAGTGCTGGAGTGTGACACACTCTACATAGGTTTAACAGCGTTTTAAGAGCACCAAAATGCTCAAAGCTGAAAATGCTACAAGGTGTGTGTAGGATGCAGAAAGAAGGCAGGTCATTTCAAAGAAAGAATAAGAAACCAAAATCCAGGTAGTGAAATGAGCACAAGGGGGTATGGGAGATGTGCATGTGGACAGTTTCAAGCAGCAGCTCCTTCTGGACACTTGGAAACAGCGATGTAAAAACATTTTGTTCGAAGCGGGATTTGGCCAAAGTAGAAAGACCTTCCAACACCAACCCTAAAGAACTTAGCCAAAGAGAGAATGTTGCAATAAGCTCCTGTAGGAAAGGTGCTTCAATGACACAACCCCCGAGCAGGTAGCTACATTCTGCACAGTACAAAATGCATATGAATTCCAGGCTGGAAACTCATTCCAGAAGGAAGAAATGCGTGTGTTTCTCTCTGAAAGAACACTCAGCCACTATTCTTTTGCTTGCTCCTTCAAAGTCTTTGTAGAAACATGTGTTTTCACTGCTGGAATACGTTGTGGGATGCATTGTTTCAATCTCTTGCAAGCCTCATGTTCTTTCTTAGACGATGTGGAAAAACAAGGAGTATGGTTCCCAAATCACTTGCAATCCAGATGAACACACAGTGCATCACTCTTGCCCAAACATGCTCTTTCTCCTAATGCGTTGAGAACATTCAAGAAAGCAGAAAAGAAGGGCCTTTTGCAGTGAATTTCACACTGGTATGTACAAAAAGCCATTTATTTCGGTTGCAGAGTGCAAAAGCATGATTGACTTCATGTTCTCAGTGAAACCCTTACATTTCCAAGTGAGCTGAAGTAGGACTTTCACAAAAACATGTGTTTGCGTGTCTGTGGTGAAAGGAGCTCTAATTTGTGTATTCAGTGCTGGTGAGTGACACACTCTACACAGGTTAGACAGCGTTCTTAGAGCACCAACATCCTTAAAATTGAAACTGCTACACGATGTGTGTAGCATGCTGAATGAAGGCTTGCCATTTCAAAGAAAGAAGAGGAAACCAAATTCCAGGTAGTGAAACGAACATGCCAGTATGGGAGATGTGCATGTGGACAGTTTCAAGCAGCAGCTCCTTCTGGACACTTGGAAACAGCGCTGTGAAAAAATTTAGTAAGAAGCGGGATTTGGCCAAAGTTGAAAGAACTTCCAAAACGAACCCTAAAGGACTTAGCCAAACAATCAATGTTGCAATAAGCTCCTGCAGGAAAGGTTCTTCAATGACACAACTCCCGAGCAAGTAGCTACATTCTGCACAGTACAAAATGCATATGAATTCCTGGCTGGAAACTCACTCCAGAAGGGAGAAATGCGTGTGTTTCTCTCTGAAAGAACACTCAGCCACTATTCTTTTGCTTTCTCCTTCAAAGTCTTTTTAGAAACGTGTGTTTTCACTGCTGGAATACGTTGTGGGATGCATTGTTTCAATCTCTTGCAAGCCTCATGTTCTTTCTTAGACGATGTGGAAAAACAAGGAGTATGTTTCCCAAATCACTTGCAATCCAGAAAAACACACACCGCATCACTCTTGCCCAAACATGCCCTTTCTCCTAATGCGTTGAGAACATTCAAGAAAGCAGAAAGGAAGAGCATTTTGTAGTGAAATTCAGACTGGCATGTACAAAAAGCCATTTCTTTCGGTTGCAGGGTGTAAAAGCATGATGGTCTTCATGTTCTCGATGAAACCCTTACATTTCCAAGTGACCACAATTAGGACTTTCCCAAAAAGATGTGTTTGCGTGTCTGTGGCGAAAGGAGCTCTAAGTTGTGTATTCAGTGCTGGAGTGTGACACACTCTACATAGGTTTAACAGCGTTTTAAGAGCACCAAAATGCTCAAAGCTGAAAATGCTACAAGGTGTGTGTAGGATGCAGAAAGAAGGCAGGTCATTTCAAAGAAAGAATAGGAAACCAAAATCCAGGTAGTGAAATGAGCACAAGGGGGTATGGGAGATGTGCATGTGGACAGTTTCAAGCAGCAGCTCCTTCTGGACACTTGGAAACAGCGATGTAAAAACATTTTGTTCGAAGCGGGATTTGGCCAAAGTAGAAAGACCTTCCAACACCAACCCTAAAGAACTTAGCCAAAGAGAGAATGTTGCAATAAGCTCCTGTAGGAAAGGTGCTTCAATGACACAACCCCCGAGCAGGTAGCTACATTCTGCACAGTACAAAATGCATATGAATTCCAGGCTGGAAACTCATTCCAGAAGGAAGAAATGCGTGTGTTTCTCTCTGAAAGAACACTCAGCCACTATTCTTTTGCTTGCTCCTTCAAAGTCTTTGTAGAAACATGTGTTTTCACTGCTGGAATACGTTGTGGGATGCATTGTTTCAATCTCTTGCAAGCCTCATGTTCTTTCTTAGACGATGTGGAAAAACAAGGACTATGGTTCCCAAATCACTTGCAATCCAGATGAACACACAATGCATCACTCTTGCCCAAACATGCTCTTTCTCCTAATGCGTTGAGAACATTCAAGAAAGCAGAAAAGAAGGGCCTTTTGCAGTGAATTTCACACTGGTATGTACAAAAAGCCATTTATTTCGGTTGCAGAGTGCAAAAGCATGATTGACTTCATGTTCTCAGTGAAACCCTTACATTTCCAAGTGAGCTGAAGTAGGACTTTCACAAAAACATGTGTTTGCGTGTCTGTGGTGAAAGGAGCTCTAATTTGTGTATTCAGTGCTGGTGAGTGACACACTCTACACAGGTTAGACAGCGTTCTTAGAGCACCAACATCCTTAAAATTGAAACTGCTACACGATGTGTGTAGCATGCTGAATGAAGGCTTGCCATTTCAAAGAAAGAAGAGGAAACCAAATTCCAGGTAGTGAAACGAACATGCCAGTATGGGAGATGTGCATGTGGACAGTTTCAAGCAGCAGCTCCTTCTGGACACTTGGAAACAGCGCTGTGAAAAAATTTAGTAAGAAGCGGGATTTGGCCAAAGTTGAAAGAACTTCCAAAACGAACCCTAAAGGACTTAGCCAAACAATGAATGTTTCAATAAGCTCCTGCAGGAAAGGTTCTTCAATGACACAACTCCCGAGCAACTAGCTACATTCTGCACAGTACAAAATGCATATGAATTCCTGGCTGGAAACTCACTCCAGAAGGAAGAAATGCGTGTGTTTCTCTCTGAAAGAACACTCAGCCACTATTCTGTTGCTTTCTCCTTCAAAGTCTTTTTAGAAACGTGTGTTTTCACTGCTGGAATACGTTGTGGGATGCATTGTTTCAATCTCTTGCAAGCCTCATGTTCTTTCTTAGACGATGTGGAAAAACAAGGAGTATGTTTCCCAAATCACTTGCAATCCAGAAAAACACACACCGCATCACTCTTGCCCAAACATGCCCTTTCTCCTAATGCGTTGAGAACATTCAAGAAAGCAGAAAGGAAGAGCATTTTGTAGTGAAATTCAGACTGGCATGTACAAAAAGCCATTTCTTTCGGTTGCAGGGTGTAAAAGCATGATGGTCTTCATGTTCTCGATGAAACCCTTACATTTCCAAGTGACCACAATTAGGACTTTCCCAAAAAGATGTGTTTGCGTGTCTGTGGCGAAAGGAGCTCTAAGTTGTGTATTCAGTGCTGGAGTGTGACACACTCTACATAGGTTTAACAGCGTTTTAAGAGCACCAAAATGCTCAAAGCTGAAAATGCTACAAGGTGTGTGTAGGATGCAGAAAGAAGGCAGGTCATTTCAAAGAAAGAATAAGAAACCAAAATCCAGGTAGTGAAATGAGCACAAGGGGGTATGGGAGATGTGCATGTGGACAGTTTCAAGCAGCAGCTCCTTCTGGACACTTGGAAACAGCGATGTAAAAACATTTTGTTCGAAGCGGGATTTGGCCAAAGTAGAAAGACCTTCCAACACCAACCCTAAAGAACTTAGCCAAAGAGAGAATGTTGCAATAAGCTCCTGTAGGAAAGGTGCTTCAATGACACAACCCCCGAGCAGGTAGCTACATTCTGCACAGTACAAAATGCATATGAATTCCAGGCTGGAAACTCATTCCAGAAGGAAGAAATGCGTGTGTTTCTCTCTGAAAGAACACTCAGCCACTATTCTTTTGCTTGCTCCTTCAAAGTCTTTGTAGAAACATGTGTTTTCACTGCTGGAATACCTTGTGGGATGCATTGTTTCAATCTCTTGCAAGCCTCATGTTCTTTCTTAGACGATGTGGAAAAACAAGGAGTATGGTTCCCAAATCACTTGCAATCCAGATGAACACACAGTGCATCACTCTTGCCCAAACATGCTCTTTCTCCTAATGCGTTGAGAACATTCAAGAAAGCAGAAAAGAAGGGCCTTTTGCAGTGAATTTCACACTGGTATGTACAAAAAGCCATTTATTTCGGTTGCAGAGTGCAAAAGCATGATTGACTTCATGTTTTCAATGAAACCCTTACATTTCGAAGTGACCTGAAGTAGGACTTTCACAAAAACATGCGTTTGCGTGTCTGTGGTGAAAGGAATTCTAAGTTGTGTATTCAGTGCTGGAGAGTGACACACTCTACACAGGTTAGACAGCGTTCTTAGAGCACCAACATCCTTAAAATTGAAATTGCTACAAGGTTTGTGTAGCATGCAGAAAGAAGGCTTGTCATTTCAAAGAAAGAAGTGGAAACCAAAATCCACGTACTGAAACGAGCACACCAGTATGGGAGATGTGCATGTGGACACTTTCAAAAAGCAGCTCCTTCTGGGCACTTGGAAACAGCAATGTAAAAACATTTCGTTCGAAGCGGGATTTGGCCAAAGTTGAAAGACCTTCCAACACCAACCCTAAAGAACTTAGCCAAACAATGAATGTTGCAATAAGCTCCTGTAGGAAAGGTGCCTCTGTGACACAACCCCCGAGCAGGTAGCTACATTCTGCACAGTACAAAATGCATATGAATTCCAGGCTGAAAACTCACTCCAGAAGGAAGCAATGCGTGTGTTTCTCTCTGAAAGAACACTCAGCCACTATTCTTTTGCTTGCTCCTTCAAAGTCTTTGTAGAAACGTGTGTTTTCACTGCTGGAATACGTTTTGGGGTGCATTGTTTCAATCTCTTGCAAGCCTCATGTTCTTTCTTACACAATGTGGAAAAACGCGGATTATGTTTCCCAAATCACTTGAAATCCAGGAAAACGCACCCTGCATCACTCGTGCTCAAACACGCTTTTCACCTAATGCATTGAGAACATTCAAGAAAGCAGAAAAGAAGGGCCTTTTGCAGTGAATTTCACACTGGTATGTACAAAAAGCCATTTATTTCGGTTGCAGAGTGCAAAAGCATGATTGACTTCATGTTCTCAGTGAAACCCTTACATTTCCAAGTGAGCTGAAGTAGGACTTTCACAAAAACATGTGTTTGCGTGTCTGTGGTGAAAGGAGCTCTAATTTGTGTATTCAGTGCTGGTGAGTGACACACTCTACACAGGTTAGACAGCGTTCTTAGAGCACCAACATCCTTAAAATTGAAACTGCTACACGATGTGTGTAGCATGCTGAATGAAGGCTTGCCATTTCAAAGAAAGAAGAGGAAACCAAATTCCAGGTAGTGAAACGAACATGCCAGTATGGGAGATGTGCATGTGGACAGTTTCAAGCAGCAGCTCCTTCTGGACACTTGGAAACAGCGCTGTGAAAAAATTTAGTAAGAAGCGGGATTTGGCCAAAGTTGAAAGAACTTCCAAAACGAACCCTAAAGGACGTAGCCAAACAATGAATGTTGCAATAAGCTCCTGCAGGAAAGGTTCTTCAATGACACAACTCCCGAGCAAGTAGCTACATTCTGCACAGTACAAAATGCATATGAATTCCTGGCTGGAAACTCACTCCAGAAGGAAGAAATGCGTGTGTTTCTCTCTGAAAGAACACTCAGCCACTATTCTGTTGCTTTCTCCTTCAAAGTCTTTTTAGAAACGTGTGTTTTCACTGCTGGAATACGTTGTGGGATGCATTGTTTCAATCTCTTGCAAGCCTCATGTTCTTTCTTAGACGATGTGGAAAAACAAGGAGTATGTTTCCCAAATCACTTGCAATCCAGAAAAACACACACCGCATCACTCTTGCCCAAACATGCCCTTTCTCCTAATGCGTTGAGAACATTCAAGAAAGCAGAAAGGAAGAGCATTTTGTAGTGAAATTCAGACTGGCATGTACAAAAAGCCATTTCTTTCGGTTGCAGGGTGTAAAAGCATGATGGTCTTCATGTTCTCGATGAAACCCTTACATTTCCAAGTGACCACAATTAGGACTTTCCCAAAAAGATGTGTTTGCGTGTCTGTGGCGAAAGGAGCTCTAAGTTGTGTATTCAGTGCTGGAGTGTGACACACTCTACATAGGTTTAACAGCGTTTTAAGAGCACCAAAATGCTCAAAGCTGAAAATGCTACAAGGTGTGTGTAGGATGCAGAAAGAAGGCAGGTCATTTCAAAGAAAGAATAGGAAACCAAAATCCAGGTAGTGAAATGAGCACAAGGGGGTATGGGAGATGTGCATGTGGACAGTTTCAAGCAGCAGCTCCTTCTGGACACTTGGAAACAGCGATGTAAAAACATTTTGTTCGAAGCGGGATTTGGCCAAAGTAGAAAGACCTTCCAACACCAACCCTAAAGAACTTAGCCAAAGAGAGAATGTTGCAATAAGCTCCTGTAGGAAAGGTGCTTCAATGACACAACCCCCGAGCAGGTAGCTACATTCTGCACAGTACAAAATGCATATGAATTCCAGGCTGGAAACTCATTCCAGAAGGAAGAAATGCGTGTGTTTCTCTCTGAAAGAACACTCAGCCACTATTCTTTTGCTTGCTCCTTCAAAGTCTTTGTAGAAACATGTGTTTTCACTGCTGGAATACGTTGTGGGATGCATTGTTTCAATCTCTTGCAAGCCTCATGTTCTTTCTTAGACGATGTGGAAAAACAAGGAGTATGGTTCCCAAATCACTTGCAATCCAGATGAACACACAGTGCATCACTCTTGCCCAAACATGCTCTTTCTCCTAATGCGTTGAGAACATTCAAGAAAGCAGAAAAGAAGGGCCTTTTGCAGTGAATTTCACACTGGTATGTACAAAAAGCCATTTATTTCGGTTGCAGAGTGCAAAAGCATGATTGACTTCATGTTCTCAGTGAAACCCTTACATTTCCAAGTGAGCTGAAGTAGGACTTTCACAAAAACATGTGTTTGCGTGTCTGTGGTGAAAGGAGCTCTAATTTGTGTATTCAGTGCTGGTGAGTGACACACTCTACACAGGTTAGACAGCGTTCTTAGAGCACCAACATCCTTAAAATTGAAACTGCTACACGATGTGTGTAGCATGCTGAATGAAGGCTTGCCATTTCAAAGAAAGAAGAGGAAACCAAATTCCAGGTAGTGAAACGAACATGCCAGTATGGGAGATGTGCATGTGGACAGTTTCAAGCAGCAGCTCCTTCTGGACACTTGGAAACAGCGCTGTGAAAAAATTTAGTAAGAAGCGGGATTTGGCCAAAGTTGAAAGAACTTCCAAAACGAACCCTAAAGGACTTAGCCAAACAATGAATGTTGCAATAAGCTCCTGCAGGAAAGGTTCTTCAATGACACAACTCCCGAGCAAGTAGCTACATTCTGCACAGTACAAAATGCATATGAATTCCTGGCTGGAAACTCACTCCAGAAGGAAGAAATGCGTGTGTTTCTCTCTGAAAGAACACTCAGCCACTATTCTGTTGCTTTCTCCTTCAAAGTCTTTTCAGAAACGTGTGTTTTCACTGCTGGAATACGTTGTGGGATGCATTGTTTCAATCTCTTGCAAGCCTCATGTTCTTTCTTAGACGATGTGGAAAAACAAGGAGTATGTTTCCCAAATCACTTGCAATCCAGAAAAGCACACACCGCATCACTCTTGCCCAAACATGCCCTTTCTCCTAATGCGTTGAGAACATTCAAGAAAGCAGAAAGGAAGAGCATTTTGTAGTGAAATTCAGACTGGCATGTACAAAAAGCCATTTCTTTCGGTTGCAGGGTGTAAAAGCATGATGGTCTTCATGTTCTCGATGAAACCCTTACATTTCCAAGTGACCACAATTAGGACTTTCCCAAAAAGATGTGTTTGCGTGTCTGTGGCGAAAGGAGCTCTAAGTTGTGTATTCAGTGCTGGAGTGTGACACACTCTACATAGGTTTAACAGCGTTTTAAGAGCACCAAAATGCTCAAAGCTGAAAATGCTACAAGGTGTGTGTAGGATGCAGAAAGAAGGCAGGTCATTTCAAAGAAAGAATAGGAAACCAAAATCCAGGTAGTGAAATGAGCACAAGGGGGTATGGGAGATGTGCATGTGGACAGTTTCAAGCAGCAGCTCCTTCTGGACACTTGGAAACAGCGATGTAAAAACATTTTGTTCGAAGCGGGATTTGGCCAAAGTAGAAAGACCTTCCAACACCAACCCTAAAGAACTTAGCCAAAGAGAGAATGTTGCAATAAGCTCCTGTAGGAAAGGTGCTTCAATGACACAACCCCCGAGCAGGTAGCTACATTCTGCACAGTACAAAATGCATATGAATTCCAGGCTGGAAACTCATTCCAGAAGGAAGAAATGCGTGTGTTTCTCTCTGAAAGAACACTCAGCCACTATTCTTTTGCTTGCTCCTTCAAAGTCTTTGTAGAAACATGTGTTTTCACTGCTGGAATACGTTGTGGGATGCATTGTTTCAATCTCTTGCAAGCCTCATGTTCTTTCTTAGACGATGTGGAAAAACAAGGAGTATGGTTCCCAAATCACTTGCAATCCAGATGAACACACAGTGCATCACTCTTGCCCAAACATGCTCTTTCTCCTAATGCGTTGAGAACATTCAAGAAAGCAGAAAAGAAGGGCCTTTTGCAGTGAATTTCACACTGGTATGTACAAAAAGCCATTTATTTCGGTTGCAGAGTGCAAAAGCATGATTGACTTCATGTTTTCAATGAAACCCTTACATTTCGAAGTGACCTGAAGTAGGACTTTCACAAAAACATGCGTTTGCGTGTCTGTGGTGAAAGGAATTCTAAGTTGTGTATTCAGTGCTGGAGAGTGACACACTCTACACAGGTTAGACAGCGTTCTTAGAGCACCAACATCCTAAAATTGAAATTGCTACAAGGTTTGTGTAGCATGCAGAAAGAAGGCTTGTCATTTCAAAGAAAGAAGTGGAAACCAAAATCCACGTACTGAAACGAGCACACCAGTATGGGAGATGTGCATGTGGACACTTTCAAAAAGCAGCTCCTTCTGGGCACTTGGAAACAGCAATGTAAAAACATTTCGTTCGAAGCGGGATTTGGCCAAAGTTGAAAGACCTTCAAACACCAACCCTAAAGAACTTAGCCAAACAATGAATGTTGCAATAAGCTCCTGTAGGAAAGGTGCCTCTGTGACACAACCCCCGAGCAGGTAGCTACATTCTGCACAGTACAAAATGCATATGAATTCCAGGCTGAAAACTCACTCCAGAAGGAAGAAATGCGTGAGTTTCTCTCTGAAAGAACACTCAGCCACTATTCTTTTGCTTGCTCCTTCAAAGTCTTTGTAGAAACGTGTGTTTTCACTGCTGGAATACGTTTTGGGGTGCATTGTTTCAATCTCTTGCAAGCCTCATGTTCTTTCTTACACAATGTGGAAAAACGCGGATTATGTTTCCCAAATCACTTGAAATCCAGGAAAACGCACCCTGCATCACTCGTGCTCAAACACGCTTTTCACCTAATGCATTGAGAACATTCAAGAAAGCAGAAAAGAAGGGCCTTTTGCAGTGAATTTCACACTGGTATGTACAAAAAGCCATTTATTTCGGTTGCAGAGTGCAAAAGCATGATTGACTTCATGTTCTCAGTGAAACCCTTACATTTCCAAGTGAGCTGAAGTAGGACTTTCCCAAAAACATGTGTTTGCGTGTCTGTGGTGAAAGGAGCTCTAATTTGTGTATTCAGTGCTGGTGAGTGACACACTCTACACAGGTTAGACAGCGTTCTTAGAGCACCAACATCCTTAAAATTGAAACTGCTACACGATGTGTGTAGCATGCTGAATGAAGGCTTGCCATTTCAAAGAAAGAAGAGGAAACCAAATTCCAGGTAGTGAAACGAACATGCCAGTATGGGAGATGTGCATGTGGACAGTTTCAAGCAGCAGCTCCTTCTGGACACTTGGAAACAGCGCTGTGAAAAAATTTAGTAAGAAGCGGGATTTGGCCAAAGTTGAAAGAACTTCCAAAACGAACCCTAAAGGACTTAGCCAAACAATGAATGTTGCAATAAGCTCCTGCAGGAAAGGTTCTTCAATGACACAACTCCCGAGCAAGTAGCTACATTCTGCACAGTACAAAATGCATATGAATTCCTGGCTGGAAACTCACTCCAGAAGGAAGAAATGCGTGTGTTTCTCTTTGAAAGAACACTCAGCCACTGTTCTGTTGCTTTCTCCTTCAAAGTCTTTTTAGAAACGTGTGTTTTCACTGCTGGAATACGTTGTGGGATGCATTGTTTCAATCTCTTGCAAGCCTCATGTTCTTTCTTAGACGATGTGGAAAAACAAGGAGTATGTTTCCCAAATCACTTGCAATCCAGAAAAGCACACACCGCATCACTCTTGCCCAAACATGCCCTTTCTCCTAATGCGTTGAGAACATTCAAGAAAGCAGAAAGGAAGAGCATTTTGTAGTGAAATTCAGACTGGCATGTACAAAAAGCCATTTCTTTCGGTTGCAGGGTGTAAAAGCATGATGGTCTTCATGTTCTCGATGAAACCCTTACATTTCCAAGTGACCACAATTAGGACTTTCCCAAAAAGATGTGTTTGCGTGTCTGTGGCGAAAGGAGCTCTAAGTTGTGTATTCAGTGCTGGAGTGTGACACACTCTACATAGGTTTAACAGCGTTTTAAGAGCACCAAAATGCTCAAAGCTGAAAATGCTACAAGGTGTGTGTAGGATGCAGAAAGAAGGCAGGTCATTTCAAAGAAAGAATAGGAAACCAAAATCCAGGTAGTGAAATGAGCACAAGGGGGTATGGGAGATGTGCATGTGGACAGTTTCAAGCAGCAGCTCCTTCTGGACACTTGGAAACAGCGATGTAAAAACATTTTGTTCGAAGCGGGATTTGGCCAAAGTAGAAAGACCTTCCAACACCAACCCTAAAGAACTTAGCCAAAGAGAGAATGTTGCAATAAGCTCCTGTAGGAAAGGTGCTTCAATGACACAACCCCCGAGCAGGTAGCTACATTCTGCACAGTACAAAATGCATATGAATTCCAGGCTGGAAACTCATTCCAGAAGGAAGAAATGCGTGTGTTTCTCTCTGAAAGAACACTCAGCCACTATTCTTTTGCTTGCTCCTTCAAAGTCTTTGTAGAAACATGTGTTTTCACTGCTGGAATACGTTGTGGGATGCATTGTTTCAATCTCTTGCAAGCCTCATGTTCTTTCTTAGACGATGTGGAAAAACAAGGAGTATGGTTCCCAAATCACTTGCAATCCAGATGAACACACAGTGCATCACTCTTGCCCAAACATGCTCTTTCTCCTAATGCGTTGAGAACATTCAAGAAAGCAGAAAAGAAGGGCCTTTTGCAGTGAATTTCACACTGGTATGTACAAAAAGCCATTTATTTCGGTTGCAGAGTGCAAAAGCATGATTGACTTCATGTTCTCAGTGAAACCCTTACATTTCCAAGTGAGCTGAAGTAGGACTTTCACAAAAACATGTGTTTGCGTGTCTGTGGTGAAAGGAGCTCTAATTTGTGTATTCAGTGCTGGTGAGTGACACACTCTACACAGGTTAGACAGCGTTCTTAGAGCACCAACATCCTTAAAATTGAAACTGCTACACGATGTGTGTAGCATGCTGAATGAAGGCTTGCCATTTCAAAGAAAGAAGAGGAAACCAAATTCCAGGTAGTGAAACGAACATGCCAGTATGGGAGATGTGCATGTGGACAGTTTCAAGCAGCAGCTCCTTCTGGACACTTGGAAACAGCGCTGTGAAAAAATTTAGTAAGAAGCGGGATTTGGCCAAAGTTGAAAGAACTTCCAAAACGAACCCTAAAGGACTTAGCCAAACAATGAATGTTGCAATAAGCTCCTGCAGGAAAGGTTCTTCAATGACACAACTCCCGAGCAAGTAGCTACATTCTGCACAGTACAAAATGCATATGAATTCCTGGCTGGAAACTCACTCCAGAAGGAAGAAATGCGTGTGTTTCTCTCTGAAAGAACACTCAGCCACTATTCTGTTGCTTTCTCCTTCAAAGTCTTTTCAGAAACGTGTGTTTTCACTGCTGGAATACGTTGTGGGATGCATTGTTTCAATCTCTTGCAAGCCTCATGTTCTTTCTTAGACGATGTGGAAAAACAAGGAGTATGTTTCCCAAATCACTTGCAATCCAGAAAAGCACACACCGCATCACTCTTGCCCAAACATGCCCTTTCTCCTAATGCGTTGAGAACATTCAAGAAAGCAGAAAGGAAGAGCATTTTGTAGTGAAATTCAGACTGGCATGTACAAAAAGCCATTTCTTTCGGTTGCAGGGTGTAAAAGCATGATGGTCTTCATGTTCTCGATGAAACCCTTACATTTCCAAGTGACCACAATTAGGACTTTCCCAAAAAGATGTGTTTGCGTGTCTGTGGCGAAAGGAGCTCTAAGTTGTGTATTCAGTGCTGGAGTGTGACACACTCTACATAGGTTTAACAGCGTTTTAAGAGCACCAAAATGCTCAAAGCTGAAAATGCTACAAGGTGTGTGTAGGATGCAGAAAGAAGGCAGGTCATTTCAAAGAAAGAATAGGAAACCAAAATCCAGGTAGTGAAATGAGCACAAGGGGGTATGGGAGATGTGCATGTGGACAGTTTCAAGCAGCAGCTCCTTCTGGACACTTGGAAACAGCGATGTAAAAACATTTTGTTCGAAGCGGGATTTGGCCAAAGTAGAAAGACCTTCCAACACCAACCCTAAAGAACTTAGCCAAAGAGAGAATGTTGCAATAAGCTCCTGTAGGAAAGGTGCTTCAATGACACAACCCCCGAGCAGGTAGCTACATTCTGCACAGTACAAAATGCATATGAATTCCAGGCTGGAAACTCATTCCAGAAGGAAGAAATGCGTGTGTTTCTCTCTGAAAGAACACTCAGCCACTATTCTTTTGCTTGCTCCTTCAAAGTCTTTGTAGAAACATGTGTTTTCACTGCTGGAATACGTTGTGGGATGCATTGTTTCAATCTCTTGCAAGCCTCATGTTCTTTCTTAGACGATGTGGAAAAACAAGGAGTATGGTTCCCAAATCACTTGCAATCCAGATGAACACACAGTGCATCACTCTTGCCCAAACATGCTCTTTCTCCTAATGCGTTGAGAACATTCAAGAAAGCAGAAAAGAAGGGCCTTTTGCAGTGAATTTCACACTGGTATGTACAAAAAGCCATTTATTTCGGTTGCAGAGTGCAAAAGCATGATTGACTTCATGTTTTCAATGAAACCCTTACATTTCGAAGTGACCTGAAGTAGGACTTTCACAAAAACATGCGTTTGCGTGTCTGTGGTGAAAGGAATTCTAAGTTGTGTATTCAGTGCTGGAGAGTGACACACTCTACACAGGTTAGACAGCGTTCTTAGAGCACCAACATCCTTAAAATTGAAATTGCTACAAGGTTTGTGTAGCATGCAGAAAGAAGGCTTGTCATTTCAAAGAAAGAAGTGGAAACCAAAATCCACGTACTGAAACGAGCACACCAGTATGGGAGATGTGCATGTGGACACTTTCAAAAAGCAGCTCCTTCTGGGCACTTGGAAACAGCAATGTAAAAACATTTCGTTCGAAGCGGGATTTGGCCAAAGTTGAAAGACCTTCAAACACCAACCCTAAAGAACTTAGCCAAACAATGAATGTTGCAATAAGCTCCTGTAGGAAAGGTGCCTCTGTGACACAACCCCCGAGCAGGTAGCTACATTCTGCACAGTACAAAATGCATATGAATTCCAGGCTGAAAACTCACTCCAGAAGGAAGAAATGCGTGTGTTTCTCTCTGAAAGAACACTCAGCCACTATTCTTTTGCTTGCTCCTTCAAAGTCTTTGTAGAAACGTGTGTTTTCACTGCTGGAATACGTTTTGGGGTGCATTGTTTCAATCTCTTGCAAGCCTCATGTTCTTTCTTACACAATGTGGAAAAACGCGGATTATGTTTCCCAAATCACTTGAAATCCAGGAAAACGCACCCTGCATCACTCGTGCTCAAACACGCTTTTCACCTAATGCATTGAGAACATTCAAGAAAGCAGAAAAGAAGGGCCTTTTGCAGTGAATTTCACACTGGTATGTACAAAAAGCCATTTATTTCGGTTGCAGAGTGCAAAAGCATGATTGACTTCATGTTCTCAGTGAAACCCTTACATTTCCAAGTGAGCTGAAGTAGGACTTTCCCAAAAACATGTGTTTGCGTGTCTGTGGTGAAAGGAGCTCTAATTTGTGTATTCAGTGCTGGTGAGTGACACACTCTACACAGGTTAGACAGCGTTCTTAGAGCACCAACATCCTTAAAATTGAAACTGCTACACGATGTGTGTAGCATGCTGAATGAAGGCTTGCCATTTCAAAGAAAGAAGAGGAAACCAAATTCCAGGTAGTGAAACGAACATGCCAGTATGGGAGATGTGCATGTGGACAGTTTCAAGCAGCAGCTCCTTCTGGACACTTGGAAACAGCGCTGTGAAAAAATTTAGTAAGAAGCGGGATTTGGCCAAAGTTGAAAGAACTTCCAAAACGAACCCTAAAGGACTTAGCCAAACAATGAATGTTGCAATAAGCTCCTGCAGGAAAGGTTCTTCAATGACACAACTCCCGAGCAAGTAGCTACATTCTGCACAGTACAAAATGCATATGAATTCCTGGCTGGAAACTCACTCCAGAAGGAAGAAATGCGTGTGTTTCTCTTTGAAAGAACACTCAGCCACTGTTCTGTTGCTTTCTCCTTCAAAGTCTTTTTAGAAACGTGTGTTTTCACTGCTGGAATACGTTGTGGGATGCATTGTTTCAATCTCTTGCAAGCCTCATGTTCTTTCTTAGACGATGTGGAAAAACAAGGAGTATGTTTCCCAAATCACTTGCAATCCAGAAAAGCACACACCGCATCACTCTTGCCCAAACATGCCCTTTCTCCTAATGCGTTGAGAACATTCAAGAAAGCAGAAAGGAAGAGCATTTTGTAGTGAAATTCAGACTGGCATGTACAAAAAGCCATTTCTTTCGGTTGCAGGGTGTAAAAGCATGATGGTCTTCATGTTCTCGATGAAACCCTTACATTTCCAAGTGACCACAATTAGGACTTTCCCAAAAAGATGTGTTTGCGTGTCTGTGGCGAAAGGAGCTCTAAGTTGTGTATTCAGTGCTGGAGTGTGACACACTCTACATAGGTTTAACAGCGTTTTAAGAGCACCAAAATGCTCAAAGCTGAAAATGCTACAAGGTTTGTGTAGGATGCAGAAAGAAGGCAGGTCATTTCAAAGAAAGAATAGGAAACCAAAATCCAGGTAGTGAAATGAGCACAAGGGGGTATGGGAGATGTGCATGTGGACAGTTTCAAGCAGCAGCTCCTTCTGGACACTTGGAAACAGCGATGTAAAAACATTTTGTTCGAAGCGGGATTTGGCCAAAGTAGAAAGACCTTCCAACACAAACCCTAAAGAACTTAGCCAAAGAGAGAATGTTGCAATAAGCTCCTGTAGGAAAGGTGCTTCAATGACACAACCCCCGAGCAGGTAGCTACATTCTGCACAGTACAAAATGCATATGAATTCCAGGCTGGAAACTCATTCCAGAAGGAAGAAATGCGTGTGTTTCTCTCTGAAAGAACACTCAGCCACTATTCTTTTGCTTGCTCCTTCAAAGTCTTTGTAGAAACATGTGTTTTCACTGCTGGAATACGTTGTGGGATGCATTGTTTCAATCTCTTGCAAGCCTCATGTTCTTTCTTAGACGATGTGGAAAAACAAGGAGTATGTTTCCCAAATCACTTGCAATCCAGATGAACACACAGTGCATCACTCTTGCCCAAACATGCTCTTTCTCCTAATGCGTTGAGAACATTCAAGAAAGCAGAAAAGAAGGGCCTTTTGCAGTGAATTTCACACTGGTATGTACAAAAAGCCATTTATTTCGGTTGCAGAGTGCAAAAGCATGATTGACTTCATGTTTTCAATGAAACCCTTACATTTCGAAGTGACCTGAAGTAGGACTTTCACAAAAACATGCGTTTGCGTGTCTGTGGTGAAAGGAATTCTAAGTTGTGTATTCAGTGCTGGAGAGTGACACACTCTACACAGGTTAGACAGCGTTCTTAGAGCACCAACATCCTTAAAATTGAAATTGCTACAAGGTTTGTGTAGCATGCAGAAAGAAGGCTTGTCATTTCAAAGAAAGAAGTGGAAACCAAAATCCAGGTACTGAAACGAGCACACCAGTATGGGAGATGTGCATGTGGACACTTTCAAAAAGCAGCTCCTTCTGGGCACTTGGAAACAGCAATGTAAAAACATTTCGTTCGAAGCGGGATTTGGCCAAAGTTGAAAGACCTTCAAACACCAACCCTAAAGAACTTAGCCAAACAATGAATGTTGCAATAAGCTCCTGTAGGAAAGGTGCCTCTGTGACACAACCCCCGAGCAGGTAGCTACATTCTGCACAGTACAAAATGCATATGAATTCCAGGCTGAAAACTCACTCCAGAAGGAAGCAATGCGTGTGTTTCTCTCTGAAAGAACACTCAGCCACTATTCTTTTGCTTGCTCCTTCAAAGTCTTTGTAGAAACGTGTGTTTTCACTGCTGGAATACGTTTTGGGGTGCATTGTTTCAATCTCTTGCAAGCCTCATGTTCTTTCTTACACAATGTGGAAAAACGCGGATTATGTTTCCCAAATCACTTGAAATCCAGGAAAACGCACCCTGCATCACTCGTGCTCAAACACGCTTTTCACCTAATGCATTGAGAACATTCAAGAAAGCAGAAAAGAAGGGCCTTTTGCAGTGAATTTCACACTGGTATGTACAAAAAGCCATTTATTTCGGTTGCAGAGTGCAAAAGCATGATTGACTTCATGTTCTCAGTGAAACCCTTACATTTCCAAGTGAGCTGAAGTAGGACTTTCCCAAAAAGATGTGTTTGCGTGTCTGTGGTGAAAGGAGCTCTAATTTGTGTATTCAGTGCTGGTGAGTGACACACTCTACACAGGTTAGACAGCGTTCTTAGAGCACCAACATCCTTAAAATTGAAACTGCTACACGATGTGTGTAGCATGCTGAATGAAGGCTTGCCATTTCAAAGAAAGAAGAGGAAACCAAATTCCAGGTAGTGAAACGAACATGCCAGTATGGGAGATGTGCATGTGGACAGTTTCAAGCAGCAGCTCCTTCTGGACACTTGGAAACAGCGCTGTGAAAAAATTTAGTAAGAAGCGGGATTTGGCCAAAGTTGAAAGAACTTCCAAAACGAACCCTAAAGGACTTAGCCAAACAATGAATGTTGCAATAAGCTCCTGCAGGAAAGGTTCTTCAATGACACAACTCCCGAGCAAGTAGCTACATTCTGCACAGTACAAAATGCATATGAATTCCTGGCTGGAAACTCACTCCAGAAGGAAGAAATGCGTGTGTTTCTCTCTGAAAGAACACTCAGCCACTATTCTGTTGCTTTCTCCTTCAAAGTCTTTTTAGAAACGTGTGTTTTCACTGCTGGAATACGTTGTGGGATGCATTGTTTCAATCTCTTGCAAGCCTCATGTTCTTTCTTAGACGATGTGGAAAAACAAGGAGTATGTTTCCCAAATCACTTGCAATCCAGAAAAGCACACACCGCATCACTCTTGCCCAAACATGCCCTTTCTCCTAATGCGTTGGGAACATTCAAGAAAGCAGAAAGGAAGAGCATTTTGTAGTGAAATTCAGACTGGCATGTACAAAAAGCCATTTCTTTCGGTTGCAGGGTGTAAAAGCATGATGGTCTTCATGTTCTCGATGAAACCCTTACATTTCCAAGTGACCACAATTAGGACTTTCCCAAAAAGATGTGTTTGCGTGTCTGTGGCGAAAGGAGCTCTAAGTTGTGTATTCAGTGCTGGAGTGTGACACACTCTACATAGGTTTAACAGCGTTTTAAGAGCACCAAAATGCTCAAAGCTGAAAATGCTACAAGGTGTGTGTAGGATGCAGAAAGAAGGCAGGTCATTTCAAAGAAAGAATAGGAAACCAAAATCCAGGTAGTGAAATGAGCACAAGGGGGTATGGGAGATGTGCATGTGGACAGTTTCAAGCAGCAGCTCCTTCTGGACACTTGGAAACAGCGATGTAAAAACATTTTGTTCGAAGCGGGATTTGGCCAAAGTAGAAAGACCTTCCAACACCAACCCTAAAGAACTTAGCCAAAGAGAGAATGTTGCAATAAGCTCCTGTAGGAAAGGTGCTTCAATGACACAACCCCCGAGCAGGTAGCTACATTCTGCACAGTACAAAATGCATATGAATTCCAGGCTGGAAACTCATTCCAGAAGGAAGAAATGCGTGTGTTTCTCTCTGAAAGAACACTCAGCCACTATTCTTTTGCTTGCTCCTTCAAAGTCTTTGTAGAAACATGTGTTTTCACTGCTGGAATACGTTGTGGGATGCATTGTTTCAATCTCTTGCAAGCCTCATGTTCTTTCTTAGACGATGTGGAAAAACAAGGAGTATGGTTCCCAAATCACTTGCAATCCAGATGAACACACAGTGCATCACTCTTGCCCAAACATGCTCTTTCTCCTAATGCGTTGAGAACATTCAAGAAAGCAGAAAAGAAGGGCCTTTTGCAGGGAATTTCACACTGGTATGTACAAAAAGCCATTTATTTCGGTTGCAGAGTGCAAAGCATGATTGACTTCATGTTTTCAATGAAACCCTTACATTTCGAAGTGACCTGAAGTAGGACTTTCACAAAAACATGCGTTTGCGTGTCTGTGGTGAAAGGAATTCTAAGTTGTGTATTCAGTGCTGGAGAGTGACACACTCTACACAGGTTAGACAGCGTTCTTAGAGCACCAACATCCTTAAAATTGAAATTGCTACAAGGTTTGTGTAGCATGCAGAAAGAAGGCTTGTCATTTCAAAGAAAGAAGTGGAAACCAAAATCCACCTACTGAAACGAGCACACCAGTATGGGAGATGTGCATGTGGACACTTTCAAAAAGCAGCTCCTTCTGGGCACTTGGAAACAGCAATGTAAAAACATTTCGTTCGAAGCGGGATTTGGCCAAAGTTGAAAGACCTTCAAACACCAACCCTAAAGAACTTAGCCAAACAATGAATGTTGCAATAAGCTCCTGTAGGAAAGGTGCCTCTGTGACACAACCCCCGAGCAGGTAGCTACATTCTGCACAGTACAAAATGCATATGAATTCCAGGCTGAAAACTCACTCCAGAAGGAAGCAATGCGTGTGTTTCTCTCTGAAAGAACACTCAGCCACTATTCTTTTGCTTGCTCCTTCAAAGTCTTTGTAGAAACGTGTGTTTTCACTGCTGGAATACGTTTTGGGGTGCATTGTTTCAATCTCTTGCAAGCCTCATGTTCTTTCTTACACAATGTGGAAAAACGCGGATTATGTTTCCCAAATCACTTGAAATCCAGGAAAACGCACCCTGCATCACTCGTGCTCAAACACGCTTTTCACCTAATGCATTGAGAACATTCAAGAAAGCAGAAAAGAAGGGCCTTTTGCAGTGAATTTCACACTGGTATGTACAAAAAGCCATTTATTTCGGTTGCAGAGTGCAAAAGCATGATTGACTTCATGTTCTCAGTGAAACCCTTACATTTCCAAGTGAGCTGAAGTAGGACTTTCCCAAAAACATGTGTTTGAGTGTCTGTGGTGAAAGGAGCTCTAATTTGTGTATTCAGTGCTGGTGAGTGACACACTCTACACAGGTTAGACAGCGTTCTTAGAGCACCAACATCCTTAAAATTGAAACTGCTACACGATGTGTGTAGCATGCTGAATGAAGGCTTGCCATTTCAAAGAAAGAAGAGGAAACCAAATTCCAGGTAGTGAAACGAACATGCCAGTATGGGAGATGTGCATGTGGACAGTTTCAAGCAGCAGCTCCTTCTGGACACTTGGAAACAGCGCTGTGAAAAAATTTAGTAAGAAGCGGGATTTGGCCAAAGTTGAAAGAACTTCCAAAACGAACCCTAAAGGACTTAGCCAAACAATGAATGTTGCAATAAGCTCCTGCAGGAAAGGTTCTTCAATGACACAACTCCCGAGCAAGTACCTACATTCTGCACAGTACAAAATGCATATGAATTCCTGGCTGGAAACTCACTCCAGAAGGAAGAAATGCGTGTGTTTCTCTCTGAAAGAACACTCAGCCACTATTCTTTTGCTTTCTCCTTCAAAGTCTTTTTAGAAACGTGTGTTTTCACTGCTGGAATACGTTGTGGGATGCATTGTTTCAATCTCTTGCAAGCCTCATGTTCTTTCTTAGACGATGTGGAAAAACAAGGAGTATGTTTCCCAAATCACTTGCAATCCAGAAAAACACACACCGCATCACTCTTGCCCAAACATGCCCTTTCTCCTAATGCGTTGAGAACATTCAAGAAAGCAGAAAGGAAGAGCATTTTGTAGTGAAATTCAGACTGGCATGTACAAAAAGCCATTTCTTTCGGTTGCAGGGTGTAAAAGCATGATGGTCTTCATGTTCTCGATGAAACCCTTACATTTCCAAGTGACCACAATTAGGACTTTCCCAAAAAGATGTGTTTGCGTGTCTGTGGCGAAAGGAGCTCTAAGTTGTGTATTCAGTGCTGGAGTGTGACACACTCTACATAGGTTTAACAGCGTTTTAAGAGCACCAAAATGCTCAAAGCTGAAAATGCTACAAGGTGTGTGTAGGATGCAGAAAGAAGGCAGGTCATTTCAAAGAAAGAATAGGAAACCAAAATCCAGGTAGTGAAATGAGCACAAGGGGGTATGGGAGATGTGCATGTGGACAGTTTCAAGCAGCAGCTCCTTCTGGACACTTGGAAACAGCGATGTAAAAACATTTTGTTCGAAGCGGGATTTGGCCAAAGTAGAAAGACCTTCCAACACCAACCCTAAAGAACTTAGCCAAAGAGAGAATGTTGCAATAAGCTCCTGTAGGAAAGGTGCTTCAATGACACAACCCCCGAGCAGGTAGCTACATTCTGCACAGTACAAAATGCATATGAATTCCAGGCTGGAAACTCATTCCAGAAGGAAGAAATGCGTGTGTTTCTCTCTGAAAGAACACTCAGCCACTATTCTTTTGCTTGCTCCTTCAAAGTCTTTGTAGAAACATGTGTTTTCACTGCTGGAATACGTTGTGGGATGCATTGTTTCAATCTCTTGCAAGCCTCATGTTCTTTCTTAGACGATGTGGAAAAACAAGGAGTATGGTTCCCAAATCACTTGCAATCCAGATGAACACACAGTGCATCACTCTTGCCCAAACATGCTCTTTCTCCTAATGCGTTGAGAACATTCAAGAAAGCAGAAAAGAAGGGCCTTTTGCAGGGAATTTCACACTGGTATGTACAAAAAGCCATTTATTTCGGTTGCAGAGTGCAAAAGCATGATTGACTTCATGTTTTCAATGAAACCCTTACATTTCGAAGTGACCTGAAGTAGGACTTTCACAAAAACATGCGTTTGCGTGTCTGTGGTGAAAGGAATTCTAAGTTGTGTATTCAGTGCTGGAGAGTGACACACTCTACACAGGTTAGACAGCGTTCTTAGAGCACCAACATCCTTAAAATTGAAATTGCTACAAGGTTTGTGTAGCATGCAGAAAGAAGGCTTGTCATTTCAAAGAAAGAAGTGGAAACCAAAATCCACGTACTGAAACGAGCACACCAGTATGGGAGATGTGCATGTGGACACTTTCAAAAAGCAGCTCCCTCTGGGCACTTGGAAACAGCAATGTAAAAACATTTCGTTCGAAGCGGGATTTGGCCAAAGTTGAAAGACCTTCAAACACCAACCCTAAAGAACTTAGCCAAACAATGAATGTTGCAATAAGCTCCTGTAGGAAAGGTGCCTCTGTGACACAACCCCCGAGCAGGTAGCTACATTCTGCACAGTACAAAATGCATATGAATTCCAGGCTGAAAACTCACTCCAGAAGGAAGCAATGCGTGTGTTTCTCTCTGAAAGAACACTCAGCCACTATTCTTTTGCTTGCTCCTTCAAAGTCTTTGTAGAAACGTGTGTTTTCACTGCTGGAATACGTTTTGGGGTGCATTGTTTCAATCTCTTGCAAGCCTCATGTTCTTTCTTACACAATGTGGAAAAACGCGGATTATGTTTCCCAAATCACTTGAAATCCAGGAAAACGCACCCTGCATCACTCGTGCTCAAACACGCTTTTCACCTAATGCATTGAGAACATTCAAGAAAGCAGAAAAGAAGGGCCTTTTGCAGTGAATTTCACACTGGTATGTACAAAAAGCCATTTATTTCGGTTGCAGACTGCAAAAGCATGATTGACTTCATGTTCTCAGTGAAACCCTTACATTTCCAAGTGAGCTGAAGTAGGACTTTCCCAAAAACATGTGTTTGAGTGTCTGTGGTGAAAGGAGCTCTAATTTGTGTATTCAGTGCTGGTGAGTGACACACTCTACACAGGTTAGACAGCGTTCTTAGAGCACCAACATCCTTAAAATTGAAACTGCTACACGATGTGTGTAGCATGCTGAATGAAGGCTTGCCATTTCAAAGAAAGAAGAGGAAACCAAATTCCAGGTAGTGAAACGAACATGCCAGTATGGGAGATGTGCATGTGGACAGTTTCAAGCAGCAGCTCCTTCTGGACACTTGGAAACAGCGCTGTGAAAAAATTTAGTAAGAAGCGGGATTTGGCCAAAGTTGAAAGAACTTCCAAAACGAACCCTAAAGGACTTAGCCAAACAATGAATGTTGCAATAAGCTCCTGCAGGAAAGGTTCTTCAATGACACAACTCCCGAGCAAGTACCTACATTCTGCACAGTACAAAATGCATATGAATTCCTGGCTGGAAACTCACTCCAGAAGGAAGAAATGCGTGTGTTTCTCTCTGAAAGAACACTCAGCCACTATTCTTTTGCTCTCTCCTTCAAAGTCTTTTTAGAAACGTGTGTTTTCACTGCTGGAATACGTTGTGGGATGCATTGTTTCAATCTCTTGCAAGCCTCATGTTCTTTCTTAGACGATGTGGAAAAACAAGGAGTATGTTTCCCAAATCACTTGCAATCCAGAAAAACACACACCGCATCACTCTTGCCCAAACATGCCCTTTCTCCTAATGCGTTGAGAACATTCAAGAAAGCAGAAAGGAAGAGCATTTTGTAGTGAAATTCAGACTGGCATGTACAAAAAGCCATTTCTTTCGGTTGCAGGGTGTAAAAGCATGATGGTCTTCATGTTCTCGATGAAACCCTTACATTTCCAAGTGACCACAATTAGGACTTTCCCAAAAAGATGTGTTTGCGTGTCTGTGGCGAAAGGAGCTCTAAGTTGTGTATTCAGTGCTGGAGTGTGACACACTCTACATAGGTTTAACAGCGTTTTAAGAGCACCAAAATGCTCAAAGCTGAAAATGCTACAAGGTGTGTGTAGGATGCAGAAAGAAGGCAGGTCATTTCAAAGAAAGAATAGGAAACCAAAATCCAGGTAGTGAAATGAGCACAAGGGGGTATGGGAGATGTGCATGTGGACAGTTTCAAGCAGCAGCTCCTTCTGGACACTTGGAAACAGCGATGTAAAAACATTTTGTTCGAAGCGGGATTTGGCCAAAGTAGAAAGACCTTCCAACACCAACCCTAAAGAACTTAGCCAAAGAGAGAATGTTGCAATAAGCTCCTGTAGGAAAGGTGCTTCAATGACACAACCCCCGAGCAGGTAGCTACATTCTGCACAGTACAAAATGCATATGAATTCCAGGCTGGAAACTCATTCCAGAAGGAAGAAATGCGTGTGTTTCTCTCTGAAAGAACACTCAGCCACTATTCTTTTGCTTGCTCCTTCAAAGTCTTTGTAGAAACATGTGTTTTCACTGCTGGAATACGTTGTGGGATGCATTGTTTCAATCTCTTGCAAGCCTCATGTTCTTTCTTAGACGATGTGGAAAAACAAGGAGTATGGTTCCCAAATCACTTGCAATCCAGATGAACACACAGTGCATCACTCTTGCCCAAACATGCTCTTTCTCCTAATGCGTTGAGAACATTCAAGAAAGCAGAAAAGAAGGGCCTTTTGCAGTGAATTTCACACTGGTATGTACAAAAAGCCATTTATTTCGGTTGCAGAGTGCAAAAGCATGATTGACTTCATGTTTTCAATGAAACCCTTACATTTCGAAGTGACCTGAAGTAGGACTTTCACAAAAACATGCGTTTGCGTGTCTGTGGTGAAAGGAATTCTAAGTTGTGTATTCAGTGCTGGAGAGTGACACACTCTACACAGGTTAGACAGCGTTCTTAGAGCACCAACATCCTTAAAATTGAAATTGCTACAAGGTTTGTGTAGCATGCAGAAAGAAGGCTTGTCATTTCAAAGAAAGAAGTGGAAACCAAAATCCACGTACTGAAACGAGCACACCAGTATGGGAGATGTGCATGTGGACACTTTGAAAAAGCAGCTCCCTCTGGGCACTTGGAAACAGCAATGTAAAAACATTTCGTTCGAAGCGGGATTTGGCCAAAGTTGAAAGACCTTCAAACACCAACCCTAAAGAACTTAGCCAAACAATGAATGTTGCAATAAGCTCCTGTAGGAAAGGTGCCTCTGTGACACAACCCCCGAGCAGGTAGCTACATTCTGCACAGTACAAAATGCATATGAATTCCAGGCTGAAAACTCACTCCAGAAGGAAGCAATGCGTGTGTTTCTCTCTGAAAGAACACTCAGCCACTATTCTTTTGCTTGCTCCTTCAAAGTCTTTGTAGAAACGTGTGTTTTCACTGCTGGAATACGTTTTGGGGTGCATTGTTTCAATCTCTTGCAAGCCTCATGTTCTTTCTTACACAATGTGGAAAAACGCGGATTATGTTTCCCAAATCACTTGAAATCCAGGAAAACGCACCCTGCATCACTCGTGCTCAAACACGCTTTTCACCTAATGCATTGAGAACATTCAAGAAAGCAGAAAAGAAGGGCCTTTTGCAGTGAATTTCACACTGGTATGTACAAAAAGCCATTTATTTCGGTTGCAGAGTGCAAAAGCATGATTGACTTCATGTTCTCAGTGAAACCCTTACATTTCCAAGTGAGCTGAAGTAGGACTTTCCCAAAAACATGTGTTTGAGTGTCTGTGGTGAAAGGAGCTCTAATTTGTGTATTCAGTGCTGGTGAGTGACACACTCTACACAGGTTAGACAGCGTTCTTAGAGCACCAACATCCTTAAAATTGAAACTGCTACACGATGTGTGTAGCATGCTGAATGAAGGCTTGCCATTTCAAAGAAAGAAGAGGAAACCAAATTCCAGGTAGTGAAACGAACATGCCAGTATGGGAGATGTGCATGTGGACAGTTTCAAGCAGCAGCTCCTTCTGGACACTTGGAAACAGCGCTGTGAAAAAATTTAGTAAGAAGCGGGATTTGGCCAAAGTTGAAAGAACTTCCAAAACGAACCCTAAAGGACTTAGCCAAACAATGAATGTTGCAATAAGCTCCTGCAGGAAAGGTTCTTCAATGACACAACTCCCGAGCAAGTACCTACATTCTGCACAGTACAAAATGCATATGAATTCCTGGCTGGAAACTCACTCCAGAAGGAAGAAATGCGTGTGTTTCTCTCTGAAAGAACACTCAGCCACTATTCTTTTGCTTTCTCCTTCAAAGTCTTTTTAGAAACGTGTGTTTTCACTGCTGGAATACGTTGTGGGATGCATTGTTTCAATCTCTTGCAAGCCTCATGTTCTTTCTTAGACGATGTGGAAAAACAAGGAGTATGTTTCCCAAATCACTTGCAATCCAGAAAAACACACACCGCATCACTCTTGCCCAAACATGCCCTTTCTCCTAATGCGTTGAGAACATTCAAGAAAGCAGAAAGGAAGAGCATTTTGTAGTGAAATTCAGACTGGCATGTACAAAAAGCCATTTCTTTCGGTTGCAGGGTGTAAAAGCATGATGGTCTTCATGTTCTCGATGAAACCCTTACATTTCCAAGTGACCACAATTAGGACTTTCCCAAAAAGATGTGTTTGCGTGTCTGTGGCGAAAGGAGCTCTAAGTTGTGTATTCAGTGCTGGAGTGTGACACACTCTACATAGGTTTAACAGCGTTTTAAGAGCACCAAAATGCTCAAAGCTGAAAATGCTACAAGGTGTGTGTAGGATGCAGAAAGAAGGCAGGTCATTTCAAAGAAAGAATAGGAAACCAAAATCCAGGTAGTGAAATGAGCACAAGGGGGTATGGGAGATGTGCATGTGGACAGTTTCAAGCAGCAGCTCCTTCTGGACACTTGGAAACAGCGATGTAAAAACATTTTGTTCGAAGCGGGATTTGGCCAAAGTAGAAAGACCTTCCAACACCAACCCTAAAGAACTTAGCCAAAGAGAGAATGTTGCAATAAGCTCCTGTAGGAAAGGTGCTTCAATGACACAACCCCCGAGCAGGTAGCTACATTCTGCACAGTACAAAATGCATATGAATTCCAGGCTGGAAACTCATTCCAGAAGGAAGAAATGCGTGTGTTTCTCTCTGAAAGAACACTCAGCCACTATTCTTTTGCTTGCTCCTTCAAAGTCTTTGTAGAAACATGTGTTTTCACTGCTGGAATACGTTGTGGGATGCATTGTTTCAATCTCTTGCAAGCCTCATGTTCTTTCTTAGACGATGTGGAAAAACAAGGAGTATGGTTCCCAAATCACTTGCAATCCAGATGAACACACAGTGCATCACTCTTGCCCAAACATGCTCTTTCTCCTAATGCGTTGAGAACATTCAAGAAAGCAGAAAAGAAGGGCCTTTTGCAGTGAATTTCACACTGGTATGTACAAAAAGCCATTTATTTCGGTTGCAGAGTGCAAAAGCATGATTGACTTCATGTTTTCAATGAAACCCTTACATTTCGAAGTGACCTGAAGTAGGACTTTCACAAAAACATGCGTTTGCGTGTCTGTGGTGAAAGGAATTCTAAGTTGTGTATTCAGTGCTGGAGAGTGACACACTCTACACAGGTTAGACAGCGTTCTTAGAGCACCAACATCCTTAAAATTGAAATTGCTACAAGGTTTGTGTAGCATGCAGAAAGAAGGCTTGTCATTTCAAAGAAAGAAGTGGAAACCAAAATCCACGTACTGAAACGAGCACACCAGTATGGGAGATGTGCATGTGGACACTTTCAAAAAGCAGCTCCCTCTGGGCACTTGGAAACAGCAATGTAAAAACATTTCGTTCGAAGCGGGATTTGGCCAAAGTTGAAAGACCTTCAAACACCAACCCTAAAGAACTTAGCCAAACAATGAATGTTGCAATAAGCTCCTGTAGGAAAGGTGCCTCTGTGACACAACCCCCGAGCAGGTAGCTACATTCTGCACAGTACAAAATGCATATGAATTCCAGGCTGAAAACTCACTCCAGAAGGAAGCAATGCGTGTGTTTCTCTCTGAAAGAACACTCAGCCACTATTCTTTTGCTTGCTCCTTCAAAGTCTTTGTAGAAACGTGTGTTTTCACTGCTGGAATACGTTTTGGGGTGCATTGTTTCAATCTCTTGCAAGCCTCATGTTCTTTCTTACACAATGTGGAAAAACGCGGATTATGTTTCCCAAATCACTTGAAATCCAGGAAAACGCACCCTGCATCACTCGTGCTCAAACACGCTTTTCACCTAATGCATTGAGAACATTCAAGAAAGCAGAAAAGAAGGGCCTTTTGCAGTGAATTTCACACTGGTATGTACAAAAAGCCATTTATTTCGGTTGCAGAGTGCAAAAGCATGATTGACTTCATGTTCTCAGTGAAACCCTTACATTTCCAAGTGAGCTGAAGTAGGACTTTCCCAAAAACATGTGTTTGAGTGTCTGTGGTGAAAGGAGCTCTAATTTGTGTATTCAGTGCTGGTGAGTGACACACTCTACACAGGTTAGACAGCGTTCTTAGAGCACCAACATCCTTAAAATTGAAACTGCTACACGATGTGTGTAGCATGCTGAATGAAGGCTTGCCATTTCAAAGAAAGAAGAGGAAACCAAATTCCAGGTAGTGAAACGAACATGCCAGTATGGGAGATGTGCATGTGGACAGTTTCAAGCAGCAGCTCCTTCTGGACACTTGGAAACAGCGCTGTGAAAAAATTTAGTAAGAAGCGGGATTTGGCCAAAGTTGAAAGAACTTCCAAAACGAACCCTAAAGGACTTAGCCAAACAATGAATGTTGCAATAAGCTCCTGCAGGAAAGGTTCTTCAATGACACAACTCCCGAGCAAGTACCTACATTCTGCACAGTACAAAATGCATATGAATTCCTGGCTGGAAACTCACTCCAGAAGGAAGAAATGCGTGTGTTTCTCTCTGAAAGAACACTCAGCCACTATTCTTTTGCTTTCTCCTTCAAAGTCTTTTTAGAAACGTGTGTTTTCACTGCTGGAATACGTTGTGGGATGCATTGTTTCAATCTCTTGCAAGCCTCATGTTCTTTCTTAGACGATGTGGAAAAACAAGGAGTATGTTTCCCAAATCACTTGCAATCCAGAAAAACACACACCGCATCACTCTTGCCCAAACATGCCCTTTCTCCTAATGCGTTGAGAACATTCAAGAAAGCAGAAAGGAAGAGCATTTTGTAGTGAAATTCAGACTGGCATGTACAAAAAGCCATTTCTTTCGGTTGCAGGGTGTAAAAGCATGATGGTCTTCATGTTCTCGATGAAACCCTTACATTTCCAAGTGACCACAATTAGGACTTTCCCAAAAAGATGTGTTTGCGTGTCTGTGGCGAAAGGAGCTCTAAGTTGTGTATTCAGTGCTGGAGTGTGACACACTCTACATAGGTTTAACAGCGTTTTAAGAGCACCAAAATGCTCAAAGCTGAAAATGCTACAAGGTGTGTGTAGGATGCAGAAAGAAGGCAGGTCATTTCAAAGAAAGAATAGGAAACCAAAATCCAGGTAGTGAAATGAGCACAAGGGGGTATGGGAGATGTGCATGTGGACAGTTTCAAGCAGCAGCTCCTTCTGGACACTTGGAAACAGCGATGTAAAAACATTTTGTTCGAAGCGGGATTTGGCCAAAGTAGAAAGACCTTCCAACACCAACCCTAAAGAACTTAGCCAAAGAGAGAATGTTGCAATAAGCTCCTGTAGGAAAGGTGCTTCAATGACACAACCCCCGAGCAGGTAGCTACATTCTGCACAGTACAAAATGCATATGAATTCCAGGCTGGAAACTCATTCCAGAAGGAAGAAATGCGTGTGTTTCTCTCTGAAAGAACACTCAGCCACTATTCTTTTGCTTGCTCCTTCAAAGTCTTTGTAGAAACATGTGTTTTCACTGCTGGAATACGTTGTGGGATGCATTGTTTCAATCTCTTGCAAGCCTCATGTTCTTTCTTAGACGATGTGGAAAAACAAGGAGTATGTTTCCCAAATCACTTGCAATCCAGATGAACACACAGTGCATCACTCTTGCCCAAACATGCTCTTTCTCCTAATGCGTTGAGAACATTCAAGAAAGCAGAAAAGAAGGGCCTTTTGCAGTGAATTTCACACTGGTATGTACAAAAAGCCATTTATTTCGGTTGCAGAGTGCAAAAGCATGATTGACTTCATGTTTTCAATGAAACCCTTACATTTCGAAGTGACCTGAAGTAGGACTTTCACAAAAACATGCGTTTGCGTGTCTGTGGTGAAAGGAATTCTAAGTTGTGTATTCAGTGCTGGAGAGTGACACACTCTACACAGGTTAGACAGCGTTCTTAGAGCACCAACATCCTTAAAATTGAAATTGCTACAAGGTTTGTGTAGCATGCAGAAAGAAGGCTTGTCATTTCAAAGAAAGAAGTGGAAACCAAAATCCAGGTACTGAAACGAGCACACCAGTATGGGAGATGTGCATGTGGACACTTTCAAAAAGCAGCTCCTTCTGGGCACTTGGAAACAGCAATGTAAAAACATTTCGTTCGAAGCGGGATTTGGCCAAAGTTGAAAGACCTTCAAACACCAACCCTAAAGAACTTAGCCAAACAATGAATGTTGCAATAAGCTCCTGTAGGAAAGGTGCCTCTGTGACACAACCCCCGAGCAGGTAGCTACATTCTGCACAGTACAAAATGCATATGAATTCCAGGCTGAAAACTCACTCCAGAAGGAAGAAATGCGTGTGTTTCTCTCTGAAAGAACACTCAGCCACTATTCTTTTGCTTGCTCCTTCAAAGTCTTTGTAGAAACGTGTGTTTTTACTGCTGGAATACGTTTTGGGGTGCATTGTTTCAATCTCTTGCAAGCCTCATGTTCTTTCTTACACAATGTGGAAAAACGCGGATTATGTTTCCCAAATCACTTGAAATCCAGGAAAACGCACCCTGCATCACTCGGGCTCAAACACGCTTTTCACCTAATGCATTGAGAACATTCAAGAAAGCAGAAAAGAAGGGCCTTTTGCAGTGAATTTCACACTGGTATGTACAAAAAGCCATTTATTTCGGTTGCAGAGTGCAAAAGCATGATTGACTTCATGTTCTCAGTGAAACCCTTACATTTCCAAGTGAGCTGAAGTAGGACTTTCCCAAAAACATGTGTTTGCGTGTCTGTGGTGAAAGGAGCTCTAATTTGTGTATTCAGTGCTGGTGAGTGACACACTCTACACAGGTTAGACAGCGTTCTTAGAGCACCAACATCCTTAAAATTGAAACTGCTACACGATGTGTGTAGCATGCTGAATGAAGGCTTGCCATTTCAAAGAAAGAAGAGGAAACCAAATTCCAGGTAGTGAAACGAACATGCCAGTATGGGAGATGTGCATGTGGACAGTTTCAAGCAGCAGCTCCTTCTGGACACTTGGAAACAGCGCTGTGAAAAAATTTAGTAAGAAGCGGGATTTGGCCAAAGTTGAAAGAACTTCCAAAACGAACCCTAAAGGACTTAGCCAAACAATGAATGTTGCAATAAGCTCCTGCAGGAAAGGTTCTTCAATGACACAACTCCCGAGCAAGTAGCTACATTCTGCACAGTACAAAATGCATATGAATTCCTGGCTGGAAACTCACTCCAGAAGGAAGAAATGCGTGTGTTTCTCTCTGAAAGAACACTCAGCCACTATTCTGTTGCTTTCTCCTTCAAAGTCTTTTTAGAAACGTGTGTTTTCACTGCTGGAATACGTTGTGGGATGCATTGTTTCAATCTCTTGCAAGCCTCATGTTCTTTCTTAGACGATGTGGAAAAACAAGGAGTATGTTTCCCAAATCACTTGCAATCCAGAAAAACACACACCGCATCACTCTTGCCCAAACATGCCCTTTCTCCTAATGCGTTGAGAACATTCAAGAAAGCAGAAAGGAAGAGCATTTTGTAGTGAAATTCAGACTGGCATGTACAAAAAGCCATTTCTTTCGGTTGCAGGGTGTAAAAGCATGATGGTCTTCATGTTCTCGATGAAACCCTTACATTTCCAAGTGACCACAATTAGGACTTTCCCAAAAAGATGTGTTTGCGTGTCTGTGGCGAAAGGAGCTCTAAGTTGTGTATTCAGTGCTGGAGTGTGACACACTCTACATAGGTTTAACAGCGTTTTAAGAGCACCAAAATGCTCAAAGCTGAAAATGCTACAAGGTGTGTGTAGGATGCAGAAAGAAGGCAGGTCATTTCAAAGAAAGAATAGGAAACCAAAATCCAGGTAGTGAAATGAGCACAAGGGGGTATGGGAGATGTGCATGTGGACAGTTTCAAGCAGCAGCTCCTTCTGGACACTTGGAAACAGCGATGTAAAAACATTTTGTTCGAAGCGGGATTTGGCCAAAGTAGAAAGACCTTCCAACACCAACCCTAAAGAACTTAGCCAAAGAGAGAATGTTGCAATAAGCTCCTGTAGGAAAGGTGCTTCAATGACACAACCCCCGAGCAGGTAGCTACATTCTGCACAGTACAAAATGCATATGAATTCCAGGCTGGAAACTCATTCCAGAAGGAAGAAATGCGTGTGTTTCTCTCTGAAAGAACACTCAGCCACTATTCTTTTGCTTGCTCCTTCAAAGTCTTTGTAGAAACATGTGTTTTCACTGCTGGAATACGTTGTGGGATGCATTGTTTCAATCTCTTGCAAGCCTCATGTTCTTTCTTAGACGATGTGGAAAAACAAGGAGTATGTTTCCCAAATCACTTGCAATCCAGATGAACACACAGTGCATCACTCTTGCCCAAACATGCTCTTTCTCCTAATGCGTTGAGAACATTCAAGAAAGCAGAAAAGAAGGGCCTTTTGCAGTGAATTTCACACTGGTATGTACAAAAAGCCATTTATTTCGGTTGCAGAGTGCAAAAGCATGATTGACTTCATGTTTTCAATGAAACCCTTACATTTCGAAGTGACCTGAAGTAGGACTTTCACAAAAACATGCGTTTGCGTGTCTGTGGTGAAAGGAATTCTAAGTTGTGTATTCAGTGCTGGAGAGTGACACACTCTACACAGGTTAGACAGCGTTCTTAGAGCACCAACATCCTTAAAATTGAAATTGCTACAAGGTTTGTGTAGCATGCAGAAAGAAGGCTTGTCATTTCAAAGAAAGAAGTGGAAACCAAAATCCAGGTACTGAAACGAGCACACCAGTATGGGAGATGTGCATGTGGACACTTTCAAAAAGCAGCTCCTTCTGGGCACTTGGAAACAGCAATGTAAAAACATTTCGTTCGAAGCGGGATTTGGCCAAAGTTGAAAGACCTTCAAACACCAACCCTAAAGAACTTAGCCAAACAATGAATGTTGCAATAAGCTCCTGTAGGAAAGGTGCCTCTGTGACACAACCCCCGAGCAGGTAGCTACATTCTGCACAGTACAAAATGCATATGAATTCCAGGCTGAAAACTCACTCCAGAAGGAAGAAATGCGTGTGTTTCTCTCTGAAAGAACACTCAGCCACTATTCTTTTGCTTGCTCCTTCAAAGTCTTTGTAGAAACGTGTGTTTTTACTGCTGGAATACGTTTTGGGGTGCATTGTTTCAATCTCTTGCAAGCCTCATGTTCTTTCTTACACAATGTGGAAAAACGCGGATTATGTTTCCCAAATCACTTGAAATCCAGGAAAACGCACCCTGCATCACTCGGGCTCAAACACGCTTTTCACCTAATGCATTGAGAACATTCAAGAAAGCAGAAAAGAAGGGCCTTTTGCAGTGAATTTCACACTGGTATGTACAAAAAGCCATTTATTTCGGTTGCAGAGTGCAAAAGCATGATTGACTTCATGTTCTCAGTGAAACCCTTACATTTCCAAGTGAGCTGAAGTAGGACTTTCCCAAAAACATGTGTTTGCGTGTCTGTGGTGAAAGGAGCTCTAATTTGTGTATTCAGTGCTGGTGAGTGACACACTCTACACAGGTTAGACAGCGTTCTTAGAGCACCAACATCCTTAAAATTGAAACTGCTACACGATGTGTGTAGCATGCTGAATGAAGGCTTGCCATTTCAAAGAAAGAAGAGGAAACCAAATTCCAGGTAGTGAAACGAACATGCCAGTATGGGAGATGTGCATGTGGACAGTTTCAAGCAGCAGCTCCTTCTGGACACTTGGAAACAGCGCTGTGAAAAAATTTAGTAAGAAGCGGGATTTGGCCAAAGTTGAAAGAACTTCCAAAACGAACCCTAAAGGACTTAGCCAAACAATGAATGTTGCAATAAGCTCCTGCAGGAAAGGTTCTTCAATGACACAACTCCCGAGCAAGTAGCTACATTCTGCACAGTACAAAATGCATATGAATTCCTGGCTGGAAACTCACTCCAGAAGGAAGAAATGCGTGTGTTTCTCTCTGAAAGAACACTCAGCCACTATTCTGTTGCTTTCTCCTTCAAAGTCTTTTTAGAAACGTGTGTTTTCACTGCTGGAATACGTTGTGGGATGCATTGTTTCAATCTCTTGCAAGCCTCATGTTCTTTCTTAGACGATGTGGAAAAACAAGGAGTATGTTTCCCAAATCACTTGCAATCCAGAAAAGCACACACCGCATCACTCTTGCCCAAACATGCCCTTTCTCCTAATGCGTTGAGAACATTCAAGAAAGCAGAAAGGAAGAGCATTTTGTAGTGAAATTCAGACTGGCATGTACAAAAAGCCATTTCTTTCGGTTGCAGGGTGTAAAAGCATGATGGTCTTCATGTTCTCGATGAAACCCTTACATTTCCAAGTGACCACAATTAGGACTTTCCCAAAAAGATGTGTTTGCGTGTCTGTGGCGAAAGGAGCTCTAAGTTGTGTATTCAGTGCTGGAGTGTGACACACTCTACATAGGTTTAACAGCGTTTTAAGAGCACCAAAATGCTCAAAGCTGAAAATGCTACAAGGTGTGTGTAGGATGCAGAAAGAAGGCAGGTCATTTCAAAGAAAGAATAGGAAACCAAAATCCAGGTAGTGAAATGAGCACAAGGGGGTATGGGAGATGTGCATGTGGACAGTTTCAAGCAGCAGCTCCTTCTGGACACTTGGAAACAGCGATGTAAAAACATTTTGTTCGAAGCGGGATTTGGCCAAAGTAGAAAGACCTTCCAACACCAACCCTAAAGAACTTAGCCAAAGAGAGAATGTTGCAATAAGCTCCTGTAGGAAAGGTGCTTCAATGACACAACCCCCGAGCAGGTAGCTACATTCTGCACAGTACAAAATGCATATGAATTCCAGGCTGGAAACTCATTCCAGAAGGAAGAAATGCGTGTGTTTCTCTCTGAAAGAACACTCAGCCACTATTCTTTTGCTTGCTCCTTCAAAGTCTTTGTAGAAACATGTGTTTTCACTGCTGGAATACGTTGTGGGATGCATTGTTTCAATCTCTTGCAAGCCTCATGTTCTTTCTTAGACGATGTGGAAAAACAAGGAGTATGGTTCCCAAATCACTTGCAACCCAGATGAACACACAGTGCATCACTCTTGCCCAAACATGCTCTTTCTCCTAATGCGTTGAGAACATTCAAGAAAGCAGAAAAGAAGGGCCTTTTGCAGTGAATTTCACACTGGTATGTACAAAAAGCCATTTATTTCGGTTGCAGAGTGCAAAAGCATGATTGACTTCATGTTTTCAATGAAACCCTTACATTTCGAAGTGACCTGAAGTAGGACTTTCACAAAAACATGCGTTTGCGTGTCTGTGGTGAAAGGAATTCTAAGTTGTGTATTCAGTGCTGGAGAGTGACACACTCTACACAGGTTAGACAGCGTTCTTAGAGCACCAACATCCTTAAAATTGAAATTGCTACAAGGTTTGTGTAGCATGCAGAAAGAAGGCTTGTCATTTCAAAGAAAGAAGTGGAAACCAAAATCCAGGTACTGAAACGAGCACACCAGTATGGGAGATGTGCATGTGGACACTTTCAAAAAGCAGCTCCTTCTGGGCACTTGGAAACAGCAATGTAAAAACATTTCGTTCGAAGCGGGATTTGGCCAAAGTTGAAAGACCTTCAAACACCAACCCTAAAGAACTTAGCCAAACAATGAATGTTGCAATAAGCTCCTGTAGGAAAGGTGCCTCTGTGACACAACCCCCGAGCAGGTAGCTACATTCTGCACAGTACAAAATGCATATGAATTCCAGGCTGAAAACTCACTCCAGATGGAAGAAATGCGTGTGTTTCTCTCTGAAAGAACACTCAGCCACTATTCTTTTGCTTGCTCCTTCAAAGTCTTTGTAGAAACGTGTGTTTTTACTGCTGGAATACGTTTTGGGGTGCATTGTTTCAATCTCTTGCAAGCCTCATGTTCTTTCTTACACAATGTGGAAAAACGCGGATTATGTTTCCCAAATCACTTGAAATCCAGGAAAACGCACCCTGCATCACTCGTGCTCAAACACGCTTTTCACCTAATGCATTGAGAACATTCAAGAAAGCAGAAAAGAAGGGCCTTTTGCAGTGAATTTCACACTGGTATGTACAAAAAGCCATTTATTTCGGTTGCAGAGTGCAAAAGCATGATTGACTTCATGTTCTCAGTGAAACCCTTACATTTCCAAGTGAGCTGAAGTAGGACTTTCCCAAAAACATGTGTTTGCGTGTCTGTGGTGAAAGGAGCTCTAATTTGTGTATTCAGTGCTGGTGAGTGACACACTCTACACAGGTTAGACAGCGTTCTTAGAGCACCAACATCCTTAAAATTGAAACTGCTACACGATGTGTGTAGCATGCTGAATGAAGGCTTGCCATTTCAAAGAAAGAAGAGGAAACCAAATTCCAGGTAGTGAAACGAACATGCCAGTATGGGAGATGTGCATGTGGACAGTTTCAAGCAGCAGCTCCTTCTGGACACTTGGAAACAGCGCTGTGAAAAAATTTAGTAAGAAGCGGGATTTGGCCAAAGTTGAAAGAACTTCCAAAACGAACCCTAAAGGACTTAGCCAAACAATGAATGTTGCAATAAGCTCCTGCAGGAAAGGTTCTTCAATGACACAACTCCCGAGCAAGTAGCTACATTCTGCACAGTACAAAATGCATATGAATTCCTGGCTGGAAACTCACTCCAGAAGGAAGAAATGCGTGTGTTTCTCTCTGAAAGAACACTCAGCCACTATTCTGTTGCTTTCTCCTTCAAAGTCTTTTTAGAAACGTGTGTTTTCACTGCTGGAATACGTTGTGGGATGCATTGTTTCAATCTCTTGCAAGCCTCATGTTCTTTCTTAGACGATGTGGAAAAACAAGGAGTATGTTTCCCAAATCACTTGCAATCCAGAAAAGCACACACCGCATCACTCTTGCCCAAACATGCCCTTTCTCCTAATGCGTTGAGAACATTCAAGAAAGCAGAAAGGAAGAGCATTTTGTAGTGAAATTCAGACTGGCATGTACAAAAAGCCATTTCTTTCGGTTGCAGGGTGTAAAAGCATGATGGTCTTCATGTTCTCGATGAAACCCTTACATTTCCAAGTGACCACAATTAGGACTTTCCCAAAAAGATGTGTTTGCGTGTCTGTGGCGAAAGGAGCTCTAAGTTGTGTATTCAGTGCTGGAGTGTGACACACTCTACATAGGTTTAACAGCGTTTTAAGAGCACCAAAATGCTCAAAGCTGAAAATGCTACAAGGTGTGTGTAGGATGCAGAAAGAAGGCAGGTCATTTCAAAGAAAGAATAGGAAACCAAAATCCAGGTAGTGAAATGAGCACAAGGGGGTATGGGAGATGTGCATGTGGACAGTTTCAAGCAGCAGCTCCTTCTGGACACTTGGAAACAGCGATGTAAAAACATTTTGTTCGAAGCGGGATTTGGCCAAAGTAGAAAGACCTTCCAACACCAACCCTAAAGAACTTAGCCAAAGAGAGAATGTTGCAATAAGCTCCTGTAGGAAAGGTGCTTCAATGACACAACCCCCGAGCAGGTAGCTACATTCTGCACAGTACAAAATGCATATGAATTCCAGGCTGGAAACTCATTCCAGAAGGAAGAAATGCGTGTGTTTCTCTCTGAAAGAACACTCAGCCACTATTCTTTTGCTTGCTCCTTCAAAGTCTTTGTAGAAACATGTGTTTTCACTGCTGGAATACGTTGTGGGATGCATTGTTTCAATCTCTTGCAAGCCTCATGTTCTTTCTTAGACGATGTGGAAAAACAAGGAGTATGTTTCCCAAATCACTTGCAATCCAGATGAACACACAGTGCATCACTCTTGCCCAAACATGCTCTTTCTCCTAATGCGTTGAGAACATTCAAGAAAGCAGAAAAGAAGGGCCTTTTGCAGTGAATTTCACACTGGTATGTACAAAAAGCCATTTATTTCGGTTGCAGAGTGCAAAAGCATGATTGACTTCATGTTTTCAATGAAACCCTTACATTTCGAAGTGACCTGAAGTAGGACTTTCACAAAAACATGCGTTTGCGTGTCTGTGGTGAAAGGAATTCTAAGTTGTGTATTCAGTGCTGGAGAGTGACACACTCTACACAGGTTAGACAGCGTTCTTAGAGCACCAACATCCTTAAAATTGAAATTGCTACAAGGTTTGTGTAGCATGCAGAAAGAAGGCTTGTCATTTCAAAGAAAGAAGTGGAAACCAAAATCCACGTACTGAAACGAGCACACCAGTATGGGAGATGTGCATGTGGACACTTTCAAAAAGCAGCTCCCTCTGGGCACTTGGAAACAGCAATGTAAAAACATTTCGTTCGAAGCGGGATTTGGCCAAAGTTGAAAGACCTTCAAACACCAACCCTAAAGAACTTAGCCAAACAATGAATGTTGCAATAAGCTCCTGTAGGAAAGGTGCCTCTGTGACACAACCCCCGAGCAGGTAGCTACATTCTGCACAGTACAAAATGCATATGAATTCCAGGCTGAAAACTCACTCCAGAAGGAAGCAATGCGTGTGTTTCTCTCTGAAAGAACACTCAGCCACTATTCTTTTGCTTGCTCCTTCAAAGTCTTTGTAGAAACGTGTGTTTTCACTGCTGGAATACGTTTTGGGGTGCATTGTTTCAATCTCTTGCAAGCCTCATGTTCTTTCTTACACAATGTGGAAAAACGCGGATTATGTTTCCCAAATCACTTGAAATCCAGGAAAACGCACCCTGCATCACTGGTGCTCAAACACGCTTTTCACCTAATGCATTGAGAACATTCAAGAAAGCAGAAAAGAAGGGCCTTTTGCAGTGAATTTCACACTGGTATGTACAAAAAGCCATTTATTTCGGTTGCAGAGTGCAAAAGCATGATTGACTTCATGTTCTCAGTGAAACCCTTACATTTCCAAGTGAGCTGAAGTAGGACTTTCCCAAAAACATGTGTTTGCGTGTCTGTGGTGAAAGGAGCTCTAATTTGTGTATTCAGTGCTGGTGAGTGACACACTCTACACAGGTTAGACAGCGTTCTTAGAGCACCAACATCCTTAAAATTGAAACTGCTACACGATGTGTGTAGCATGCTGAATGAAGGCTTGCCATTTCAAAGAAAGAAGAGGAAACCAAATTCCAGGTAGTGAAACAAACATGCCAGTATGGGAGATGTGCATGTGGACAGTTTCAAGCAGCAGCTCCTTCTGGACACTTGGAAACAGCGCTGTGAAAAAATTTAGTAAGAAGCGGGATTTGGCCAAAGTTGAAAGAACTTCCAAAACGAACCCTAAAGGACTTAGCCAAACAATGAATGTTGCAATAAGCTCCTGCAGGAAAGGTTCTTCAATGACACAACTCCCGAGCAAGTAGCTACATTCTGCACAGTACAAAATGCATATGAATTCCTGTCTGGAAACTCACTCCAGAAGGAAGAAATGCGTGTGTTTCTCTCTGAAAGAACACTCAGCCACTATTCTTTTGCTTTCTCCTTCAAAGTCTTTTTAGAAACGTGTGTTTTCACTGCTGGAATACGTTGTGGGATGCATTGTTTCAATCTCTTGCAAGCCTCATGTTCTTTCTTAGACGATGTGGAAAAACAAGGAGTATGTTTCCCAAATCACTTGCAATCCAGAAAAACACACACCGCATCACTCTTGCCCAAACATGCCCTTTCTCCTAATGCGTTGAGAACATTCAAGAAAGCAGAAAGGAAGAGCATTTTGTAGTGAAATTCAGACTGGCATGTACAAAAAGCCATTTCTTTCGGTTGCAGGGTGTAAAAGCATGATGGTCTTCATGTTCTCGATGAAACCCTTACATTTCCAAGTGACCACAATTAGGACTTTCCCAAAAAGATGTGTTTGCGTGTCTGTGGCGAAAGGAGCTCTAAGTTGTGTATTCAGTGCTGGAGTGTGACACACTCTACATAGGTTTAACAGCGTTTTAAGAGCACCAAAATGCTCAAAGCTGAAAATGCTACAAGGTGTGTGTAGGATGCAGAAAGAAGGCAGGTCATTTCAAAGAAAGAATAGGAAACCAAAATCCAGGTAGTGAAATGAGCACAAGGGGGTATGGGAGATGTGCATGTGGACAGTTTCAAGCAGCAGCTCCTTCTGGACACTTGGAAACAGCGATGTAAAAACATTTTGTTCGAAGCGGGATTTGGCCAAAGTAGAAAGACCTTCCAACACCAACCCTAAAGAACTTAGCCAAAGAGAGAATGTTGCAATAAGCTCCTGTAGGAAAGGTGCTTCAATGACACAACCCCCGAGCAGGTAGCTACATTCTGCACAGTACAAAATGCATATGAATTCCAGGCTGGAAACTCATTCCAGAAGGAAGAAATGCGTGTGTTTCTCTCTGAAAGAACACTCAGCCACTATTCTTTTGCTTGCTCCTTCAAAGTCTTTGTAGAAACATGTGTTTTCACTGCTGGAATACGTTGTGGGATGCATTGTTTCAATCTCTTGCAAGCCTCATGTTCTTTCTTAGACGATGTGGAAAAACAAGGAGTATGTTTCCCAAATCACTTGCAATCCAGATGAACACACAGTGCATCACTCTTGCCCAAACATGCTCTTTCTCCTAATGCGTTGAGAACATTCAAGAAAGCAGAAAAGAAGGGCCTTTTGCAGTGAATTTCACACTGGTATGTACAAAAAGCCATTTATTTCGGTTGCAGAGTGCAAAAGCATGATTGACTTCATGTTTTCAATGAAACCCTTACATTTCGAAGTGACCTGACGTAGGACTTTCACAAAAACATGCGTTTGCGTGTCTGTGGTGAAAGGAATTCTAAGTTGTGTATTCAGTGCTGGAGAGTGACACACTCTACACAGGTTAGACAGCGTTCTTAGAGCACCAACATCCTTCAAATTGAAATTGCTACAAGGTTTGTGTAGCATGCAGAAAGAAGGCTTGTCATTTCAAAGAAAGAAGTGGAAACCAAAATCCACGTACTGAAACGAGCACACCAGTATGGGAGATGTGCATGTGGACACTTTCAAAAAGCAGCTCCCTCTGGGCACTTGGAAACAGCAATGTAAAAACATTTCGTTCGAAGCGGGATTTGGCCAAAGTTGAAAGACCTTCAAACACCAACCCTAAAGAACTTAGCCAAACAATGAATGTTGCAATAAGCTCCTGTAGGAAAGGTGCCTCTGTGACACAACCCCGGAGCAGGTAGCTACATTCTGCACAGTACAAAATGCATATGAATTCCAGGCTGAAAACTCACTCCAGAAGGAAGCAATGCGTGTGTTTCTCTCTGAAAGAACACTCAGCCACTATTCTTTTGCTTGCTCCTTCAAAGTCTTTGTAGAAACGTGTGTTTTCACTGCTGGAATACGTTTTGGGGTGCATTGTTTCAATCTCTTGCAAGCCTCATGTTCTTTCTTACACAATGTGGAAAAACGCGGATTATGTTTCCCAAATCACTTGAAATCCAGGAAAACGCACCCTGCATCACTCGTGCTCAAACACGCTTTTCACCTAATGCATTGAGAACATTCAAGAAAGCAGAAAAGAAGGGCCTTTTGCAGTGAATTTCACACTGGTATGTACAAAAAGCCATTTATTTCGGTTGCAGAGTGCAAAAGCATGATTGACTTCATGTTCTCAGTGAAACCCTTACATTTCCAAGTGAGCTGAAGTAGGACTTTCCCAAAAACATGTGTTTGCGTGTCTGTGGTGAAAGGAGCTCTAATTTGTGTATTCAGTGCTGGTGAGTGACACACTCTACACAGGTTAGACAGCGTTCTTAGAGCACCAACATCCTTAAAATTGAAACTGCTACACGATGTGTGTAGCATGCTGAATGAAGGCTTGCCATTTCAAAGAAAGAAGAGGAAACCAAATTCCAGGTAGTGAAACGAACATGCCAGTATGGGAGATGTGCATGTGGACAGTTTCAAGCAGCAGCTCCTTCTGGACACTTGGAAACAGCGCTGTGAAAAAATTTAGTAAGAAGCGGGATTTGGCCAAAGTTGAAAGAACTTCCAAAACGAACCCTAAAGGACTTAGCCAAACAATGAATGTTGCAATAAGCTCCTGCAGGAAAGGTTCTTCAATGACACAACTCCCGAGCAAGTAGCTACATTCTGCACAGTACAAAATGCATATGAATTCCTGTCTGGAAACTCACTCCAGAAGGAAGAAATGCGTGTGTTTCTCTCTGAAAGAACACTCAGCCACTATTCTTTTGCTTTCTCCTTCAAAGTCTTTTTAGAAACGTGTGTTTTCACTGCTGGAATACGTTGTGGGATGCATTGTTTCAATCTCTTGCAAGCCTCATGTTCTTTCTTAGACGATGTGGAAAAACAAGGAGTATGTTTCCCAAATCACTTGCAATCCAGAAAAACACACACCGCATCACTCTTGCCCAAACATGCCCTTTCTCCTAATGCGTTGAGAACATTCAAGAAAGCAGAAAGGAAGAGCATTTTGTAGTGAAATTCAGACTGGCATGTACAAAAAGCCATTTCTTTCGGTTGCAGGGTGTAAAAGCATGATGGTCTTCATGTTCTCGATGAAACCCTTACATTTCCAAGTGACCACAATTAGGACTTTCCCAAAAAGATGTGTTTGCGTGTCTGTGGCGAAAGGAGCTCTAAGTTGTGTATTCAGTGCTGGAGTGTGACACACTCTACATAGGTTTAACAGCGTTTTAAGAGCACCAAAATGCTCAAAGCTGAAAATGCTACAAGGTGTGTGTAGGATGCAGAAAGAAGGCAGGTCATTTCAAAGAAAGAATAGGAAACCAAAATCCAGGTAGTGAAATGAGCACAAGGGGGTATGGGAGATGTGCATGTGGACAGTTTCAAGCAGCAGCTCCTTCTGGACACTTGGAAACAGCGATGTAAAAACATTTTGTTCGAAGCGGGATTTGGCCAAAGTAGAAAGACCTTCCAACACCAACCCTAAAGAACTTAGCCAAAGAGAGAATGTTGCAATAAGCTCCTGTAGGAAAGGTGCTTCAATGACACAACCCCCGAGCAGGTAGCTACATTCTGCACAGTACAAAATGCATATGAATTCCAGGCTGGAAACTCATTCCAGAAGGAAGAAATGCGTGTGTTTCTCTCTGAAAGAACACTCAGCCACTATTCTTTTGCTTGCTCTTTCAAAGTCTTTGTAGAAACATGTGTTTTCACTGCTGGAATACGTTGTGGGATGCATTGTTTCAATCTCTTGCAAGCCTCATGTTCTTTCTTAGACGATGTGGAAAAACAAGGAGTATGGTTCCCAAATCACTTGCAACCCAGATGAACACACAGTGCATCACTCTTGCCCAAACATGCTCTTTCTCCTAATGCGTTGAGAACATTCAAGAAAGCAGAAAAGAAGGGCCTTTTGCAGTGAATTTCACACTGGTATGTACAAAAAGCCATTTATTTCGGTTGCAGAGTGCAAAAGCATGATTGACTTCATGTTTTCAATGAAACCCTTACATTTCGAAGTGACCTGAAGTAGGACTTTCACAAAAACATGCGTTTGCGTGTCTGTGGTGAAAGGAATTCTAAGTTGTGTATTCAGTGCTGGAGAGTGACACACTCTACACAGGTTAGACAGCGTTCTTAGAGCACCAACATCCTTAAAATTGAAATTGCTACAAGGTTTGTGTAGCATGCAGAAAGAAGGCTTGTCATTTCAAAGAAAGAAGTGGAAACCAAAATCCAGGTACTGAAACGAGCACACCAGTATGGGAGATGTGCATGTGGACACTTTCAAAAAGCAGCTCCTTCTGGGCACTTGGAAACAGCAATGTAAAAACATTTCGTTCGAAGCGGGATTTGGCCAAAGTTGAAAGACCTTCAAACACCAACCCTAAAGAACTTAGCCAAACAATGAATGTTGCAATAAGCTCCTGTAGGAAAGGTGCCTCTGTGACACAACCCCCGAGCAGGTAGCTACATTCTGCACAGTACAAAATGCATATGAATTCCAGGCTGAAAACTCACTCCAGATGGAAGAAATGCGTGTGTTTCTCTCTGAAAGAACACTCAGCCACTATTCTTTTGCTTGCTCCTTCAAAGTCTTTGTAGAAACGTGTGTTTTTACTGCTGGAATACGTTTTGGGGTGCATTGTTTCAATCTCTTGCAAGCCTCATGTTCTTTCTTACACAATGTGGAAAAACGCGGATTATGTTTCCCAAATCACTTGAAATCCAAGAAAACGCACCCTGCATCACTCGTGCTCAAACACGCTTTTCACCTAATGCATTGAGAACATTCAAGAAAGCAGAAAAGAAGGGCCTTTTGCAGTGAATTTCACACTGGTATGTACAAAAAGCCATTTATTTCGGTTGCAGAGTGCAAAAGCATGATTGACTTCATGTTCTCAGTGAAACCCTTACATTTCCAAGTGAGCTGAAGTAGGACTTTCCCAAAAACATGTGTTTGCGTGTCTGTGGTGAAAGGAGCTCTAATTTGTGTATTCAGTGCTGGTGAGTGACACACTCTACACAGGTTAGACAGCGTTCTTAGAGCACCAACATCCTTAAAATTGAAACTGCTACACGATGTGTGTAGCATGCTGAATGAAGGCTTGCCATTTCAAAGAAAGAAGAGGAAACCAAATTCCAGGTAGTGAAACGAACATGCCAGTATGGGAGATGTGCATGTGGACAGTTTCAAGCAGCAGCTCCTTCTGGACACTTGGAAACAGCGCTGTGAAAAAATTTAGTAAGAAGCGGGATTTGGCCAAAGTTGAAAGAACTTCCAAAACGAACCCTAAAGGACTTAGCCAAACAATGAATGTTGCAATAAGCTCCTGCAGGAAAGGTTCTTCAATGACACAACTCCCGAGCAAGTAGCTACATTCTGCACAGTACAAAATGCATATGAATTCCTGGCTGGAAACTCACTCCAGAAGGAAGAAATGCGTGTGTTTCTCTCTGAAAGAACACTCAGCCACTATTCTGTTGCTTTCTCCTTCAAAGTCTTTTTAGAAACGTGTGTTTTCACTGCTGGAATACGTTGTGGGATGCATTGTTTCAATCTCTTGCAAGCCTCATGTTCTTTCTTAGACGATGTGGAAAAACAAGGAGTATGTTTCCCAAATCACTTGCAATCCAGAAAAGCACACACCGCATCACTCTTGCCCAAACATGCCCTTTCTCCTAATGCGTTGAGAACATTCAAGAAAGCAGAAAGGAAGAGCATTTTGTAGTGAAATTCAGACTGGCATGTACAAAAAGCCATTTCTTTCGGTTGCAGGGTGTAAAAGCATGATGGTCTTCATGTTCTCGATGAAACCCTTACATTTCCAAGTGACCACAATTAGGACTTTCCCAAAAAGATGTGTTTGCGTGTCTGTGGCGAAAGGAGCTCTAAGTTGTGTATTCAGTGCTGGAGTGTGACACACTCTACATAGGTTTAACAGCGTTTTAAGAGCACCAAAATGCTCAAAGCTGAAAATGCTACAAGGTGTGTGTAGGATGCAGAAAGAAGGCAGGTCATTTCAAAGAAAGAATAGGAAACCAAAATCCAGGTAGTGAAATGAGCACAAGGGGGTATGGGAGATGTGCATGTGGACAGTTTCAAGCAGCAGCTCCTTCTGGACACTTGGAAACAGCGATGTAAAAACATTTTGTTCGAAGCGGGATTTGGCCAAAGTAGAAAGACCTTCCAACACCAACCCTAAAGAACTTAGCCAAAGAGAGAATGTTGCAATAAGCTCCTGTAGGAAAGGTGCTTCAATGACACAACCCCCGAGCAGGTAGCTACATTCTGCACAGTACAAAATGCATATGAATTCCAGGCTGGAAACTCATTCCAGAAGGAAGAAATGCGTGTGTTTCTCTCTGAAAGAACACTCAGCCACTATTCTTTTGCTTGCTCCTTCAAAGTCTTTGTAGAAACATGTGTTTTCACTGCTGGAATACGTTGTGGGATGCATTGTTTCAATCTCTTGCAAGCCTCATGTTCTTTCTTAGACGATGTGGAAAAACAAGGAGTATGTTTCCCAAATCACTTGCAATCCAGATGAACACACAGTGCATCACTCTTGCCCAAACATGCTCTTTCTCCTAATGCGTTGAGAACATTCAAGAAAGCAGAAAAGAAGGGCCTTTTGCAGTGAATTTCACACTGGTATGTACAAAAAGCCATTTATTTCGGTTGCAGAGTGCAAAAGCATGATTGACTTCATGTTTTCAATGAAACCCTTACATTTCGAAGTGACCTGACGTAGGACTTTCACAAAAACATGCGTTTGCGTGTCTGTGGTGAAAGGAATTCTAAGTTGTGTATTCAGTGCTGGAGAGTGACACACTCTACACAGGTTAGACAGCGTTCTTAGAGCACCAACATCCTTAAAATTGAAATTGCTACAAGGTTTGTGTAGCATGCAGAAAGAAGGCTTGTCATTTCAAAGAAAGAAGTGGAAACCAAAATCCACGTACTGAAACGAGCACACCAGTATGGGAGATGTGCATGTGGACACTTTCAAAAAGCAGCTCCCTCTGGGCACTTGGAAACAGCAATGTAAAAACATTTCGTTCGAAGCGGGATTTGGCCAAAGTTGAAAGACCTTCAAACACCAACCCTAAAGAACTTAGCCAAACAATGAATGTTGCAATAAGCTCCTGTAGGAAAGGTGCCTCTGTGACACAACCCCCGAGCAGGTAGCTACATTCTGCACAGTACAAAATGCATATGAATTCCAGGCTGAAAACTCACTCCAGAAGGAAGCAATGCGTGTGTTTCTCTCTGAAAGAACACTCAGCCACTATTCTTTTGCTTGCTCCTTCAAAGTCTTTGTAGAAACGTGTGTTTTCACTGCTGGAATACGTTTTGGGGTGCATTGTTTCAATCTCTTGCAAGCCTCATGTTCTTTCTTACACAATGTGGAAAAACGCGGATTATGTTTCCCAAATCACTTGAAATCCAGGAAAACGCACCCTGCATCACTCGTGCTCAAACACGCTTTTCACCTAATGCATTGAGAACATTCAAGAAAGCAGAAAAGAAGGGCCTTTTGCAGTGAATTTCACACTGGTATGTACAAAAAGCCATTTATTTCGGTTGCAGAGTGCAAAAGCATGATTGACTTCATGTTCTCAGTGAAACCCTTACATTTCCAAGTGAGCTGAAGTAGGACTTTCCCAAAAACATGTGTTTGCGTGTCTGTGGTGAAAGGAGCTCTAATTTGTGTATTCAGTGCTGGTGAGTGACACACTCTACACAGGTTAGACAGCGTTCTTAGAGCACCAACATCCTTAAAATTGAAACTGCTACACGATGTGTGTAGCATGCTGAATGAAGGCTTGCCATTTCAAAGAAAGAAGAGGAAACCAAATTCCAGGTAGTGAAACGAACATGCCAGTATGGGAGATGTGCATGTGGACAGTTTCAAGCAGCAGCTCCTTCTGGACACTTGGAAACAGCGCTGTGAAAAAATTTAGTAAGAAGCGGGATTTGGCCAAAGTTGAAAGAACTTCCAAAACGAACCCTAAAGGACTTAGCCAAACAATGAATGTTGCAATAAGCTCCTGCAGGAAAGGTTCTTCAATGACACAACTCCCGAGCAAGTAGCTACATTCTGCACAGTACAAAATGCATATGAATTCCTGGCTGGAAACTCACTCCAGAAGGAAGAAATGCGTGTGTTTCTCTCTGAAAGAACACTCAGCCACTATTCTGTTGCTTTCTCCTTCAAAGTCTTTTTAGAAACGTGTGTTTTCACTGCTGGAATACGTTGTGGGATGCATTGTTTCAATCTCTTGCAAGCCTCATGTTCTTTCTTAGACGATGTGGAAAAACAAGGAGTATGTTTCCCAAATCACTTGCAATCCAGAAAAGCACACACCGCATCACTCTTGCCCAAACATGCCCTTTCTCCTAATGCGTTGAGAACATTCAAGAAAGCAGAAAGGAAGAGCATTTTGTAGTGAAATTCAGACTGGCATGTACAAAAAGCCATTTCTTTCGGTTGCAGGGTGTAAAAGCATGATGGTCTTCATGTTCTCGATGAAACCCTTACATTTCCAAGTGACCACAATTAGGACTTTCCCAAAAAGATGTGTTTGCGTGTCTGTGGCGAAAGGAGCTCTAAGTTGTGTATTCAGTGCTGGAGTGTGACACACTCTACATAGGTTTAACAGCGTTTTAAGAGCACCAAAATGCTCAAAGCTGAAAATGCTACAAGGTGTGTGTAGGATGCAGAAAGAAGGCAGGTCATTTCAAAGAAAGAATAGGAAACCAAAATCCAGGTAGTGAAATGAGCACAAGGGGGTATGGGAGATGTGCATGTGGACAGTTTCAAGCAGCAGCTCCTTCTGGACACTTGGAAACAGCGATGTAAAAACATTTTGTTCGAAGCGGGATTTGGCCAAAGTAGAAAGACCTTCCAACACCAACCCTAAAGAACTTAGCCAAAGAGAGAATGTTGCAATAAGCTCCTGTAGGAAAGGTGCTTCAATGACACAACCCCCGAGCAGGTAGCTACATTCTGCACAGTACAAAATGCATATGAATTCCAGGCTGGAAACTCATTCCAGAAGGAAGAAATGCGTGTGTTTCTCTCTGAAAGAACACTCAGCCACTATTCTTTTGCTTGCTCCTTCAAAGTCTTTGTAGAAACATGTGTTTTCACTGCTGGAATACGTTGTGGGATGCATTGTTTCAATCTCTTGCAAGCCTCATGTTCTTTCTTAGACGATGTGGAAAAACAAGGAGTATGGTTCCCAAATCACTTGCAACCCAGATGAACACACAGTGCATCACTCTTGCCCAAACATGCTCTTTCTCCTAATGCGTTGAGAACATTCAAGAAAGCAGAAAAGAAGGGCCTTTTGCAGTGAATTTCACACTGGTATGTACAAAAAGCCATTTATTTCGGTTGCAGAGTGCAAAAGCATGATTGACTTCATGTTTTCAATGAAACCCTTACATTTCGAAGTGACCTGAAGTAGGACTTTCACAAAAACATGCGTTTGCGTGTCTGTGGTGAAAGGAATTCTAAGTTGTGTATTCAGTGCTGGAGAGTGACACACTCTACACAGGTTAGACAGCGTTCTTAGAGCACCAACATCCTTAAAATTGAAATTGCTACAAGGTTTGTGTAGCATGCAGAAAGAAGGCTTGTCATTTCAAAGAAAGAAGTGGAAACCAAAATCCAGGTACTGAAACGAGCACACCAGTATGGGAGATGTGCATGTGGACACTTTCAAAAAGCAGCTCCCTCTGGGCACTTGGAAACAGCAATGTAAAAACATTTCGTTCGAAGCGGGATTTGGCCAAAGTTGAAAGACCTTCAAACACCAACCCTAAAGAACTTAGCCAAACAATGAATGTTGCAATAAGCTCCTGTAGGAAAGGTGCCTCTGTGACACAACCCCCGAGCAGGTAGCTACATTCTGCACAGTACAAAATGCATATGAATTCCAGGCTGAAAACTCACTCCAGATGGAAGAAATGCGTGTGTTTCTCTCTGAAAGAACACTCAGCCACTATTCTTTTGCTTGCTCCTTCAAAGTCTTTGTAGAAACGTGTGTTTTTACTGCTGGAATACGTTTTGGGGTGCATTGTTTCAATCTCTTGCAAGCCTCATGTTCTTTCTTACACAATGTGGAAAAACGCGGATTATGTTTCCCAAATCACTTGAAATCCAGGAAAACGCACCCTGCATCACTCGTGCTCAAACACGCTTTTCACCTAATGCATTGAGAACATTCAAGAAAGCAGAAAAGAAGGGCCTTTTGCAGTGAATTTCACACTGGTATGTACAAAAAGCCATTTATTTCGGTTGCAGAGTGCAAAAGCATGATTGACTTCATGTTCTCAGTGAAACCCTTACATTTCCAAGTGAGCTGAAGTAGGACTTTCCCAAAAACATGTGTTTGCGTGTCTGTGGTGAAAGGAGCTCTAATTTGTGTATTCAGTGCTGGTGAGTGACACACTCTACACAGGTTAGACAGCGTTCTTAGAGCACCAACATCCTTAAAATTGAAACTGCTACACGATGTGTGTAGCATGCTGAATGAAGGCTTGCCATTTCAAAGAAAGAAGAGGAAACCAAATTCCAGGTAGTGAAACGAACATGCCAGTATGGGAGATGTGCATGTGGACAGTTTCAAGCAGCAGCTCCTTCTGGACACTTGGAAACAGCGCTGTGAAAAAATTTAGTAAGAAGCGGGATTTGGCCAAAGTTGAAAGAACTTCCAAAACGAACCCTAAAGGACTTAGCCAAACAATGAATGTTGCAATAAGCTCCTGCAGGAAAGGTTCTTCAATGACACAACTCCCGAGCAAGTAGCTACATTCTGCACAGTACAAAATGCATATGAATTCCTGGCTGGAAACTCACTCCAGAAGGAAGAAATGCGTGTGTTTCTCTCTGAAAGAACACTCAGCCACTATTCTGTTGCTTTCTCCTTCAAAGTCTTTTTAGAAACGTGTGTTTTCACTGCTGGAATACGTTGTGGGATGCATTGTTTCAATCTCTTGCAAGCCTCATGTTCTTTCTTAGACGATGTGGAAAAACAAGGAGTATGTTTCCCAAATCACTTGCAATCCAGAAAAGCACACACCGCATCACTCTTGCCCAAACATGCCCTTTCTCCTAATGCGTTGAGAACATTCAAGAAAGCAGAAAGGAAGAGCATTTTGTAGTGAAATTCAGACTGGCATGTACAAAAAGCCATTTCTTTCGGTTGCAGGGTGTAAAAGCATGATGGTCTTCATGTTCTCGATGAAACCCTTACATTTCCAAGTGACCACAATTAGGACTTTCCCAAAAAGATGTGTTTGCGTGTCTGTGGCGAAAGGAGCTCTAAGTTGTGTATTCAGTGCTGGAGTGTGACACACTCTACATAGGTTTAACAGCGTTTTAAGAGCACCAAAATGCTCAAAGCTGAAAATGCTACAAGGTGTGTGTAGGATGCAGAAAGAAGGCAGGTCATTTCAAAGAAAGAATAGGAAACCAAAATCCAGGTAGTGAAATGAGCACAAGGGGGTATGGGAGATGTGCATGTGGACAGTTTCAAGCAGCAGCTCCTTCTGGACACTTGGAAACAGCGATGTAAAAACATTTTGTTCGAAGCGGGATTTGGCCAAAGTAGAAAGACCTTCCAACACCAACCCTAAAGAACTTAGCCAAAGAGAGAATGTTGCAATAAGCTCCTGTAGGAAAGGTGCTTCAATGACACAACCCCCGAGCAGGTAGCTACATTCTGCACAGTACAAAATGCATATGAATTCCAGGCTGGAAACTCATTCCAGAAGGAAGAAATGCGTGTGTTTCTCTCTGAAAGAACACTCAGCCACTATTCTTTTGCTTGCTCCTTCAAAGTCTTTGTAGAAACATGTGTTTTCACTGCTGGAATACGTTGTGGGATGCATTGTTTCAATCTCTTGCAAGCCTCATGTTCTTTCTTAGACGATGTGGAAAAACAAGGAGTATGTTTCCCAAATCACTTGCAATCCAGATGAACACACAGTGCATCACTCTTGCCCAAACATGCTCTTTCTCCTAATGCGTTGAGAACATTCAAGAAAGCAGAAAAGAAGGGCCTTTTGCAGTGAATTTCACACTGGTATGTACAAAAAGCCATTTATTTCGGTTGCAGAGTGCAAAAGCATGATTGACTTCATGTTTTCAATGAAACCCTTACATTTCGAAGTGACCTGAAGTAGGACTTTCACAAAAACATGCGTTTGCGTGTCTGTGGTGAAAGGAATTCTAAGTTGTGTATTCAGTGCTGGAGAGTGACACACTCTACACAGGTTAGACAGCGTTCTTAGAGCACCAACATCCTTAAAATTGAAATTGCTACAAGGTTTGTGTAGCATGCAGAAAGAAGGCTTGTCATTTCAAAGAAAGAAGTGGAAACCAAAATCCACGTACTGAAACGAGCACACCAGTATGGGAGATGTGCATGTGGACACTTTCAAAAAGCAGCTCCCTCTGGGCACTTGGAAACAGCAATGTAAAAACATTTCGTTCGAAGCGGGATTTGGCCAAAGTTGAAAGACCTTCAAACACCAACCCTAAAGAACTTAGCCAAACAATGAATGTTGCAATAAGCTCCTGTAGGAAAGGTGCCTCTGTGACACAACCCCCGAGCAGGTAGCTACATTCTGCACAGTACAAAATGCATATGAATTCCAGGCTGAAAACTCACTCCAGAAGGAAGCAATGCGTGTGTTTCTCTCTGAAAGAACACTCAGCCACTATTCTTTTGCTTGCTCCTTCAAAGTCTTTGTAGAAACGTGTGTTTTCACTGCTGGAATACGTTTTGGGGTGCATTGTTTCAATCTCTTGCAAGCCTCATGTTCTTTCTTACACAATGTGGAAAAACGCGGATTATGTTTCCCAAATCACTTGAAATCCAGGAAAACGCACCCTGCATCACTCGTGCTCAAACACGCTTTTCACCTAATGCATTGAGAACATTCAAGAAAGCAGAAAAGAAGGGCCTTTTGCAGTGAATTTCACACTGGTATGTACAAAAAGCCATTTATTTCGGTTGCAGAGTGCAAAAGCATGATTGACTTCATGTTCTCAGTGAAACCCTTACATTTCCAAGTGAGCTGAAGTAGGACTTTCCCAAAAACATGTGTTTGCGTGTCTGTGGTGAAAGGAGCTCTAATTTGTGTATTCAGTGCTGGTGAGTGACACACTCTACACAGGTTAGACAGCGTTCTTAGAGCACCAACATCCTTAAAATTGAAACTGCTACACGATGTGTGTAGCATGCTGAATGAAGGCTTGCCATTTCAAAGAAAGAAGAGGAAACCAAATTCCAGGTAGTGAAACGAACATGCCAGTATGGGAGATGTGCATGTGGACAGTTTCAAGCAGCAGCTCCTTCTGGACACTTGGAAACAGCGCTGTGAAAAAATTTAGTAAGAAGCGGGATTTGGCCAAAGTTGAAAGAACTTCCAAAACGAACCCTAAAGGACTTAGCCAAACAATGAATGTTGCAATAAGCTCCTGCAGGAAAGGTTCTTCAATGACACAACTCCCGAGCAAGTAGCTACATTCTGCACAGTACAAAATGCATATGAATTCCTGGCTGGAAACTCACTCCAGAAGGAAGAAATGCGTGTGTTTCTCTCTGAAAGAACACTCAGCCACTATTCTTTTGCTTTCTCCTTCAAAGTCTTTTTAGAAACGTGTGTTTTCACTGCTGGAATACGTTGTGGGATGCATTGTTTCAATCTCTTGCAAGCCTCATGTTCTTTCTTAGACGATGTGGAAAAACAAGGAGTATGTTTCCCAAATCACTTGCAATCCAGAAAAACACACACCGCATCACTCTTGCCCAAACATGCCCTTTCTCCTAATGCGTTGAGAACATTCAAGAAAGCAGAAAGGAAGAGCATTTTGTAGTGAAATTCAGACTGGCATGTACAAAAAGCCATTTCTTTCGGTTGCAGGGTATAAAAGCATGATGGTCTTCATGTTCTCGATGAAACCCTTACATTTCCAAGTGACCACAATTAGGACTTTCCCAAAAAGATGTGTTTGCGTGTCTGTGGCGAAAGGAGCTCTAAGTTGTGTATTCAGTGCTGGAGTGTGACACACTCTACATAGGTTTAACAGCGTTTTAAGAGCACCAAAATGCTCAAAGCTGAAAATGCTACAAGGTGTGTGTAGGATGCAGAAAGAAGGCAGGTCATTTCAAAGAAAGAATAGGAAACCAAAATCCAGGTAGTGAAATGAGCACAAGGGGGTATGGGAGATGTGCATGTGGACAGTTTCAAGCAGCAGCTCCTTCTGGACACTTGGAAACAGCGATGTAAAAACATTTTGTTCGAAGCGGGATTTGGCCAAAGTAGAAAGACCTTCCAACACCAACCCTAAAGAACTTAGCCAAAGAGAGAATGTTGCAATAAGCTCCTGTAGGAAAGGTGCTTCAATGACACAACCCCCGAGCAGGTAGCTACATTCTGCACAGTACAAAATGCATATGAATTCCAGGCTGGAAACTCATTCCAGAAGGAAGAAATGCGTGTGTTTCTCTCTGAAAGAACACTCAGCCACTATTCTTTTGCTTGCTCCTTCAAAGTCTTTGTAGAAACATGTGTTTTCACTGCTGGAATACGTTGTGGGATGCATTGTTTCAATCTCTTGCAAGCCTCATGTTCTTTCTTAGACGATGTGGAAAAACAAGGAGTATGTTTCCCAAATCACTTGCAATCCAGATGAACACACAGTGCATCACTCTTGCCCAAACATGCTCTTTCTCCTAATGCGTTGAGAACATTCAAGAAAGCAGAAAAGAAGGGCCTTTTGCAGGGAATTTCACACTGGTATGTACAAAAAGCCATTTTTTTCGGTTGCAGAGTGCAAAAGCATGATTGACTTCATGTTTTCAATGAAACCCTTACATTTCGAAGTGACCTGAAGTAGGACTTTCACAAAAACATGCGTTTGCGTGTCTGTGGTGAAAGGAGCTCTAGGTTGTGTATTCAGTGCTGGAGAGTGACACACTCTACACAGGTTAGACAGCGTTCTTAGAGCACCAACATCCTTAAAATTGAAATTGCTACAAGGTTTGTGTAGCATGCAGAAAGAAGGCTTGTCATTTCAAAGAAAGAAGTGGAAACCAAAATCCACGTACTGAAACGAGCACACCAGTATGGGAGATGTGCATGTGGACACTTTCAAAAAGCAGCTCCTTCTGGGCACTTGGAAACAGCAATGTAAAAACATTTCGTTCGAAGCGGGATTTGGCCAAAGTTGAAAGACCTTCAAACACGAACCCTAAAGAACTTAGCCAAACAATGAATGTTGCAATAAGCTCCTGTAGGAAAGGTGCCTCTGTGACACAACCCCCGAGCAGGTAGCTACATTCTGCACAGTACAAAATGCATATGAATTCCAGGCTGAAAACTCACTCCAGAAGGAAGCAATGCGTGTGTTTCTCTCTGAAAGAACACTCAGCCACTATTCTTTTGCTTGCTCCTTCAAAGTCTTTGTAGAAACGTGTGTTTTCACTGCTGGAATACGTTTTGGGGTGCATTGTTTCAATCTCTTGCAAGCCTCATGTTCTTTCTTACACAATGTGGAAAAACGCGGATTATGTTTCCCAAATCACTTGAAATCCAGGAAAACTCACCCTGCATCACTCGTGCTCAAACACGCTTTTCACCTAATGCATTGAGAACATTCAAGAAAGCAGAAAAGAAGGGCCTTTTGCAGTGAATTTCACACTGGTATGTACAAAAAGCCATTTATTTCGGTTGCAGAGTGCAAAAGCATGATTGACTTCATGTTCTCAGTGAAACCCTTACATTTCCAAGTGAGCTGAAGTAGGATTTTCCCAAAAACATGTGTTTGCGTGTCTGTGGTGAAAGGAGCTCTAATTTGTGTATTCAGTGCTGGTGAGTGACACACTCTACACAGGTTAGACAGCGTTCTTAGAGCACCAACATCCTTAAAATTGAAACTGCTACACGATGTGTGTAGCATGCTGAATGAAGGCTTGCCATTTCAAAGAAAGAAGAGGAAACCAAATTCCAGGTAGTGAAACGAACATGCCAGTATGGGAGATGTGCATGTGGACAGTTTCAAGCAGCAGCTCCTTCTGGACACTTGGAAACAGCGCTGTGAAAAAATTTAGTAAGAAGCGGGATTTGGCCAAAGTTGAAAGAACTTCCAAAACGAACCCTAAAGGACTTAGCCAAACAATGAATGTTGCAATAAGCTCCTGCAGGAAAGGTTCTTCAATGACACAACTCCCGAGCAAGTAGCTACATTCTGCATAGTACAAAATGCATATGAATTCCTGGCTGGAAACTCACTCCAGAAGGAAGAAATGCGTGTGTTTCTCTCTGAAAGAACACTCAGCCACTATTCTTTTGCTTTCTCCTTCAAAGTCTTTTTAGAAACGTGTGTTTTCACTGCTGGAATACGTTGTGGGATGCATTGTTTCAATCTCTTGCAAGCCTCATGTTCTTTCTTAGACGATGTGGAAAAACAAGGAGTATGTTTCCCAAATCACTTGCAATCCAGAAAAACACACACCGCATCACTCTTGCCCAAACATGCCCTTTCTCCTAATGCGTTGAGAACATTCAAGAAAGCAGAAAGGAAGAGCATTTTGTAGTGAAATTCAGACTGGCATGTACAAAAAGCCATTTCTTTCGGTTGCAGGGTATAAAAGCATGATGGTCTTCATGTTCTCGATGAAACCCTTACATTTCCAAGTGACCACAATTAGGACTTTCCCAAAAAGATGTGTTTGCGTGTCTGTGGCGAAAGGAGCTCTAAGTTGTGTATTCAGTGCTGGAGTGTGACACACTCTACATAGGTTTAACAGCGTTTTAAGAGCACCAAAATGCTCAAAGCTGAAAATGCTACAAGGTGTGTGTAGGATGCAGAAAGAAGGCAGGTCATTTCAAAGAAAGAATAGGAAACCAAAATCCAGGTAGTGAAATGAGCACAAGGGGGTATGGGAGATGTGCATGTGGACAGTTTCAAGCAGCAGCTCCTTCTGGACACTTGGAAACAGCGATGTAAAAACATTTTGTTCGAAGCGGGATTTGGCCAAAGTAGAAAGACCTTCCAACACCAACCCTAAAGAACTTAGCCAAAGAGAGAATGTTGCAATAAGCTCCTGTAGGAAAGGTGCTTCAATGACACAACCCCCGAGCAGGTAGCTACATTCTGCACAGTACAAAATGCATATGAATTCCAGGCTGGAAACTCATTCCAGAAGGAAGAAATGCGTGTGTTTCTCTCTGAAAGAACACTCAGCCACTATTCTTTTGCTTGCTCCTTCAAAGTCTTTGTAGAAACATGTGTTTTCACTGCTGGAATACGTTGTGGGATGCATTGTTTCAATCTCTTGCAAGCCTCATGTTCTTTCTTAGACGATGTGGAAAAACAAGGAGTATGTTTCCCAAATCACTTGCAATCCAGATGAACACACAGTGCATCACTCTTGCCCAAACATGCTCTTTCTCCTAATGCGTTGAGAACATTCAAGAAAGCAGAAAAGAAGGGCCTTTTGCAGTGAATTTCACACTGGTATGTACAAAAAGCCATTCATTTCGGTTGCAGAGTGCAAAAGCATGATTGACTTCATGTTTTCAATGAAACCCTTACATTTCGAAGTGACCTGAAGTAGGACTTTCACAAAAACATGCGTTTGCGTGTCTGTGGTGAAAGGAATTCTAAGTTGTGTATTCAGTGCTGGAGAGTGACACACTCTACACAGGTTAGACAGCGTTCTTAGAGCACCAACATCCTTAAAATTGAAATTGCTACAAGGTTTGTGTAGCATGCAGAAAGAAGGCTTGTCATTTCAAAGAAAGAAGTGGAAACCAAAATCCACGTACTGAAACGAGCACACCAGTATGGGAGATGTGCATGTGGACACTTTCAAAAAGCAGCTCCTTCTGGGCACTTGGAAACAGCAATGTAAAAACATTTCGTTCGAAGCGGGATTTGGCCAAAGTTGAAAGACCTTCAAACACCAACCCTAAAGAACTTAGCCAAACAATGAATGTTGCAATAAGCTCCTGTAGGAAAGGTGCCTCTGTGACACAACCCCCGAGCAGGTAGCTACATTCTGCACAGTACAAAATGCATATGAATTCCAGGCTGAAAACTCACTCCAGAAGGAAGCAATGCGTGTGTTTCTCTCTGAAAGAACACTCAGCCACTATTCTTTTGCTTGCTCCTTCAAAGTCTTTGTAGAAACGTGTGTTTTCACTGCTGGAATACGTTTTGGGGTGCATTGTTTCAATCTCTTGCAAGCCTCATGTTCTTTCTTACACAATGTGGAAAAACGCGGATTATGTTTCCCAAATCACTTGAAATCCAGGAAAACGCACCCTGCATCACTCGTGCTCAAACACGCTTTTCACCTAATGCATTGAGAACATTCAAGAAAGCAGAAAAGAAGGGCCTTTTGCAGTGAATTTCACACTGGTATGTAAAAAAGCCATTTATTTCGGTTGCAGAGTGCAAAAGCATGATTGACTTCATGTTCTCAGTGAAACCCTTACATTTCCAAGTGAGCTGAAGTAGGACTTTCCCAAAAACATGTGTTTGCGTGTCTGTGGTGAAAGGAGCTCTAATTTGTGTATTCAGTGCTGGTGAGTGACACACTCTACACAGGTTAGACAGCGTTCTTAGAGCACCAACATCCTTAAAATTGAAACTGCTACACGATGTGTGTAGCATGCTGAATGAAGGCTTGCCATTTCAAAGAAAGAAGAGGAAACCAAATTCCAGGTAGTGAAACGAACATGCCAGTATGGGAGATGTGCATGTGGACAGTTTCAAGCAGCAGCTCCTTCTGGACACTTGGAAACAGCGCTGTGAAAAAATTTAGTAAGAAGCGGGATTTGGCCAAAGTTGAAAGAACTTCCAAAACGAACCCTAAAGGACTTAGCCAAACAATGAATGTTGCAATAAGCTCCTGCAGGAAAGGTTCTTCAATGACACAACTCCCGAGCAAGTAGCTACATTCTGCACAGTACAAAATGCATATGAATTCCTGGCTGGAAACTCACTCCAGAAGGAAGAAATGCGTGTGTTTCTCTCTGAAAGAACACTCAGCCACTATTCTTTTGCTTTCTCCTTCAAAGTCTTTTTAGAAACGTGTGTTTTCACTGCTGGAATACGTTGTGGGATGCATTGTTTCAATCTCTTGCAAGCCTCATGTTCTTTCTTAGACGATGTGGAAAAACAAGGAGTATGTTTCCCAAATCACTTGCAATCCAGAAAAGCACACACCGCATCACTCTTGCCCAAACATGCCCTTTCTCCTAATGCGTTAAGAACATTCAAGAAAGCAGAAAGGAAGAGCATTTTGTAGTGAAATTCAGACTGGCATGTACAAAAAGCCATTTCTTTCGGTTGCAGGGTGTAAAAGCATGATGGTCTTCATGTTCTCGATGAAACCCTTACATTTCCAAGTGACCACAATTAGGACTTTCCCAAAAAGATGTGTTTGCGTGTCTGTGGCGAAAGGAGCTCTAAGTTGTGTATTCAGTGCTGGAGTGTGACACACTCTACATAGGTTTAACAGCGTTTTAAGAGCACCAAAATGCTCAAAGCTGAAAATGCTACAAGGTGTGTGTAGGATGCAGAAAGAAGGCAGGTCATTTCAAAGAAAGAATAGGAAACCAAAATCCACGTACTGAAACGAGCACACCAGTATAGGAGATGTGCATGTGGACACTTTCAAAAAGCAGCTCCCTCTGGGCACTTGGAAACAGCAATGTAAAAACATTTCGTTCGAAGCGGGATTTGGCCAAAGTTGAAAGACCTTCAAACACCAACCCTAAAGAACTTAGCCAAACAATGAATGTTGCAATAAGCTCCTGTAGGAAAGGTGCCTCTGTGACACAACCCCCGAGCAGGTAGCTACATTCTGCACAGTACAAAATGCATATGAATTCCAGGCTGAAAACTCACTCCAGAAGGAAGCAATGCGTGTGTTTCTCTCTGAAAGAACACTCAGCCACTATTCTTTTGCTTGCTCCTTCAAAGTCTTTGTAGAAACGTGTGTTTTCACTGCTGGAATACGTTTTGGGGTGCATTGTTTCAATCTCTTGCAAGCCTCATGTTCTTTCTTACACAATGTGGAAAAACGCGGATTATGTTTCCCTAATCACTTGAAATCCAGGAAAACGCACCCTGCATCACTCGTGCTCAAACACGCTTTTCACCTAATGCATTGAGAACATTCAAGAAAGCAGAAAAGAAGGGCCTTTTGCAGGGAATTTCACACTGGTATGTACAAAAAGCCATTTATTTCGGTTGCAGAGTGCAAAAGCATGATTGACTTCATGTTTTCAATGAAACCCTTACATTTCGAAGTGACCTGAAGTAGGACTTTCACAAAAACATGCGTTTGCGTGTCTGTGGTGAAAGGAGCTCTAGGTTGTGTATTCAGTGCTGGAGAGTGACACACTCTACACAGGTTAGACAGCGTTCTTAGAGCACCAACATCCTTAAAATTGAAATTGCTACAAGGTTTGTGTAGCATGCAGAAAGAAGGCTTGTCATTTCAAAGAAAGAAGTGGAAACCAAAATCCAGGTACTGAAACGAGCACACCAGTATGGGAGATGTGCATGTGGACACTTTCAAAAAGCAGCTCCTTCTGGGCACTTGGAAACAGCAATGTAAAAACATTTCGTTCGAAGCGGGATTTGGCCAAAGTTGAAAGACCTTCAAACACCAACCCTAAAGAACTTAGCCAAACAATGAATGTTGCAATAAGCTCCTGTAGGAAAGGTGCCTCTATGACGCAACCCCCGAGCAGGTAGCTACATTCTGCACAGTACAAAATGCATATGAATTCCAGGCTGAAAACTCACTCCAGAAGGAAGAAATGCGTGTGTTTCTCTCTGAAAGAACACTCAGCCACTATTCTTTTGCTTGCTCCTTCAAAGTCTTTGTAGAAACGTGTGTTTTCACTGCTGGAATACGTTTTGGGGTGCATTGTTTCAATCTCTTGCAAGCCTCATGTTCTTTCTTACACAATGTGGAAAAACGCGGATTATGTTTCCCAAATCACTTGAAATCCAGGAAAACGCACCCTGCATCACTCGTGCTCAAACACGCTTTTCACCTAATGCATTGAGAACATTCAAGAAAGCAGAAAAGAAGGGCCTTTTGCAGTGAATTTCACACTGGTATGTACAAAAAGCCATTTATTTCGGTTGCAGAGTGCAAAAGCATGATTGACTTCATGTTCTCAGTGAAACCCTTACATTTCCAAGTGAGCTGAAGTAGGACTTTCCCAAAAACATGTGTTTGCGTGTCTGTGGTGAAAGGAGCTCTAATTTGTGTATTCAGTGCTGGTGAGTGACACACTCTACACAGGTTAGACAGCGTTCTTAGAGCACCAACATCCTTAAAATTGAAACTGCTACACGATGTGTGTAGCATGCTGAATGAAGGCTTGCCATTTCAAAGAAAGAAGAGGAAACCAAATTCCAGGTAGTGAAACGAACATGCCAGTATGGGAGATGTGCATGTGGACAGTTTCAAGCAGCAGCTCCTTCTGGACACTTGGAAACAGCGCTGTGAAAAAATTTAGTAAGATGCGGGATTTGGCCAAAGTTGAAAGAACTTCCAAAACGAACCCTAAAGGACTTAGCCAAACAATGAATGTTGCAATAAGCTCCTGCAGGAAAGGTTCTTCAATGACACAACTCCCGAGCAAGTAGCTACATTCTGCACAGTACAAAATGCATATGAATTCCTGGCTGGAAACTCACTCCAGAAGGAAGAAATGCGTGTGTTTCTCTCTGAAAGAACACTCAGCCACTATTCTTTTGCTTTCTCCTTCAAAGTCTTTTTAGAAACGTGTGTTTTCACTGCTGGAATACGTTGTGGGATGCATTGTTTCAATCTCTTGCAAGCCTCATGTTCTTTCTTAGACGATGTGGAAAAACAAGGAGTATGTTTCCCAAATCACTTGCAATCCAGAAAAACACACACCGCATCACTCTTGCCCAAACATGCCCTTTCTCCTAATGCGTTGAGAACATTCAAGAAAGCAGAAAGGAAGAGCATTTTGTAGTGAAATTCAGACTGGCATGTACAAAAAGCCATTTCTTTCGGTTGCAGGGTGTAAAAGCATGATGGTCTTCATGTTCTCGATGAAACCCTTACATTTCCAAGTGACCACAATTAGGACTTTCCCAAAAAGATGTGTTTGCGTGTCTGTGGCGAAAGGAGCTCTAAGTTGTGTATTCAGTGCTGGAGTGTGACACACTCTACATAGGTTTAACAGCGTTTTAAGAGCACCAAAATGCTCAAAGCTGAAAATGCTACAAGGTGTGTGTAGGATGCAGAAAGAAGGCAGGTCATTTCAAAGAAAGAATAGGAAACCAAAATCCAGGTAGTGAAATGAGCACAAGGGGGTATGGGAGATGTGCATGTGGACAGTTTCAAGCAGCAGCTCCTTCTGGACACTTGGAAACAGCGATGTAAAAACATTTTGTTCGAAGCGGGATTTGGCCAAAGTAGAAAGACCTTCCAACACCAACCCTAAAGAACTTAGCCAAAGAGAGAATGTTGCAATAAGCTCCTGTAGGAAAGGTGCTTCAATGACACAACCCCCGAGCAGGTAGCTACATTCTGCACAGTACAAAATGCATATGAATTCCAGGCTGGAAACTCATTCCAGAAGGAAGAAATGCGTGTGTTTCTCTCTGAAAGAACACTCAGCCACTATTCTTTTGCTTGCTCCTTCAAAGTCTTTGTAGAAACATGTGTTTTCACTGCTGGAATACGTTGTGGGATGCATTGTTTCAATCTCTTGCAAGCCTCATGTTCTTTCTTAGACGATGTGGAAAAACAAGGAGTATGTTTCCCAAATCACTTGCAATCCAGATGAACACACAGTGCATCACTCTTGCCCAAACATGCTCTTTCTCCTAATGCGTTGAGAACATTCAAGAAAGCAGAAAAGAAGGGCCTTTTGCAGTGAATTTCACACTGGTATGTACAAAAAGCCATTCATTTCGGTTGCAGAGTGCAAAAGCATGATTGACTTCATGTTTTCAATGAAACCCTTACATTTCGAAGTGACCTGAAGTAGGACTTTCACAAAAACATGCGTTTGCGTGTCTGTGGTGAAAGGAATTCTAAGTTGTGTATTCAGTGCTGGAGAGTGACACACTCTACACAGGTTAGACAGCGTTCTTAGAGCACCAACATCCTTAAAATTGAAATTGCTACAAGGTTTGTGTAGCATGCAGAAAGAAGGCTTGTCATTTCAAAGAAAGAAGTGGAAACCAAAATCCACGTACTGAAACGAGCACACCAGTATGGGAGATGTGCATGTGGACACTTTCAAAAAGCAGCTCCCTCTGGGCACTTGGAAACAGCAATGTAAAAACATTTCGTTCGAAGCGGGATTTGGCCAAAGTTGAAAGACCTTCAAACACCAACCCTAAAGAACTTAGCCAAACAATGAATGTTGCAATAAGCTCCTGTAGGAAAGGTGCCTCTGTGACACAACCCCCGAGCAGGTAGCTACATTCTGCACAGTACAAAATGCATATGAATTCCAGGCTGAAAACTCACTCCAGAAGGAAGCAATGCGTGTGTTTCTCTCTGAAAGAACACTCAGCCACTATTCTTTTGCTTGCTCCTTCAAAGTCTTTGTAGAAACGTGTGTTTTCACTGCTGGAATACGTTTTGGGGTGCATTGTTTCAATCTCTTGCAAGCCTCATGTTCTTTCTTACACAATGTGGAAAAACGCGGATTATGTTTCCCAAATCACTTGAAATCCAGGAAAACGCACCCTGCATCACTCGTGCTCAAACACGCTTTTCACCTAATGCATTGAGAACATTCAAGAAAGCAGAAAAGAAGGGCCTTTTGCAGTGAATTTCACACTGGTATGTACAAAAAGCCATTTATTTCGGTTGCAGAGTGCAAAAGCATGATTGACTTCATGTTCTCAGTGAAACCCTTACATTTCCAAGTGAGCTGAAGTAGGACTTTCCCAAAAACATGTGTTTGCGTGTCTGTGGTGAAAGGAGCTCTAATTTGTGTATTCAGTGCTGGTGAGTGACACACTCTACACAGGTTAGACAGCGTTCTTAGAGCACCAACATCCTTAAAATTGAAACTGCTACACGATGTGTGTAGCATGCTGAATGAAGGCTTGCCATTTCAAAGAAAGAAGAGGAAACCAAATTCCAGGTAGTGAAACGAACATGCCAGTATGGGAGATGTGCATGTGGACAGTTTCAAGCAGCAGCTCCTTCTGGACACTTGGAAACAGCGCTGTGAAAAAATTTAGTAAGAAGCGGGATTTGGCCAAAGTTGAAAGAACTTCCAAAACGAACCCTAAAGGACTTAGCCAAACAATGAATGTTGCAATAAGCTCCTGCAGGAAAGGTTCTTCAATGACACAACTCCCGAGCAAGTAGCTACATTCTGCACAGTACAAAATGCATATGAATTCCTGGCTGGAAACTCACTCCAGAAGGAAGAAATGCGTGTGTTTCTCTCTGAAAGAACACTCAGCCACTATTCTGTTGCTTTCTCCTTCAAAGTCTTTTTAGAAACGTGTGTTTTCACTGCTGGAATACGTTGTGGGATGCATTGTTTCAATCTCTTGCAAGCCTCATGTTCTTTCTTAGACGATGTGGAAAAACAAGGAGTATGTTTCCCAAATCACTTGCAATCCAGAAAAGCACACACCGCATCACTCTTGCCCAAACATGCCCTTTCTCCTAATGCGTTGAGAACATTCAAGAAAGCAGAAAGGAAGAGCATTTTGTAGTGAAATTCAGACTGGCATGTACAAAAAGCCATTTCTTTCGGTTGCAGGGTGTAAAAGCATGATGGTCTTCATGTTCTCGATGAAACCCTTACATTTCCAAGTGACCACAATTAGGACTTTCCCAAAAAGATGTGTTTGCGTGTCTGTGGCGAAAGGAGCTCTAAGTTGTGTATTCAGTGCTGGAGTGTGACACACTCTACATAGGTTTAACAGCGTTTTAAGAGCACCAAAATGCTCAAAGCTGAAAATGCTACAAGGTGTGTGTAGGATGCAGAAAGAAGGCAGGTCATTTCAAAGAAAGAATAGGAAACCAAAATCCAGGTAGTGAAATGAGCACAAGGGGGTATGGGAGATGTGCATGTGGACAGTTTCAAGCAGCAGCTCCTTCTGGACACTTGGAAACAGCGATGTAAAAACATTTTGTTCGAAGCGGGATTTGGCCAAAGTAGAAAGACCTTCCAACACCAACCCTAAAGAACTTAGCCAAAGAGAGAATGTTGCAATAAGCTCCTGTAGGAAAGGTGCTTCAATGACACAACCCCCGAGCAGGTAGCTACATTCTGCACAGTACAAAATGCATATGAATTCCAGGCTGGAAACTCATTCCAGAAGGAAGAAATGCGTGTGTTTCTCTCTGAAAGAACACTCAGCCACTATTCTTTTGCTTGCTCCTTCAAAGTCTTTGTAGAAACATGTGTTTTCACTGCTGGAATACGTTGTGGGATGCATTGTTTCAATCTCTTGCAAGCCTCATGTTCTTTCTTAGACGATGTGGAAAAACAAGGAGTATGTTTCCCAAATCACTTGCAATCCAGATGAACACACAGTGCATCACTCTTGCCCAAACATGCTCTTTCTCCTAATGCGTTGAGAACATTCAAGAAAGCAGAAAAGAAGGGCCTTTTGCAGGGAATTTCACACTGGTATGTACAAAAAGCCATTTATTTCGGTTGCAGAGTGCAAAAGCATGATTGACTTCATGTTTTCAATGAAACCCTTACATTTCGAAGTGACCTGAAGTAGGACTTTCACAAAAACATGCGTTTGCGTGTCTGTGGTGAAAGGAGCTCTAGGTTGTGTATTCAGTGCTGGAGAGTGACACACTCTACACAGGTTAGACAGCGTTCTTAGAGCACCAACATCCTTAAAATTGAAATTGCTACAAGGTTTGTGTAGCATGCAGAAAGAAGGCTTGTCATTTCAAAGAAAGAAGTGGAAACCAAAATCCAGGTACTGAAACGAGCACACCAGTATGGGAGATGTGCATGTGGACACTTTCAAAAAGCAGCTCCTTCTGGGCACTTGGAAACAGCAATGTAAAAACATTTCGTTCGAAGCGGGATTTGGCCAAAGTTGAAAGACCTTCAAACACCAACCCTAAAGAACTTAGCCAAACAATGAATGTTGCAATAAGCTCCTGTAGGAAAGGTGCCTCTGTGACGCAACCCCCGAGCAGGTAGCTACATTCTGCACAGTACAAAATGCATATGAATTCCAGGCTGAAAACTCACTCCAGAAGGAAGAAATGCGTGTGTTTCTCTCTGAAAGAACACTCAGCCACTATTCTTTTGCTTGCTCCTTCAAAGTCTTTGTAGAAACGTGTGTTTTCACTGCTGGAATACGTTTTGGGGTGCATTGTTTCAATCTCTTGCAAGCCTCATGTTCTTTCTTACACAATGTGGAAAAACGCGGATTATGTTTCCCAAATCACTTGAAATCCAGGAAAACGCACCCTGCATCACTCGTGCTCAAACACGCTTTTCACCTAATGCATTGAGAACATTCAAGAAAGCAGAAAAGAAGGGCCTTTTGCAGTGAATTTCACACTGGTATGTACAAAAAGCCATTTATTTCGGTTGCAGAGTGCAAAAGCATGATTGACTTCATGTTCTCAGTGAAACCCTTACATTTCCAAGTGAGCTGAAGTAGGACTTTCCCAAAAACATGTGTTTGCGTGTCTGTGGTGAAAGGAGCTCTAATTTGTGTATTCAGTGCTGGTGAGTGACACACTCTACACAGGTTAGACAGCGTTCTTAGAGCACCAACATCCTTAAAATTGAAACTGCTACACGATGTGTGTAGCATGCTGAATGAAGGCTTGCCATTTCAAAGAAAGAAGAGGAAACCAAATTCCAGGTAGTGAAACGAACATGCCAGTATGGGAGATGTGCATGTGGACAGTTTCAAGCAGCAGCTCCTTCTGGACACTTGGAAACAGCGCTGTGAAAAAATTTAGTAAGAAGCGGGATTTGGCCAAAGTTGAAAGAACTTCCAAAACGAACCCTAAAGGACTTAGCCAAACAATGAATGTTGCAATAAGCTCCTGCAGGAAAGGTTCTTCAATGACACAACTCCCGAGCAAGTAGCTACATTCTGCACAGTACAAAATGCATATGAATTCCTGGCTGGAAACTCACTCCAGAAGGAAGAAATGCGTGTGTTTCTCTCTGAAAGAACACTCAGCCACTATTCTGTTGCTTTCTCCTTCAAAGTCTTTTCAGAAACGTGTGTTTTCACTGCTGGAATACGTTGTGGGATGCATTGTTTCAATCTCTTGCAAGCCTCATGTTCTTTCTTAGACGATGTGGAAAAACAAGGAGTATGTTTCCCAAATCACTTGCAATCCAGAAAAGCACACACCGCATCACTCTTGCCCAAACATGCCCTTTCTCCTAATGCGTTGAGAACATTCAAGAAAGCAGAAAGGAAGAGCATTTTGTAGTGAAATTCAGACTGGCATGTACAAAAAGCCATTTCTTTCGGTTGCAGGGTGTAAAAGCATGATGGTCTTCATGTTCTCGATGAAACCCTTACATTTCCAAGTGACCACAATTAGGACTTTCCCAAAAAGATGTGTTTGCGTGTCTGTGGCGAAAGGAGCTCTAAGTTGTGTATTCAGTGCTGGAGTGTGACACACTCTACATAGGTTTAACAGCGTTTTAAGAGCACCAAAATGCTCAAAGCTGAAAATGCTACAAGGTGTGTGTAGGATGCAGAAAGAAGGCAGGTCATTTCAAAGAAAGAATAGGAAACCAAAATCCAGGTAGTGAAATGAGCACAAGGGGGTATGGGAGATGTGCATGTGGACAGTTTCAAGCAGCAGCTCCTTCTGGACACTTGGAAACAGCGATGTAAAAACATTTTGTTCGAAGCGGGATTTGGCCAAAGTAGAAAGACCTTCCAACACCAACCCTAAAGAACTTAGCCAAAGAGAGAATGTTGCAATAAGCTCCTGTAGGAAAGGTGCTTCAATGACACAACCCCCGAGCAGGTAGCTACATTCTGCACAGTACAAAATGCATATGAATTCCAGGCTGGAAACTCATTCCAGAAGGAAGAAATGCGTGTGTTTCTCTCTGAAAGAACACTCAGCCACTATTCTTTTGCTTGCTCCTTCAAAGTCTTTGTAGAAACATGTGTTTTCACTGCTGGAATACGTTGTGGGATGCATTGTTTCAATCTCTTGCAAGCCTCATGTTCTTTCTTAGACGATGTGGAAAAACAAGGAGTATGTTTCCCAAATCACTTGCAATCCAGATGAACACACAGTGCATCACTCTTGCCCAAACATGCTCTTTCTCCTAATGCGTTGAGAACATTCAAGAAAGCAGAAAAGAAGGGCCTTTTGCAGTGAATTTCACACTGGTATGTACAAAAAGCCATTTATTTCGGTTGCAGAGTGCAAAAGCATGATTGACTTCATGTTTTCAATGAAACCCTTACATTTCGAAGTGACCTGAAGTAGGACTTTCACAAAAACATGCGTTTGCGTGTCTGTGGTGAAAGGAATTCTAAGTTGTGTATTCAGTGCTGGAGAGTGACACACTCTACACAGGTTAGACAGCGTTCTTAGAGCACCAACATCCTTAAAATTGAAATTGCTACAAGGTTTGTGTAGCATGCAGAAAGAAGGCTTGTCATTTCAAAGAAAGAAGTGGAAACCAAAATCCACGTACTGAAACGAGCACACCAGTATGGGAGATGTGCATGTGGACACTTTCAAAAAGCAGCTCCTTCTGGGCACTTGGAAACAGCAATGTAAAAACATTTCGTTCGAAGCGGGATTTGGCCAAAGTTGAAAGACCTTCAAACACCAACCCTAAAGAACTTAGCCAAACAATGAATGTTGCAATAAGCTCCTGTAGGAAAGGTGCCTCTATGACACAACCCCCGAGCAGGTAGCTACATTCTGCACAGTACAAAATGCATATGAATTCCAGGCTGAAAACTCACTCCAGAAGGAAGAAATGCGTGTGTTTCTCTCTGAAAGAACACTCAGCCACTATTCTTTTGCTTGCTCCTTCAAAGTCTTTGTAGAAACGTGTGTTTTCACTGCTGGAATACGTTTTGGGGTGCATTGTTTCAATCTCTTGCAAGCCTCATGTTCTTTCTTACACAATGTGGAAAAACGCGGATTATGTTTCCCAAATCACTTGAAATCCAGGAAAACGCACCCTGCATCACTCGTGCTCAAACACGCTTTTCACCTAATGCATTGAGAACATTCAAGAAAGCAGAAAAGAAGGGCCTTTTGCAGTGAATTTCACACTGGTATGTACAAAAAGCCATTTATTTCGGTTGCAGAGTGCAAAAGCATGATTGACTTCATGTTCTCAGTGAAACCCTTACATTTCCAAGTGAGCTGAAGTAGGACTTTCCCAAAAAGATGTGTTTGCGTGTCTGTGGTGAAAGGAGCTCTAATTTGTGTATTCAGTGCTGGTGAGTGACACACTCTACACAGGTTAGACAGCGTTCTTAGAGCACCAACATCCTTAAAATTGAAACTGCTACACGATGTGTGTAGCATGCTGAATGAAGGCTTGCCATTTCAAAGAAAGAAGAGGAAACCAAATTCCAGGTAGTGAAACGAACATGCCAGTATGGGAGATGTGCATGTGGACAGTTTCAAGCAGCAGCTCCTTCTGGACACTTGGAAACAGCGCTGTGAAAAAATTTAGTAAGAAGCGGGATTTGGCCAAAGTTGAAAGAACTTCCAAAACGAACCCTAAAGGACTTAGCCAAACAATGAATGTTGCAATAAGCTCCTGCAGGAAAGGTTCTTCAATGACACAACTCCCGAGCAGGTAGCTACATTCTGCACAGTACAAAATGCATATGAATTCCAGGCTGAAAACTCACTCCAGAAGGAAGAAATGCGTGTGTTTCTCTCTGAAAGAACACTCAGCCACTATTCTTTTGCTTGCTCCTTCAAAGTCTTTGTAGAAACGTGTGTTTTCACTGCTGGAATACGTTTTGGGGTGCATTGTTTCAATCTCTTGCAAGCCTCATGTTCTTTCTTACACAATGTGGAAAAACGCGGATTATGTTTCCCAAATCACTTGAAATCCAGGAAAACGCACCCTGCATCACTCGTGCTCAAACACGCTTTTCACCTAATGCATTGAGAACATTCAAGAAAGCAGAAAAGAAGGGCCTTTTGCAGTGAATTTCACACTGGTATGTACAAAAAGCCATTTATTTCGGTTGCAGAGTGCAAAAGCATGATTGACTTCATGTTCTCAGTGAAACCCTTACATTTCCAAGTGAGCTGAAGTAGGACTTTCCCAAAAAGATGTGTTTGCGTGTCTGTGGTGAAAGGAGCTCTAATTTGTGTATTCAGTGCTGGTGAGTGACACACTCTACACAGGTTAGACAGCGTTCTTAGAGCACCAACATCCTTAAAATTGAAACTGCTACACGATGTGTGTAGCATGCTGAATGAAGGCTTGCCATTTCAAAGAAAGAAGAGGAAACCAAATTCCAGGTAGTGAAACGAACATGCCAGTATGGGAGATGTGCATGTGGACAGTTTCAAGCAGCAGCTCCTTCTGGACACTTGGAAACAGCGCTGTGAAAAAATTTAGTAAGAAGCGGGATTTGGCCAAAGTTGAAAGAACTTCCAAAACGAACCCTAAAGGACTTAGCCTAACAATGAATGTTGCAATAAGCTCCTGCAGGAAAGGTTCTTCAATGACACAACTCCCGAGCAAGTAGCTACATTCTGCACAGTACAAAATGCATATGAATTCCTGGCTGGAAACTCACTCCAGAAGGAAGAAATGCGTGTGTTTCTCTCTGAAAGAACACTCAGCCACTATTCTGTTGCTTTCTCCTTCAAAGTCTTTTCAGAAACGTGTGTTTTCACTGCTGGAATACGTTGTGGGATGCATTGTTTCAATCTCTTGCAAGCCTCATGTTCTTTCTTAGACGATGTGGAAAAACAAGGAGTATGTTTCCCAAATCACTTGCAATCCAGAAAAGCACACACCGCATCACTCTTGCCCAAACATGCCCTTTCTCCTAATGCGTTGAGAACATTCAAGAAAGCAGAAAGGAAGAGCATTTTGTAGTGAAATTCAGACTGGCATGTACAAAAAGCCATTTCTTTCGGTTGCAGGGTGTAAAAGCATGATGGTCTTCATGTTCTCGATGAAACCCTTACATTTCCAAGTGACCACAATTAGGACTTTCCCAAAAAGATGTGTTTGCGTGTCTGTGGCGAAAGGAGCTCTAAGTTGTGTATTCAGTGCTGGAGTGTGACACACTCTACATAGGTTTAACAGCGTTTTAAGAGCACCAAAATGCTCAAAGCTGAAAATGCTACAAGGTGTGTGTAGGATGCAGAAAGAAGGCAGGTCATTTCAAAGAAAGAATAGGAAACCAAAATCCAGGTAGTGAAATGAGCACAAGGGGGTATGGGAGATGTGCATGTGGACAGTTTCAAGCAGCAGCTCCTTCCGGACACTTGGAAACAGCGATGTAAAAACATTTTGTTCGAAGCGGGATTTGGCCAAAGTAGAAAGACCTTCCAACACCAACCCTAAAGAACTTAGCCAAAGAGAGAATGTTGCAATAAGCTCCTGTAGGAAAGGTGCTTCAATGACACAACCCCCGAGCAGGTAGCTACATTCTGCACAGTACAAAATGCATATGAATTCCAGGCTGGAAACTCATTCCAGAAGGAAGAAATGCGTGTGTTTCTCTCTGAAAGAACACTCAGCCACTATTCTTTTGCTTGCTCCTTCAAAGTCTTTGTAGAAACATGTGTTTTCACTGCTGGAATACGTTGTGGGATGCATTGTTTCAATCTCTTGCAAGCCTCATGTTCTTTCTTAGACGATGTGGAAAAACAAGGAGTATGTTTCCCAAATCACTTGCAATCCAGATGAACACACAGTGCATCACTCTTGCCCAAACATGCTCTTTCTCCTAATGCGTTGAGAACATTCAAGAAAGCAGAAAAGAAGGGCCTTTTGCAGGGAATTTCACACTGGTATGTACAAAAAGCCATTTATTTCGGTTGCAGAGTGCAAAAGCATGATTGACTTCATGTTTTCAATGAAACCCTTACATTTCGAAGTGACCTGAAGTAGGACTTTCACAAAAACATGCGTTTGCGTGTCTGTGGTGAAAGGAGCTCTAGGTTGTGTATTCAGTGCTGGAGAGTGACACACTCTACACAGGTTAGACAGCGTTCTTAGAGCACCAACATCCTTAAAATTGAAATTGCTACAAGGTTTGTGTAGCATGCAGAAAGAAGGCTTGTCATTTCAAAGAAAGAAGTGGAAACCAAAATCCAGGTACTGAAACGAGCACACCAGTATGGGAGATGTGCATGTGGACACTTTCAAAAAGCAGCTCCTTCTGGGCACTTGGAAACAGCAATGTAAAAACATTTCGTTCGAAGCGGGATTTGGCCAAAGTTGAAAGACCTTCAAACACCAACCCTAAAGAACTTAGCCAAACAATGAATGTTGCAATAAGCTCCTGTAGGAAAGGTGCCTCTATGACGCAACCCCCGAGCAGGTAGCTACATTCTGCACAGTACAAAATGCATATGAATTCCAGGCTGAAAACTCACTCCAGAAGGAAGAAATGCGTGTGTTTCTCTCTGAAAGAACACTCAGCCACTATTCTTTTGCTTGCTCCTTCAAAGTCTTTGTAGAAACGTGTGTTTTCACTGCTGGAATACGTTTTGGGGTGCATTGTTTCAATCTCTTGCAAGCCTCATGTTCTTTCTTACACAATGTGGAAAAACGCGGATTATGTTTCCCAAATCACTTGAAATCCAGGAAAACGCACCCTGCATCACTCGTGCTCAAACACGCTTTTCACCTAATGCATTGAGAACATTCAAGAAAGCAGAAAAGAAGGGCCTTTTGCAGTGAATTTCACACTGGTATGTACAAAAAGCCATTTATTTCGGTTGCAGAGTGCAAAAGCATGATTGACTTCATGTTCTCAGTGAAACCCTTACATTTCCAAGTGAGCTGAAGTAGGACTTTCCCAAAAACATGTGTTTGCGTGTCTGTGGTGAAAGGAGCTCTAATTTGTGTATTCAGTGCTGGTGAGTGACACACTCTACACAGGTTAGACAGCGTTCTTAGAGCACCAACATCCTTAAAATTGAAACTGCTACACGATGTGTGTAGCATGCTGAATGAAGGCTTGCCATTTCAAAGAAAGAAGAGGAAACCAAATTCCAGGTAGTGAAACGAACATGCCAGTATGGGAGATGTGCATGTGGACAGTTTCAAGCAGCAGCTCCTTCTGGACACTTGGAAACAGCGCTGTGAAAAAATTTAGTAAGAAGCGGGATTTGGCCAAAGTTGAAAGAACTTCCAAAACGAACCCTAAAGGACTTAGCCAAACAATGAATGTTGCAATAAGCTCCTGCAGGAAAGGTTCTTCAATGACACAACTCCCGAGCAAGTAGCTACATTCTGCACAGTACAAAATGCATATGAATTCCTGGCTGGAAACTCACTCCAGAAGGAAGAAATGCGTGTGTTTCTCTCTGAAAGAACACTCAGCCACTATTCTGTTGCTTTCTCCTTCAAAGTCTTTTTAGAAACGTGTGTTTTCACTGAAGGAATACGTTGTGGGATGCATTGTTTCAATCTCTTGCAAGCCTCATGTTCTTTCTTAGACGATGTGGAAAAACAAGGAGTATGTTTCCCAAATCACTTGCAATCCAGAAAAACACACACCGCATCACTCTTGCCCAAACATGCCCTTTCTCCTAATGCGTTGAGAACATTCAAGAAAGCAGAAAGGAAGAGCATTTTGTAGTGAAATTCAGACTGGCATGTACAAAAAGCCATTTCTTTCGGTTGCAGGGTGTAAAAGCATGATGGTCTTCATGTTCTCGATGAAACCCTTACATTTCCAAGTGACCACAATTAGGACTTTCCCAAAAAGATGTGTTTGCGTGTCTGTGGCGAAAGGAGCTCTAAGTTACGTATTCAGTGCTGGAGTGTGACACACTCTACATAGGTTTAACAGCGTTTTAAGAGCACCAAAATGCTCAAAGCTGAAAATGCTACAAGGTGTGTGTAGGATGCAGAAAGAAGGCAGGTCATTTCAAAGAAAGAATAGGAAACCAAAATCCAGGTAGTGAAATGAGCACAAGGGGGTATGGGAGATGTGCATGTGGACAGTTTCAAGCAGCAGCTCCTTCTGGACACTTGGAAACAGCGATGTAAAAACATTTTGTTCGAAGCGGGATTTGGCCAAAGTAGAAAGACCTTCCAACACCAACCCTAAAGAACTTAGCCAAACAATGAATGTTGCAATAAGCTCCTGTAGGAAAGGTGCTTCAATGACACAACCCCCGAGCAGGTAGCTACATTCTGCACAGTACAAAATGCATATGAATTCCAGGCTGGAAACTCATTCCAGAAGGAAGAAATGCGTGTGTTTCTCTCTGAAAGAACACTCAGCCACTATTCTTTTGCTTGCTCCTTCAAAGTCTTTGTAGAAACATGTGTTTTCACTGCTGGAATACGTTGTGGGATGCATTGTTTCAATCTCTTGCAAGCCTCATGTTCTTTCTTAGACGATGTGGAAAAACAAGGAGTATGTTTCCCAAATCACTTGCAATCCAGATGAACACACAGTGCATCACTCTTGCCCAAACATGCTCTTTCTCCTAATGCGTTGAGAACATTCAAGAAAGCAGAAAAGAAGGGCCTTTTGCAGGGAATTTCACACTGGTATGTACAAAAAGCCATTTATTTCGGTTGCAGAGTGCAAAAGCATGATTGACTTCATGTTTTCAATGAAACCCTTACATTTCGAAGTGACCTGAAGTAGGACTTTCACAAAAACATGCGTTTGCGTGTCTGTGGTGAAAGGAGCTCTAGGTTGTGTATTCAGTGCTGGAGAGTGACACACTCTACACAGGTTAGACAGCGTTCTTAGAGCACCAACATCCTTAAAATTGAAATTGCTACAAGGTTTGTGTAGCATGCAGAAAGAAGGCTTGTCATTTCAAAGAAAGAAGTGGAAACCAAAATCCAGGTACTGAAACGAGCACACCAGTATGGGAGATGTGCATGTGGACACTTTCAAAAAGCAGCTCCTTCTGGGCACTTGGAAACAGCAATGTAAAAACATTTCGTTCGAAGCGGGATTTGGCCAAAGTTGAAAGACCTTCAAACACCAACCCTAAAGAACTTAGCCAAACAATGAATGTTGCAATAAGCTCCTGTAGGAAAGGTGCCTCTATGACGCAACCCCCGAGCAGGTAGCTACATTCTGCACAGTACAAAATGCATATGAATTCCAGGCTGAAAACTCACTCCAGAAGGAAGAAATGCGTGTGTTTCTCTCTGAAAGAACACTCAGCCACTATTCTTTTGCTTGCTCCTTCAAAGTCTTTGTAGAAACGTGTGTTTTCACTGCTGGAATACGTTTTGGGGTGCATTGTTTCAATCTCTTGCAAGCCTCATGTTCTTTCTTACACAATGTGGAAAAACGCGGATTATGTTTCCCAAATCACTTGAAATCCAGGAAAACGCACCCTGCATCACTCGTGCTCAAACACGCTTTTCACCTAATGCATTGAGAACATTCAAGAAAGCAGAAAAGAAGGGCCTTTTGCAGTGAATTTCACACTGGTATGTACAAAAAGCCATTTATTTCGGTTGCAGAGTGCAAAAGCATGATTGACTTCATGTTCTCAGTGAAACCCTTACATTTCCAAGTGAGCTGAAGTAGGACTTTCCCAAAAACATGTGTTTGCGTGTCTGTGGTGAAAGGAGCTCTAATTTGTGTATTCAGTGCTGGTGAGTGACACACTCTACACAGGTTAGACAGCGTTCTTAGAGCACCAACATCCTTAAAATTGAAACTGCTACACGATGTGTGTAGCATGCTGAATGAAGGCTTGCCATTTCAAAGAAAGAAGAGGAAACCAAATTCCAGGTAGTGAAACGAACATGCCAGTATGGGAGATGTGCATGTGGACAGTTTCAAGCAGCAGCTCCTTCTGGACACTTGGAAACAGCGCTGTGAAAAAATTTAGTAAGAAGCGGGATTTGGCCAAAGTTGAAAGAACTTCCAAAACGAACCCTAAAGGACTTAGCCAAACAATGAATGTTGCAATAAGCTCCTGCAGGAAAGGTTCTTCAATGACACAACTCCCGAGCAAGTAGCTACATTCTGCACAGTACAAAATGCATATGAATTCCTGGCTGGAAACTCACTCCAGAAGGAAGAAATGCGTGTGTTTCTCTCTGAAAGAACACTCAGCCACTATTCTGTTGCTTTCTCCTTCAAAGTCTTTTTAGAAACGTGTGTTTTCACTGCTGGAATACGTTGTGGGATGCATTGTTTCAATCTCTTGCAAGCCTCATGTTCTTTCTTAGACGATGTGGAAAAACAAGGAGTATGTTTCCCAAATCACTTGCAATCCAGAAAAACACACACCGCATCACTCTTGCCCAAACATGCCCTTTCTCCTAATGCGTTGAGAACATTCAAGAAAGCAGAAAGGAAGAGCATTTTGTAGTGAAATTCAGACTGGCATGTACAAAAAGCCATTTCTTTCGGTTGCAGGGTGTAAAAGCATGATGGTCTTCATGTTCTCGATGAAACCCTTACATTTCCAAGTGACCACAATTAGGACTTTCCCAAAAAGATGTGTTTGCGTGTCTGTGGCGAAAGGAGCTCTAAGTTGTGTATTCAGTGCTGGAGTGTGACACACTCTACATAGGTTTAACAGCGTTTTAAGAGCACCAAAATGCTCAAAGCTGAAAATGCTACAAGGTGTGTGTAGGATGCAGAAAGAAGGCAGGTCATTTCAAAGAAAGAATAGGAAACCAAAATCCAGGTAGTGAAATGAGCACAAGGGGGTATGGGAGATGTGCATGTGGACAGTTTCAAGCAGCAGCTCCTTCTGGACACTTGGAAACAGCGATGTAAAAACATTTTGTTCGAAGCGGGATTTGGCCAAAGTAGAAAGACCTTCCAACACCAACCCTAAAGAACTTAGCCAAAGAGAGAATGTTGCAATAAGCTCCTGTAGGAAAGGTGCTTCAATGACACAACCCCCGAGCAGGTAGCTACATTCTGCACAGTACAAAATGCATATGAATTCCAGGCTGGAAACTCATTCCAGAAGGAAGAAATGCGTGTGTTTCTCTCTGAAAGAACACTCAGCCACTATTCTTTTGCTTGCTCCTTCAAAGTCTTTGTAGAAACATGTGTTTTCACTGCTGGAATACGTTGTGGGATGCATTGTTTCAATCTCTTGCAAGCCTCATGTTCTTTCTTAGACGATGTGGAAAAACAAGGAGTATGTTTCCCAAATCACTTGCAATCCAGATGAACACACAGTGCATCACTCTTGCCCAAACATGCTCTTTCTCCTAATGCGTTGAGAACATTCAAGAAAGCAGAAAAGAAGGGCCTTTTGCAGTGAATTTCACACTGGTATGTACAAAAAGCCATTTATTTCGGTTGCAGAGTGCAAAAGCATGATTGACTTCATGTTTTCAATGAAACCCTTACATTTCGAAGTGACCTGAAGTAGGACTTTCACAAAAACATGCGTTTGCGTGTCTGTGGTGAAAGGAATTCTAAGTTGTGTATTCAGTGCTGGAGAGTGACACACTCTACACAGGTTAGACAGCGTTCTTAGAGCACCAACATCCTTAAAATTGAAATTGCTACAAGGTTTGTGTAGCATGCAGAAAGAAGGCTTGTCATTTCAAAGAAAGAAGTGGAAACCAAAATCCAGGTACTGAAACGAGCACACCAGTATGGGAGATGTGCATGTGGACACTTTCAAAAAGCAGCTCCTTCTGGGCACTTGGAAACAGCAATGTAAAAACATTTCGTTCGAAGCGGGATTTGGCCAAAGTTGAAAGACCTTCAAACACCAACCCTAAAGAACTTAGCCAAACAATGAATGTTGCAATAAGCTCCTGTAGGAAAGGTGCCTCTATGACACAACCCCCGAGCAGGTAGCTACATTCTGCACAGTACAAAATGCATATGAATTCCAGGCTGAAAACTCACTCCAGAAGGAAGAAATGCGTGTGTTTCTCTCTGAAAGAACACTCAGCCACTATTCTTTTGCTTGCTCCTTCAAAGTCTTTGTAGAAACGTGTGTTTTCACTGCTGGAATACGTTTTGGGGTGCATTGTTTCAATCTCTTGCAAGCCTCATGTTCTTTCTTACACAATGTGGAAAAACGCGGATTATGTTTCCCAAATCACTTGAAATCCAGGAAAACGCACCCTGCATCACTCGTGCTCAAACACGCTTTTCACCTAATGCATTGAGAACATTCAAGAAAGCAGAAAAGAAGGGCCTTTTGCAGTGAATTTCACACTGGTATGTACAAAAAGCCATTTATTTCGGTTGCAGAGTGCAAAAGCATGATTGACTTCATGTTCTCAGTGAAACCCTTACATTTCCAAGTGAGCTGAAGTAGGACTTTCCCAAAAACATGTGTTTGCGTGTCTGTGGTGAAAGGAGCTCTAATTTGTGTATTCAGTGCTGGTGAGTGACACACTCTACACAGGTTAGACAGCGTTCTTAGAGCACCAACATCCTTAAAATTGAAACTGCTACACGATGTGTGTAGCATGCTGAATGAAGGCTTGCCATTTCAAAGAAAGAAGAGGAAACCAAATTCCAGGTAGTGAAACGAACATGCCAGTATGGGAGATGTGCATGTGGACAGTTTCAAGCAGCAGCTCCTTCTGGACACTTGGAAACAGCGCTGTGAAAAAATTTAGTAAGAAGCGGGATTTGGCCAAAGTTGAAAGAACTTCCAAAACGAACCCTAAAGGACCTAGCCAAACAATGAATGTTGCAATAAGCTCCTGCAGGAAAGGTTCTTCAATGACACAACTCCCGAGCAAGTAGCTACATTCTGCACAGTACAAAATGCATATGAATTCCTGGCTGGAAACTCACTCCAGAAGGAAGAAATGCGTGTGTTTCTCTCTGAAAGAACACTCAGCCACTATTCTGTTGCTTTCTCCTTCAAAGTCTTTTTAGAAACGTGTGTTTTCACTGCTGGAATACGTTGTGGGATGCATTGTTTCAATCTCTTGCAAGCCTCATGTTCTTTCTTAGACGATGTGGAAAAACAAGGAGTATGTTTCCCAAATCACTTGCAATCCAGAAAAACACACACCGCATCACTCTTGCCCAAACATGCCCTTTCTCCTAATGCGTTGAGAACATTCAAGAAAGCAGAAAGGAAGAGCATTTTGTAGTGAAATTCAGACTGGCATGTACAAAAAGCCATTTCTTTCGGTTGCAGGGTGTAAAAGCATGATGGTCTTCATGTTCTCGATGAAACCCTTACATTTCCAAGTGACCACAATTAGGACTTTCCCAAAAAGATGTGTTTGCGTGTCTGTGGCGAAAGGAGCTCTAAGTTATGTATTCAGTGCTGGAGTGTGACACACTCTACATAGGTTTAACAGCGTTTTAAGAGCACCAAAATGCTCAAAGCTGAAAATGCTACAAGGTGTGTGTAGGATGCAGAAAGAAGGCAGGTCATTTCAAAGAAAGAATAGGAAACCAAAATCCAGGTAGTGAAATGAGCACAAGGGGGTATGGGAGATGTGCATGTGGACAGTTTCAAGCAGCAGCTCCTTCTGGACACTTGGAAACAGCGATGTAAAAACATTTTGTTCGAAGCGGGATTTGGCCAAAGTAGAAAGACCTTCCAACACCAACCCTAAAGAACTTAGCCAAAGAGAGAATGTTGCAATAAGCTCCTGTAGGAAAGGTGCTTCAATGACACAACCCCCGAGCAGGTAGCTACATTCTGCACAGTACAAAATGCATATGAATTCCAGGCTGGAAACTCATTCCAGAAGGAAGAAATGCGTGTGTTTCTCTCTGAAAGAACACTCAGCCACTATTCTTTTGCTTGCTCCTTCAAAGTCTTTGTAGAAACATGTGTTTTCACTGCTGGAATACGTTGTGGGATGCATTGTTTCAATCTCTTGCAAGCCTCATGTTCTTTCTTAGACGATGTGGAAAAACAAGGAGTATGTTTCCCAAATCACTTGCAATCCAGATGAACACACAGTGCATCACTCTTGCCCAAACATGCTCTTTCTCCTAATGCGTTGAGAACATTCAAGAAAGCAGAAAAGAAGGGCCTTTTGCAGGGAATTTCACACTGGTATGTACAAAAAGCCATTTATTTCGGTTGCAGAGTGCAAAAGCATGATTGACTTCATGTTTTCAATGAAACCCTTACATTTCGAAGTGACCTGAAGTAGGACTTTCACAAAAACATGCGTTTGCGTGTCTGTGGTGAAAGGAGCTCTAGGTTGTGTATTCAGTGCTGGAGAGTGACACACTCTACACAGGTTAGACAGCGTTCTTAGAGCACCAACATCCTTAAAATTGAAATTGCTACAAGGTTTGTGTAGCATGCAGAAAGAAGGCTTGTCATTTCAAAGAAAGAAGTGGAAACCAAAATCCAGGTACTGAAACGAGCACACCAGTATGGGAGATGTGCATGTGGACACTTTCAAAAAGCAGCTCCTTCTGGGCACTTGGAAACAGCAATGTAAAAACATTTCGTTCGAAGCGGGATTTGGCCAAAGTTGAAAGACCTTCAAACACCAACCCTAAAGAACTTAGCCAAACAATGAATGTTGCAATAAGCTCCTGTAGGAAAGGTGCCTCTATGACGCAACCCCCGAGCAGGTAGCTACATTCTGCACAGTACAAAATGCATATGAATTCCAGGCTGAAAACTCACTCCAGAAGGAAGAAATGCGTGTGTTTCTCTCTGAAAGAACACTCAGCCACTATTCTTTTGCTTGCTCCTTCAAAGTCTTTGTAGAAACGTGTGTTTTCACTGCTGGAATACGTTTTGGGGTGCATTGTTTCAATCTCTTGCAAGCCTCATGTTCTTTCTTACACAATGTGGAAAAACGCGGATTATGTTTCCCAAATCACTTGAAATCCAGGAAAACGCACCCTGCATCACTCGTGCTCAAACACGCTTTTCACCTAATGCATTGAGAACATTCAAGAAAGCAGAAAAGAAGGGCCTTTTGCAGTGAATTTCACACTGGTATGTACAAAAAGCCATTTATTTCGGTTGCAGAGTGCAAAAGCATGATTGACTTCATGTTCTCAGTGAAACCCTTACATTTCCAAGTGAGCTGAAGTAGGACTTTCCCAAAAACATGTGTTTGCGTGTCTGTGGTGAAAGGAGCTCTAATTTGTGTATTCAGTGCTGGTGAGTGACACACTCTACACAGGTTAGACAGCGTTCTTAGAGCACCAACATCCTTAAAATTGAAACTGCTACACGATGTGTGTAGCATGCTGAATGAAGGCTTGCCATTTCAAAGAAAGAAGAGGAAACCAAATTCCAGGTAGTGAAACGAACATGCCAGTATGGGAGATGTGCATGTGGACAGTTTCAAGCAGCAGCTCCTTCTGGACACTTGGAAACAGCGCTGTGAAAAAATTTAGTAAGAAGCGGGATTTGGCCAAAGTTGAAAGAACTTCCAAAACGAACCCTAAAGGACTTAGCCAAACAATGAATGTTGCAATAAGCTCCTGCAGGAAAGGTTCTTCAATGACACAACTCCCGAGCAAGTAGCTACATTCTGCACAGTACAAAATGCATATGAATTCCTGGCTGGAAACTCACTCCAGAAGGAAGAAATGCGTGTGTTTCTCTCTGAAAGAACACTCAGCCACTATTCTTTTGCTTTCTCCTTCAAAGTCTTTTTAGAAACGTGTGTTTTCACTGCTGGAATACGTTGTGGGATGCATTGTTTCAATCTCTTGCAAGCCTCATGTTCTTTCTTAGACGATGTGGAAAAACAAGGAGTATGTTTCCCAAATCACTTGCAATCCAGAAAAACACACACCGCATCACTCTTGCCCAAACATGCCCTTTCTCCTAATGCGTTGAGAACATTCAAGAAAGCAGAAAGGAAGAGCATTTTGTAGTGAAATTCAGACTGGCATGTACAAAAAGCCATTTCTTTCGGTTGCAGGGTGTAAAAGCATGATGGTCTTCATGTTCTCGATGAAACCCTTACATTTCCAAGTGACCACAATTAGGACTTTCCCAAAAAGATGTGTTTGCGTGTCTGTGGCGAAAGGAGCTCTAAGTTGTGTATTCAGTGCTGGAGTGTGACACACTCTACATAGGTTTAACAGCGTTTTAAGAGCACCAAAATGCTCAAAGCTGAAAATGCTACAAGGTGTGTGTAGGATGCAGAAAGAAGGCAGGTCATTTCAAAGAAAGAATAGGAAACCAAAATCCAGGTAGTGAAATGAGCACAAGGGGGTATGGGAGATGTGCATGTGGACAGTTTCAAGCAGCAGCTCCTTCTGGACACTTGGAAACAGCGATGTAAAAACATTTTGTTCGAAGCGGGATTTGGCCAAAGTAGAAAGACCTTCCAACACCAACCCTAAAGAACTTAGCCAAAGAGAGAATGTTGCAATAAGCTCCTGTAGGAAAGGTGCTTCAATGACACAACCCCCGAGCAGGTAGCTACATTCTGCACAGTACAAAATGCATATGAATTCCAGGCTGGAAACTCATTCCAGAAGGAAGAAATGCGTGTGTTTCTCTCTGAAAGAACACTCAGCCACTATTCTTTTGCTTGCTCCTTCAAAGTCTTTGTAGAAACATGTGTTTTCACTGCTGGAATACGTTGTGGGATGCATTGTTTCAATCTCTTGCAAGCCTCATGTTCTTTCTTAGACGATGTGGAAAAACAAGGAGTATGTTTCCCAAATCACTTGCAATCCAGATGAACACACAGTGCATCACTCTTGCCCAAACATGCTCTTTCTCCTAATGCGTTGAGAACATTCAAGAAAGCAGAAAAGAAGGGCCTTTTGCAGTGAATTTCACACTGGTATGTACAAAAAGCCATTTATTTCGGTTGCAGAGTGCAAAAGCATGATTGACTTCATGTTTTCAATGAAACCCTTACATTTCGAAGTGACCTGAAGTAGGACTTTCACAAAAACATGCGTTTGCGTGTCTGTGGTGAAAGGAATTCTAAGTTGTGTATTCAGTGCTGGAGAGTGACACACTCTACACAGGTTAGACAGCGTTCTTAGAGCACCAACATCCTTAAAATTGAAATTGCTACAAGGTTTGTGTAGCATGCAGAAAGAAGGCTTGTCATTTCAAAGAAAGAAGTGGAAACCAAAATCCAGGTACTGAAACGAGCACACCAGTATGGGAGATGTGCATGTGGACACTTTCAAAAAGCAGCTCCTTCTGGGCACTTGGAAACAGCAATGTAAAAACATTTCGTTCGAAGCGGGATTTGGCCAAAGTTGAAAGACCTTCAAACACCAACCCTAAAGAACTTAGCCAAACAATGAATGTTGCAATAAGCTCCTGTAGGAAAGGTGCCTCTATGACACAACCCCCGAGCAGGTAGCTACATTCTGCACAGTACAAAATGCATATGAATTCCAGGCTGAAAACTCACTCCAGAAGGAAGAAATGCGTGTGTTTCTCTCTGAAAGAACACTCAGCCACTATTCTTTTGCTTGCTCCTTCAAAGTCTTTGTAGAAACGTGTGTTTTCACTGCTGGAATACGTTTTGGGGTGCATTGTTTCAATCTCTTGCAAGCCTCATGTTCTTTCTTACACAATGTGGAAAAACGCGGATTATGTTTCCCAAATCACTTGAAATCCAGGAAAACGCACCCTGCATCACTCGTGCTCAAACACGCTTTTCACCTAATGCATTGAGAACATTCAAGAAAGCAGAAAAGAAGGGCCTTTTGCAGGGAATTTCACACTGGTATGTACAAAAAGCCATTTATTTCGGTTGCAGAGTGCAAAAGCATGATTGACTTCATGTTTTCAATGAAACCCTTACATTTCGAAGTGACCTGAAGTAGGACTTTCACAAAAACATGCGTTTGCGTGTCTGTGGTGAAAGGAGCTCTAGGTTGTGTATTCAGTGCTGGAGAGTGACACACTCTACACAGGTTAGACAGCGTTCTTAGAGCACCAACATCCTTAAAATTGAAATTGTTACAAGGTTTGTGTAGCATGCAGAAAGAAGGCTTGTCATTTCAAAGAAAGAAGTGGAAACCAAAATCCAGGTACTGAAACGAGCACACCAGTATGGGAGATGTGCATGTGGACACTTTCAAAAAGCAGCTCCTTCTGGGCACTTGGAAACAGCAATGTAAAAACATTTCGTTCGAAGCGGGATTTGGCCAAAGTTGAAAGACCTTCAAACACCAACCCTAAAGAACTTAGCCAAACAATGAATGTTGCAATAAGCTCCTGTAGGAAAGGTGCCTCTATGACGCAACCCCCGAGCAGGTAGCTACATTCTGCACAGTACAAAATGCATATGAATTCCAGGCTGAAAACTCACTCCAGAAGGAAGAAATGCGTGTGTTTCTCTCTGAAAGAACACTCAGCCACTATTCTTTTGCTTGCTCCTTCAAAGTCTTTGTAGAAACGTGTGTTTTCACTGCTGGAATACGTTTTGGGGTGCATTGTTTCAATCTCTTGCAAGCCTCATGTTCTTTCTTACACAATGTGGAAAAACGCGGATTATGTTTCCCAAATCACTTGAAATCCAGGAAAACGCACCCTGCATCACTCGTGCTCAAACACGCTTTTCACCTAATGCATTGAGAACATTCAAGAAAGCAGAAAAGAAGGGCCTTTTGCAGTGAATTTCACACTGGTATGTACAAAAAGCCATTTATTTCGGTTGCAGAGTGCAAAAGCATGATTGACTTCATGTTCTCAGTGAAACCCTTACATTTCCAAGTGAGCTGAAGTAGGACTTTCCCAAAAACATGTGTTTGCGTGTCTGTGGTGAAAGGAGCTCTAATTTGTGTATTCAGTGCTGGTGAGTGACACACTCTACACAGGTTAGACAGCGTTCTTAGAGCACCAACATCCTTAAAATTGAAACTGCTACACGATGTGTGTAGCATGCTGAATGAAGGCTTGCCATTTCAAAGAAAGAAGAGGAAACCAAATTCCAGGTAGTGAAACGAACATGCCAGTATGGGAGATGTGCATGTGGACAGTTTCAAGCAGCAGCTCCTTCTGGACACTTGGAAACAGCGCTGTGAAAAAATTTAGTAAGAAGCGGGATTTGGCCAAAGTTGAAAGAACTTCCAAAACGAACCCTAAAGGACCTAGCCAAACAATGAATGTTGCAATAAGCTCCTGCAGGAAAGGTTCTTCAATGACACAACTCCCGAGCAAGTAGCTACATTCTGCACAGTACAAAATGCATATGAATTCCTGGCTGGAAACTCACTCCAGAAGGAAGAAATGCGTGTGTTTCTCTCTGAAAGAACACTCAGCCACTATTCTGTTGCTTTCTCCTTCAAAGTCTTTTTAGAAACGTGTGTTTTCACTGCTGGAATACGTTGTGGGATGCATTGTTTCAATCTCTTGCAAGCCTCATGTTCTTTCTTAGACGATGTGGAAAAACAAGGAGTATGTTTCCCAAATCACTTGCAATCCAGAAAAACACACACCGCATCACTCTTGCCCAAACATGCCCTTTCTCCTAATGCGTTGAGAACATTCAAGAAAGCAGAAAGGAAGAGCATTTTGTAGTGAAATTCAGACTGGCATGTACAAAAAGCCATTTCTTTCGGTTGCAGGGTGTAAAAGCATGATGGTCTTCATGTTCTCGATGAAACCCTTACATTTCCAAGTGACCACAATTAGGACTTTCCCAAAAAGATGTGTTTGCGTGTCTGTGGCGAAAGGAGCTCTAAGTTATGTATTCAGTGCTGGAGTGTGACACACTCTACATAGGTTTAACAGCGTTTTAAGAGCACCAAAATGCTCAAAGCTGAAAATGCTACAAGGTGTGTGTAGGATGCAGAAAGAAGGCAGGTCATTTCAAAGAAAGAATAGGAAACCAAAATCCAGGTAGTGAAATGAGCACAAGGGGGTATGGGAGATGTGCATGTGGACAGTTTCAAGCAGCAGCTCCTTCTGGACACTTGGAAACAGCGATGTAAAAACATTTTGTTCGAAGCGGGATTTGGCCAAAGTAGAAAGACCTTCCAACACCAACCCTAAAGAACTTAGCCAAAGAGAGAATGTTGCAATAAGCTCCTGTAGGAAAGGTGCTTCAATGACACAACCCCCGAGCAGGTAGCTACATTCTGCACAGTACAAAATGCATATGAATTCCAGGCTGGAAACTCATTCCAGAAGGAAGAAATGCGTGTGTTTCTCTCTGAAAGAACACTCAGCCACTATTCTTTTGCTTGCTCCTTCAAAGTCTTTGTAGAAACATGTGTTTTCACTGCTGGAATACGTTGTGGGATGCATTGTTTCAATCTCTTGCAAGCCTCATGTTCTTTCTTAGACGATGTGGAAAAACAAGGAGTATGTTTCCCAAATCACTTGCAATCCAGATGAACACACAGTGCATCACTCTTGCCCAAACATGCTCTTTCTCCTAATGCGTTGAGAACATTCAAGAAAGCAGAAAAGAAGGGCCTTTTGCAGGGAATTTCACACTGGTATGTACAAAAAGCCATTTATTTCGGTTGCAGAGTGCAAAAGCATGATTGACTTCATGTTTTCAATGAAACCCTTACATTTCGAAGTGACCTGAAGTAGTACTTTCACAAAAACATGCGTTTGCGTGTCTGTGGTGAAAGGAGCTCTAGGTTGTGTATTCAGTGCTGGAGAGTGACACACTCTACACAGGTTAGACAGCGTTCTTAGAGCACCAACATCCTTAAAATTGAAATTGCTACAAGGTTTGTGTAGCATGCAGAAAGAAGGCTTGTCATTTCAAAGAAAGAAGTGGAAACCAAAATCCAGGTACTGAAACGAGCACACCAGTATGGGAGATGTGCATGTGGACACTTTCAAAAAGCAGCTCCTTCTGGGCACTTGGAAACAGCAATGTAAAAACATTTCGTTCGAAGCGGGATTTGGCCAAAGTTGAAAGACCTTCAAACACCAACCCTAAAGAACTTAGCCAAACAATGAATGTTGCAATAAGCTCCTGTAGGAAAGGTGCCTCTATGACGCAACCCCCGAGCAGGTAGCTACATTCTGCACAGTACAAAATGCATATGAATTCCAGGCTGAAAACTCACTCCAGAAGGAAGAAATGCGTGTGTTTCTCTCTGAAAGAACACTCAGCCACTATTCTTTTGCTTGCTCCTTCAAAGTCTTTGTAGAAACGTGTGTTTTCACTGCTGGAATACGTTTTGGGGTGCATTGTTTCAATCTCTTGCAAGCCTCATGTTCTTTCTTACACAATGTGGAAAAACGCGGATTATGTTTCCCAAATCACTTGAAATCCAGGAAAACGCACCCTGCATCACTCGTGCTCAAACACGCTTTTCACCTAATGCATTGAGAACATTCAAGAAAGCAGAAAAGAAGGGCCTTTTGCAGTGAATTTCACACTGGTATGTACAAAAAGCCATTTATTTCGGTTGCAGAGTGCAAAAGCATGATTGACTTCATGTTCTCAGTGAAACCCTTACATTTCCAAGTGAGCTGAAGTAGGACTTTCCCAAAAACATGTGTTTGCGTGTCTGTGGTGAAAGGAGCTCTAATTTGTGTATTCAGTGCTGGTGAGTGACACACTCTACACAGGTTAGACAGCGTTCTTAGAGCACCAACATCCTTAAAATTGAAACTGCTACACGATGTGTGTAGCATGCTGAATGAAGGCTTGCCATTTCAAAGAAAGAAGAGGAAACCAAATTCCAGGTAGTGAAACGAACATGCCAGTATGGGAGATGTGCATGTGGACAGTTTCAAGCAGCAGCTCCTTCTGGACACTTGGAAACAGCGCTGTGAAAAAATTTAGTAAGAAGCGGGATTTGGCCAAAGTTGAAAGAACTTCCAAAACGAACCCTAAAGGACTTAGCCAAACAATGAATGTTGCAATAAGCTCCTGCAGGAAAGGTTCTTCAATGACACAACTCCCGAGCAAGTAGCTACATTCTGCACAGTACAAAATGCATATGAATTCCTGGCTGGAAACTCACTCCAGAAGGAAGAAATGCGTGTGTTTCTCTCTGAAAGAACACTCAGCCACTATTCTTTTGCTTTCTCCTTCAAAGTCTTTTTAGAAACGTGTGTTTTCACTGCTGGAATACGTTGTGGGATGCATTGTTTCAATCTCTTGCAAGCCTCATGTTCTTTCTTAGACGATGTGGAAAAACAAGGAGTATGTTTCCCAAATCACTTGCAATCCAGAAAAACACACACCGCATCACTCTTGCCCAAACATGCCCTTTCTCCTAATGCGTTGAGAACATTCAAGAAAGCAGAAAGGAAGAGCATTTTGTAGTGAAATTCAGACTGGCATGTACAAAAAGCCATTTCTTTCGGTTGCAGGGTGTAAAAGCATGATGGTCTTCATGTTCTCGATGAAACCCTTACATTTCCAAGTGACCACAATTAGGACTTTCCCAAAAAGATGTGTTTGCGTGTCTGTGGCGAAAGGAGCTCTAAGTTGTGTATTCAGTGCTGGAGTGTGACACACTCTACATAGGTTTAACAGCGTTTTAAGAGCACCAAAATGCTCAAAGCTGAAAATGCTACAAGGTGTGTGTAGGATGCAGAAAGAAGGCAGGTCATTTCAAAGAAAGAATAGGAAACCAAAATCCAGGTAGTGAAATGAGCACAAGGGGGTATGGGAGATGTGCATGTGGACAGTTTCAAGCAGCAGCTCCTTCTGGACACTTGGAAACAGCGATGTAAAAACATTTTGTTCGAAGCGGGATTTGGCCAAAGTAGAAAGACCTTCCAACACCAACCCTAAAGAACTTAGCCAAAGAGAGAATGTTGCAATAAGCTCCTGTAGGAAAGGTGCTTCAATGACACAACCCCCGAGCAGGTAGCTACATTCTGCACAGTACAAAATGCATATGAATTCCAGGCTGGAAACTCATTCCAGAAGGAAGAAATGCGTGTGTTTCTCTCTGAAAGAACACTCAGCCACTATTCTTTTGCTTGCTCCTTCAAAGTCTTTGTAGAAACATGTGTTTTCACTGCTGGAATACGTTGTGGGATGCATTGTTTCAATCTCTTGCAAGCCTCATGTTCTTTCTTAGACGATGTGGAAAAACAAGGAGTATGTTTCCCAAATCACTTGCAATCCAGATGAACACACAGTGCATCACTCTTGCCCAAACATGCTCTTTCTCCTAATGCGTTGAGAACATTCAAGAAAGCAGAAAAGAAGGGCCTTTTGCAGGGAATTTCACACTGGTATGTACAAAAAGCCATTTATTTCGGTTGCAGAGTGCAAAAGCATGATTGACTTCATGTTTTCAATGAAACCCTTACATTTCGAAGTGACCTGAAGTAGGACTTTCACAAAAACATGCGTTTGCGTGTCTGTGGTGAAAGGAATTCTAAGTTGTGTATTCAGTGCTGGAGAGTGACACACTCTACACAGGTTAGACAGCGTTCTTAGAGCACCAACATCCTTAAAATTGAAATTGCTACAAGGTTTGTGTAGCATGCAGAAAGAAGGCTTGTCATTTCAAAGAAAGAAGTGGAAACCAAAATCCAGGTACTGAAACGAGCACACCAGTATGGGAGATGTGCATGTGGACACTTTCAAAAAGCAGCTCCTTCTGGGCACTTGGAAACAGCAATGTAAAAACATTTCGTTCGAAGCGGGATTTGGCCAAAGTTGAAAGACCTTCAAACACCAACCCTAAAGAACTTAGCCAAACAATGAATGTTGCAATAAGCTCCTGTAGGAAAGGTGCCTCTATGACACAACCCCCGAGCAGGTAGCTACATTCTGCACAGTACAAAATGCATATGAATTCCAGGCTGAAAACTCACTCCAGAAGGAAGAAATGCGTGTGTTTCTCTCTGAAAGAACACTCAGCCACTATTCTTTTGCTTGCTCCTTCAAAGTCTTTGTAGAAACGTGTGTTTTCACTGCTGGAATACGTTTTGGGGTGCATTGTTTCAATCTCTTGCAAGCCTCATGTTCTTTCTTACACAATGTGGAAAAACGCGGATTATGTTTCCCAAATCACTTGAAATCCAGGAAAACGCACCCTGCATCACTCGTGCTCAAACACGCTTTTCACCTAATGCATTGAGAACATTCAAGAAAGCAGAAAAGAAGGGCCTTTTGCAGTGAATTTCACACTGGTATGTACAAAAAGCCATTTATTTCGGTTGCAGAGTGCAAAAGCATGATTGACTTCATGTTCTCAGTGAAACCCTTACATTTCCAAGTGAGCTGAAGTAGGACTTTCACAAAAACATGTGTTTGCGTGTCTGTGGTGAAAGGAGCTCTAATTTGTGTATTCAGTGCTGGTGAGTGACACACTCTACACAGGTTAGACAGCGTTCTTAGAGCACCAACATCCTTAAAATTGAAACTGCTACACGATGTGTGTAGCATGCTGAATGAAGGCTTGCCATTTCAAAGAAAGAAGAGGAAACCAAATTCCAGGTAGTGAAACGAACATGCCAGTATGGGAGATGTGCATGTGGACAGTTTCAAGCAGCAGCTCCTTCTGGACACTTGGAAACAGCGCTGTGAAAAAATTTAGTAAGAAGCGGGATTTGGCCAAAGTTGAAAGAACTTCCAAAACGAACCCTAAAGGACTTAGCCAAACAATGAATGTTGCAATAAGCTCCTGCAGGAAAGGTTCTTCAATGACACAACTCCCGAGCAGGTAGCTACATTCTGCACAGTACAAAATGCATATGAATTCCAGGCTGAAAACTCACTCCAGAAGGAAGAAATGCGTGTGTTTCTCTCTGAAAGAACACTCAGCCACTATTCTTTTGCTTGCTCCTTCAAAGTCTTTGTAGAAACGTGTGTTTTCACTGCTGGAATACGTTTTGGGGTGCATTGTTTCAATCTCTTGCAAGCCTCATGTTCTTTCTTACACAATGTGGAAAAACGCGGATTATGTTTCCCAAATCACTTGAAATCCAGGAAAACGCACCCTGCATCACTCGTGCTCAAACACGCTTTTCACCTAATGCATTGAGAACATTCAAGAAAGCAGAAAAGAAGGGCCTTTTGCAGTGAATTTCACACTGGTATGTACAAAAAGCCATTTATTTCGGTTGCAGAGTGCAAAAGCATGATTGACTTCATGTTCTCAGTGAAACCCTTACATTTCCAAGTGAGCTGAAGTAGGACTTTCCCAAAAAGATGTGTTTGCGTGTCTGTGGTGAAAGGAGCTCTAATTTGTGTATTCAGTGCTGGTGAGTGACACACTCTACACAGGTTAGACAGCGTTCTTAGAGCACCAACATCCTTAAAATTGAAACTGCTACACGATGTGTGTAGCATGCTGAATGAAGGCTTGCCATTTCAAAGAAAGAAGAGGAAACCAAATTCCAGGTAGTGAAACGAACATGCCAGTATGGGAGATGTGCATGTGGACAGTTTCAAGCAGCAGCTCCTTCTGGACACTTGGAAACAGCGCTGTGAAAAAATTTAGTAAGAAGCGGGATTTGGCCAAAGTTGAAAGAACTTCCAAAACGAACCCTAAAGGACTTAGCCAAACAATGAATGTTGCAATAAGCTCCTGCAGGAAAGGTTCTTCAATGACACAACTCCCGAGCAAGTAGCTACATTCTGCACAGTACAAAATGCATATGAATTCCTGGCTGGAAACTCACTCCAGAAGGAAGAAATGCGTGTGTTTCTCTCTGAAAGAACACTCAGCCACTATTCTGTTGCTTTCTCCTTCAAAGTCTTTTCAGAAACGTGTGTTTTCACTGCTGGAATACGTTGTGGGATGCATTGTTTCAATCTCTTGCAAGCCTCATGTTCTTTCTTAGACGATGTGGAAAAACAAGGAGTATGTTTCCCAAATCACTTGCAATCCAGAAAAGCACACACCGCATCACTCTTGCCCAAACATGCCCTTTCTCCTAATGCGTTGAGAACATTCAAGAAAGCAGAAAGGAAGAGCATTTTGTAGTGAAATTCAGACTGGCATGTACAAAAAGCCATTTCTTTTGGTTGCAGGGTGTAAAAGCATGATGGTCTTCATGTTCTCGATGAAACCCTTACATTTCCAAGTGACCACAATTAGGACTTTCCCAAAAAGATGTGTTTGCGTGTCTGTGGCGAAAGGAGCTCTAAGTTGTGTATTCAGTGCTGGAGTGTGACACACTCTACATAGGTTTAACAGCGTTTTAAGAGCACCAAAATGCTCAAAGCTGAAAATGCTACAAGGTGTGTGTAGGATGCAGAAAGAAGGCAGGTCATTTCAAAGAAAGAATAGGAAACCAAAATCCAGGTAGTGAAATGAGCACAAGGGGGTATGGGAGATGTGCATGTGGACAGTTTCAAGCAGCAGCTCCTTCCGGACACTTGGAAACAGCGATGTAAAAACATTTTGTTCGAAGCGGGATTTGGCCAAAGTAGAAAGACCTTCCAACACCAACCCTAAAGAACTTAGCCAAAGAGAGAATGTTGCAATAAGCTCCTGTAGGAAAGGTGCTTCAATGACACAACCCCCGAGCAGGTAGCTACATTCTGCACAGTACAAAATGCATATGAATTCCAGGCTGGAAACTCATTCCAGAAGGAAGAAATGCGTGTGTTTCTCTCTGAAAGAACACTCAGCCACTATTCTTTTGCTTGCTCCTTCAAAGTCTTTGTAGAAACATGTGTTTTCACTGCTGGAATACGTTGTGGGATGCATTGTTTCAATCTCTTGCAAGCCTCATGTTCTTTCTTAGACGATGTGGAAAAACAAGGAGTATGTTTCCCAAATCACTTGCAATCCAGATGAACACACAGTGCATCACTCTTGCCCAAACATGCTCTTTCTCCTAATGCGTTGAGAACATTCAAGAAAGCAGAAAAGAAGGGCCTTTTGCAGTGAATTTCACACTGGTATGTACAAAAAGCCATTTATTTCGGTTGCAGAGTGCAAAAGCATGATTGACTTCATGTTTTCAATGAAACCCTTACATTTCGAAGTGACCTGAAGTAGGACTTTCACAAAAACATGCGTTTGCGTGTCTGTGGTGAAAGGAATTCTAAGTTGTGTATTCAGTGCTGGAGAGTGACACACTCTACACAGGTTAGACAGCGTTCTTAGAGCACCAACATCCTTAAAATTGAAATTGCTACAAGGTTTGTGTAGCATGCAGAAAGAAGGCTTGTCATTTCAAAGAAAGAAGTGGAAACCAAAATCCAGGTACTGAAACGAGCACACCAGTATGGGAGATGTGCATGTGGACACTTTCAAAAAGCAGCTCCTTCTGGGCACTTGGAAACAGCAATGTAAAAACATTTCGTTCGAAGCGGGATTTGGCCAAAGTTGAAAGACCTTCAAACACCAACCCTAAAGAACTTAGCCAAACAATGAATGTTGCAATAAGCTCCTGTAGGAAAGGTGCCTCTATGACACAACCCCCGAGCAGGTAGCTACATTCTGCACAGTACAAAATGCATATGAATTCCAGGCTGAAAACTCACTCCAGAAGGAAGAAATGCGTGTGTTTCTCTCTGAAAGAACACTCAGCCACTATTCTTTTGCTTGCTCCTTCAAAGTCTTTGTAGAAACGTGTGTTTTCACTGCTGGAATACGTTTTGGGGTGCATTGTTTCAATCTCTTGCAAGCCTCATGTTCTTTCTTACACAATGTGGAAAAACGCGGATTATGTTTCCCAAATCACTTGAAATCCAGGAAAACGCACCCTGCATCACTCGTGCTCAAACACGCTTTTCACCTAATGCATTGAGAACATTCAAGAAAGCAGAAAAGAAGGGCCTTTTGCAGTGAATTTCACACTGGTATGTACAAAAAGCCACTTATTTCGGTTGCAGAGTGCAAAAGCATGATTGACTTCATGTTCTCAGTGAAACCCTTACATTTCCAAGTGACCACAATTAGGACTTTCCCAAAAAGATGTGTTTGCGTGTCTGTGGCGAAAGGAGCTCTAAGTTGTGTATTCAGTGCTGGAGTGTGACACACTCTACATAGGTTTAACAGCGTTTTAAGAGCACCAAAATGCTCAAAGCTGAAAATGCTACAAGGTGTGTGTAGGATGCAGAAAGAAGGCAGGTCATTTCAAAGAAAGAATAGGAAACCAAAATCCAGGTAGTGAAATGAGCACAAGGGGGTATGGGAGATGTGCATGTGGACAGTTTCAAGCAGCAGCTCCTTCTGGACACTTGGAAACAGCGATGTAAAAACATTTTGTTCGAAGCGGGATTTGGCCAAAGTAGAAAGACCTTCCAACACCAACCCTAAAGAACTTAGCCAAAGAGAGAATGTTGCAATAAGCTCCTGTAGGAAAGGTGCTTCAATGACACAACCCCCGAGCAGGTAGCTACATTCTGCACAGTACAAAATGCATATGAATTCCAGGCTGGAAACTCATTCCAGAAGGAAGAAATGCGTGTGTTTCTCTCTGAAAGAACACTCAGCCACTATTCTTTTGCTTGCTCCTTCAAAGTCTTTGTAGAAACATGTGTTTTCACTGCTGGAATACGTTGTGGGATGCATTGTTTCAATCTCTTGCAAGCCTCATGTTCTTTCTTAGACGATGTGGAAAAACAAGGAGTATGTTTCCCAAATCACTTGCAATCCAGATGAACACACAGTGCATCACTCTTGCCCAAACATGCTCTTTCTCCTAATGCGTTGAGAACATTCAAGAAAGCAGAAAAGAAGGGCCTTTTGCAGTGAATTTCACACTGGTATGTACAAAAAGCCATTTATTTCGGTTGCAGAGTGCAAAAGCATGATTGACTTCATGTTTTCAATGAAACCCTTACATTTCGAAGTGACCTGAAGTAGGACTTTCACAAAAACATGCGTTTGCGTGTCTGTGGTGAAAGGAATTCTAAGTTGTGTATTCAGTGCTGGAGAGTGACACACTCTACACAGGTTAGACAGCGTTCTTAGAGCACCAACATCCTTAAAATTGAAATTGCTACAAGGTTTGTGTAGCATGCAGAAAGAAGGCTTGTCATTTCAAAGAAAGAAGTGGAAACCAAAATCCAGGTACTGAAACGAGCACACCAGTATGGGAGATGTGCATGTGGACACTTTCAAAAAGCAGCTCCTTCTGGGCACTTGGAAACAGCAATGTAAAAACATTTCGTTCGAAGCGGGATTTGGCCAAAGTTGAAAGACCTTCAAACACCAACCCTAAAGAACTTAGCCAAACAATGAATGTTGCAATAAGCTCCTGTAGGAAAGGTGCCTCTATGACACAACCCCCGAGCAGGTAGCTACATTCTGCACAGTACAAAATGCATATGAATTCCAGGCTGAAAACTCACTCCAGAAGGAAGAAATGCGTGTGTTTCTCTCTGAAAGAACACTCAGCCACTATTCTTTTGCTTGCTCCTTCAAAGTCTTTGTAGAAACGTGTGTTTTCACTGCTGGAATACGTTTTGGGGTGCATTGTTTCAATCTCTTGCAAGCCTCATGTTCTTTCTTACACAATGTGGAAAAACGCGGATTATGTTTCCCAAATCACTTGAAATCCAGGAAAACGCACCCTGCATCACTCGTGCTCAAACACGCTTTTCACCTAATGCATTGAGAACATTCAAGAAAGCAGAAAAGAAGGGCCTTTTGCAGTGAATTTCACACTGGTATGTACAAAAAGCCACTTATTTCGGTTGCAGAGTGCAAAAGCATGATTGACTTCATGTTCTCAGTGAAACCCTTACATTTCCAAGTGAGCTGAAGTAGGACTTTCCCAAAAAGATGTGTTTGCGTGTCTGTGGTGAAAGGAGCTCTAATTTGTGTATTCAGTGCTGGTGAGTGACACACTCTACACAGCTTAGACAGCGTTCTTAGAGCACCAACATCCTTAAAATTGAAACTGCTACACGATGTGTGTAGCATGCTGAATGAAGGCTTGCCATTTCAAAGAAAGAAGAGGAAACCAAATTCCAGGTAGTGAAACGAACATGCCAGTATGGGAGATGTGCATGTGGACAGTTTCAAGCAGCAGCTCCTTCTGGACACTTGGAAACAGCGCTGTGAAAAAATTTAGTAAGAAGCGGGATTTGGCCAAAGTTGAAAGAACTTCCAAAACGAACCCTAAAGGACTTAGCCAAACAATGAATGTTGCAATAAGCTCCTGCAGGAAAGGTTCTTCAATGACACAACTCCTGAGCAAGTAGCTACATTCTGCACAGTACAAAATGCATATGAATTCCTGGCTGGAAACTCACTCCAGAAGGAAGAAATGCGTGTGTTTCTCTCTGAAAGAACACTCAGCCACTATTCTTTTGCTTTCTCCTTCAAAGTCTTTTTAGAAACGTGTGTTTTCACTGCTGGAATACGTTGTGGGATGCATTGTTTCAATCTCTTGCAAGCCTCATGTTCTTTCTTAGACGATGTGGAAAAACAAGGAGTATGTTTCCCAAATCACTTGCAATCCAGAAAAGCACACACCGCATCACTCTTGCCCAAACATGCCCTTTCTCCTAATGCGTTGAGAACATTCAAGAAAGCAGAAAGGAAGAGCATTTTGTAGTGAAATTCAGACTGGCATGTACAAAAAGCCATTTCTTTCGGTTGCAGGGTGTAAAAGCATGATGGTCTTCATGTTCTCGATGAAACCCTTACATTTCCAAGTGACCACAATTAGGACTTTCCCAAAAAGATGTGTTTGCGTGTCTGTGGCGAAAGGAGCTCTAAGTTGTGTATTCAGTGCTGGAGTGTGACACACTCTACATAGGTTTAACAGCGTTTTAAGAGCACCAAAATGCTCAAAGCTGAAAATGCTACAAGGTGTGTGTAGGATGCAGAAAGAAGGCAGGTCATTTCAAAGAAAGAATAGGAAACCAAAATCCAGGTAGTGAAATGAGCACAAGGGGGTATGGGAGATGTGCATGTGGACAGTTTCAAGCAGCAGCTCCTTCTGGACACTTGGAAACAGCGATGTAAAAACATTTTGTTCGAAGCGGGATTTGGCCAAAGTAGAAAGACCTTCCAACACCAACCCTAAAGAACTTAGCCAAAGAGAGAATGTTGCAATAAGCTCCTGTAGGAAAGGTGCTTCAATGACACAACCCCCGAGCAGGTAGCTACATTCTGCACAGTACAAAATGCATATGAATTCCAGGCTGGAAACTCATTCCAGAAGGAAGAAATGCGTGTGTTTCTCTCTGAAAGAACACTCAGCCACTATTCTTTTGCTTGCTCCTTCAAAGTCTTTGTAGAAACATGTGTTTTCACTGCTGGAATACGTTGTGGGATGCATTGTTTCAATCTCTTGCAAGCCTCATGTTCTTTCTTACACGATGTGGAAAAACAAGGAGTATGTTTCCCAAATCACTTGCAATCCAGATGAACACACAGTGCATCACTCTTGCCCAAACATGCTCTTTCTCCTAATGCGTTGAGAACATTCAAGAAAGCAGAAAAGAAGGGCCTTTTGCAGTGAATTTCACACTGGTATGTACAAAAAGCCATTTATTTCGGTTGCAGAGTGCAAAAGCATGATTGACTTCATGTTTTCAATGAAACCCTTACATTTCGAAGTGACCTGAAGTAGGACTTTCACAAAAACATGCGTTTGCGTGTCTGTGGTGAAAGAAATTCTAAGTTGTGTATTCAGTGCTGGAGAGTGACACACTCTACACAGGTTAGACAGCGTTCATAGAGCACCAACATCCTTAAAATTGAAATTGCTACAAGGTTTGTGTAGCATGCAGAAAGAAGGCTTGTCATTTCAAAGAAAGAAGTGGAAACCAAAATCCACGTACTGAAACGAGCACACCAGTATGGGAGATGTGCATGTGGACACTTTCAAAAAGCAGCTCCTTCTGGGCACTTGGAAACAGCAATGTAAAAACATTTCGTTCGAAGCGGGATTTGGCCAAAGTTGAAAGACCTTCAAACACCAACCCTAAAGAACTTAGCCAAACAATGAATGTTGCAATGAGCTCCTGTAGGAAAGGTGCCTCTATGACACAACCCCCGAGCAGGTAGCTACATTCTGCACAGTACAAAATGCATATGAATTCCAGGCTGAAAACTCACTCCAGAAGGAAGAAATGCGTGTGTTTCTCTCTGAAAGAACGCTCAGCCACTATTCTTTTGCTTGCTCCTTCAAAGTCTTTGTAGAAACGTGTGTTTTCACTGCTGGAATACGTTTTGGGGTGCATTGTTTCAATCTCTTGCAAGCCTCATGTTCTTTCTTACACAATGTGGAAAAACGCGGATTATGTTTCCCAAATCACTTGAAATCCAGGAAAACGCACCCTGCATCACTCGTGCTCAAACACGCTTTTCACCTAATGCATTGAGAACATTCAAAAAAGCAGAAAAGAAGGGCCTTTTGCAGTGAATTTCACACTGGTATGTACAAAAAGCCATTTATTTCGGTTGCAGAGTGCAAAAGCATGATTGACTTCATGTTCTCCGTGAAACCCTTACATTTCCAAGTGAGCTGAAGTAGGACTTTCCCAAAAAGATGTGTTTGCGTGTCTGTGGTGAAAGGAGCTCTAATTTGTGTATTCAGTGCTGGTGAGTGACACACTCTACACAGGTTAGACAGCGTTCTTAGAGCACCAACATCCTTAAAATTGAAACTGCTACACGATGTGTGTAGCATGCTGAATGAAGGCTTGCCATTTCAAAGAAAGAAGAGGAAACCAAATTCCAGGTAGTGAAACGAGCATGCCAGTATGGGAGATGTGCATGTGGACAGTTTCAAGCAGCAGCTCCTTCTGGACACTTGGAAACAGCGCTGTGAAAAAATTTAGTAAGAAGCGGGATTTGGCCAAAGTTGAAAGAACTTCCAAAACGAACCCTTAAGGACTTAGCCAAACAATGAATGTTGCAATAAGCTCCTGCAGGAAAGGTTCTTCAATGACACAACTCCCGAGCAAGTAGCTACATTCTGCACAGTACAAAATGCATATGAATTCCTGGCTGGAAACTCACTCCAGAAGGAAGAAATGCGTGTGTTTCTCTCTGAAAGAACACTCAGCCACTATTCTTTTGCTTTCTCCTTCAAAGTCTTTTTAGAAACGTGTGTTTTCACTGCTGGAATACGTTGTGGGATGCATTGTTTCAATCTCTTGCAAGCCTCATGTTCTTTCTTAGACGATGTGGAAAAACAAGGAGTATGTTTCCCAAATCACTTGCAATCCAGAAAAGCACACACCGCATCACTCTTGCCCAAACATGCCCTTTCTCCTAATGCGTTGAGAACATTCAAGAAAGCAGAAAGGAAGAGCATTTTGTAGTGAAATTCAGACTGGCATGTACAAAAAGCCATTTCTTTCGGTTGCAGGGTGTAAAAGCATGATGGTCTTCATGTTCTCGATGAAACCCTTACATTTCCAAGTGACCACAATTAGGACTTTCCCAAAAAGATGTGTTTGCGTGTCTGTGGCGAAAGGAGCTCTAAGTTGTGTATTCAGTGCTGGAGTGTGACACACTCTACATAGGTTTAACAGCGTTTTAAGAGCACCAAAATGCTCAAAGCTGAAAATGCTACAAGGTGTGTGTAGGATGCAGAAAGAAGGCAGGTCATTTCAAAGAAAGAATAGGAAACCAAAATCCAGGTAGTGAAATGAGCACAAGGGGGTATGGGAGATGTGCATGTGGACAGTTTCAAGCAGCAGCTCCTTCTGGACACTTGGAAACAGCGATGTAAAAACATTTTGTTCGAATCGGGATTTGGCCAAAGTAGAAAGACCTTCCAACACCAACCCTAAAGAACTTAGCCAAAGAGAGAATGTTGCAATAAGCTCCTGTAGGAAAGGTGCTTCAATGACACAACCCCCGAGCAGGTAGCTACATTCTGCACAGTACAAAATGCATATGAATTCCAGGCTGGAAACTCATTCCAGAAGGAAGAAATGCGTGTGTTTCTCTCTGAAAGAACACTCAGCCACTATTCTTTTGCTTGCTCCTTCAAAGTCTTTGTAGAAACATGTGTTTTCACTGCTGGAATACGTTGTGGGATGCATTGTTTCAATCTCTTGCAAGCCTCATGTTCTTTCTTAGACGATGTGGAAAAACAAGGAGTATGTTTCCCAAATCACTTGCAATCCAGATGAACACACAGTGCATCACTCTTGCCCAAACATGCTCTTTCTCCTAATGCGTTGAGAACATTCAAGAAAGCAGAAAAGAAGGGCCTTTTGCAGTGAATTTCACACTGGTATGTACAAAAAGCCATTTATTTCGGTTGCAGCGTGCAAAAGCATGATTGACTTCATGTTTTCAATGAATCCCTTACATTTCGAAGTGACCTGAAGTAGGACTTTCACAAAAACATGCGTTTGCGTGTCTGTGGTGAAAGGAATTCTAAGTTGTGTATTCAGTGCTGGAGAGTGACACACTCTACACAGGTTAGACAGCGTTCTTAGAGCACCAACATCCTTAAAATTGAAATTGCTACAAGGTTTGTGTAGCATGCAGAAAGAAGGCTTGTCATTTCAAAGAAAGAAGTGGAAACCAAAATCCAGGTACTGAAACGAGCACACCAGTATGGGAGATGTGCATGTGGACACTTTCAAAAAGCAGCTCCTTCTGGGCACTTGGAAACAGCAATGTAAAAACATTTCGTTCGAAGCGGGATTTGGCCAAAGTTGAAAGACCTTCAAACACCAACCCTAAAGAACTTAGCCAAACAATGAATGTTGCAATAAGCTCCTGTAGGAAAGGTGCCTCTGTGACACAACCCCCGAGCAGGTAGCTACATTCTGCACAGTACAAAATGCATATGAATTCCAGGCTGAAAACTCACTCCAGAAGGAAGAAATGCTTGTGTTTCTCTCTGAAAGAACACTCAGCCACTATTCTTTTGCTTGCTCCTTCAAAGTCTTTGTAGAAACGTGTGTTTTCACTGCTGGAATACGTTTTGGGGTGCATTGTTTCAATCTCTTGCAAGCCTCATGTTCTTTCTTACACAATGTGGAAAAACGCGGATTATGTTTCCCAAATCACTTGAAATCCAGGAAAACGCACCCTGCATCACTCGTGCTCAAACACGCTTTTCACCTAATGCATTGAGAACATTCAAGAAAGCAGAAAAGAAGGGCCTTTTGCAGTGAATTTCACACTGGTATGTACAAAAAGCCATTTATTTCGGTTGCAGAGTGCAAAAGCATGATTGACTTCATGTTCTCAATGAAACCCTTACATTTCCAAGTGAGCTGAAGTAGGACTTTCACAAAAACATGTGTTTGCGTGTCTGTGGTGAAAGGAGCTCTAATTTGTGTATTCAGTGCTGGTGAGTGACACACTCTACACAGGTTAGACAGCGTTCTTAGAGCACCAACATCCTTAAAATTGAAACTGCTACACGATGTGTGTAGCATGCTGAATGAAGGCTTGCCATTTCAAAGTAAGAAGAGGAAACCAAATTCCAGGTAGTGAAACGAACATGCCAGTATGGGAGATGTGCATGTGGACAGTTTCAAGCAGCAGCTCCTTCTGGACACTTGGAAACAGCGCTGTGAAAAAATTTAGTAAGAAGCGGGATTTGGCCAAAGTTGAAAGAACTTCCAAAACGAACCCTAAAGGACTTAGCCAAACAATGAATGTTGCAATAAGCTCCTGCAGGAAAGGTTCTTCAATGACACAACTCCCGAGCAAGTAGCTACATTCTGCACAGTACAAAATGCATATGAATTCCTGGCTGGAAACTCACTCCAGAAGGAAGAAATGCGTGTGTTTCTCTCTGAAAGAACACTCAGCCACTATTCTTTTGCTTTCTCCTTCAAAGTCTTTTTAGAAACGTGTGTTTTCACTGCTGGAATACGTTGTGGGATGCATTGTTTCAATCTCTTGCAAGCCTCATGTTCTTTCTTAGACGATGTGGAAAAACAAGGAGTATGTTTCCCAAATCACTTGCAATCCAGAAAAACACACACCGCATCACTCTTGCCCAAACATGCCCTTTCTCCTAATGCGTTGAGAACATTCAAGAAAGCAGAAAGGAAGAGCATTTTGTAGTGAAATTCAGACTGGCATGTACAAAAAGCCATTTCTTTCGGTTGCAGGGTGTAAAAGCATGATGGTCTTCATGTTCTCGATGAAACCCTTACATTTCCAAGTGACCACAATTAGGACTTTCCCAAAAAGATGTGTTTGCGTGTCTGTGGCGAAAGGAGCTCTAAGTTGTGTATTCAGTGCTGGAGTGTGACACACTCTACATAGGTTTAACAGCGTTTTAAGAGCACCAAAATGCTCAAAGCTGAAAATGCTACAAGGTGTGTGTAGGATGCAGAAAGAAGGCAGGTCATTTCAAAGAAAGAATAGGAAACCAAAATCCAGGTAGTGAAATGAGCACAAGGGGGTATGGGAGATGTGCATGTGGACAGTTTCAAGCAGCAGCTCCTTCTGGACACTTGGAAACAGCGATGTAAAAACATTTTGTTCGAAGCGGGATTTGGCCAAAGTAGAAAGACCTTCCAACACCAACCCTAAAGAACTTAGCCAAAGAGAGAATGTTGCAATAAGCTCCTGTAGGAAAGGTGCTTCAATGACACAACCCCCGAGCAGGTAGCTACATTCTGCACAGTACAAAATGCATATGAATTCCAGGCTGGAAACTCATTCCAGAAGGAAGAAATGCGTGTGTTTCTCTCTGAAAGAACACTCAGCCACTATTCTTTTGCTTGCTCCTTCAAAGTCTTTGTAGAAACATGTGTTTTCACTGCTGGAATACGTTGTGGGATGCATTGTTTCAATCTCTTGCAAGCCTCATGTTCTTTCTTAGACGATGTGGAAAAACAAGGAGTATGTTTCCCAAATCACTTGCAATCCAGATGAACACACAGTGCATCACTCTTGCCCAAACATGCTCTTTCTCCTAATGCGTTGAGAACATTCAAGAAAGCAGAAAAGAAGGGCCTTTTGCAGTGAATTTCACACTGGTATGTACAAAAAGCCATTTATTTCGGTTGCAGCGTGCAAAAGCATGATTGACTTCATGTTTTCAATGAATCCCTTACATTTCGAAGTGACCTGAAGTAGGACTTTCACAAAAACATGCGTTTGCGTGTCTGTGGTGAAAGGAATTCTAAGTTGTGTATTCAGTGCTGGAGAGTGACACACTCTACACAGGTTAGACAGCGTTCTTAGAGCACCAACATCCTTAAAATTGAAATTGCTACAAGGTTTGTGTAGCATGCAGAAAGAAGGCTTGTCATTTCAAAGAAAGAAGTGGAAACCAAAATCCAGGTACTGAAACGAGCACACCAGTATGGGAGATGTGCATGTGGACACTTTCAAAAAGCAGCTCCTTCTGGGCACTTGGAAACAGCAATGTAAAAACATTTCGTTCGAAGCGGGATTTGGCCAAAGTTGAAAGACCTTCAAACACCAACCCTAAAGAACTTAGCCAAACAATGAATGTTGCAATAAGCTCCTGTAGGAAAGGTGCCTCTGTGACACAACCCCCGAGCAGGTAGCTACATTCTGCACAGTACAAAATGCATATGAATTCCAGGCTGAAAACTCACTCCAGAAGGAAGAAATGCGTGTGTTTCTCTCTGAAAGAACACTCAGCCACTATTCTTTTGCTTGCTCCTTCAAAGTCTTTGTAGAAACGTGTGTTTTCACTGCTGGAATACGTTTTGGGGTGCATTGTTTCAATCTCTTGCAAGCCTCATGTTCTTTCTTACACAATGTGGAAAAACGCGGATTATGTTTCCCAAATCACTTGAAATCCAGGAAAACGCACCCTGCATCACTCGTGCTCAAACACGCTTTTCACCTAATGCATTGCGAACATTCAAGAAAGCAGAAACGAAGGGCCTTTTGCAGTGAATTTCACACTGGTATGTACAAAAAGCCATTTATTTCGGTTGCAGAGTGCAAAAGCATGATTGACTTCATGTTCTCAATGAAACCTTACATTTCCAAGTGAGCTGAAGTAGGACTTTCACAAAAACATGTGTTTGCGTGTCTGTGGTGAAAGGAGCTCTAATTTGTGTATTCAGTGCTGGTGAGTGACACACTCTACACAGGTTAGACAGCGTTCTTAGAGCACCAACATCCTTAAAATTGAAACTGCTACACGATGTGTGTAGCATGCTGAATGAAGGCTTGCCATTTCAAAGTAAGAAGAGGAAACCAAATTCCAGGTAGTGAAACGAACATGCCAGTATGGGAGATGTGCATGTGGACAGTTTCAAGCAGCAGCTCCTTCTGGACACTTGGAAACAGCGCTGTGAAAAAATTTAGTAAGAAGCGGGATTTGTCCAAAGTTGAAAGAACTTCCAAAACGAACCCTAAAGGACTTAGCCAAACAATGAATGTTGCAATAAGCTCCTGCAGGAAAGGTTCTTCAATGACACAACTCCCGAGCAAGTAGCTACATTCTGCACAGTACAAAATGCATATGAATTCCTGGCTGGAAACTCACTCCAGAAGGAAGAAATGCGTGTGTTTCTCTCTGAAAGAACACTCAGCCACTATTCTTTTGCTTTCTCCTTCAAAGTCTTTTTAGAAACGTGTGTTTTCACTGCTGGAATACGTTGTGGGATGCATTGTTTCAATCTCTTGCAAGCCTCATGTTCTTTCTTAGACGATGTGGAAAAACAAGGAGTATGTTTCCCAAATCACTTGCAATCCAGAAAAGCACACACCGCATCACTCTTGCCCAAACATGCCCTTTCTCCTAATGCGTTGAGAACATTCAAGAAAGCAGAAAGGAAGAGCATTTTGTAGTGAAATTCAGACTGGCATGTACAAAAAGCCATTTCTTTCGGTTGCAGGGTGTAAAAGCATGATGGTCTTCATGTTCTCGATGAAACCCTTACATTTCCAAGTGACCACAATTAGGACTTTCCCAAAAAGATGTGTTTGCGTGTCTGTGGCGAAAGGAGCTCTAAGTTGTGTATTCAGTGCTGGAGTGTGACACACTCTACATAGGTTTAACAGCGTTTTAAGAGCACCAAAATGCTCAAAGCTGAAAATGCTACAAGGTGTGTGTAGGATGCAGAAAGAAGGCAGGTCATTTCAAAGAAAGAATAGGAAACCAAAATCCAGGTAGTGAAATGAGCACAAGGGGGTATGGGAGATGTGCATGTGGACAGTTTCAAGCAGCAGCTCCTTCCGGACACTTGGAAACAGCGATGTAAAAACATTTTGTTCGAAGCGGGATTTGGCCAAAGTAGAAAGACCTTCCAACACCAACCCTAAAGAACTTAGCCAAAGAGAGAATGTTGCAATAAGCTCCTGTAGGAAAGGTGCTTCAATGACACAACCCCCGAGCAGGTAGCTACATTCTGCACAGTACAAAATGCATATGAATCCCAGGCTGGAAACTCATTCCAGAAGGAAGAAATGCGTGTGTTTCTCTCTGAAAGAACACTCAGCCACTATTCTTTTGCTTGCTCCTTCAAAGTCTTTGTAGAAACATGTGTTTTCACTGCTGGAATACGTTGTGGGATGCATTGTTTCAATCTCTTGCAAGCCTCATGTTCTTTCTTAGACGATGTGGAAAAACAAGGAGTATGTTTCCCAAATCACTTGCAATCCAGATGAACACACAGTGCATCACTCTTGCCCAAACATGCTCTTTCTCCTAATGCGTTGAGAACATTCAAGAAAGCAGAAAAGAAGGGCCTTTTGCAGTGAATTTCACACTGGTATGTACAAAAAGCCATTTATTTCGGTTGCAGAGTGCAAAAGCATGATTGACTTCATGTTTTCAATGAAACCCTTACATTTCGAAGTGACCTGAAGTAGGACTTTCACAAAAACATGCGTTTGCGTGTCTGTGGTGAAAGGAATTCTAAGTTGTGTATTCAGTGCTGGAGAGTGACACACTCTACACAGGTTAGACAGCGTTCTTAGAGCACCAACATCCTTAAAATTGAAATTGCTACAAGGTTTGTGTAGCATGCAGAAAGAAGGCTTGTCATTTCAAAGAAAGAAGTGGAAACCAAAATCCAGGTACTGAAACGAGCACACCAGTATGGGAGATGTGCATGTGGACACTTTCAAAAAGCAGCTCCTTCTGGGCACTTGGAAACAGCAATGTAAAAACATTTCGTTCGAAGCGGGATTTGGCCAAAGTTGAAAGACCTTCAAACACCAACCCTAAAGAACTTAGCCAAACAATGAATGTTGCAATAAGCTCCTGTAGGAAAGGTGCCTCTGTGACACAACCCCCGAGCAGGTAGCTACATTCTGCACAGTACAAAATGCATATGAATTCCAGGCTGAAAACTCACTCCAGAAGGAAGAAATGCGTGTGTTTCTCTCTGAAAGAACACTCAGCCACTATTCTTTTGCTTGCTCCTTCAAAGTCTTTGTAGAAACGTGTGTTTTCACTGCTGGAATACGTTTTGGGGTGCATTGTTTCAATCTCTTGCAAGCCTCATGTTCTTTCTTACACAATGTGGAAAAACGCGGATTATGTTTCCCAAATCACTTGAAATCCAGGAAAACGCACCCTGCATCACTCGTGCTCAAACACGCTTTTCACCTAATGCATTGCGAACATTCAAGAAAGCAGAAACGAAGGGCCTTTTGCAGTGAATTTCACACTGGTATGTACAAAAAGCCATTTATTTCGGTTGCAGAGTGCAAAAGCATGATTGACTTCATGTTCTCAATGAAACCTTACATTTCCAAGTGAGCTGAAGTAGGACTTTCACAAAAACATGTGTTTGCGTGTCTGTGGTGAAAGGAGCTCTAATTTGTGTATTCAGTGCTGGTGAGTGACACACTCTACACAGGTTAGACAGCGTTCTTAGAGCACCAACATCCTTAAAATTGAAACTGCTACACGATGTGTGTAGCATGCTGAATGAAGGCTTGCCATTTCAAAGTAAGAAGAGGAAACCAAATTCCAGGTAGTGAAACGAACATGCCAGTATGGGAGATGTGCATGTGGACAGTTTCAAGCAGCAGCTCCTTCTGGACACTTGGAAACAGCGCTGTGAAAAAATTTAGTAAGAAGCGGGATTTGTCCAAAGTTGAAAGAACTTCCAAAACGAACCCTAAAGGACTTAGCCAAACAATGAATGTTGCAATAAGCTCCTGCAGGAAAGGTTCTTCAATGACACAACTCCCGAGCAAGTAGCTACATTCTGCACAGTACAAAATGCATATGAATTCCTGGCTGGAAACTCACTCCAGAAGGAAGAAATGCGTGTGTTTCTCTCTGAAAGAACACTCAGCCACTATTCTTTTGCTTTCTCCTTCAAAGTCTTTTTAGAAACGTGTGTTTTCACTGCTGGAATACGTTGTGGGATGCATTGTTTCAATCTCTTGCAAGCCTCATGTTCTTTCTTAGACGATGTGGAAAAACAAGGAGTATGTTTCCCAAATCACTTGCAATCCAGAAAAGCACACACCGCATCACTCTTGCCCAAACATGCCCTTTCTCCTAATGCGTTGAGAACATTCAGGAAAGCAGAAAGGAAGAGCATTTTGTAGTGAAATTCAGACTGGCATGTACAAAAAGCCATTTCTTTCGGTTGCAGGGTGTAAAAGCATGATGGTCTTCATGTTCTCGATGAAACCCTTACATTTCCAAGTGACCACAATTAGGACTTTCCCAAAAAGATGTGTTTGCGTGTCTGTGGCGAAAGGAGCTCTAAGTTGTGTATTCAGTGCTGGAGTGTGACACACTCTACATAGGTTTAACAGCGTTTTAAGAGCACCAAAATGCTCAAAGCTGAAAATGCTACAAGGTGTGTGTAGGATGCAGAAAGAAGGCAGGTCATTTCAAAGAAAGAATAGGAAACCAAAATCCAGGTAGTGAAATGAGCACAAGGGGGTATGGGAGATGTGCATGTGGACAGTTTCAAGCAGCAGCTCCTTCCGGACACTTGGAAACAGCGATGTAAAAACATTTTGTTCGAAGCGGGATTTGGCCAAAGTAGAAAGACCTTCCAACACCAACCCTAAAGAACTTAGCCAAAGAGAGAATGTTGCAATAAGCTCCTGTAGGAAAGGTGCTTCAATGACACAACCCCCGAGCAGGTAGCTACATTCTGCACAGTACAAAATGCATATGAATCCCAGGCTGGAAACTCATTCCAGAAGGAAGAAATGCGTGTGTTTCTCTCTGAAAGAACACTCAGCCACTATTCTTTTGCTTGCTCCTTCAAAGTCTTTGTAGAAACATGTGTTTTCACTGCTGGAATACGTTGTGGGATGCATTGTTTCAATCTCTTGCAAGCCTCATGTTCTTTCTTAGACGATGTGGAAAAACAAGGAGTATGTTTCCCAAATCACTTGCAATCCAGATGAACACACAGTGCATCACTCTTGCCCAAACATGCTCTTTCTCCTAATGCGTTGAGAACATTCAAGAAAGCAGAAAAGAAGGGCCTTTTGCAGTGAATTTCACACTGGTATGTACAAAAAGCCATTTATTTCGGTTGCAGAGTGCAAAAGCATGATTGACTTCATGTTTTCAATGAAACCCTTACATTTCGAAGTGACCTGAAGTAGGACTTTCACAAAAACATGCGTTTGCGTGTCTGTGGTGAAAGGAATTCTAAGTTGTGTATTCAGTGCTGGAGAGTGACACACTCTACACAGGTTAGACAGCGTTCTTAGAGCACCAACATCCTTAAAATTGAAATTGCTACAAGGTTTGTGTAGCATGCAGAAAGAAGGCTTGTCATTTCAAAGAAAGAAGTGGAAACCAAAATCCAGGTACTGAAACGAGCACACCAGTATGGGAGATGTGCATGTGGACACTTTCAAAAAGCAGCTCCTTCTGGGCACTTGGAAACAGCAATGTAAAAACATTTCGTTCGAAGCGGGATTTGGCCAAAGTTGAAAGACCTTCAAACACCAACCCTAAAGAACTTAGCCAAACAATGAATGTTGCAATAAGCTCCTGTAGGAAAGGTGCCTCTGTGACACAACCCCCGAGCAGGTAGCTACATTCTGCACAGTACAAAATGCATATGAATTCCAGGCTGAAAACTCACTCCAGAAGGAAGAAATGCGTGTGTTTCTCTCTGAAAGAACACTCAGCCACTATTCTTTTGCTTGCTCCTTCAAAGTCTTTGTAGAAACGTGTGTTTTCACTGCTGGAATACGTTTTGGGGTGCATTGTTTCAATCTCTTGCAAGCCTCATGTTCTTTCTTACACAATGTGGAAAAACGCGGATTATGTTTCCCAAATCACTTGAAATCCAGGAAAACGCACCCTGCATCACTCGTGCTCAAACACGCTTTTCACCTAATGCATTGAGAACATTCAAGAAAGCAGAAAAGAAGGGCCTTTTGCAGTGAATTTCACACTGGTATGTACAAAAAGCCACTTATTTCGGTTGCAGAGTGCAAAAGCATGATTGACTTCATGTTCTCAGTGAAACCCTTACATTTCCAAGTGACCACAATTAGGACTTTCCCAAAAAGATGTGTTTGCGTGTCTGTGGCGAAAGGAGCTCTAAGTTGTGTATTCAGTGCTGGAGTGTGACACACTCTACATAGGTTTAACAGCGTTTTAAGAGCACCAAAATGCTCAAAGCTGAAAATGCTACAAGGTGTGTGTAGGATGCAGAAAGAAGGCAGGTCATTTCAAAGAAAGAATAGGAAACCAAAATCCAGGTAGTGAAATGAGCACAAGGGGGTATGGGAGATGTGCATGTGGACAGTTTCAAGCAGCAGCTCCTTCTGGACACTTGGAAACAGCGATGTAAAAACATTTTGTTCGAAGCGGGATTTGGCCAAAGTAGAAAGACCTTCCAACACCAACCCTAAAGAACTTAGCCAAAGAGAGAATGTTGCAATAAGCTCCTGTAGGAAAGGTGCTTCAATGACACAACCCCCGAGCAGGTAGCTACATTCTGCACAGTACAAAATGCATATGAATTCCAGGCTGGAAACTCATTCCAGAAGGAAGAAATGCGTGTGTTTCTCTCTGAAAGAACACTCAGCCACTATTCTTTTGCTTGCTCCTTCAAAGTCTTTGTAGAAACATGTGTTTTCACTGCTGGAATACGTTGTGGGATGCATTGTTTCAATCTCTTGCAAGCCTCATGTTCTTTCTTAGACGATGTGGAAAAACAAGGAGTATGTTTCCCAAATCACTTGCAATCCAGATGAACACACAGTGCATCACTCTTGCCCAAACATGCTCTTTCTCCTAATGCGTTGAGAACATTCAAGAAAGCAGAAAAGAAGGGCCTTTTGCAGTGAATTTCACACTGGTATGTACAAAAAGCCATTTATTTCGGTTGCAGAGTGCAAAAGCATGATTGACTTCATGTTTTCAATGAAACCCTTACATTTCGAAGTGACCTGAAGTAGGACTTTCACAAAAACATGCGTTTGCGTGTCTGTGGTGAAAGGAATTCTAAGTTGTGTATTCAGTGCTGGAGAGTGACACACTCTACACAGGTTAGACAGCGTTCTTAGAGCACCAACATCCTTAAAATTGAAATTGCTACAAGGTTTGTGTAGCATGCAGAAAGAAGGCTTGTCATTTCAAAGAAAGAAGTGGAAACCAAAATCCAGGTACTGAAACGAGCACACCAGTATGGGAGATGTGCATGTGGACACTTTCAAAAAGCAGCTCCTTCTGGGCACTTGGAAACAGCAATGTAAAAACATTTCGTTCGAAGCGGGATTTGGCCAAAGTTGAAAGACCTTCAAACACCAACCCTAAAGAACTTAGCCAAACAATGAATGTTGCAATAAGCTCCTGTAGGAAAGGTGCCTCTATGACACAACCCCCGAGCAGGTAGCTACATTCTGCACAGTACAAAATGCATATGAATTCCAGGCTGAAAACTCACTCCAGAAGGAAGAAATGCGTGTGTTTCTCTCTGAAAGAACACTCAGCCACTATTCTTTTGCTTGCTCCTTCAAAGTCTTTGTAGAAACGTGTGTTTTCACTGCTGGAATACGTTTTGGGGTGCATTGTTTCAATCTCTTGCAAGCCTCATGTTCTTTCTTACACAATGTGGAAAAACGCGGATTATGTTTCCCAAATCACTTGAAATCCAGGAAAACGCACCCTGCATCACTCGTGCTCAAACACGCTTTTCACCTAATGCATTGAGAACATTCAAGAAAGCAGAAATGAAGGGCCTTTTGCAGTGAATTTCACACTGGTATGTACAAAAAGCCATTTATTTCGGTTGCAGAGTGCAAAAGCATGATTGACTTCATGTTCTCAGTGAAACCCTTACATTTCCAAGTGAGCTGAAGTAGGAATTTCCCAAAAACATGTGTTTGCGTGTCTGTGGTGAAAGGAGCTCTAATTTGTGTATTCAGTGCTGGTGAGTGACACACTCTACACAGGTTAGACAGCGTTCTTAGAGCACCAACATCCTTAAAATTGAAACTGCTACACGATGTGTGTAGCATGCTGAATGAAGGCTTGCCATTTCAAAGAAAGAAGAGGAAACCAAATTCCAGGTAGTGAAACGAACATGCCAGTATGGGAGATGTGCATGTGGACAGTTTCAAGCAGCAGCTCCTTCTGGACACTTGGAAACAGCGCTGTGAAAAAATTTAGTAAGAAGCGGGATTTGGCCAAAGTTGAAAGAACTTCCAAAACGAACCCTAAAGGACTTAGCCAAACAATGAATGTTGCAATAAGCTCCTGCAGGAAAGGTTCTTCAATGACACAACTCCCGAGCAAGTAGCTACATTCTGCACAGTACAAAATGCATATGAATTCCTGGCTGGAAACTCACTCCAGAAGGAAGAAATGCGTGTGTTTCTCTCTGAAAGAACACTCAGCCACTATTCTGTTGCTTTCTCCTTCAAAGTCTTTTTAGAAACGTGTGTTTTCACTGCTGGAATACGTTGTGGGATGCATTGTTTCAATCTCTTGCAAGCCTCATGTTCTTTCTTAGACGATGTGGAAAAACAAGGAGTATGTTTCCCAAATCACTTGCAATCCAGAAAAACACACACCGCATCACTCTTGCCCAAACATGCCCTTTCTCCTAATGCGTTGAGAACATTCAAGAAAGCAGAAAGGAAGAGCATTTTGTAGTGAAATTCAGACTGGCATGTACAAAAAGCCATTTCTTTCGGTTGCAGGGTGTAAAAGCATGATGGTCTTCATGTTCTCGATGAAACCCTTACATTTCCAAGTGACCACAATTAGGACTTTCCCAAAAAGATGTGTTTGCGTGTCTGTGGCGAAAGGAGCTCTAAGTTGTGTATTCAGTGCTGGAGTGTGACACACTCTACATAGGTTTAACAGCGTTTTAAGAGCACCAAAATGCTCAAAGCTGAAAATGCTACAAGGTGTGTGTAGGATGCAGAAAGAAGGCAGGTCATTTCAAAGAAAGAATAGGAAACCAAAATCCAGGTAGTGAAATGAGCACAAGGGGGTATGGGAGATGTGCATGTGGACAGTTACAAGCAGCAGCTCCTTCTGGACACTTGGAAACAGCGATGTAAAAACATTTTGTTCGAAGCGGGATTTGGCCAAAGTAGAAAGACCTTCCAACACCAACCCTAAAGAACTTAGCCAAAGAGAGAATGTTGCAATAAGCTCCTGTAGGAAAGGTGCTTCAATGACACAACCCCCGAGCAGGTAGCTACATTCTGCACAGTACAAAATGCATATGAATTCCAGGCTGGAAACTCATTCCAGAAGGAAGAAATGCGTGTGTTTCTCTCTGAAAGAACACTCAGCCACTATTCTTTTGCTTGCTCCTTCAAAGTCTTTGTAGAAACATGTGTTTTCACTGCTGGAATACGTTGTGGGATGCATTGTTTCAATCTCTTGCAAGCCTCATGTTCTTTCTTAGACGATGTGGAAAAACAAGGAGTATGTTTCCCAAATCACTTGCAATCCAGATGAACACACAGTGCATCACTCTTGCCCAAACATGCTCTTTCTCCTAATGCGTTGAGAACATTCAAGAAAGCAGAAAAGAAGGGCCTTTTGCAGTGAATTTCACACTGGTATGTACAAAAAGCCATTTATTTCGGTTGCAGAGTGCAAAAGCATGATTGACTTCATGTTTTCAATGAAACCCTTACATTTCGAAGTGACCTGAAGTAGGACTTTCACAAAAACATGCGTTTGCGTGTCTGTGGTGAAAGGAATTCTAAGTTGTGTATTCAGTGCTGGAGAGTGACACACTCTACACAGGTTAGACAGCGTTCTTAGAGCACCAACATCCTTAAAATTGAAATTGCTACAAGGTTTGTGTAGCATGCAGAAAGAAGGCTTGTCATTTCAAAGAAAGAAGTGGAAACCAAAATCCACGTACTGAAACGAGCACACCAGTATGGGAGATGTGCATGTGGACACTTTCAAAAAGCAGCTCCTTCTGGGCACTTGGAAACAGCAATGTAAAAACATTTCGTTCGAAGCGGGATTTGGCCAAAGTTGAAAGACCTTCAAACACCAACCCTAAAGAACTTAGCCAAACAATGAATGTTGCAATAAGCTCCTGTAGGAAAGGTGCCTCTATGACGCAACCCCCGAGCAGGTAGCTACATTCTGCACAGTACAAAATGCATATGAATTCCAGGCTGAAAACTCACTCCAGAAGGAAGAAATGCGTGTGTTTCTCTCTGAAAGAACACTCAGCCACTATTCTTTTGCTTGCTCCTTCAAAGTCTTTGTAGAAACGTGTGTTTTCACTGCTGGAATACGTTTTGGGGTGCATTGTTTCAATCTCTTGCAAGCCTCATGTTCTTTCTTACACAATGTGGAAAAACGCGGATTATGTTTCCCAAATCACTTGAAATCCAGGAAAACGCACCCTGCATCACTCGTGCTCAAACACGCTTTTCACCTAATGCATTGAGAACATTCAAGAAAGCAGAAAAGAAGGGCCTTTTGCAGTGAATTTCACACTGGTATGTACAAAAAGCCATTTATTTCGGTTGCAGAGTGCAAAAGCATGATTGACTTCATGTTCTCAGTGAAACCCTTACATTTCCAAGTGAGCTGAAGTAGGACTTTCCCAAAAACATGTGTTTGCGTGTCTGTGGTGAAAGGAGCTCTAATTTGTGTATTCAGTGCTGGTGAGTGACACACTCTACACAGGTTAGACAGCGTTCTTAGAGCACCAACATCCTTAAAATTGAAACTGCTACACGATGTGTGTAGCATGCTGAATGAAGGCTTGCCATTTCAAAGAAAGAAGAGGAAACCAAATTCCAGGTAGTGAAACGAACATGCCAGTATGGGAGATGTGCATGTGGACAGTTTCAAGCAGCAGCTCCTTCTGGACACTTGGAAACAGCGCTGTGAAAAAATTTAGTAAGAAGCGGGATTTGGCCAAAGTTGAAAGAACTTCCAAAACGAACCCTAAAGGACTTAGCCAAACAATGAATGTTGCAATAAGCTCCTGCAGGAAAGGTTCTTCAATGACACAACTCCCGAGCAAGTAGCTACATTCTGCACAGTACAAAATGCATATGAATTCCTGGCTGGAAACTCACTCCAGAAGGAAGAAATGCGTGTGTTTCTCTCTGAAAGAACACTCAGCCACTATTCTTTTGCTTTCTCCTTCAAAGTCTTTTTAGAAACGTGTGTTTTCACTGCTGGAATACGTTGTGGGATGCATTGTTTCAATCTCTTGCAAGCCTCATGTTCTTTCTTAGACGATGTGGAAAAACAAGGAGTATGTTTCCCAAATCACTTGCAATCCAGAAAAACACACACCGCATCACTCTTGCCCAAACATGCCCTTTCTCCTAATGCGTTGAGAACATTCAAGAAAGCAGAAAGGAAGAGCATTTTGTAGTGAAATTCAGACTGGCATGTACAAAAAGCCATTTCTTTCGGTTGCAGGGTGTAAAAGCATGATGGTCTTCATGTTCTCGATGAAACCCTTACATTTCCAAGTGACCACAATTAGGACTTTCCCAAAAAGATGTGTTTGCGTGTCTGTGGCGAAAGGAGCTCTAAGTTGTGTATTCAGTGCTGGAGTGTGACACACTCTACATAGGTTTAACAGCGTTTTAAGAGCACCAAAATGCTCAAAGCTGAAAATGCTACAAGGTGTGTGTAGGATGCAGAAAGAAGGCAGGTCATTTCAAAGAAAGAATAGGAAACCAAAATCCAGGTAGTGAAATGAGCACAAGGGGGTATGGGAGATGTGCATGTGGACAGTTTCAAGCAGCAGCTCCTTCTGGACACTTGGAAACAGCGATGTAAAAACATTTTGTTCGAAGCGGGATTTGGCCAAAGTAGAAAGACCTTCCAACACCAACCCTAAAGAACTTAGCCAAAGAGAGAATGTTGCAATAAGCTCCTGTAGGAAAGGTGCTTCAATGACACAACCCCCGAGCAGGTAGCTACATTCTGCACAGTACAAAATGCATATGAATTCCAGGCTGGAAACTCATTCCAGAAGGAAGAAATGCGTGTGTTTCTCTCTGAAAGAACACTCAGCCACTATTCTTTTGCTTGCTCCTTCAAAGTCTTTGTAGAAACATGTGTTTTCACTGCTGGAATACGTTGTGGGATGCATTGTTTCAATCTCTTGCAAGCCTCATGTTCTTTCTTAGACGATGTGGAAAAACAAGGAGTATGTTTCCCAAATCACTTGCAATCCAGATGAACACACAGTGCATCACTCTTGCCCAAACATGCTCTTTCTCCTAATGCGTTGAGAACATTCAAGAAAGCAGAAAAGAAGGGCCTTTTGCAGTGAATTTCACACTGGTATGTACAAAAAGCCATTTATTTCGGTTGCAGAGTGCAAAAGCATGATTGACTTCATGTTTTCAATGAAACCCTTACATTTCGAAGTGACCTGAAGTAGGACTTTCACAAAAACATGCGTTTGCGTGTCTGTGGTGAAAGGAATTCTAAGTTGTGTATTCAGTGCTGGAGAGTGACACACTCTACACAGGTTAGACAGCGTTCTTAGAGCACCAACATCCTTAAAATTGAAATTGCTACAAGGTTTGTGTAGCATGCAGAAAGAAGGCTTGTCATTTCAAAGAAAGAAGTGGAAACCAAAATCCACGTACTGAAACGAGCACACCAGTATGGGAGATGTGCATGTGGACACTTTCAAAAAGCAGCTCCTTCTGGGCACTTGGAAACAGCAATGTAAAAACATTTCGTTCGAAGCGGGATTTGGCCAAAGTTGAAAGACCTTCAAACACCAACCCTAAAGAACTTAGCCAAACAATGAATGTTGCAATAAGCTCCTGTAGGAAAGGTGCCTCTATGACACAACCCCCGAGCAGGTAGCTACATTCTGCACAGTACAAAATGCATATGAATTCCAGGCTGAAAACTCACTCCAGAAGGAAGAAATGCGTGTGTTTCTCTCTGAAAGAACACTCAGCCACTATTCTTTTGCTTGCTCCTTCAAAGTCTTTGTAGAAACGTGTGTTTTCACTGCTGGAATACGTTTTGGGGTGCATTGTTTCAATCTCTTGCAAGCCTCATGTTCTTTCTTACACAATGTGGAAAAACGCGGATTATGTTTCCCAAATCACTTGAAATCCAGGAAAACGCACCCTGCATCACTCGTGCTCAAACACGCTTTTCACCTAATGCATTGAGAACATACAAGAAAGCAGAAAAGAAGGGCCTTTTGCAGTGAATTTCACACTGGTATGTACAAAAAGCCATTTATTTCGGTTGCAGAGTGCAAAAGCATGATTGACTTCATGTTCTCAGTGAAACCCTTACATTTCCAAGTGAGCTGAAGTAGGACTTTCCCAAAAACATGTGTTTGCGTGTCTGTGGTGAAAGGAGCTCTAATTTGTGTATTCAGTGCTGGTGAGTGACACACTCTACACAGGTTAGACAGCGTTCTTAGAGCACCAACATCCTTAAAATTGAAACTGCTACACGATGTGTGTAGCATGCTGAATGAAGGCTTGCCATTTCAAAGAAAGAAGAGGAAACCAAATTCCAGGTAGTGAAACGAACATGCCAGTATGGGAGATGTGCATGTGGACAGTTTCAAGCAGCAGCTCCTTCTGGACACTTGGAAACAGCGCTGTGAAAAAATTTAGTAAGAAGCGGGATTTGGCCAAAGTTGAAAGAACTTCCAAAACGAACCCTAAAGGACTTAGCCAAACAATGAATGTTGCAATAAGCTCCTGCAGGAAAGGTTCTTCAATGACACAACTCCCGAGCAAGTAGCTACATTCTGCACAGTACAAAATGCATATGAATTCCTGGCTGGAAACTCACTCCAGAAGGAAGAAATGCGTGTGTTTCTCTCTGAAAGAACACTCAGCCACTATTCTGTTGCTTTCTCCTTCAAAGTCTTTTCAGAAACGTGTGTTTTCACTGCTGGAATACGTTGTGGGATGCATTGTTTCAATCTCTTGCAAGCCTCATGTTCTTTCTTAGACGATGTGGAAAAACAAGGAGTATGTTTCCCAAATCACTTGCAATCCAGAAAAGCACACACCGCATCACTCTTGCCCAAACATGCCCTTTCTCCTAATGCGTTGAGAACATTCAAGAAAGCAGAAAGGAAGAGCATTTTGTAGTGAAATTCAGACTGGCATGTACAAAAAGCCATTTCTTTCGGTTGCAGGGTGTAAAAGCATGATGGTCTTCATGTTCTCGATGAAACCCTTACATTTCCAAGTGACCACAATTAGGACTTTCCCAAAAAGATGTGTTTGCGTGTCTGTGGCGAAAGGAGCTCTAAGTTGTGTATTCAGTGCTGGAGTGTGACACACTCTACATAGGTTTAACAGCGTTTTAAGAGCACCAAAATGCTCAAAGCTGAAAATGCTACAAGGTGTGTGTAGGATGCAGAAAGAAGGCAGGTCATTTCAAAGAAAGAATAGGAAACCAAAATCCAGGTAGTGAAATGAGCACAAGGGGGTATGGGAGATGTGCATGTGGACAGTTTCAAGCAGCAGCTCCTTCTGGACACTTGGAAACAGCGATGTAAAAACATTTTGTTCGAAGCGGGATTTGGCCAAAGTAGAAAGACCTTCCAACACCAACCCTAAAGAACTTAGCCAAAGAGAGAATGTTGCAATAAGCTCCTGTAGGAAAGGTGCTTCAATGACACAACCCCCGAGCAGGTAGCTACATTCTGCACAGTACAAAATGCATATGAATTCCAGGCTGGAAACTCATTCCAGAAGGAAGAAATGCGTGTGTTTCTCTCTGAAAGAACACTCAGCCACTATTCTTTTGCTTGCTCCTTCAAAGTCTTTGTAGAAACATGTGTTTTCACTGCTGGAATACGTTGTGGGATGCATTGTTTCAATCTCTTGCAAGCCTCATGTTCTTTCTTAGACGATGTGGAAAAACAAGGAGTATGTTTCCCAAATCACTTGCAATCCAGATGAACACACAGTGCATCACTCTTGCCCAAACATGCTCTTTCTCCTAATGCGTTGAGAACATTCAAGAAAGCAGAAAAGAAGGGCCTTTTGCAGTGAATTTCACACTGGTATGTACAAAAAGCCATTTATTTCGGTTGCAGAGTGCAAAAGCATGATTGACTTCATGTTTTCAATGAAACCCTTACATTTCGAAGTGACCTGAAGTAGGACTTTCACAAAAACATGCGTTTGCGTGTCTGTGGTGAAAGGAATTCTAAGTTGTGTATTCAGTGCTGGAGAGTGACACACTCTACACAGGTTAGACAGCGTTCTTAGAGCACCAACATCCTTAAAATTGAAATTGCTACAAGGTTTGTGTAGCATGCAGAAAGAAGGCTTGTCATTTCAAAGAAAGAAGTGGAAACCAAAATCCACGTACTGAAACGAGCACACCAGTATGGGAGATGTGCATGTGGACACTTTCAAAAAGCAGCTCCTTCTGGGCACTTGGAAACAGCAATGTAAAAACATTTCGTTCGAAGCGGGATTTGGCCAAAGTTGAAAGACCTTCAAACACCAACCCTAAAGAACTTAGCCAAACAATGAATGTTGCAATAAGCTCCTGTAGGAAAGGTGCCTCTATGACACAACCCCCGAGCAGGTAGCTACATTCTGCACAGTACAAAATGCATATGAATTCCAGGCTGAAAACTCACTCCAGAAGGAAGAAATGCGTGTGTTTCTCTCTGAAAGAACACTCAGCCACTATTTTTTTGCTTGCTCCTTCAAAGTCTTTGTAGAAACGTGTGTTTTCACTGCTGGAATACGTTTTGGGGTGCATTGTTTCAATCTCTTGCAAGCCTCATGTTCTTTCTTACACAATGTGGAAAAACGCGGATTATGTTTCCCAAATCACTTGAAATCCAGGAAAACGCACCCTGCATCACTCGTGCTCAAACACGCTTTTCACCTAATGCATTGAGAACATTCAAGAAAGCAGAAAAGAAGGGCCTTTTGCAGTGAATTTCACACTGGTATGTACAAAAAGCCATTTATTTCGGTTGCAGAGTGCAAAAGCATGATTGACTTCATGTTCTCAGTGAAACCCTTACATTTCCAAGTGAGCTGAAGTAGGACTTTCCCAAAAAGATGTGTTTGCGTGTCTGTGGTGAAAGGAGCTCTAATTTGTGTATTCAGTGCTGGTGAGTGACACACTCTACACAGGTTAGACAGCGTTCTTAGAGCACCAACATCCTTAAAATTGAAACTGCTACACGATGTGTGTAGCATGCTGAATGAAGGCTTGCCATTTCAAAGAAAGAAGAGGAAACCAAATTCCAGGTAGTGAAACGAACATGCCAGTATGGGAGATGTGCATGTGGACAGTTTCAAGCAGCAGCTCCTTCTGGACACTTGGAAACAGCGCTGTGAAAAAATTTAGTAAGAAGCGGGATTTGGCCAAAGTTGAAAGAACTTCCAAAACGAACCCTAAAGGACTTAGCCAAACAATGAATGTTGCAATAAGCTCCTGCAGGAAAGGTTCTTCAATGACACAACTCCCGAGCAAGTAGCTACATTCTGCACAGTACAAAATGCATATGAATTCCTGGCTGGAAACTCACTCCAGAAGGAAGAAATGCGTGTGTTTCTCTCTGAAAGAACACTCAGCCACTATTCTGTTGCTTTCTCCTTCAAAGTCTTTTCAGAAACGTGTGTTTTCACTGCTGGAATACGTTGTGGGATGCATTGTTTCAATCTCTTGCAAGCCTCATGTTCTTTCTTAGACGATGTGGAAAAACAAGGAGTATGTTTCCCAAATCACTTGCAATCCAGAAAAGCACACACCGCATCACTCTTGCCCAAACATGCCCTTTCTCCTAATGCGTTGAGAACATTCAAGAAAGCAGAAAGGAAGAGCATTTTGTAGTGAAATTCAGACTGGCATGTACAAAAAGCCATTTCTTTCGGTTGCAGGGTGTAAAAGCATGATGGTCTTCATGTTCTCGATGAAACCCTTACATTTCCAAGTGACCACAATTAGGACTTTCCCAAAAAGATGTGTTTGCGTGTCTGTGGCGAAAGGAGCTCTAAGTTGTGTATTCAGTGCTGGAGTGTGACACACTCTACATAGGTTTAACAGCGTTTTAAGAGCACCAAAATGCTCAAAGCTGAAAATGCTACAAGGTGTGTGTAGGATGCAGAAAGAAGGCAGGTCATTTCAAAGAAAGAATAGGAAACCAAAATCCAGGTAGTGAAATGAGCACAAGGGGGTATGGGAGATGTGCATGTGGACAGTTTCAAGCAGCAGCTCCTTCTGGACACTTGGAAACAGCGATGTAAAAACATTTTGTTCGAAGCGGGATTTGGCCAAAGTAGAAAGACCTTCCAACACCAACCCTAAAGAACTTAGCCAAAGAGAGAATGTTGCAATAAGCTCCTGTAGGAAAGGTGCTTCAATGACACAACCCCCGAGCAGGTAGCTACATTCTGCACAGTACAAAATGCATATGAATTCCAGGCTGGAAACTCATTCCAGAAGGAAGAAATGCGTGTGTTTCTCTCTGAAAGAACACTCAGCCACTATTCTTTTGCTTGCTCCTTCAAAGTCTTTGTAGAAACATGTGTTTTCACTGCTGGAATACGTTGTGGGATGCATTGTTTCAATCTCTTGCAAGCCTCATGTTCTTTCTTAGACGATGTGGAAAAACAAGGAGTATGTTTCCCAAATCACTTGCAATCCAGATGAACACACAGTGCATCACTCTTGCCCAAACATGCTCTTTCTCCTAATGCGTTGAGAACATTCAAGAAAGCAGAAAAGAAGGGCCTTTTGCAGTGAATTTCACACTGGTATGTACAAAAAGCCATTTATTTCGGTTGCAGAGTGCAAAAGCATGATTGACTTCATGTTTTCAATGAAACCCTTACATTTCGAAGTGACCTGAAGTAGGACTTTCACAAAAACATGCGTTTGCGTGTCTGTGGTGAAAGGAATTCTAAGTTGTGTATTCAGTGCTGGAGAGTGACACACTCTACACAGGTTAGACAGCGTTCTTAGAGCACCAACATCCTTAAAATTGAAATTGCTACAAGGTTTGTGTAGCATGCAGAAAGAAGGCTTGTCATTTCAAAGAAAGAAGTGGAAACCAAAATCCACGTACTGAAACGAGCACACCAGTATGGGAGATGTGCATGTGGACACTTTCAAAAAGCAGCTCCTTCTGGGCACTTGGAAACAGCAATGTAAAAACATTTCGTTCGAAGCGGGATTTGGCCAAAGTTGAAAGACCTTCAAACACCAACCCTAAAGAACTTAGCCAAACAATGAATGTTGCAATAAGCTCCTGTAGGAAAGGTGCCTCTATGACACAACCCCCGAGCAGGTAGCTACATTCTGCACAGTACAAAATGCATATGAATTCCAGGCTGAAAACTCACTCCAGAAGGAAGAAATGCGTGTGTTTCTCTCTGAAAGAACACTCAGCCACTATTTTTTTGCTTGCTCCTTCAAAGTCTTTGTAGAAACGTGTGTTTTCACTGCTGGAATACGTTTTGGGGTGCATTGTTTCAATCTCTTGCAAGCCTCATGTTCTTTCTTACACAATGTGGAAAAACGCGGATTATGTTTCCCAAATCACTTGAAATCCAGGAAAACGCACCCTGCATCACTCGTGCTCAAACACGCTTTTCACCTAATGCATTGAGAACATTCAAGAAAGCAGAAAAGAAGGGCCTTTTGCAGTGAATTTCACACTGGTATGTACAAAAAGCCATTTATTTCGGTTGCAGAGTGCAAAAGCATGATTGACTTCATGTTCTCAGTGAAACCCTTACATTTCCAAGTGAGCTGAAGTAGGACTTTCCCAAAAAGATGTGTTTGCGTGTCTGTGGTGAAAGGAGCTCTAATTTGTGTATTCAGTGCTGGTGAGTGACACACTCTACACAGGTTAGACAGCGTTCTTAGAGCACCAACATCCTTAAAATTGAAACTGCTACACGATGTGTGTAGCATGCTGAATGAAGGCTTGCCATTTCAAAGAAAGAAGAGGAAACCAAATTCCAGGTAGTGAAACGAACATGCCAGTATGGGAGATGTGCATGTGGACAGTTTCAAGCAGCAGCTCCTTCTGGACACTTGGAAACAGCGCTGTGAAAAAATTTAGTAAGAAGCGGGATTTGGCCAAAGTTGAAAGAACTTCCAAAACGAACCCTAAAGGACTTAGCCAAACAATGAATGTTGCAATAAGCTCCTGCAGGAAAGGTTCTTCAATGACACAACTCCCGAGCAAGTAGCTACATTCTGCACAGTACAAAATGCATATGAATTCCTGGCTGGAAACTCACTCCAGAAGGAAGAAATGCGTGTGTTTCTCTCTGAAAGAACACTCAGCCACTATTCTGTTGCTTTCTCCTTCAAAGTCTTTTCAGAAACGTGTGTTTTCACTGCTGGAATACGTTGTGGGATGCATTGTTTCAATCTCTTGCAAGCCTCATGTTCTTTCTTAGACGATGTGGAAAAACAAGGAGTATGTTTCCCAAATCACTTGCAATCCAGAAAAGCACACACCGCATCACTCTTGCCCAAACATGCCCTTTCTCCTAATGCGTTGAGAACATTCAAGAAAGCAGAAAGGAAGAGCATTTTGTAGTGAAATTCAGACTGGCATGTACAAAAAGCCATTTCTTTCAGTTGCAGGGTGTAAAAGCATGATGGTCTTCATGTTCTCGATGAAACCCTTACATTTCCAAGTGACCACAATTAGGACTTTCCCAAAAAGATGTGTTTGCGTGTCTGTGGCGAAAGGAGCTCTAAGTTGTGTATTCAGTGCTGGAGTGTGACACACTCTACATAGGTTTAACAGCGTTTTAAGAGCACCAAAATGCTCAAAGCTGAAAATGCTACAAGGTGTGTGTAGGATGCAGAAAGAAGGCAGGTCATTTCAAAGAAAGAATAGGAAACCAAAATCCAGGTAGTGAAATGAGCACAAGGGGGTATGGGAGATGTGCATGTGGACAGTTTCAAGCAGCAGCTCCTTCCGGACACTTGGAAACAGCGATGTAAAAACATTTTGTTCGAAGCGGGATTTGGCCAAAGTAGAAAGACCTTCCAACACCAACCCTAAAGAACTTAGCCAAAGAGAGAATGTTGCAATAAGCTCCTGTAGGAAAGGTGCTTCAATGACACAACCCCCGAGCAGGTAGCTACATTCTGCACAGTACAAAATGCATATGAATTCCAGGCTGGAAACTCATTCCAGAAGGAAGAAATGCGTGTGTTTCTCTCTGAAAGAACACTCAGCCACTATTCTTTTGCTTGCTCCTTCAAAGTCTTTGTAGAAACATGTGTTTTCACTGCTGGAATACGTTGTGGGATGCATTGTTTCAATCTCTTGCAAGCCTCATGTTCTTTCTTAGACGATGTGGAAAAACAAGGAGTATGTTTCCCAAATCACTTGCAATCCAGATGAACACACAGTGCATCACTCTTGCCCAAACATGCTCTTTCTCCTAATGCGTTGAGAACATTCAAGAAAGCAGAAAAGAAGGGCCTTTTGCAGTGAATTTCACACTGGTATGTACAAAAAGCCATTTATTTCGGTTGCAGAGTGCAAAAGCATGATTGACTTCATGTTTTCAATGAAACCCTTACATTTCGAAGTGACCTGAAGTAGGACTTTCACAAAAACATGCGTTTGCGTGTCTGTGGTGAAAGGAATTCTAAGTTGTGTATTCAGTGCTGGAGAGTGACACACTCTACACAGGTTAGACAGCGTTCTTAGAGCACCAACATCCTTAAAATTGAAATTGCTACAAGGTTTGTGTAGCATGCAGAAAGAAGGCTTGTCATTTCAAAGAAAGAAGTGGAAACCAAAATCCACGTACTGAAACGAGCACACCAGTATGGGAGATGTGCATGTGGACACTTTCAAAAAGCAGCTCCTTCTGGGCACTTGGAAACAGCAATGTAAAAACATTTCGTTCGAAGCGGGATTTGGCCAAAGTTGAAAGACCTTCAAACACCAACCCTAAAGAACTTAGCCAAACAATGAATGTTGCAATAAGCTCCTGTAGGAAAGGTGCCTCTATGACACAACCCCCGAGCAGGTAGCTACATTCTGCACAGTACAAAATGCATATGAATTCCAGGCTGAAAACTCACTCCAGAAGGAAGAAATGCGTGTGTTTCTCTCTGAAAGAACACTCAGCCACTATTCTTTTGCTTGCTCCTTCAAAGTCTTTGTAGAAACGTGTGTTTTCACTGCTGGAATACGTTTTGGGGTGCATTGTTTCAATCTCTTGCAAGCCTCATGTTCTTTCTTACACAATGTGGAAAAACGCGGATTATGTTTCCCAAATCACTTGAAATCCAGGAAAACGCACCCTGCATCACTCGTGCTCAAACACGCTTTTCACCTAATGCATTGAGAACATTCAAGAAAGCAGAAAAGAAGGGCCTTTTGCAGTGAATTTCACACTGGTATGTACAAAAAGCCATTTATTTCGGTTGCAGAGTGCAAAAGCATGATTGACTTCATGTTCTCAGTGAAACCCTTACATTTCCAAGTGAGCTGAAGTAGGACTTTCCCAAAAAGATGTGTTTGCGTGTCTGTGGTGAAAGGAGCTCTAATTTGTGTATTCAGTGCTGGTGAGTGACACACTCTACACAGGTTAGACAGCGTTCTTAGAGCACCAACATCCTTAAAATTGAAACTGCTACACGATGTGTGTAGCATGCTGAATGAAGGCTTGCCATTTCAAAGAAAGAAGAGGAAACCAAATTCCAGGTAGTGAAACGAACATGCCAGTATGGGAGATGTGCATGTGGACAGTTTCAAGCAGCAGCTCCTTCTGGACACTTGGAAACAGCGCTGTGAAAAAATTTAGTAAGAAGCGGGATTTGGCCAAAGTTGAAAGAACTTCCAAAACGAACCCTAAAGGACTTAGCCAAACAATGAATGTTGCAATAAGCTCCTGCAGGAAAGGTTCTTCAATGACACAACTCCCGAGCAAGTAGCTACATTCTGCACAGTACAAAATGCATATGAATTCCTGGCTGGAAACTCACTCCAGAAGGAAGAAATGCGTGTGTTTCTCTCTGAAAGAACACTCAGCCACTATTCTGTTGCTTTCTCCTTCAAAGTCTTTTCAGAAACGTGTGTTTTCACTGCTGGAATACGTTGTGGGATGCATTGTTTCAATCTCTTGCAAGCCTCATGTTCTTTCTTAGACGATGTGGAAAAACAAGGAGTATGTTTCCCAAATCACTTGCAATCCAGAAAAGCACACACCGCATCACTCTTGCCCAAACATGCCCTTTCTCCTAATGCGTTGAGAACATTCAAGAAAGCAGAAAGGAAGAGCATTTTGTAGTGAAATTCAGACTGGCATGTACAAAAAGCCATTTCTTTCGGTTGCAGGGTGTAAAAGCATGATGGTCTTCATGTTCTCGATGAAACCCTTACATTTCCAAGTGACCACAATTAGGACTTTCCCAAAAAGATGTGTTTGCGTGTCTGTGGCGAAAGGAGCTCTAAGTTGTGTATTCAGTGCTGGAGTGTGACACACTCTACATAGGTTTAACAGCGTTTTAAGAGCACCAAAATGCTCAAAGCTGAAAATGCTACAAGGTGTGTGTAGGATGCAGAAAGAAGGCAGGTCATTTCAAAGAAAGAATAGGAAACCAAAATCCAGGTAGTGAAATGAGCACAAGGGGGTATGGGAGATGTGCATGTGGACAGTTTCAAGCAGCAGCTCCTTCCGGACACTTGGAAACAGCGATGTAAAAACATTTTGTTCGAAGCGGGATTTGGCCAAAGTAGAAAGACCTTCCAACACCAACCCTAAAGAACTTAGCCAAAGAGAGAATGTTGCAATAAGCTCCTGTAGGAAAGGTGCTTCAATGACACAACCCCCGAGCAGGTAGCTACATTCTGCACAGTACAAAATGCATATGAATTCCAGGCTGGAAACTCATTCCAGAAGGAAGAAATGCGTGTGTTTCTCTCTGAAAGAACACTCAGCCACTATTCTTTTGCTTGCTCCTTCAAAGTCTTTGTAGAAACATGTGTTTTCACTGCTGGAATACGTTTTGGGGTGCATTGTTTCAATCTCTTGCAAGCCTCATGTTCTTTCTTAGACGATGTGGAAAAACAAGGAGTATGTTTCCCAAATCACTTGCAATCCAGATGAACACACAGTGCATCACTCTTGCCCAAACATGCTCTTTCTCCTAATGCGTTGAGAACATTCAAGAAAGCAGAAAAGAAGGGCCTTTTGCAGTGAATTTCACACTGGTATGTACAAAAAGCCATTTATTTCGGTTGCAGAGTGCAAAAGCATGATTGACTTCATGTTTTCAATGAAACCCTTACATTTCGAAGTGACCTGAAGTAGGACTTTCACAAAAACATGCGTTTGCGTGTCTGTGGTGAAAGGAATTCTAAGTTGTGTATTCAGTGCTGGAGAGTGACACACTCTACACAGGTTAGACAGCGTTCTTAGAGCACCAACATCCTTAAAATTGAAATTGCTACAAGGTTTGTGTAGCATGCAGAAAGAAGGCTTGTCATTTCAAAGAAAGAAGTGGAAACCAAAATCCAGGTACTGAAACGAGCACACCAGTATGGGAGATGTGCATGTGGACACTTTCAAAAAGCAGCTCCTTCTGGGCACTTGGAAACAGCAATGTAAAAACATTTCGTTCGAAGCGGGATTTGGCCAAAGTTGAAAGACCTTCAAACACCAACCCTAAAGAACTTAGCCAAACAATGAATGTTGCAATAAGCTCCTGTAGGAAAGGTGCCTCTATGACACAACCCCCGAGCAGGTAGCTACATTCTGCACAGTACAAAATGCATATGAATTCCAGGCTGAAAACTCACTCCAGAAGGAAGAAATGCGTGTGTTTCTCTCTGAAAGAACACTCAGCCACTATTCTTTTGCTTGCTCCTTCAAAGTCTTTGTAGAAACGTGTGTTTTCACTGCTGGAATACGTTTTGGGGTGCATTGTTTCAATCTCTTACAAGCCTCATGTTCTTTCTTACACAATGTGGAAAAACGCGGATTATGTTTCCCAAATCACTTGAAATCCAGGAAAACGCACCCTGCATCACTCGTGCTCAAACACGCTTTTCACCTAATGCATTGAGAACATTCAAGAAAGCAGAAAAGAAGGGCCTTTTGCAGTGAATTTCACACTGGTATGTACAAAAAGCCACTTATTTCGGTTGCAGAGTGCAAAAGCATGATTGACTTCATGTTCTCAGTGAAACCCTTACATTTCCAAGTGACCACAATTAGGACTTTCCCAAAAAGATGTGTTTGCGTGTCTGTGGCGAAAGGAGCTCTAAGTTGTGTATTCAGTGCTGGAGTGTGACACACTCTACATAGGTTTAACAGCGTTTTAAGAGCACCAAAATGCTCAAAGCTGAAAATGCTACAAGGTGTGTGTAGGATGCAGAAAGAAGGCAGGTCATTTCAAAGAAAGAATAGGAAACCAAAATCCAGGTAGTGAAATGAGCACAAGGGGGTATGGGAGATGTGCATGTGGACAGTTTCAAGCAGCAGCTCCTTCTGGACACTTGGAAACAGCGATGTAAAAACATTTTGTTCGAAGCGGGATTTGGCCAAAGTAGAAAGACCTTCCAACACCAACCCTAAAGAACTTAGCCAAAGAGAGAATGTTGCAATAAGCTCCTGTAGGAAAGGTGCTTCAATGACACAACCCCCGAGCAGGTAGCTACATTCTGCACAGTACAAAATGCATATGAATTCCAGGCTGGAAACTCATTCCAGAAGGAAGAAATGCGTGTGTTTCTCTCTGAAAGAACACTCAGCCACTATTCTTTTGCTTGCTCCTTCAAAGTCTTTGTAGAAACATGTGTTTTCACTGCTGGAATACGTTGTGGGATGCATTGTTTCAATCTCTTGCAAGCCTCATGTTCTTTCTTAGACGATGTGGAAAAACAAGGAGTATGTTTCCCAAATCACTTGCAATCCAGATGAACACACAGTGCATCACTCTTGCCCAAACATGCTCTTTCTCCTAATGCGTTGAGAACATTCAAGAAAGCAGAAAAGAAGGGCCTTTTGCAGTGAATTTCACACTGGTATGTACAAAAAGCCATTTATTTCGGTTGCAGAGTGCAAAAGCATGATTGACTTCATGTTTTCAATGAAACCCTTACATTTCGAAGTGACCTGAAGTAGGACTTTCACAAAAACATGCGTTTGCGTGTCTGTGGTGAAAGGAATTCTAAGTTGTGTATTCAGTGCTGGAGAGTGACACACTCTACACAGGTTAGACAGCGTTCTTAGAGCACCAACATCCTTAAAATTGAAATTGCTACAAGGTTTGTGTAGCATGCAGAAAGAAGGCTTGTCATTTCAAAGAAAGAAGTGGAAACCAAAATCCAGGTACTGAAACGAGCACACCAGTATGGGAGATGTGCATGTGGACACTTTCAAAAAGCAGCTCCTTCTGGGCACTTGGAAACAGCAATGTAAAAACATTTCGTTCGAAGCGGGATTTGGCCAAAGTTGAAAGACCTTCAAACACCAACCCTAAAGAACTTAGCCAAACAATGAATGTTGCAATAAGCTCCTGTAGGAAAGGTGCCTCTATGACACAACCCCCGAGCAGGTAGCTACATTCTGCACAGTACAAAATGCATATGAATTCCAGGCTGAAAACTCACTCCAGAAGGAAGAAATGCGTGTGTTTCTCTCTGAAAGAACACTCAGCCACTATTCTTTTGCTTGCTCCTTCAAAGTCTTTGTAGAAACGTGTGTTTTCACTGCTGGAATACGTTTTGGGGTGCATTGTTTCAATCTCTTGCAAGCCTCATGTTCTTTCTTACACAATGTGGAAAAACGCGGATTATGTTTCCCAAATCACTTGAAATCCAGGAAAACGCACCCTGCATCACTCGTGCTCAAACACGCTTTTCACCTAATGCATTGAGAACATTCAAGAAAGCAGAAAAGAAGGGCCTTTTGCAGTGAATTTCACACTGGTATGTACAAAAAGCCACTTATTTCGGTTGCAGAGTGCAAAAGCATGATTGACTTCATGTTCTCAGAGAAACCCTTACATTTCCAAGTGAGCTGAAGTAGGACTTTCCCAAAAACATGTGTTTGCGTGTCTGTGGTGAAAGGAGCTCTAATTTGTGTATTCAGTGCTGGTGAGTGACACACTCTACACAGCTTAGACAGCGTTCTTAGAGCACCAACATCCTTAAAATTGAAACTGCTACACGATGTGTGTAGCATGCTGAATGAAGGCTTGCCATTTCAAAGAAAGAAGAGGAAACCAAATTCCAGGTAGTGAAACGAGCATGCCAGTATGGGAGATGTGCATGTGGACAGTTTCAAGCAGCAGCTCCTTCTGGACACTTGGAAACAGCGCTGTGAAAAAATTTAGTAAGAAGCGGGATTTGGCCAAAGTTGAAAGAACTTCCAAAACGAACCCTTAAGGACTTAGCCAAACAATGAATGTTGCAATAAGCTCCTGCAGGAAAGGTTCTTCAATGACACAACTCCCGAGCAAGTAGCTACATTCTGCACAGTACAAAATGCATATGAATTCCTGGCTGGAAACTCACTCCAGAAGGAAGAAATGCGTGTGTTTCTCTCTGAAAGAACACTCAGCCACTATTCTGTTGCTTTCTCCTTCAAAGTCTTTTTAGAAACGTGTGTTTTCACTGCTGGAATACGTTGTGGGATGCATTGTTTCAATCTCTTGCAAGCCTCATGTTCTTTCTTAGACGATGTGGAAAAACAAGGAGTATGTTTCCCAAATTACTTGCAATCCAGAAAAGCACACACCGCATCACTCTTGCCCAAACATGCCCTTTCTCCTAATGCGTTGAGAACATTCAAGAAAGCAGAAAGGAAGAGCATTTTGTAGTGAAATTCAGACTGGCATGTACAAAAAGCCATTTCTTTCGGTTGCAGGGTGTAAAAGCATGATGGTCTTCATGTTCTCGATGAAACCCTTACATTTCCAAGTGACCACAATTAGGACTTTCCCAAAAAGATGTGTTTGCGTGTCTGTGGCGAAAGGAGCTCTAAGTTGTGTATTCAGTGCTGGAGTGTGACACACTCTACATAGGTTTAACAGCGTTTTAAGAGCACCAAAATGCTCAAAGCTGAAAATGCTACAAGGTGTGTGTAGGATGCAGAAAGAAGGCAGGTCATTTCAAAGAAAGAATAGGAAACCAAAATCCAGGTAGTGAAATGAGCACAAGGGGGTATGGGAGATGTGCATGTGGACAGTTTCAAGCAGCAGCTCCTTCTGGACACTTGGAAACAGCGATGTAAAAACATTTTGTTCGAAGCGGGATTTGGCCAAAGTAGAAAGACCTTCCAACACCAACCCTAAAGAACTTAGCCAAAGAGAGAATGTTGCAATAAGCTCCTGTAGGAAAGGTGCTTCAATGACACAACCCCCGAGCAGGTAGCTACATTCTGCACAGTACAAAATGCATATGAATTCCAGGCTGGAAACTCATTCCAGAAGGAAGAAATGCGTGTGTTTCTCTCTGAAAGAACACTCAGCCACTATTCTTTTGCTTGCTCCTTCAAAGTCTTTGTAGAAACATGTGTTTTCACTGCTGGAATACGTTGTGGGATGCATTGTTTCAATCTCTTGCAAGCCTCATGTTCTTTCTTAGACGATGTGGAAAAACAAGGAGTATGTTTCCCAAATCACTTGCAATCCAGATGAACACACAGTGCATCACTCTTGCCCAAACATGCTCTTTCTCCTAATGCGTTGAGAACATTCAAGAAAGCAGAAAAGAAGGGCCTTTTGCAGTGAATTTCACACTGGTATGTACAAAAAGCCATTTATTTCGGTTGCAGCGTGCAAAAGCATGATTGACTTCATGTTTTCAATGAATCCCTTACATTTCGAAGTGACCTGAAGTAGGACTTTCACAAAAACATGCGTTTGCGTGTCTGTGGTGAAAGGAATTCTAAGTTGTGTATACAGTGCTGGAGAGTGACACACTCTACACAGGTTAGACAGCGTTCTTAGAGCACCAACATCCTTAAAATTGAAATTGCTACAAGGTTTGTGTAGCATGCAGAAAGAAGGCTTGTCATTTCAAAGAAAGAAGTGGAAACCAAAATCCAGGTACTGAAACGAGCACACCAGTATGGGAGATGTGCATGTGGACACTTTCAAAAAGCAGCTCCTTCTGGGCACTTGGAAACAGCAATGTAAAAACATTTCGTTCGAAGCGGGATTTGGCCAAAGTTGAAAGACCTTCAAACACCAACCCTAAAGAACTTAGCCAAACAATGAATGTTGCAATAAGCTCCTGTAGGAAAGGTGCCTCTGTGACACAACCCCCGAGCAGGTAGCTACATTCTGCACAGTACAAAATGCATATGAATTCCAGGCTGAAAACTCACTCCAGAAGGAAGAAATGCGTGTGTTTCTCTCTGAAAGAACACTCAGCCACTATTCTTTTGCTTGCTCCTTCAAAGTCTTTGTAGAAACGTGTGTTTTCACTGCTGGAATACGTTTTGGGGTGCATTGTTTCAATCTCTTGCAAGCCTCATGTTCTTTCTTACACAATGTGGAAAAACGCGGATTATGTTTCCCAAATCACTTGAAATCCAGGAAAACGCACCCTGCATCACTCGTGCTCAAACACGCTTTTCACCTAATGCATTGCGAACATTCAAGAAAGCAGAAACGAAGGGCCTTTTGCAGTGAATTTCACACTGGTATGTACAAAAAGCCATTTATTTCGGTTGCAGAGTGCAAAAGCATGATTGACTTCATGTTCTCAATGAAACCTTACATTTCCAAGTGAGCTGAAGTAGGACTTTCCCAAAAACATGTGTTTGCGTGTCTGTGGTGAAAGGAGCTCTAATTTGTGTATTCAGTGCTGGTGAGTGACACACTCTACACAGCTTAGACAGCGTTCTTAGAGCACCAACATCCTTAAAATTGAAACTGCTACACGATGTGTGTAGCATGCTGAATGAAGGCTTGCCATTTCAAAGAAAGAAGAGGAAACCAAATTCCAGGTAGTGAAACGAGCATGCCAGTATGGGAGATGTGCATGTGGACAGTTTCAAGCAGCAGCTCCTTCTGGACACTTGGAAACAGCGCTGTGAAAAAATTTAGTAAGAAGCGGGATTTGGCCAAAGTTGAAAGAACTTCCAAAACGAACCCTTAAGGACTTAGCCAAACAATGAATGTTGCAATAAGCTCCTGCAGGAAAGGTTCTTCAATGACACAACTCCCGAGCAAGTAGCTACATTCTGCACAGTACAAAATGCATATGAATTCCTGGCTGGAAACTCACTCCAGAAGGAAGAAATGCGTGTGTTTCTCTCTGAAAGAACACTCAGCCACTATTCTGTTGCTTTCTCCTTCAAAGTCTTTTTAGAAACGTGTGTTTTCACTGCTGGAATACGTTGTGGGATGCATTGTTTCAATCTCTTGCAAGCCTCATGTTCTTTCTTAGACGATGTGGAAAAACAAGGAGTATGTTTCCCAAATTACTTGCAATCCAGAAAAGCACACACCGCATCACTCTTGCCCAAACATGCCCTTTCTCCTAATGCGTTGAGAACATTCAAGAAAGCAGAAAGGAAGAGCATTTTGTAGTGAAATTCAGACTGGCATGTACAAAAAGCCATTTCTTTCGGTTGCAGGGTGTAAAAGCATGATGGTCTTCATGTTCTCGATGAAACCCTTACATTTCCAAGTGACCACAATTAGGACTTTCCCAAAAAGATGTGTTTGCGTGTCTGTGGCGAAAGGAGCTCTAAGTTGTGTATTCAGTGCTGGAGTGTGACACACTCTACATAGGTTTAACAGCGTTTTAAGAGCACCAAAATGCTCAAAGCTGAAAATGCTACAAGGTGTGTGTAGGATGCAGAAAGAAGGCAGGTCATTTCAAAGAAAGAATAGGAAACCAAAATCCAGGTAGTGAAATGAGCACAAGGGGGTATGGGAGATGTGCATGTGGACAGTTTCAAGCAGCAGCTCCTTCTGGACACTTGGAAACAGCGATGTAAAAACATTTTGTTCGAAGCGGGATTTGGCCAAAGTAGAAAGACCTTCCAACACCAACCCTAAAGAACTTAGCCAAAGAGAGAATGTTGCAATAAGCTCCTGTAGGAAAGGTGCTTCAATGACACAACCCCCGAGCAGGTAGCTACATTCTGCACAGTACAAAATGCATATGAATTCCAGGCTGGAAACTCATTCCAGAAGGAAGAAATGCGTGTGTTTCTCTCTGAAAGAACACTCAGCCACTATTCTTTTGCTTGCTCCTTCAAAGTCTTTGTAGAAACATGTGTTTTCACTGCTGGAATACGTTGTGGGATGCATTGTTTCAATCTCTTGCAAGCCTCATGTTCTTTCTTAGACGATGTGGAAAAACAAGGAGTATGTTTCCCAAATCACTTGCAATCCAGATGAACACACAGTGCATCACTCTTGCCCAAACATGCTCTTTCTCCTAATGCGTTGAGAACATTCAAGAAAGCAGAAAAGAAGGGCCTTTTGCAGTGAATTTCACACTGGTATGTACAAAAAGCCATTTATTTCGGTTGCAGCGTGCAAAAGCATGATTGACTTCATGTTTTCAATGAATCCCTTACATTTCGAAGTGACCTGAAGTAGGACTTTCACAAAAACATGCGTTTGCGTGTCTGTGGTGAAAGGAATTCTAAGTTGTGTATACAGTGCTGGAGAGTGACACACTCTACACAGGTTAGACAGCGTTCTTAGAGCACCAACATCCTTAAAATTGAAATTGCTACAAGGTTTGTGTAGCATGCAGAAAGAAGGCTTGTCATTTCAAAGAAAGAAGTGGAAACCAAAATCCAGGTACTGAAACGAGCACACCAGTATGGGAGATGTGCATGTGGACACTTTCAAAAAGCAGCTCCTTCTGGGCACTTGGAAACAGCAATGTAAAAACATTTCGTTCGAAGCGGGATTTGGCCAAAGTTGAAAGACCTTCAAACACCAACCCTAAAGAACTTAGCCAAACAATGAATGTTGCAATAAGCTCCTGTAGGAAAGGTGCCTCTGTGACACAACCCCCGAGCAGGTAGCTACATTCTGCACAGTACAAAATGCATATGAATTCCAGGCTGAAAACTCACTCCAGAAGGAAGAAATGCGTGTGTTTCTCTCTGAAAGAACACTCAGCCACTATTCTTTTGCTTGCTCCTTCAAAGTCTTTGTAGAAACGTGTGTTTTCACTGCTGGAATACGTTTTGGGGTGCATTGTTTCAATCTCTTGCAAGCCTCATGTTCTTTCTTACACAATGTGGAAAAACGCGGATTATGTTTCCCAAATCACTTGAAATCCAGGAAAACGCACCCTGCATCACTCGTGCTCAAACACGCTTTTCACCTAATGCATTGCGAACATTCAAGAAAGCAGAAACGAAGGGCCTTTTGCAGTGAATTTCACACTGGTATGTACAAAAAGCCATTTATTTCGGTTGCAGAGTGCAAAAGCATGATTGACTTCATGTTCTCAATGAAACCTTACATTTCCAAGTGAGCTGAAGTAGGACTTTCACAAAAACATGTGTTTGCGTGTCTGTGGTGAAAGGAGCTCTAATTTGTGTATTCAGTGCTGGTGAGTGACACACTCTACACAGGTTAGACAGCGTTCTTAGAGCACCAACATCCTTAAAATTGAAACTGCTACACGATGTGTGTAGCATGCTGAATGAAGGCTTGCCATTTCAAAGTAAGAAGAGGAAACCAAATTCCAGGTAGTGAAACGAACATGCCAGTATGGGAGATGTGCATGTGGACAGTTTCAAGCAGCAGCTCCTTCTGGACACTTGGAAACAGCGCTGTGAAAAAATTTAGTAAGAAGCGGGATTTGGCCAAAGTTGAAAGAACTTCCAAAACGAACCCTTAAGGACTTAGCCAAACAATGAATGTTGCAATAAGCTCCTGCAGGAAAGGTTCTTCAATGACACAACTCCCGAGCAAGTAGCTACATTCTGCACAGTACAAAATGCATATGAATTCCTGGCTGGAAACTCACTCCAGAAGGAAGAAATGCGTGTGTTTCTCTCTGAAAGAACACTCAGCCACTATTCTGTTGCTTTCTCCTTCAAAGTCTTTTTAGAAACGTGTGTTTTCACTGCTGGAATACGTTGTGGGATGCATTGTTTCAATCTCTTGCAAGCCTCATGTTCTTTCTTAGACGATGTGGAAAAACAAGGAGTATGTTTCCCAAATTACTTGCAATCCAGAAAAGCACACACCGCATCACTCTTGCCCAAACATGCCCTTTCTCCTAATGCGTTGAGAACATTCAAGAAAGCAGAAAGGAAGAGCATTTTGTAGTGAAATTCAGACTGGCATGTACAAAAAGCCATTTCTTTCGGTTGCAGGGTGTAAAAGCATGATGGTCTTCATGTTCTCGATGAAACCCTTACATTTCCAAGTGACCACAATTAGGACTTTCCCAAAAAGATGTGTTTGCGTGTCTGTGGCGAAAGGAGCTCTAAGTTGTGTATTCAGTGCTGGAGTGTGACACACTCTACATAGGTTTAACAGCGTTTTAAGAGCACCAAAATGCTCAAAGCTGAAAATGCTACAAGGTGTGTGTAGGATGCAGAAAGAAGGCAGGTCATTTCAAAGAAAGAATAGGAAACCAAAATCCAGGTAGTGAAATGAGCACAAGGGGGTATGGGAGATGTGCATGTGGACAGTTTCAAGCAGCAGCTCCTTCTGGACACTTGGAAACAGCGATGTAAAAACATTTTGTTCGAAGCGGGATTTGGCCAAAGTAGAAAGACCTTCCAACACCAACCCTAAAGAACTTAGCCAAAGAGAGAATGTTGCAATAAGCTCCTGTAGGAAAGGTGCTTCAATGACACAACCCCCGAGCAGGTAGCTACATTCTGCACAGTACAAAATGCATATGAATTCCAGGCTGGAAACTCATTCCAGAAGGAAGAAATGCGTGTGTTTCTCTCTGAAAGAACACTCAGCCACTATTCTTTTGCTTGCTCCTTCAAAGTCTTTGTAGAAACATGTGTTTTCACTGCTGGAATACGTTGTGGGATGCATTGTTTCAATCTCTTGCAAGCCTCATGTTCTTTCTTAGACGATGTGGAAAAACAAGGAGTATGTTTCCCAAATCACTTGCAATCCAGATGAACACACAGTGCATCACTCTTGCCCAAACATGCTCTTTCTCCTAATGCGTTGAGAACATTCAAGAAAGCAGAAAAGAAGGGCCTTTTGCAGTGAATTTCACACTGGTATGTACAAAAAGCCATTTATTTCGGTTGCAGCGTGCAAAAGCATGATTGACTTCATGTTTTCAATGAATCCCTTACATTTCGAAGTGACCTGAAGTAGGACTTTCACAAAAACATGCGTTTGCGTGTCTGTGGTGAAAGGAATTCTAAGTTGTGTATACAGTGCTGGAGAGTGACACACTCTACACAGGTTAGACAGCGTTCTTAGAGCACCAACATCCTTAAAATTGAAATTGCTACAAGGTTTGTGTAGCATGCAGAAAGAAGGCTTGTCATTTCAAAGAAAGAAGTGGAAACCAAAATCCAGGTACTGAAACGAGCACACCAGTATGGGAGATGTGCATGTGGACACTTTCAAAAAGCAGCTCCTTCTCGGCACTTGGAAACAGCAATGTAAAAACATTTCGTTCGAAGCGGGATTTGGCCAAAGTTGAAAGACCTTCAAACACCAACCCTAAAGAACTTAGCCAAACAATGAATGTTGCAATAAGCTCCTGTAGGAAAGGTGCCTCTGTGACACAACCCCCGAGCAGGTAGCTACATTCTGCACAGTACAAAATGCATATGAATTCCAGGCTGAAAACTCACTCCAGAAGGAAGAAATGCGTGTGTTTCTCTCTGAAAGAACACTCAGCCACTATTCTTTTGCTTGCTCCTTCAAAGTCTTTGTAGAAACGTGTGTTTTCACTGCTGGAATACGTTTTGGGGTGCATTGTTTCAATCTCTTGCAAGCCTCATGTTCTTTCTTACACAATGTGGAAAAACGCGGATTATGTTTCCCAAATCACTTGAAATCCAGGAAAACGCACCCTGCATCACTCGTGCTCAAACACGCTTTTCACCTAATGCATTGCGAACATTCAAGAAAGCAGAAACGAAGGGCCTTTTGCAGTGAATTTCACACTGGTATGTACAAAAAGCCATTTATTTCGGTTGCAGAGTGCAAAAGCATGATTGACTTCATGTTCTCAATGAAACCTTACATTTCCAAGTGAGCTGAAGTAGGACTTTCACAAAAACATGTGTTTGCGTGTCTGTGGTGAAAGGAGCTCTAATTTGTGTATTCAGTGCTGGTGAGTGACACACTCTACACAGGTTAGACAGCGTTCTTAGAGCACCAACATCCTTAAAATTGAAACTGCTACACGATGTGTGTAGCATGCTGAATGAAGGCTTGCCATTTCAAAGTAAGAAGAGGAAACCAAATTCCAGGTAGTGAAACGAACATGCCAGTATGGGAGATGTGCATGTGGACAGTTTCAAGCAGCAGCTCCTTCTGGACACTTGGAAACAGCGCTGTGAAAAAATTTAGTAAGAAGCGGGATTTGGCCAAAGTTGAAAGAACTTCCAAAACGAACCCTAAAGGACTTAGCCAAACAATGAATGTTGCAATAAGCTCCTGCAGGAAAGGTTCTTCAATGACACAACTCCCGAGCAAGTAGCTACATTCTGCACAGTACAAAATGCATATGAATTCCTGGCTGGAAACTCACTCCAGAAGGAAGAAATGCGTGTGTTTCTCTCTGAAAGAACACTCAGCCACTATTCTTTTGCTTTCTCCTTCAAAGTCTTTTTAGAAACGTGTGTTTTCACTGCTGGAATACGTTGTGGGATGCATTGTTTCAATCTCTTGCAAGCCTCATGTTCTTTCTTAGACGATGTGGAAAAACAAGGAGTATGTTTCCCAAATCACTTGCAATCCAGAAAAGCACACACCGCATCACTCTTGCCCAAACATGCCCTTTCTCCTAATGCGTTGAGAACATTCAAGAAAGCAGAAAGGAAGAGCATTTTGTAGTGAAATTCAGACTGGCATGTACAAAAAGCCATTTCTTTCGGTTGCAGGGTGTAAAAGCATGATGGTCTTCATGTTCTCGATGAAACCCTTACATTTCCAAGTGACCACAATTAGGACTTTCCCAAAAAGATGTGTTTGCGTGTCTGTGGCGAAAGGAGCTCTAAGTTGTGTATTCAGTGCTGGAGTGTGACACACTCTACATAGGTTTAACAGCGTTTTAAGAGCACCAAAATGCTCAAAGCTGAAAATGCTACAAGGTGTGTGTAGGATGCAGAAAGAAGGCAGGTCATTTCAAAGAAAGAATAGGAAACCAAAATCCAGGTAGTGAAATGAGCACAAGGGGGTATGGGAGATGTGCATGTGGACAGTTTCAAGCAGCAGCTCCTTCCGGACACTTGGAAACAGCGATGTAAAAACATTTTGTTCGAAGCGGGATTTGGCCAAAGTAGAAAGACCTTCCAACACCAACCCTAAAGAACTTAGCCAAAGAGAGAATGTTGCAATAAGCTCCTGTAGGAAAGGTGCTTCAATGACACAACCCCCGAGAAGGTAGCTACATTCTGCACAGTACAAAATGCATATGAATCCCAGGCTGGAAACTCATTCCAGAAGGAAGAAATGCGTGTGTTTCTCTCTGAAAGAACACTCAGCCACTATTCTTTTGCTTGCTCCTTCAAAGTCTTTGTAGAAACATGTGTTTTCACTGCTGGAATACGTTGTGGGATGCATTGTTTCAATCTCTTGCAAGCCTCATGTTCTTTCTTAGACGATGTGGAAAAACAAGGAGTATGTTTCCCAAATCACTTGCAATCCAGATGAACACACAGTGCATCACTCTTGCCCAAACATGCTCTTTCTCCTAATGCGTTGAGAACATTCAAGAAAGCAGAAAAGAAGGGCCTTTTGCAGTGAATTTCACACTGGTATGTACAAAAAGCCATTTATTTCGGTTGCAGAGTGCAAAAGCATGATTGACTTCATGTTTTCAATGAAACCCTTACATTTCGAAGTGACCTGAAGTAGGACTTTCACAAAAACATGCGTTTGCGTGTCTGTGGTGAAAGGAATTCTAAGTTGTGTATTCAGTGCTGGAGAGTGACACACTCTACACAGGTTAGACAGCGTTCTTAGAGCACCAACATCCTTAAAATTGAAATTGCTACAAGGTTTGTGTAGCATGCAGAAAGAAGGCTTGTCATTTCAAAGAAAGAAGTGGAAACCAAAATCCAGGTACTGAAACGAGCACACCAGTATGGGAGATGTGCATGTGGACACTTTCAAAAAGCAGCTCCTTCTGGGCACTTGGAAACAGCAATGTAAAAACATTTCGTTCGAAGCGGGATTTGGCCAAAGTTGAAAGACCTTCAAACACCAACCCTAAAGAACTTAGCCAAACAATGAATGTTGCAATAAGCTCCTGTAGGAAAGGTGCCTCTATGACACAACCCCCGAGCAGGTAGCTACATTCTGCACAGTACAAAATGCATATGAATTCCAGGCTGAAAACTCACTCCAGAAGGAAGAAATGCGTGTGTTTCTCTCTGAAAGAACACTCAGCCACTATTCTTTTGCTTGCTCCTTCAAAGTCTTTGTAGAAACGTGTGTTTTCACTGCTGGAATACGTTTTGGGGTGCATTGTTTCAATCTCTTGCAAGCCTCATGTTCTTTCTTACACAATGTGGAAAAACGCGGATTATGTTTCCCAAATCACTTGAAATCCAGGAAAACGCACCCTGCATCACTCGTGCTCAAACACGCTTTTCACCTAATGCATTGAGAACATTCAAGAAAGCAGAAAAGAAGGGCCTTTTGCAGTGAATTTCACACTGGTATGTACAAAAAGCCACTTATTTCGGTTGCAGAGTGCAAAAGCATGATTGACTTCATGTTCTCAGTGAAACCCTTACATTTCCAAGTGACCACAATTAGGACTTTCCCAAAAAGATGTGTTTGCGTGTCTGTGGCGAAAGGAGCTCTAAGTTGTGTATTCAGTGCTGGAGTGTGACACACTCTACATAGGTTTAACAGCGTTTTAAGAGCACCAAAATGCTCAAAGCTGAAAATGCTACAAGGTGTGTGTAGGATGCAGAAAGAAGGCAGGTCATTTCAAAGAAAGAATAGGAAACCAAAATCCAGGTAGTGAAATGAGCACAAGGGGGTATGGGAGATGTGCATGTGGACAGTTTCAAGCAGCAGCTCCTTCTGGACACTTGGAAACAGCGATGTAAAAACATTTTGTTCGAAGCGGGATTTGGCCAAAGTAGAAAGACCTTCCAACACCAACCCTAAAGAACTTAGCCAAAGAGAGAATGTTGCAATAAGCTCCTGTAGGAAAGGTGCTTCAATGACACAACCCCCGAGCAGGTAGCTACATTCTGCACAGTACAAAATGCATATGAATTCCAGGCTGGAAACTCATTCCAGAAGGAAGAAATGCGTGTGTTTCTCTCTGAAAGAACACTCAGCCACTATTCTTTTGCTTGCTCCTTCAAAGTCTTTGTAGAAACATGTGTTTTCACTGCTGGAATACGTTGTGGGATGCATTGTTTCAATCTCTTGCAAGCCTCATGTTCTTTCTTAGACGATGTGGAAAAACAAGGAGTATGTTTCCCAAATCACTTGCAATCCAGATGAACACACAGTGCATCACTCTTGCCCAAACATGCTCTTTCTCCTAATGCGTTGAGAACATTCAAGAAAGCAGAAAAGAAGGGCCTTTTGCAGTGAATTTCACACTGGTATGTACAAAAAGCCATTTATTTCGGTTGCAGAGTGCAAAAGCATGATTGACTTCATGTTTTCAATGAAACCCTTACATTTCGAAGTGACCTGAAGTAGGACTTTCACAAAAACATGCGTTTGCGTGTCTGTGGTGAAAGGAATTCTAAGTTGTGTATTCAGTGCTGGAGAGTGACACACTCTACACAGGTTAGACAGCGTTCTTAGAGCACCAACATCCTTAAAATTGAAATTGCTACAAGGTTTGTGTAGCATGCAGAAAGAAGGCTTGTCATTTCAAAGAAAGAAGTGGAAACCAAAATCCAGGTACTGAAACGAGCACACCAGTATGGGAGATGTGCATGTGGACACTTTCAAAAAGCAGCTCCTTCTGGGCACTTGGAAACAGCAATGTAAAAACATTTCGTTCGAAGCGGGATTTGGCCAAAGTTGAAAGACCTTCAAACACCAACCCTAAAGAACTTAGCCAAACAATGAATGTTGCAATAAGCTCCTGTAGGAAAGGTGCCTCTGTGACACAACCCCCGAGCAGGTAGCTACATTCTGCACAGTACAAAATGCATATGAATTCCAGGCTGAAAACTCACTCCAGAAGGAAGAAATGCGTGTGTTTCTCTCTGAAAGAACACTCAGCCACTATTCTTTTGCTTGCTCCTTCAAAGTCTTTGTAGAAACGTGTGTTTTCACTGCTGGAATACGTTTTGGGGTGCATTGTTTCAATCTCTTGCAAGCCTCATGTTCTTTCTTACACAATGTGGAAAAACGCGGATTATGTTTCCCAAATCACTTGAAATCCAGGAAAACGCACCCTGCATCACTCGTGCTCAAACACGCTTTTCACCTAATGCATTGAGAACATTCAAGAAAGCAGAAAAGAAGGGCCTTTTGCAGTGAATTTCACACTGGTATGTACAAAAAGCCACTTATTTCGGTTGCAGAGTGCAAAAGCATGATTGACTTCATGTTCTCAGTGAAACCCTTACATTTCCAAGTGAGCTGAAGTAGGACTTTCCCAAAAAGATGTGTTTGCGTGTCTGTGGTGAAAGGAGCTCTAATTTGTGTATTCAGTGCTGGTGAGTGACACACTCTACACAGGTTAGACAGCATTCTTAGAGCACCAACATCCTTAAAATTGAAACTGCTACACGATGTGTGTAGCATGCTGAATGAAGGCTTGCCATTTCAAAGTAAGAAGAGGAAACCAAATTCCAGGTAGTGAAACGAACATGCCAGTATGGGAGATGTGCATGTGGACAGTTTCAAGCAGCAGCTCCTTCTGGACACTTGGAAACAGCGCTGTGAAAAAATTTAGTAAGAAGCGGGATTTGGCCAAAGTTGAAAGAACTTCCAAAACGAACCCTAAAGGACTTAGCCAAACAATGAATGTTGCAATAAGCTCCTGCAGGAAAGGTTCTTCAATGACACAACTCCCGAGCAAGTAGCTACATTCTGCACAGTACAAAATGCATATGAATTCCTGGCTGGAAACTCACTCCAGAAGGAAGAAATGCGTGTGTTTCTCTCTGAAAGAACACTCAGCCACTATTCTTTTGCTTTCTCCTTCAAAGTCTTTTTAGAAACGTGTGTTTTCACTGCTGGAATACGTTGTGGGATGCATTGTTTCAATCTCTTGCAAGCCTCATGTTCTTTCTTAGACGATGTGGAAAAACAAGGAGTATGTTTCCCAAATCACTTGCAATCCAGAAAAGCACACACCGCATCACTCTTGCCCAAACATGCCCTTTCTCCTAATGCGTTGAGAACATTCAAGAAAGCAGAAAGGAAGAGCATTTTGTAGTGAAATTCAGACTGGCATGTACAAAAAGCCATTTCTTTCGGTTGCAGGGTGTAAAAGCATGATGGTCTTCATGTTCTCGATGAAACCCTTACATTTCCAAGTGACCACAATTAGGACTTTCCCAAAAAGATGTGTTTGCGTGTCTGTGGCGAAAGGAGCTCTAAGTTGTGTATTCAGTGCTGGAGTGTGACACACTCTACATAGGTTTAACAGCGTTTTAAGAGCACCAAAATGCTCAAAGCTGAAAATGCTACAAGGTGTGTGTAGGATGCAGAAAGAAGGCAGGTCATTTCAAAGAAAGAATAGGAAACCAAAATCCAGGTAGTGAAATGAGCACAAGGGGGTATGGGAGATGTGCATGTGGACAGTTTCAAGCAGCAGCTCCTTCCGGACACTTGGAAACAGCGATGTAAAAACATTTTGTTCGAAGCGGGATTTGGCCAAAGTAGAAAGACCTTCCAACACCAACCCTAAAGAACTTAGCCAAAGAGAGAATGTTGCAATAAGCTCCTGTAGGAAAGGTGCTTCAATGACACAACCCCCGAGAAGGTAGCTACATTCTGCACAGTACAAAATGCATATGAATCCCAGGCTGGAAACTCATTCCAGAAGGAAGAAATGCGTGTGTTTCTCTCTGAAAGAACACTCAGCCACTATTCTTTTGCTTGCTCCTTCAAAGTCTTTGTAGAAACATGTGTTTTCACTGCTGGAATACGTTGTGGGATGCATTGTTTCAATCTCTTGCAAGCCTCATGTTCTTTCTTAGACGATGTGGAAAAACAAGGAGTATGTTTCCCAAATCACTTGCAATCCAGATGAACACACAGTGCATCACTCTTGCCCAAACATGCTCTTTCTCCTAATGCGTTGAGAACATTCAAGAAAGCAGAAAAGAAGGGCCTTTTGCAGTGAATTTCACACTGGTATGTACAAAAAGCCATTTATTTCGGTTGCAGAGTGCAAAAGCATGATTGACTTCATGTTTTCAATGAAACCCTTACATTTCGAAGTGACCTGAAGTAGGACTTTCACAAAAACATGCGTTTGCGTGTCTGTGGTGAAAGGAATTCTAAGTTGTGTATTCAGTGCTGGAGAGTGACACACTCTACACAGGTTAGACAGCGTTCTTAGAGCACCAACATCCTTAAAATTGAAATTGCTACAAGGTTTGTGTAGCATGCAGAAAGAAGGCTTGTCATTTCAAAGAAAGAAGTGGAAACCAAAATCCAGGTACTGAAACGAGCACACCAGTATGGGAGATGTGCATGTGGACACTTTCAAAAAGCAGCTCCTTCTGGGCACTTGGAAACAGCAATGTAAAAACATTTCGTTCGAAGCGGGATTTGGCCAAAGTTGAAAGACCTTCAAACACCAACCCTAAAGAACTTAGCCAAACAATGAATGTTGCAATAAGCTCCTGTAGGAAAGGTGCCTCTATGACACAACCCCCGAGCAGGTAGCTACATTCTGCACAGTACAAAATGCATATGAATTCCAGGCTGAAAACTCACTCCAGAAGGAAGAAATGCGTGTGTTTCTCTCTGAAAGAACACTCAGCCACTATTCTTTTGCTTGCTCCTTCAAAGTCTTTGTAGAAACGTGTGTTTTCACTGCTGGAATACGTTTTGGGGTGCATTGTTTCAATCTCTTGCAAGCCTCATGTTCTTTCTTACACAATGTGGAAAAACGCGGATTATGTTTCCCAAATCACTTGAAATCCAGGAAAACGCACCCTGCATCACTCGTGCTCAAACACGCTTTTCACCTAATGCATTGAGAACATTCAAGAAAGCAGAAAAGAAGGGCCTTTTGCAGTGAATTTCACACTGGTATGTACAAAAAGCCACTTATTTCGGTTGCAGAGTGCAAAAGCATGATTGACTTCATGTTCTCAGTGAAACCCTTACATTTCCAAGTGACCACAATTAGGACTTTCCCAAAAAGATGTGTTTGCGTGTCTGTGGCGAAAGGAGCTCTAAGTTGTGTATTCAGTGCTGGAGTGTGACACACTCTACATAGGTTTAACAGCGTTTTAAGAGCACCAAAATGCTCAAAGCTGAAAATGCTACAAGGTGTGTGTAGGATGCAGAAAGAAGGCAGGTCATTTCAAAGAAAGAATAGGAAACCAAAATCCAGGTAGTGAAATGAGCACAAGGGGGTATGGGAGATGTGCATGTGGACAGTTTCAAGCAGCAGCTCCTTCTGGACACTTGGAAACAGCGATGTAAAAACATTTTGTTCGAAGCGGGATTTGGCCAAAGTAGAAAGACCTTCCAACACCAACCCTAAAGAACTTAGCCAAAGAGAGAATGTTGCAATAAGCTCCTGTAGGAAAGGTGCTTCAATGACACAACCCCCGAGCAGGTAGCTACATTCTGCACAGTACAAAATGCATATGAATTCCAGGCTGGAAACTCATTCCAGAAGGAAGAAATGCGTGTGTTTCTCTCTGAAAGAACACTCAGCCACTATTCTTTTGCTTGCTCCTTCAAAGTCTTTGTAGAAACATGTGTTTTCACTGCTGGAATACGTTGTGGGATGCATTGTTTCAATCTCTTGCAAGCCTCATGTTCTTTCTTAGACGATGTGGAAAAACAAGGAGTATGTTTCCCAAATCACTTGCAATCCAGATGAACACACAGTGCATCACTCTTGCCCAAACATGCTCTTTCTCCTAATGCGTTGAGAACATTCAAGAAAGCAGAAAAGAAGGGCCTTTTGCAGTGAATTTCACACTGGTATGTACAAAAAGCCATTTATTTCGGTTGCAGAGTGCAAAAGCATGATTGACTTCATGTTTTCAATGAAACCCTTACATTTCGAAGTGACCTGAAGTAGGACTTTCACAAAAACATGCGTTTGCGTGTCTGTGGTGAAAGGAATTCTAAGTTGTGTATTCAGTGCTGGAGAGTGACACACTCTACACAGGTTAGACAGCGTTCTTAGAGCACCAACATCCTTAAAATTGAAATTGCTACAAGGTTTGTGTAGCATGCAGAAAGAAGGCTTGTCATTTCAAAGAAAGAAGTGGAAACCAAAATCCAGGTACTGAAACGAGCACACCAGTATGGGAGATGTGCATGTGGACACTTTCAAAAAGCAGCTCCTTCTGGGCACTTGGAAACAGCAATGTAAAAACATTTCGTTCGAAGCGGGATTTGGCCAAAGTTGAAAGACCTTCAAACACCAACCCTAAAGAACTTAGCCAAACAATGAATGTTGCAATAAGCTCCTGTAGGAAAGGTGCCTCTGTGACACAACCCCCGAGCAGGTAGCTACATTCTGCACAGTACAAAATGCATATGAATTCCAGGCTGAAAACTCACTCCAGAAGGAAGAAATGCGTGTGTTTCTCTCTGAAAGAACACTCAGCCACTATTCTTTTGCTTGCTCCTTCAAAGTCTTTGTAGAAACGTGTGTTTTCACTGCTGGAATACGTTTTGGGGTGCATTGTTTCAATCTCTTGCAAGCCTCATGTTCTTTCTTACACAATGTGGAAAAACGCGGATTATGTTTCCCAAATCACTTGAAATCCAGGAAAACGCACCCTGCATCACTCGTGCTCAAACACGCTTTTCACCTAATGCATTGAGAACATTCAAGAAAGCAGAAAAGAAGGGCCTTTTGCAGTGAATTTCACACTGGTATGTACAAAAAGCCACTTATTTCGGTTGCAGAGTGCAAAAGCATGATTGACTTCATGTTCTCAGTGAAACCCTTACATTTCCAAGTGAGCTGAAGTAGGACTTTCCCAAAAAGATGTGTTTGCGTGTCTGTGGTGAAAGGAGCTCTAATTTGTGTATTCAGTGCTGGTGAGTGACACACTCTACACAGCTTAGACAGCATTCTTAGAGCACCAACATCCTTAAAATTGAAACTGCTACACGATGTGTGTAGCATGCTGAATGAAGGCTTGCCATTTCAAAGAAAGAAGAGGAAACCAAATTCCAGGTAGTGAAACGAACATGCCAGTATGGGAGATGTGCATGTGGACAGTTTCAAGCAGCAGCTCCTTCTGGACACTTGGAAACAGCGCTGTGAAAAAATTTAGTAAGAAGCGGGATTTGGCCAAAGTTGAAAGAACTTCCAAAACGAACCCTAAAGGACTTAGCCAAACAATGAATGTTGCAATAAGCTCCTGCAGGAAAGGTTCTTCAATGACACAACTCCCGAGCAAGTAGCTACATTCTGCACAGTACAAAATGCATATGAATTCCTGGCTGGAAACTCACTCCAGAAGGAAGAAATGCGTGTGTTTCTCTCTGAAAGAACACTCAGCCACTATTCTTTTGCTTTCTCCTTCAAAGTCTTTTTAGAAACGTGTGTTTTCACTGCTGGAATACGTTGTGGGATGCATTGTTTCAATCTCTTGCAAGCCTCATGTTCTTTCTTAGACGATGTGGAAAAACAAGGAGTATGTTTCCCAAATCACTTGCAATCCAGAAAAGCACACACCGCATCACTCTTGCCCAAACATGCCCTTTCTCCTAATGCGTTGAGAACATTCAAGAAAGCAGAAAGGAAGAGCATTTTGTAGTGAAATTCAGACTGGCATGTACAAAAAGCCATTTCTTTCGGTTGCAGGGTGTAAAAGCATGATGGTCTTCATGTTCTCGATGAAACCCTTACATTTCCAAGTGACCACAATTAGGACTTTCCCAAAAAGATGTGTTTGCGTGTCTGTGGCGAAAGGAGCTCTAAGTTGTGTATTCAGTGCTGGAGTGTGACACACTCTACATAGGTTTAACAGCGTTTTAAGAGCACCAAAATGCTCAAAGCTGAAAATGCTACAAGGTGTGTGTAGGATGCAGAAAGAAGGCAGGTCATTTCAAAGAAAGAATAGGAAACCAAAATCCAGGTAGTGAAATGAGCACAAGGGGGTACGGGAGATGTGCATGTGGACAGTTTCAAGCAGCAGCTCCTTCCGGACACTTGGAAACAGCGATGTAAAAACATTTTGTTCGAAGCGGGATTTGGCCAAAGTAGAAAGACCTTCCAACACCAACCCTAAAGAACTTAGCCAAAGAGAGAATGTTGCAATAAGCTCCTGTAGGAAAGGTGCTTCAATGACACAACCCCCGAGAAGGTAGCTACATTCTGCACAGTACAAAATGCATATGAATCCCAGGCTGGAAACTCATTCCAGAAGGAAGAAATGCGTGTGTTTCTCTCTGAAAGAACACTCAGCCACTATTCTTTTGCTTGCTCCTTCAAAGTCTTTGTAGAAACATGTGTTTTCACTGCTGGAATACGTTGTGGGATGCATTGTTTCAATCTCTTGCAAGCCTCATGTTCTTTCTTAGACGATGTGGAAAAACAAGGAGTATGTTTCCCAAATCACTTGCAATCCAGATGAACACACAGTGCATCACTCTTGCCCAAACATGCTCTTTCTCCTAATGCGTTGAGAACATTCAAGAAAGCAGAAAAGAAGGGCCTTTTGCAGTGAATTTCACACTGGTATGTACAAAAAGCCATTTATTTCGGTTGCAGAGTGCAAAAGCATGATTGACTTCATGTTTTCAATGAAACCCTTACATTTCGAAGTGACCTGAAGTAGGACTTTCACAAAAACATGCGTTTGCGTGTCTGTGGTGAAAGGAATTCTAAGTTGTGTATTCAGTGCTGGAGAGTGACACACTCTACACAGGTTAGACAGCGTTCTTAGAGCACCAACATCCTTAAAATTGAAATTGCTACAAGGTTTGTGTAGCATGCAGAAAGAAGGCTTGTCATTTCAAAGAAAGAAGTGGAAACCAAAATCCAGGTACTGAAACGAGCACACCAGTATGGGAGATGTGCATGTGGACACTTTCAAAAAGCAGCTCCTTCTGGGCACTTGGAAACAGCAATGTAAAAACATTTCGTTCGAAGCGGGATTTGGCCAAAGTTGAAAGACCTTCAAACACCAACCCTAAAGAACTTAGCCAAACAATGAATGTTGCAATAAGCTCCTGTAGGAAAGGTGCCTCTATGACACAACCCCCGAGCAGGTAGCTACATTCTGCACAGTACAAAATGCATATGAATTCCAGGCTGAAAACTCACTCCAGAAGGAAGAAATGCGTGTGTTTCTCTCTGAAAGAACACTCAGCCACTATTCTTTTGCTTGCTCCTTCAAAGTCTTTGTAGAAACGTGTGTTTTCACTGCTGGAATACGTTTTGGGGTGCATTGTTTCAATCTCTTGCAAGCCTCATGTTCTTTCTTACACAATGTGGAAAAACGCGGATTATGTTTCCCAAATCACTTGAAATCCAGGAAAACGCACCCTGCATCACTCGTGCTCAAACACGCTTTTCACCTAATGCATTGAGAACATTCAAGAAAGCAGAAAAGAAGGGCCTTTTGCAGTGAATTTCACACTGGTATGTACAAAAAGCCACTTATTTCGGTTGCAGAGTGCAAAAGCATGATTGACTTCATGTTCTCAGTGAAACCCTTACATTTCCAAGTGACCACAATTAGGACTTTCCCAAAAAGATGTGTTTGCGTGTCTGTGGCGAAAGGAGCTCTAAGTTGTGTATTCAGTGCTGGAGTGTGACACACTCTACATAGGTTTAACAGCGTTTTAAGAGCACCAAAATGCTCAAAGCTGAAAATGCTACAAGGTGTGTGTAGGATGCAGAAAGAAGGCAGGTCATTTCAAAGAAAGAATAGGAAACCAAAATCCAGGTAGTGAAATGAGCACAAGGGGGTATGGGAGATGTGCATGTGGACAGTTTCAAGCAGCAGCTCCTTCTGGACACTTGGAAACAGCGATGTAAAAACATTTTGTTCGAAGCGGGATTTGGCCAAAGTAGAAAGACCTTCCAACACCAACCCTAAAGAACTTAGCCAAAGAGAGAATGTTGCAATAAGCTCCTGTAGGAAAGGTGCTTCAATGACACAACCCCCGAGCAGGTAGCTACATTCTGCACAGTACAAAATGCATATGAATTCCAGGCTGGAAACTCATTCCAGAAGGAAGAAATGCGTGTGTTTCTCTCTGAAAGAACACTCAGCCACTATTCTTTTGCTTGCTCCTTCAAAGTCTTTGTAGAAACATGTGTTTTCACTGCTGGAATACGTTGTGGGATGCATTGTTTCAATCTCTTGCAAGCCTCATGTTCTTTCTTAGACGATGTGGAAAAACAAGGAGTATGTTTCCCAAATCACTTGCAATCCAGATGAACACACAGTGCATCACTCTTGCCCAAACATGCTCTTTCTCCTAATGCGTTGAGAACATTCAAGAAAGCAGAAAAGAAGGGCCTTTTGCAGTGAATTTCACACTGGTATGTACAAAAAGCCATTTATTTCGGTTGCAGAGTGCAAAAGCATGATTGACTTCATGTTTTCAATGAAACCCTTACATTTCGAAGTGACCTGAAGTAGGACTTTCACAAAAACATGCGTTTGCGTGTCTGTGGTGAAAGGAATTCTAAGTTGTGTATTCAGTGCTGGAGAGTGACACACTCTACACAGGTTAGACAGCGTTCTTAGAGCACCAACATCCTTAAAATTGAAATTGCTACAAGGTTTGTGTAGCATGCAGAAAGAAGGCTTGTCATTTCAAAGAAAGAAGTGGAAACCAAAATCCAGGTACTGAAACGAGCACACCAGTATGGGAGATGTGCATGTGGACACTTTCAAAAAGCAGCTCCTTCTGGGCACTTGGAAACAGCAATGTAAAAACATTTCGTTCGAAGCGGGATTTGGCCAAAGTTGAAAGACCTTCAAACACCAACCCTAAAGAACTTAGCCAAACAATGAATGTTGCAATAAGCTCCTGTAGGAAAGGTGCCTCTATGACACAACCCCCGAGCAGGTAGCTACATTCTGCACAGTACAAAATGCATATGAATTCCAGGCTGAAAACTCACTCCAGAAGGAAGAAATGCGTGTGTTTCTCTCTGAAAGAACACTCAGCCACTATTCTTTTGCTTGCTCCTTCAAAGTCTTTGTAGAAACGTGTGTTTTCACTGCTGGAATACGTTTTGGGGTGCATTGTTTCAATCTCTTGCAAGCCTCATGTTCTTTCTTACACAATGTGGAAAAACGCGGATTATGTTTCCCAAATCACTTGAAATCCAGGAAAACGCACCCTGCATCACTCGTGCTCAAACACGCTTTTCACCTAATGCATTGAGAACATTCAAGAAAGCAGAAAAGAAGGGCCTTTTGCAGTGAATTTCACACTGGTATGTACAAAAAGCCACTTATTTCGGTTGCAGAGTGCAAAAGCATGATTGACTTCATGTTCTCAGTGAAACCCTTACATTTCCAAGTGAGCTGAAGTAGGACTTTCCCAAAAAGATGTGTTTGCGTGTCTGTGGTGAAAGGAGCTCTAATTTGTGTATTCAGTGCTGGTGAGTGACACACTCTACACAGCTTAGACAGCGTTCTTAGAGCACCAACATCCTTAAAATTGAAACTGCTACACGATGTGTGTAGCATGCTGAATGAAGGCTTGCCAGTTCAAAGAAAGAAGAGGAAACCAAATTCCAGGTAGTGAAACGAACATGCCAGTATGGGAGATGTGCATGTGGACAGTTTCAAGCAGCAGCTCCTTCTGGACACTTGGAAACAGCGCTGTGAAAAAATTTAGTAAGAAGCGGGATTTGGCCAAAGTTGAAAGAACTTCCAAAACGAACCCTAAAGGACTTAGCCAAACAATGAATGTTGCAATAAGCTCCTGCAGGAAAGGTTCTTCAATGACACAACTCCCGAGCAAGTAGCTACATTCTGCACAGTACAAAATGCATATGAATTCCTGGCTGGAAACTCACTCCAGAAGGAAGAAATGCGTGTGTTTCTCTCTGAAAGAACACTCAGCCACTATTCTTTTGCTTTCTCCTTCAAAGTCTTTTTAGAAACGTGTGTTTTCACTGCTGGAATACGTTGTGGGATGCATTGTTTCAATCTCTTGCAAGCCTCATGTTCTTTCTTAGACGATGTGGAAAAACAAGGAGTATGTTTCCCAAATCACTTGCAATCCAGAAAAGCACACACCGCATCACTCTTGCCCAAACATGCCCTTTCTCCTAATGCGTTGAGAACATTCAAGAAAGCAGAAAGGAAGAGCATTTTGTAGTGAAATTCAGACTGGCATGTACAAAAAGCCATTTCTTTCGGTTGCAGGGTGTAAAAGCATGATGGTCTTCATGTTCTCGATGAAACCCTTACATTTCCAAGTGACCACAATTAGGACTTTCCCAAAAAGATGTGTTTGCGTGTCTGTGGCGAAAGGAGCTCTAAGTTGTGTATTCAGTGCTGGAGTGTGACACACTCTACATAGGTTTAACAGCGTTTTAAGAGCACCAAAATGCTCAAAGCTGAAAATGCTACAAGGTGTGTGTAGGATGCAGAAAGAAGGCAGGTCATTTCAAAGAAAGAATAGGAAACCAAAATCCAGGTAGTGAAATGAGCACAAGGGGGTATGGGAGATGTGCATGTGGACAGTTTCAAGCAGCAGCTCCTTCTGGACACTTGGAAACAGCGATGTAAAAACATTTTGTTCGAAGCGGGATTTGGCCAAAGTAGAAAGACCTTCCAACACCAACCCTAAAGAACTTAGCCAAAGAGAGAATGTTGCAATAAGCTCCTGTAGGAAAGGTGCTTCAATGACACAACCCCCGAGCAGGTAGCTACATTCTGCACAGTACAAAATGCATATGAATTCCAGGCTGGAAACTCATTCCAGAAGGAAGAAATGCGTGTGTTTCTCTCTGAAAGAACACTCAGCCACTATTCTTTTGCTTGCTCCTTCAAAGTCTTTGTAGAAACATGTGTTTTCACTGCTGGAATACGTTGTGGGATGCATTGTTTCAATCTCTTGCAAGCCTCATGTTCTTTCTTAGACGATGTGGAAAAACAAGGAGTATGTTTCCCAAATCACTTGCAATCCAGATGAACACACAGTGCATCACTCTTGCCCAAACATGCTCTTTCTCCTAATGCGTTGAGAACATTCAAGAAAGCAGAAAAGAAGGGCCTTTTGCAGTGAATTTCACACTGGTATGTACAAAAAGCCATTTATTTCGGTTGCAGAGTGCAAAAGCATGATTGACTTCATGTTTTCAATGAAACCCTTACATTTCGAAGTGACCTGAAGTAGGACTTTCACAAAAACATGCGTTTGCGTGTCTGTGGTGAAAGAAATTCTAAGTTGTGTATTCAGTGCTGGAGAGTGACACACTCTACACAGGTTAGACAGCGTTCTTAGAGCACCAACATCCTTAAAATTGAAATTGCTACAAGGTTTGTGTAGCATGCAGAAAGAAGGCTTGTCATTTCAAAGAAAGAAGTGGAAACCAAAATCCACGTACTGAAACGAGCACACCAGTATGGGAGATGTGCATGTGGACACTTTCAAAAAGCAGCTCCTTCTCGGCACTTGGAAACAGCAATGTAAAAACATTTCGTTCGAAGCGGGATTTGGCCAAAGTTGAAAGACCTTCAAACACCAACCCTAAAGAACTTAGCCAAACAATGAATGTTGCAATGAGCTCCTGTAGGAAAGGTGCCTCTATGACACAACCCCCGAGCAGGTAGCTACATTCTGCACAGTACAAAATGCATATGAATTCCAGGCTGAAAACTCACTCCAGAAGGAAGAAATGCGTGTGTTTCTCTCTGAAAGAACGCTCAGCCACTATTCTTTTGCTTGCTCCTTCAAAGTCTTTGTAGAAACGTGTGTTTTCACTGCTGGAATACGTTTTGGGGTGCATTGTTTCAATCTCTTGCAAGCCTCATGTTCTTTCTTACACAATGTGGAAAAACGCGGATTATGTTTCCCAAATCACTTGAAATCCAGGAAAACGCACCCTGCATCACTCGTGCTCAAACACGCTTTTCACCTAATGCATTGAGAACATTCAAAAAAGCAGAAAAGAAGGGTCTTTTGCAGTGAATTTCACACTGGTATGTACAAAAAGCCATTTATTTCGGTTGCAGAGTGCAAAAGCATGATTGACTTCATGTTCTCCGTGAAACCCTTACATTTCCAAGTGAGCTGAAGTAGGACTTTCCCAAAAAGATGTGTTTGCGTGTCTGTGGTGAAAGGAGCTCTAATTTGTGTATTCAGTGCTGGTGAGTGACACACTCTACACAGGTTAGACAGCGTTCTTAGAGCACCAACATCCTTAAAATTGAAACTGCTACACGATGTGTGTAGCATGCTGAATGAAGGCTTGCCATTTCAAAGAAAGAAGAGGAAACCAAATTCCAGGTAGTGAAACGAGCATGCCAGTATGGGAGATGTGCATGTGGACAGTTTCAAGCAGCAGCTCCTTCTGGACACTTGGAAACAGCGCTGTGAAAAAATTTAGTAAGAAGCGGGATTTGGCCAAAGTTGAAAGAACTTCCAAAACGAACCCTTAAGGACTTAGCCAAACAATGAATGTTGCAATAAGCTCCTGCAGGAAAGGTTCTTCAATGACACAACTCCCGAGCAAGTAGCTACATTCTGCACAGTACAAAATGCATATGAATTCCTGGCTGGAAACTCACTCCAGAAGGAAAAATGCGTGTGTTTCTCTCTGAAAGAACACTCAGCCACTATTCTTTTGCTTTCTCCTTCAAAGTCTTTTTAGAAACGTGTGTTTTCACTGCTGGAATACGTTGTGGGATGCATTGTTTCAATCTCTTGCAAGCCTCATGTTCTTTCTTAGACGATGTGGAAAAACAAGGAGTATGTTTCCCAAATCACTTGCAATCCAGAAAAGCACACACCGCATCACTCTTGCCCAAACATGCCCTTTCTCCTAATGCGTTGAGAACATTCAAGAAAGCAGAAAGGAAGAGCATTTTGTAGTGAAATTCAGACTGGCATGTACAAAAAGCCATTTCTTTCGGTTGCAGGGTGTAAAAGCATGATGGTCTTCATGTTCTCGATGAAACCCTTACATTTCCAAGTGACCACAATTAGGACTTTCCCAAAAAGATGTGTTTGCGTGTCTGTGGCGAAAGGAGCTCTAAGTTGTGTATTCAGTGCTGGAGTGTGACACACTCTACATAGGTTTAACAGCGTTTTAAGAGCACCAAAATGCTCAAAGCTGAAAATGCTACAAGGTGTGTGTAGGATGCAGAAAGAAGGCAGGTCATTTCAAAGAAAGAATAGGAAACCAAAATCCAGGTAGTGAAATGAGCACAAGGGGGTATGGGAGATGTGCATGTGGACAGTTTCAAGCAGCAGCTCCTTCTGGACACTTGGAAACAGCGATGTAAAAACATTTTGTTCGAAGCGGGATTTGGCCAAAGTAGAAAGACCTTCCAACACCAACCCTAAAGAACTTAGCCAAAGAGAGAATGTTGCAATAAGCTCCTGTAGGAAAGGTGCTTCAATGACACAACCCCCGAGCAGGTAGCTACATTCTGCACAGTACAAAATGCATATGAATTCCAGGCTGGAAACTCATTCCAGAAGGAAGAAATGCGTGTGTTTCTCTCTGAAAGAACACTCAGCCACTATTCTTTTGCTTGCTCCTTCAAAGTCTTTGTAGAAACATGTGTTTTCACTGCTGGAATACGTTGTGGGATGCATTGTTTCAATCTCTTGCAAGCCTCATGTTCTTTCTTAGACGATGTGGAAAAACAAGGAGTATGGTTCCCAAATCACTTGCAATCCAGATGAACACACAGTGCATCACTCTTGCCCAAACATGCTCTTTCTCCTAATGCGTTGAGAACATTCAAGAAAGCAGAAAAGAAGGGCCTTTTGCAGTGAATTTCACACTGGTATGTACAAAAAGCCATTTATTTCGGTTGCAGCGTGCAAAAGCATGATTGACTTCATGTTTTCAATGAATCCCTTACATTTCGAAGTGACCTGAAGTAGGACTTTCACAAAAACATGCGTTTGCGTGTCTGTGGTGAAAGGAATTCTAAGTTGTGTATTCAGTGCTGGAGAGTGACACACTCTACACAGGTTAGACAGCGTTCTTAGAGCACCAACATCCTTCAAATTGAAATTGCTACAAGGTTTGTGTAGCATGCAGAAAGAAGGCTTGTCATTTCAAAGAAAGAAGTGGAAACCAAAATCCAGGTACTGAAACGAGCACACCAGTATGGGAGATGTGCATGTGGACACTTTCAAAAAGCAGCTCCTTCTGGGCACTTGGAAACAGCAATGTAAAAACATTTCGTTCGAAGCGGGATTTGGCCAAAGTTGAAAGACCTTCAAACACGAACCCTAAAGAACTTAGCCAAACAATGAATGTTGCAATAAGCTCCTGTAGGAAAGGTGCCTCTGTGACACAACCCCCGAGCAGGTAGCTACATTCTGCACAGTACAAAATGCATATGAATTCCAGGCTGAAAACTCACTCCAGAAGGAAGAAATGCTTGTGTTTCTCTCTGAAAGAACACTCAGCCACTATTCTTTTGCTTGCTCCTTCAAAGTCTTTGTAGAAACGTGTGTTTTCACTGCTGGAATACGTTTTGGGGTGCATTGTTTCAATCTCTTGCAAGCCTCATGTTCTTTCTTACACAATGTGGAAAAACGCGGATTATGTTTCCCAAATCACTTGAAATCCAGGAAAACGCACCCTGCATCACTCGTGCTCAAACACGCTTTTCACCTAATGCATTGAGAACATTCAAGAAAGCAGAAAAGAAGGGCCTTTTGCAGTGAATTTCACACTGGTATGTACAAAAAGCCATTTATTTCGGTTGCAGAGTGCAAAAGCATGATTGACTTCATGTTCTCAATGAAACCCTTACATTTCCAAGTGAGCTGAAGTAGGACTTTCACAAAAACATGTGTTTGCGTGTCTGTGGTGAAAGGAGCTCTAATTTGTGTATTCAGTGCTGGTGAGTGACACACTCTACACAGGTTAGACAGCGTTCTTAGAGCACCAACATCCTTAAAATTGAAACTGCTACACGATGTGTGTAGCATGCTGAATGAAGGCTTGTCATTTCAAAGAAAGAAGAGGAAACCAAATTCCAGGTAGTGAAACGAACATGCCAGTATGGGAGATGTGCATGTGGACAGTTTCAAGCAGCAGCTCCTTCTGGACACTTGGAAACAGCGCTGTGAAAAAATTTAGTAAGAAGCGGGATTTGGCCAAAGTTGAAAGAACTTCCAAAACGAACCCTAAAGGACTTAGCCAAACAATGAATGTTGCAATAAGCTCCTGCAGGAAAGGTTCTTCAATGACACAACTCCCGAGCAAGTAGCTACATTCTGCACAGTACAAAATGCATATGAATTCCTGGCTGGAAACTCACTCCAGAAGGAAGAAATGCGTGTGTTTCTCTCTGAAAGAACACTCAGCCACTATTCTTTTGCTTTCTCCTTCAAAGTCTTTTTAGAAACGTGTGTTTTCACTGCTGGAATACGTTGTGGGATGCATTGTTTCAATCTCTTGCAAGCCTCATGTTCTTTCTTAGACGATGTGGAAAAACAAGGAGTATGTTTCCCAAATCACTTGCAATCCAGAAAAACACACACCGCATCACTCTTGCCCAAACATGCCCTTTCTCCTAATGCGTTGAGAACATTCAAGAAAGCAGAAAGGAAGAGCATTTTGTAGTGAAATTCAGACTGGCATGTACAAAAAGCCATTTCTTTCGGTTGCAGGGTGTAAAAGCATGATGGTCTTCATGTTCTCGATGAAACCCTTACATTTCCAAGTGACCACAATTAGGACTTTCCCAAAAAGATGTGTTTGCGTGTCTGTGGCGAAAGGAGCTCTAAGTTGTGTATTCAGTGCTGGAGTGTGACACACTCTACATAGGTTTAACAGCGTTTTAAGAGCACCAAAATGCTCAAAGCTGAAAATGCTACAAGGTGTGTGTAGGATGCAGAAAGAAGGCAGGTCATTTCAAAGAAAGAATAGGAAACCAAAATCCAGGTAGTGAAATGAGCACAAGGGGGTATGGGAGATGTGCATGTGGACACTTTCAAAAAGCAGCTCCTTCTGGGCACTTGGAAACAGCAATGTAAAAACATTTTGTTCGAAGCGGGATTTGGCCAAAGTTGAAAGACCTTCAAACACCAACCCTAAAGAACTTAGCCAAACAATGAATGTTGCAATAAGCTCCTGTAGGAAAGGTGCCTCTGTGACACAACCCCCGAGCAGGTAGCTACATTCTGCACAGTACAAAATGCATATGAATTCCAGGCTGAAAACTCACTCCAGAAGGAAGAAATGCGTGTGTTTCTCTCTGAAAGAACACTCAGCCACTATTATTTTGCTTGCTCCTTCAAAGTCTTTGTAGAAACGTGTGTTTTCACTGCTGGAATACGTTTTGGGGTGCATTGTTTCAATCTCTTGCAAGCCTCATGTTCTTTCTTACACAATGTGGAAAAACGCGGATTATGTTTCCCAAATCACTTGAAATCCAGGAAAACGCACCCTGCATCACTCGTGCTCAAACACGCTTTTCACCTAATGCATTGCGAACATTCAAGAAAGCAGAAACGAAGGGCCTTTTGCAGTGAATTTCACACTGGTATGTACAAAAAGCCATTTATTTCGGTTGCAGAGTGCAAAAGCATGATTGACTTCATGTTCTCAATGAAACCTTACATTTCCAAGTGAGCTGAAGTAGGACTTTCACAAAAACATGTGTTTGCGTGTCTGTGGTGAAAGGAGCTCTAATTTGTGTATTCAGTGCTGGTGAGTGACACACTCTACACAGGTTAGACAGCGTTCTTAGAGCACCAACATCCTTAAAATTGAAACTGCTACACGATGTGTGTAGCATGCTGAATGAAGGCTTGTCATTTCAAAGAAAGAAGAGGAAACCAAATTCCAGGTAGTGAAACGAACATGCCAGTATGGGAGATGTGCATGTGGACAGTTTCAAGCAGCAGCTCCTTCTGGACACTTGGAAACAGCGCTGTGAAAAAATTTAGTAAGAAGCGGGATTTGGCCAAAGTTGAAAGAACTTCCAAAACGAACCCTAAAGGACTTAGCCAAACAATGAATGTTGCAATAAGCTCCTGCAGGAAAGGTTCTTCAATGACACAACTCCCGAGCAAGTAGCTACATTCTGCACAGTACAAAATGCATATGAATTCCTGGCTGGAAACTCACTCCAGAAGGAAGAAATGCGTGTGTTTCTCTCTGAAAGAACACTCAGCCACTATTCTTTTGCTTTCTCCTTCAAAGTCTTTTTAGAAACGTGTGTTTTCACTGCTGGAATACGTTGTGGGATGCATTGTTTCAATCTCTTGCAAGCCTCATGTTCTTTCTTAGACGATGTGGAAAAACAAGGAGTATGTTTCCCAAATCACTTGCAATCCAGAAAAACACACACCGCATCACTCTTGCCCAAACATGCCCTTTCTCCTAATGCGTTGAGAACATTCAAGAAAGCAGAAAGGAAGAGCATTTTGTAGTGAAATTCAGACTGGCATGTACAAAAAGCCATTTCTTTCGGTTGCAGGGTGTAAAAGCATGATGGTCTTCATGTTCTCGATGAAACCCTTACATTTCCAAGTGACCACAATTAGGACTTTCCCAAAAAGATGTGTTTGCGTGTCTGTGGCGAAAGGAGCTCTAAGTTGTGTATTCAGTGCTGGAGTGTGACACACTCTACATAGGTTTAACAGCGTTTTAAGAGCACCAAAATGCTCAAAGCTGAAAATGCTACAAGGTGTGTGTAGGATGCAGAAAGAAGGCAGGTCATTTCAAAGAAAGAATAGGAAACCAAAATCCAGGTAGTGAAATGAGCACAAGGGGGTATGGGAGATGTGCATGTGGACAGTTTCAAGCAGCAGCTCCTTCTGGACACTTGGAAACAGCGATGTAAAAACATTTTGTTCGAAGCGGGATTTGGCCAAAGTAGAAAGACCTTCCAACACCAACCCTAAAGAACTTAGCCAAAGAGAGAATGTTGCAATAAGCTCCTGTAGGAAAGGTGCTTCAATGACACAACCCCCGAGCAGGTAGCTACATTCTGCACAGTACAAAATGCATATGAATTCCAGGCTGGAAACTCATTCCAGAAGGAAGAAATGCGTGTGTTTCTCTCTGAAAGAACACTCAGCCACTATTCTTTTGCTTGCTCCTTCAAAGTCTTTGTAGAAACATGTGTTTTCACTGCTGGAATACGTTGTGGGATGCATTGTTTCAATCTCTTGCAAGCCTCATGTTCTTTCTTAGACGATGTGGAAAAACAAGGAGTATGTTTCCCAAATCACTTGCAATCCAGATGAACACACAGTGCATCACTCTTGCCCAAACATGCTCTTTCTCCTAATGCGTTGAGAACATTCAAGAAAGCAGAAAAGAAGGGCCTTTTGCAGTGAATTTCACACTGGTATGTACAAAAAGCCATTTATTTCGGTTGCAGAGTGCAAAAGCATGATTGACTTCATGTTTTCAATGAAACCCTTACATTTCGAAGTGACCTGAAGTAGGACTTTCACAAAAACATGCGTTTGCGTGTCTGTGGTGAAAGGAATTCTAAGTTGTGTATTCAGTGCTGGAGAGTGACACACTCTACACAGGTTAGACAGCGTTCTTAGAGCACCAACATCCTTAAAATTGAAATTGCTACAAGGTTTGTGTAGCATGCAGAAAGAAGGCTTGTCATTTCAAAGAAAGAAGTGGAAACCAAAATCCAGGTACTGAAACGAGCACACCAGTATGGGAGATGTGCATGTGGACACTTTCAAAAAGCAGCTCCTTCTGGGCACTTGGAAACAGCAATGTAAAAACATTTCGTTCGAAGCGGGATTTGGCCAAAGTTGAAAGACCTTCAAACACCAACCCTAAAGAACTTAGCCAAACAATGAATGTTGCAATAAGCTCCTGTAGGAAAGGTGCCTCTGTGACACAACCCCCGAGCAGGTAGCTACATTCTGCACAGTACAAAATGCATATGAATTCCAGGCTGAAAACTCACTCCAGAAGGAAGAAATGCGTGTGTTTCTCTCTGAAAGAACACTCAGCCACTATTCTTTTGCTTGCTCCTTCAAAGTTTTTGTAGAAACGTGTGTTTTCACTGCTGGAATACGTTTTGGGGTGCATTGTTTCAATCTCTTGCAAGCCTCATGTTCTTTCTTACACAATGTGGAAAAACGCGGATTATGTTTCCCAAATCACTTGAAATCCAGGAAAACGCACCCTGCATCACTCGTGCTCAAACACGCTTTTCACCTAATGCATTGAGAACATTCAAGAAAGCAGAAAAGAAGGGCCTTTTGCAGTGAATTTCACACTGGTATGTACAAAAAGCCATTTATTTCGGTTGCAGAGTGCAAAAGCATGATTGACTTCATGTTCTCAATGAAACCCTTACATTTCCAAGTGAGCTGAAGTAGGACTTTCACAAAAACATGTGTTTGCGTGTCTGTGGTGAAAGGAGCTCTAATTTGTGTATTCAGTGCTGGTGAGTGACACACTCTACACAGGTTAGACAGCGTTCTTAGAGCACCAACATCCTTAAAATTGAAACTGCTACACGATGTGTGTAGCATGCTGAATGAAGGCTTGTCATTTCAAAGAAAGAAGAGGAAACCAAATTCCAGGTAGTGAAACGAACATGCCAGTATGGGAGATGTGCATGTGGACAGTTTCAAGCAGCAGCTCCTTCTGGACACTTGGAAACAGCGCTGTGAAAAAATTTAGTAAGAAGCGGGATTTGGCCAAAGTTGAAAGAACTTCCAAAACGAACCCTAAAGGACTTAGCCAAACAATGAATGTTGCAATAAGCTCCTGCAGGAAAGGTTCTTCAATGACACAACTCCCGAGCAAGTAGCTACATTCTGCACAGTACAAAATGCATATGAATTCCTGGCTGGAAACTCACTCCAGAAGGAAGAAATGCGTGTGTTTCTCTCTGAAAGAACACTCAGCCACTATTCTTTTGCTTTCTCCTTCAAAGTCTTTTTAGAAACGTGTGTTTTCACTGCTGGAATACGTTGTGGGATGCATTGTTTCAATCTCTTGCAAGCCTCATGTTCTTTCTTAGACGATGTGGAAAAACAAGGAGTATGTTTCCCAAATCACTTGCAATCCAGAAAAACACACACCGCATCACTCTTGCCCAAACATGCCCTTTCTCCTAATGCGTTGAGAACATTCAAGAAAGCAGAAAGGAAGAGCATTTTGTAGTGAAATTCAGACTGGCATGTACAAAAAGCCATTTCTTTCGGTTGCAGGGTGTAAAAGCATGATGGTCTTCATGTTCTCGATGAAACCCTTACATTTCCAAGTGACCACAATTAGGACTTTCCCAAAAAGATGTGTTTGCGTGTCTGTGGCGAAAGGAGCTCTAAGTTGTGTATTCAGTGCTGGAGTGTGACACACTCTACATAGGTTTAACAGCGTTTTAAGAGCACCAAAATGCTCAAAGCTGAAAATGCTACAAGGTGTGTGTAGGATGCAGAAAGAAGGCAGGTCGTTTCAAAGAAAGAATAGGAAACCAAAATCCAGGTAGTGAAATGAGCACAAGGGGGTATGGGAGATGTGCATGTGGACAGTTTCAAGCAGCAGCTCCTTCTGGACACTTGGAAACAGCGATGTAAAAACATTTTGTTCGAAGCGGGATTTGGCCAAAGTAGAAAGACCTTCCAACACCAACCCTAAAGAACTTAGCCAAAGAGAGAATGTTGCAATAAGCTCCTGTAGGAAAGGTGCTTCAATGACACAACCCCCGAGCAGGTAGCTACATTCTGCACAGTACAAAATGCATATGAATTCCAGGCTGGAAACTCATTCCAGAAGGAAGAAATGCGTGTGTTTCTCTCTGAAAGAACACTCAGCCACTATTCTTTTGCTTGCTCCTTCAAAGTCTTTGTAGAAACATGTGTTTTCACTGCTGGAATACGTTGTGGGATGCATTGTTTCAATCTCTTGCAAGCCTCATGTTCTTTCTTAGACGATGTGGAAAAACAAGGAGTATGTTTCCCAAATCACTTGCAATCCAGATGAACACACAGTGCATCACTCTTGCCCAAACATGCTCTTTCTCCTAATGCGTTGAGAACATTCAAGAAAGCAGAAAAGAAGGGCCTTTTGCAGTGAATTTCACACTGGTATGTACAAAAAGCCATTTATTTCGGTTGCAGCGTGCAAAAGCATGATTGACTTCATGTTTTCAATGAATCCCTTACATTTCGAAGTGACCTGAAGTAGGACTTTCACAAAAACATGCGTTTGCGTGTCTGTGGTGAAAGGAATTCTAAGTTGTGTATTCAGTGCTGGAGAGTGACACACTCTACACAGGTTAGACAGCGTTCTTAGAGCACCAACATCCTTAAAATTGAAATTGCTACAAGGTTTGTGTAGCATGCAGAAAGAAGGCTTGTCATTTCAAAGAAAGAAGTGGAAACCAAAATCCAGGTACTGAAACGAGCACACCAGTATGGGAGATGTGCATGTGGACACTTTCAAAAAGCAGCTCCTTCTGGGCACTTGGAAACAGCAATGTAAAAACATTTCGTTCGAAGCGGGATTTGGCCAAAGTTGAAAGACCTTCAAACACCAACACTAAAGAACTTAGCCAAACAATGAATGTTGCAATAAGCTCCTGTAGGAAAGGTGCCTCTGTGACACAACCCCCGAGCAGGTAGCTACATTCTGCACAGTACAAAATGCATATGAATTCCAGGCTGAAAACTCACTCCAGAAGGAAGAAATGCGTGTGTTTCTCTCTGAAAGAACACTCAGCCACTATTCTTTTGCTTGCTCCTTCAAAGTCTTTGTAGAAACGTGTGTTTTCACTGCTGGAATACGTTTTGGGGTGCATTGTTTCAATCTCTTGCAAGCCTCATGTTCTTTCTTACACAATGTGGAAAAACGCGGATTATGTTTCCCAAATCACTTGAAATCCAGGAAAACGCACCCTGCATCACTCGTGCTCAAACACGCTTTTCACCTAATGCATTGAGAACATTCAAGAAAGCAGAAAAGAAGGGCCTTTTGCAGTGAATTTCACACTGGTATGTACAAAAAGCCATTTATTTCGGTTGCAGAGTGCAAAAGCATGATTGACTTCATGTTCTCAATGAAACCTTACATTTCCAAGTGAGCTGAAGTAGGACTTTCACAAAAACATGTGTTTGCGTGTCTGTGGTGAAAGGAGCTCTAATTTGTGTATTCAGTGCTGGTGAGTGACACACTCTACACAGGTTAGACAGCGTTCTTAGAGCACCAACATCCTTAAAATTGAAACTGCTACACGATGTGTGTAGCATGCTGAATGAAGGCTTGCCATTTCAAAGAAAGAAGAGGAAACCAAATTCCAGGTAGTGAAACGAACATGCCAGTATGGGAGATGTGCATGTGGACAGTTTCAAGCAGCAGCTCCTTCTGGACACTTGGAAACAGCGCTGTGAAAAAATTTAGTAAGAAGCGGGATTTGGCCAAAGTTGAAAGAACTTCCAAAACGAACCCTAAAGGACTTAGCCAAACAATGAATGTTGCAATAAGCTCCTGCAGGAAAGGTTCTTCAATGACACAACTCCCGAGCAAGTAGCTACATTCTGCACAGTACAAAATGCATATGAATTCCTGGCTGGAAACTCACTCCAGAAGGAAGAAATGCGTGTGTTTCTCTCTGAAAGAACACTCAGCCACTATTCTTTTGCTTTCTCCTTCAAAGTCTTTTTAGAAACGTGTGTTTTCACTGCTGGAATACGTTGTGGGATGCATTGTTTCAATCTCTTGCAAGCCTCATGTTCTTTCTTAGACGATGTGGAAAAACAAGGAGTATGTTTCCCAAATCACTTGCAATCCAGAAAAGCACACACCGCATCACTCTTGCCCAAACATGCCCTTTCTCCTAATGCGTTGAGAACATTCAAGAAAGCAGAAAGGAAGAGCATTTTGTAGTGAAATTCAGACTGGCATGTACAAAAAGCCATTTCTTTCGGTTGCAGGGTGTAAAAGCATGATGGTCTTCATGTTCTCGATGAAACCCTTACATTTCCAAGTGACCACAATTAGGACTTTCCCAAAAAGATGTGTTTGCGTGTCTGTGGCGAAAGGAGCTCTAAGTTGTGTATTCAGTGCTGGAGTGTGACACACTCTACATAGGTTTAACAGCGTTTTAAGAGCACCAAAATGCTCAAAGCTGAAAATGCTACAAGGTGTGTGTAGGATGCAGAAAGAAGGCAGGTCGTTTCAAAGAAAGAATAGGAAACCAAAATCCAGGTAGTGAAATGAGCACAAGGGGGTATGGGAGATGTGCATGTGGACAGTTTCAAGCAGCAGCTCCTTCTGGACACTTGGAAACAGCGATGTAAAAACATTTTGTTCGAAGCGGGATTTGGCCAAAGTAGAAAGACCTTCCAACACCAACGCTAAAGAACTTAGCCAAAGAGAGAATGTTGCAATAAGCTCCTGTAGGAAAGGTGCTTCAATGACACAACCCCCGAGCAGGTAGCTACATTCTGCACAGTACAAAATGCATATGAATTCCAGGCTGGAAACTCATTCCAGAAGGAAGAAATGCGTGTGTTTCTCTCTGAAAGAACAGTCAGCCACTATTCTTTTGCTTGCTCCTTCAAAGTCTTTGTAGAAACATGTGTTTTCACTGCTGGAATACGTTGTGGGATGCATTGTTTCAATCTCTTGCAAGCCTCATGTTCTTTCTTAGACGATGTGGAAAAACAAGGAGTATGTTTCCCAAATCACTTGCAATCCAGATGAACACACAGTGCATCACTCTTGCCCAAACATGCTCTTTCTCCTAATGCGTTGAGAACATTCAAGAAAGCAGAAAAGAAGGGCCTTTTGCAGTGAATTTCACACTGGTATGTACAAAAAGCCATTTATTTCGGTTGCAGCGTGCAAAAGCATGATTGACTTCATGTTTTCAATGAATCCCTTACATTTCGAAGTGACCTGAAGTAGGACTTTCACAAAAACATGCGTTTGCGTGTCTGTGGTGAAAGGAATTCTAAGTTGTGTATTCAGTGCTGGAGAGTGACACACTCTACACAGGTTAGACAGCGTTCTTAGAGCACCAACATCCTTAAAATTGAAATTGCTACAAGGTTTGTGTAGCATGCAGAAAGAAGGCTTGTCATTTCAAAGCAAGAAGTGGAAACCAAAATCCAGGTACTGAAACGAGCACACCAGTATGGGAGATGTGCATGTGGACACTTTCAAAAAGCAGCTCCTTCTGGGCACTTGGAAACAGCAATGTAAAAACATTTTGTTCGAAGCGGGATTTGGCCAAAGTTGAAAGACCTTCAAACACCAACCCTAAAGAACTTAGCCAAACAATGAATGTTGCAATAAGCTCCTCTAGGAAAGGTGCCTCTGTGACACAACCCCCGAGCAGGTAGCTACATTCTGCACAGTACAAAATGCATATGAATTCCAGGCTGAAAACTCACTCCAGAAGGAAGAAATGCGTGTGTTTCTCTCTGAAAGAACACTCAGCCACTATTCTTTTGCTTGCTCCTTCAAAGTCTTTGTAGAAACGTGTGTTTTCACTGCTGGAATACGTTTTGGGGTGCATTGTTTCAATCTCTTGCAAGCCTCATGTTCTTTCTTACACAATGTGGAAAAACGCGGATTATGTTTCCCAAATCACTTGAAATCCAGGAAAACGCACCCTGCATCACTCGTGCTCAAACACGCTTTTCACCTAATGCATTGAGAACATTCAAGAAAGCAGAAAAGAAGGGCCTTTTGCAGTGAATTTCACACTGGTATGTACAAAAAGCCATTTATTTCGGTTGCAGAGTGCAAAAGCATGATTGACTTCATGTTCTCAATGAAACCTTACATTTCCAAGTGAGCTGAAGTAGGACTTTCACAAAAACATGTGTTTGCGTGTCTGTGGTGAAAGGAGCTCTAATTTGTGTATTCAGTGCTGGTGAGTGACACACTCTACACAGGTTAGACAGCGTTCTTAGAGCACCAACATCCTTAAAATTGAAACTGCTACACGATGTGTGTAGCATGCTGAATGAAGGCTTGCCATTTCAAAGAAAGAAGAGGAAACCAAATTCCAGGTAGTGAAACGAACATGCCAGTATGGGAGATGTGCATGTGGACAGTTTCAAGCAGCAGCTCCTTCTGGACACTTGGAAACAGCGCTGTGAAAAAATTTAGTAAGAAGCGGGATTTGGCCAAAGTTGAAAGAACTTCCAAAACGAACCCTAAAGGACTTAGCCAAACAATGAATGTTGCAATAAGCTCCTGCAGGAAAGGTTCTTCAATGACACAACTCCCGAGCAAGTAGCTACATTCTGCACAGTACAAAATGCATATGAATTCCTGGCTGGAAACTCACTCCAGAAGGAAGAAATGCGTGTGTTTCTCTCTGAAAGAACACTCAGCCACTATTCTTTTGCTTTCTCCTTCAAAGTCTTTTTAGAAACGTGTGTTTTCACTGCTGGAATACGTTGTGGGATGCATTGTTTCAATCTCTTGCAAGCCTCATGTTCTTTCTTAGACGATGTGGAAAAACAAGGAGTATGTTTCCCAAATCACTTGCAATCCAGAAAAACACACACCGCATCACTCTTGCCCAAACATGCCCTTTCTCCTAATGCGTTGAGAACATTCAAGAAAGCAGAAAGGAAAAGCATTTTGTAGTGAAATTCAGACTGGCATGTACAAAAAGCCATTTCTTTCGGTTGCAGGGTGTAAAAGCATGATGGTCTTCATGTTCTCGATGAAACCCTTACATTTCCAAGTGACCACAATTAGGACTTTCCCAAAAAGATGTGTTTGCGTGTCTGTGGCGAAAGGAGCTCTAAGTTGTGTATTCAGTGCTGGAGTGTGACACACTCTACATAGGTTTAACAGCGTTTTAAGAGCACCAAAATGCTCAAAGCTGAAAATGCTACAAGGTGTGTGTAGGATGCAGAAAGAAGGCAGGTCATTTCAAAGAAAGAATAGGAAACCAAAATCCAGGTAGTGAAATGAGCACAAGGGGGTATGGGAGATGTGCATGTGGACAGTTTCAAGCAGCAGCTCCTTCTGGACACTTGGAAACAGCGATGTAAAAACATTTTGTTCGAAGCGGGATTTGGCCAAAGTAGAAAGACCTTCCAACACCAACCCTAAAGAACTTAGCCAAAGAGAGAATGTTGCAATAAGCTCCTGTAGGAAAGGTGCTTCAATGACACAACCCCCGAGCAGGTAGCTACATTCTGCACAGTACAAAATGCATATGAATTCCAGGCTGGAAACTCATTCCAGAAGGAAGAAATGCGTGTGTTTCTCTCTGAAAGAACACTCAGCCACTATTCTTTTGCTTGCTCCTTCAAAGTCTTTGTAGAAACATGTGTTTTCACTGCTGGAATACGTTGTGGGATGCATTGTTTCAATCTCTTGCAAGCCTCATGTTCTTTCTTAGACGATGTGGAAAAACAAGGAGTATGTTTCCCAAATCACTTGCAATCCAGATGAACACACAGTGCATCACTCTTACCCAAACATGCTCTTTCTCCTAATGCGTTGAGAACATTCAAGAAAGCAGAAAAGAAGGGCCTTTTGCAGTGAATTTCACACTGGTATGTACAAAAAGCCATTTATTTCGGTTGCAGCGTGCAAAAGCATGATTGACTTCATGTTTTCAATGAATCCCTTACATTTCGAAGTGACCTGAAGTAGGACTTTCACAAAAACATGCGTTTGCGTGTCTGTGGTGAAAGGAATTCTAAGTTGTGTATTCAGTGCTGGAGAGTGACACACTCTACACAGGTTAGACAGCGTTCTTAGAGCACCAACATCCTTAAAATTGAAATTGCTACAAGGTTTGTGTAGCATGCAGAAAGAAGGCTTGTCATTTCAAAGAAAGAAGTGGAAACCAAAATCCAGGTACTGAAACGAGCACACCAGTATGGGAGATGTGCATGTGGACACTTTCAAAAAGCAGCTCCTTCTGGGCACTTGGAAACAGCAATGTAAAAACATTTCGTTCGAAGCGGGATTTGGCCAAAGTTGAAAGACCTTCAAACACCAACCCTAAAGAACTTAGCCAAACAATGAATGTTGCAATAAGCTCCTGTAGGAAAGGTGCCTCTATGACACAACGCCCGAGCAGGTAGCTACATTCTGCACAGTACAAAATGCATATGAATTCCAGGCTGAAAACTCACTCCAGAAGGAAGAAATGCGTGTGTTTCTCTCTGAAAGAACACTCAGCCACTATTCTTTTGCTTGCTCCTTCAAAGTCTTTGTAGAAACGTGTGTTTTCACTGCTGGAATACGTTTTGGGGTGCATTGTTTCAATCTCTTGCAAGCCTCATGTTCTTTCTTACACAATGTGGAAAAACGCGGATTATGTTTCCCAAATCACTTGAAATCCAGGAAAACGCACCCTGCATCACTCGTGCTCAAACACGCTTTTCACCTAATGCATTGAGAACATTCAAGAAAGCAGAAAAGAAGGGCCTTTTGCAGTGAATTTCACACTGGTATGTACAAAAAGCCATTTATTTCGGTTGCAGAGTGCAAAAGCATGATTGACTTCATGTTCTCATTGAAACCCTTACATTTCCAAGTGAGCTGAAGTAGGACTTTCCCAAAAAGATGTGTTTGCGTGTCTGTGGTGAAAGGAGCTCTAATTTGTGTATTCAGTGCTGGTGAGTGACACACTCTACACAGGTTAGACAGCGTTCTTAGAGCACCAACATCTTTAAAATTGAAACTGCTACACGATGTGTGTAGCATGCTGAATGAAGGCTTGCCATTTCAAAGAAAGAAGAGGAAACCAAATTCCAGGTAGTGAAACGAACATGCCAGTATGGGAGATGTGCATGTGGACAGTTTCAAGCAGCAGCTCCTTCTGGACACTTGGAAACAGCGCTGTGAAAAAATTTAGTAAGAAGCGGGATTTGGCCAAAGTTGAAAGAACTTCCAAAACGAACCCTAAAGGACTTAGCCAAACAATGAATGTTGCAATAAGCTCCTGCAGGAAAGGTTCTTCAATGACACAACTCCCGAGCAAGTAGCTACATTCTGCACAGTACAAAATGCATATGAATTCCTGGCTGGAAACTCACTCCAGAAGGAAGAAATGCGTGTGTTTCTCTCTGAAAGAACACTCAGCCACTATTCTTTTGCTTTCTCCTTCAAAGTCTTTTTAGAAACGTGTGTTTTCACTGCTGGAATACGTTGTGGGATGCATTGTTTCAATCTCTTGCAAGCAACATGTTCTTTCTTAGACGATGTGGAAAAACAAGGAGTATGTTTCCCAAATCACTTGCAATCCAGAAAAACACACACCGCATCACTCTTGCCCAAACATGCCCTTTCTCCTAATGCGTTGAGAACATTCAAGAAAGCAGAAAGGAAGAGCATTTTGTAGTGAAATTCAGACTGGCATGTACAAAAAGCCATTTCTTTCGGTTGCAGGGTGTAGAAGCATGATGGTCTTCATGTTCTCGATGAAACCCTTAGATTTCCAATGACCACAATTAGGACTTTCCCAAAAAGATGTGTTTGCGTGTCTGTGGCGAAAGGAGCTCTAAGTTGTGTATTCAGTGCTGGAGTGTGACACACTCTACATAGGTTTAACAGCGTTTTAAGAGCACCAAAATGCTCAAAGCTGAAAATGCTACAAGGTGTGTGTAGGATGCAGAAAGAAGGCAGGTCGTTTCAAAGAAAGAATAGAAAACCAAAATCCAGGTAGTGAAATGAGCACAAGGGGGTATGGGAGATGTGCATGTGGACAGTTTCAAGCAGCAGCTCCTTCTGGACACTTGGAAACAGCGATGTAAAAACATTTTGTTCGAAGCGGGATTTGGCCAAAGTAGAAAGACCTTCCAACACCAACCCTAAAGAACTTAGCCAAAGAGAGAATGTTGCAATAAGCTCCTGTAGGAAAGGTGCTTCAATGACACAACCCCCGAGCAGGTAGCTACATTCTGCACAGTACAAAATGCATATGAATTCCAGGCTGGAAACTCATTCCAGAAGGAAGAAATGCGTGTGTTTCTCTCTGAAAGAACACTCAGCCACTATTCTTTTGCTTGCTCCTTCAAAGTCTTTGTAGAAACATGTGTTTTCACTGCTGGAATACGTTGTGGGATGCATTGTTTCAATCTCTTGCAAGCCTCATGTTCTTTCTTAGACGATGTGGAAAAACAAGGAGTATGTTTCCCAAATCACTTGCAATCCAGATGAACACACAGTGCATCACTCTTGCCCAAACATGCTCTTTCTCCTAATGCGTTGAGAACATTCAAGAAAGCAGAAAAGAAGGGCCTTTTGCAGTGAATTTCACACTGGTATGTACAAAAAGCCATTTATTTTGGTTGCAGCGTGCAAAAGCATGATTGACTTCATGTTTTCAATGAATCCCTTACATTTCGAAGTGACCTGAAGTAGGACTTTCACAAAAACATGCGTTTGCGTGTCTGTGGTGAAAGGAATTCTAAGTTGTGTATTCAGTGCTGGAGAGTGACACACTCTACACAGGTTAGACAGCGTTCTTAGAGCACCAACATCCTTAAAATTGAAATTGCTACAAGGTTTGTGTAGCATGCAGAAAGAAGGCTTGTCATTTCAAAGCAAGAAGTGGAAACCAAAATCCAGGTACTGAAACGAGCACACCAGTATGGGAGATGTGCATGTGGACACTTTCAAAAAGCAGCTCCTTCTGGGCACTTGGAAACAGCAATGTAAAAACATTTCGTTCGAAGCGCGATTTGGCCAAAGTTGAAAGACCTTCAAACACCAACCCTAAAGAACTTAGCCAAACAATGAATGTTGCAATAAGCTCCTGTAGGAAAGGTGCCTCTATGACACAACCCCCGAGCAGGTAGCTACATTCTGCACAGTACAAAATGCATATGAATTCCAGGCTGAAAACTCACTCCAGAAGGAAGAAATGCGTGTGTTTCTCTCTGAAAGAACACTCAGCCACTATTCTTTTGCTTGCTCCTTCAAAGTCTTTGTAGAAACGTGTGTTTTCACTGCTGGAATACGTTTTGGGGTGCATTGTTTCAATCTCTTGCAAGCCTCATGTTCTTTCTTACACAATGTGGAAAAACGCGGATTATGTTTCCCAAATCACTTGAAATCCAGGAAAACGCACCCTGCATCACTCGTGCTCAAACACGCTTTTCACCTAATGCATTGAGAACATTCAAGAAAGCAGAAAAGAAGGGCCTTTTGCAGTGAATTTCACACTGGTATGTACAAAAAGCCATTTATTTCGGTTGCAGAGTGCAAAAGCATGATTGACTTCATGTTCTCAATGAAACCTTACATTTCCAAGTGAGCTGAAGTAGGACTTTCACAAAAACATGTGTTTGCGTGTCTGTGGTGAAAGGAGCTCTAATTTGTGTATTCAGTGCTGGTGAGTGACACACTCTACACAGGTTAGACAGCGTTCTTAGAGCACCAACATCCTTAAAATTGAAACTGCTACACGATGTGTGTAGCATGCTGAATGAAGGCTTGCCATTTCAAAGAAAGAAGAGGAAACCAAATTCCAGGTAGTGAAACGAACATGCCAGTATGGGAGATGTGCATGTGGACAGTTTCAAGCAGCAGCTCCTTCTGGACACTTGGAAACAGCGCTGTGAAAAAATTTAGTAAGAAGCGGGATTTGGCCAAAGTTGAAAGAACTTCCAAAACGAACCCTAAAGGACTTAGCCAAACAATGAATGTTGCAATAAGCTCCTGCAGGAAAGGTTCTTCAATGACACAACTCCCGAGCAAGTAGCTACATTCTGCACAGTACAAAATGCATATGAATTCCTGGCTGGAAACTCACTCCAGAAGGAAGAAATGCGTGTGTTTCTCTCTGAAAGAACACTCAGCCACTATTCTTTTGCTTTCTCCTTCAAAGTCTTTTTAGAAACGTGTGTTTTCACTGCTGGAATACGTTGTGGGATGCATTGTTTCAATCTCTTGCAAGCCTCATGTTCTTTCTTAGACGATGTGGAAAAACAAGGAGTATGTTTCCCAAATCACTTGCAATCCAGAAAAACACACACCGCATCACTCTTGCCCAAACATGCCCTTTCTCCTAATGCGTTGAGAACATTCAAGAAAGCAGAAAGGAAGAGCATTTTGTAGTGAAATTCAGACTGGCATGTACAAAAAGCCATTTCTTTCGGTTGCAGGGTGTAAAAGCATGATGGTCTTCATGTTCTCGATGAAACCCTTACATTTCCAAGTGACCACAATTAGGACTTTCCCAAAAAGATGTGTTTGCGTGTCTGTGGCGAAAGGAGCTCTAAGTTGTGTATTCAGTGCTGGAGTGTGACACACTCTACATAGGTTTAACAGCGTTTTAAGAGCACCAAAATGCTCAAAGCTGAAAATGCTACAAGGTGTGTGTAGGATGCAGAAAGAAGGCAGGTCATTTCAAAGAAAGAATAGGAAACCAAAATCCAGGTAGTGAAATGAGCACAAGGGGGTATGGGAGATGTGCATGTGGACAGTTTCAAGCAGCAGCTCCTTCTGGACACTTGGAAACAGCGATGTAAAAACATTTTGTTCGAAGCGGGATTTGGCCAAAGTAGAAAGACCTTCCAACACCAACCCTAATGAACTTAGCCAAAGAGAGAATGTTGCAATAAGCTCCTGTAGGAAAGGTGCTTCAATGACACAACCCCCGAGCAGGTAGCTACATTCTGCACAGTACAAAATGCATATGAATTCCAGGCTGGAAACTCATTCCAGAAGGAAGAAATGCGTGTGTTTCTCTCTGAAAGAACACTCAGCCACTATTCTTTTGCTTGCTCCTTCAAAGTCTTTGTAGAAACATGTGTTTTCACTGCTGGAATACGTTGTGGGATGCATTGTTTCAATCTCTTGCAAGCCTCATGTTCTTTCTTAGACGATGTGGAAAAACAAGGAGTATGTTTCCCAAATCACTTGCAATCCAGATGAACACACAGTGCATCACTCTTGCCCAAACATGCTCTTTCTCCTAATGCGTTGAGAACATTCAAGAAAGCAGAAAAGAAGGGCCTTTTGCAGTGAATTTCACACTGGTATGTACAAAAAGCCCTTTATTTCGGTTGCAGCGTGCAAAAGCATGATTGACTTCATGTTTTCAATGAATCCCTTACATTTCGAAGTGACCTGAAGTAGGACTTTCACAAAAACATGCGTTTGCGTGTCTGTGGTGAAAGGAATTCTAAGTTGTGTATTCAGTGCTGGAGAGTGACACACTCTACACAGGTTAGACAGCGTTCTTAGAGCACCAACATCCTTAAAATTGAAATTGCTACAAGGTTTGTGTAGCATGCAGAAAGAAGGCTTGTCATTTCAAAGAAAGAAGTGGAAACCAAAATCCAGGTACTGAAACGAGCACACCAGTATGGGAGATGTGCATGTGGACACTTTCAAAAAGCAGCTCCTTCTGGGCACTTGGAAACAGCAATGTAAAAACATTTCGTTCGAAGCGGGATTTGGCCAAAGTTGAAAGACCTTCAAACACCAACCCTAAAGAACTTAGCCAAACAATGAATGTTGCAATAAGCTCCTGTAGGAAAGGTGCCTCTATGACACAACCCCCGAGCAGGTAGCTACATTCTGCACAGTACAAAATGCATATGAATTCCAGGCTGAAAACTCACTCCAGAAGGAAGAAATGCATGTGTTTCTCTCTGAAAGAACACTCAGCCACTATTCTTTTGCTTGCTCCTTCAAAGTCTTTGTAGAAACGTGTGTTTTCACTGCTGGAATACGTTTTGGGGTGCATTGTTTCAATCTCTTGCAAGCCTCATGTTCTTTCTTACACAATGTGGAAAAACGCGGATTATGTTTCCCAAATCACTTGAAATCCAGGAAAACGCACCCTGCATCACTCGTGCTCAAACACGCTTTTCACCTAATGCATTGAGAACATTCAAGAAAGCAGAAAAGAAGGGCCTTTTGCAGTGAATTTCACACTGGTATGTACAAAAAGCCATTTATTTCGGTTGCAGAGTGCAAAAGCATGATTGACTTCATGTTCTCAGTGAAACCCTTACATTTCCAAGTGAGCTGAAGTAGGACTTTCACAAAAACATGTGTTTGCGTGTCTGTGGTGAAAGGAGCTCTAATTTGTGTATTCAGTGCTGGTGAGTGACACACTCTACACAGGTTAGACAGCGTTCTTAGAGCACCAACATCCTTAAAATTGAAACTGCTACACGATGTGTGTAGCATGCTGAATGAAGGCTTGTCATTTCAAAGAAAGAAGAGGAAACCAAATTCCAGGTAGTGAAACGAACATGCCAGTATGGGAGATGTGCATGTGGACAGTTTCAAGCAGCAGCTCCTTCTAGACACTTGGAAACAGCGCTGTGAAAAAATTTAGTAAGAAGCGGGATTTGTCCAAAGTTGAAAGAACTTCCAAAACGAACCCTAAAGGACTTAGCCAAACAATGAATGTTGCAATAAGCTCCTGCAGGAAAGGTTCTTCAATGACACAACTCCCGAGCAAGTAGCTACATTCTGCACAGTACAAAATGCATATGAATTCCTGGCTGGAAACTCACTCCAGAAGGAAGAAATGCGTGTGTTTCTCTCTGAAAGAACACTCAGCCACTATTCTTTTGCTTTCTCCTTCAAAGTCTTTTTAGAAACGTGTGTTTTCACTGCTGGAATACGTTGTAGGATGCATTGTTTCAATCTCTTGCAAGCCTCATGTTCTTTCTTAGACGATGTGGAAAAACAAGGAGTATGTTTCCCAAATCACTTGCAATCCAGATGAACACACAGTGCATCACTCTTGCCCAAACATGCTCTTTCTCCTAATGCGTTGAGAACATTCAAGAAAGCAGAAAAGAAGGGCCTTTTGCAGTGAATTTCACACTGGTATGTACAAAAAGCCATTTATTTCGGTTGCAGCGTGCAAAAGCATGATTGACTTCATGTTTTCAATGAATCCCTTACATTTCGAAGTGACCTGAAGTAGGACTTTCACAAAAACATGCGTTTGCGTGTCTGTGGTGAAAGGAATTCTAAGTTGTGTATTCAGTGCTGGAGAGTGACACACTCTACACAGGTTAGACAGCGTTCTTAGAGCACCAACATCCTTAAAATTGAAATTGCTACAAGGTTTGTGTAGCATGCAGAAAGAAGGCTTGTCATTTCAAAGAAAGAAGTGGAAACCAAAATCCAGGTACTGAAACGAGCACACCAGTATGGGAGATGTGCATGTGGACACTTTCAAAAAGCAGCTCCTTCTGGGCACTTGGAAACAGCAATGTAAAAACATTTCGTTCGAAGCGGGATTTGGCCAAAGTTGAAAGACCTTCAAACACCAACCCTAAAGAACTTAGCCAAACAATGAATGTTGCAATAAGCTCCTGTAGGAAAGGTGCCTCTATGACACAACCCCCGAGCAGGTAGCTACATTCTGCACAGTACAAAATGCATATGAATTCCAGGCTGAAAACTCACTCCAGAAGGAAGAAATGCGTGTGTTTCTCTCTGAAAGAACACTCAGCCACTATTCTTTTGCTTGCTCCTTCAAAGTCTTTGTAGAAACGTGTGTTTTCACTGCTGGAATACGTTTTGGGGTGCATTGTTTCAATCTCTTGCAAGCCTCATGTTCTTTCTTACACAATGTGGAAAAACGCGGATTATGTTTCCCAAATCACTTGAAATCCAGGAAAACGCACCCTGCATCACTCGTGCTCAAACACGCTTTTCACCTAATGCATTGAGAACATTCAAGAAAGCAGAAAAGAACTGCCTTTTGCAGTGAATTTCACACTGGTATGTACAAAAAGCCATTTATTTCGGTTGCAGAGTGCAAAAGCATGATTGACTTCATGTTCTCCATGAAACCTTACATTTCCAAGTGAGCTGAAGTAGGACTTTCACAAAAACATGTGTTTGCGTGTCTGTGGTGAAAGGAGCTCTAATTTGTGTATTCAATGCTGGTGAGTGACACACTCTACACAGGTTAGACAGCGTTCTTAGAGCACCAACATCCTTAAAATTGAAACTGCTACACGATGTGTGTAGCATGCTGAATGAAGGCTTGTCATTTCAAAGAAAGAAGAAGAAACCAAATTCCAGGTAGTGAAACGAACATGCCAGTATGGGAGATGTGCATGTGGACAGTTTCAAGCAGCAGCTCCTTCTGGACACTTGGAAACAGCGCTGTGAAAAAATTTAGTAAGAAGCGGGATTTGGCCAAAGTTGAAAGAACTTCCAAAACGAACCCTAAAGGACTTAGCCAAACAATGAATGTTGCAATAAGCTCCTGCAGGAAAGGTTCTTCAATGACACAACTCCCGAGCAAGTAGCTACATTCTGCACAGTACAAAATGCATATGAATTCCTGGCTGGAAACTCACTCCAGAAGGAAGAAATGCGTGTGTTTCTCTCTGAAAGAACACTCAGCCACTATTCTTTTGCTTTCTCCTTCAAAGTCTTTTTAGAAACGTGTGTTTTCACTGCTGGAATACGTTGTGGGATGCATTGTTTCAATCTCTTGCAAGCCTCATGTTCTTTCTTAGACGATGTGGAAAAACAAGGAGTATGTTTCCCAAATCACTTGCAATCCAGAAAAACACACACCGCATCACTCTTGCCCAAACATGCCCTTTCTCCTAATGCGTTGAGAACATTCAAGAAAGCAGAAAGGAAGAGCATTTTGTAGTGAAATTCAGACTGGCATGTACAAAAAGCCATTTCTTTCGGTTGCAGGGTTTAAAAGCATGATGGTCTTCATGTTCTCGATGAAACCCTTACATTTCCAAGTGACCACAATTAGGACTTTCCCAAAAAGATGTGTTTGCGTGTCTGTGGCGAAAGGAGCTCTAAGTTGTGTATTCAGTGCTGGAGTGTGACACACTCTACATAAGTTTAACAGCGTTTTAAGAGCACCAAAATGCTCAAAGCTGAAAATGCTACAAGGTGTGTGTAGGATGCAGAAAGAAGGCAGGTCATTTCAAAGAAAGAATAGGAAACCAAAATCCAGGTAGTGAAATGAGCACAAGGGGGTCTGGGAGATGTGCATGTGGACAGTTTCAAGCAGCAGCTCCTTCTGGACACTTGGAAACAGCAATGTAAAAAAATTTTGTTCGAAGCGGGATTTGGCCAAAATAGAAAGACCTTCCAACACCAACCCTAAAGAACTTAGCCAAAGAGAGAATGTTGCAATAAGCTCCTGTAGGAAAGGTGCTTCAATGACACAACCCCTGAGCAGGTAGCTACATTCTGCACAGTACAAAATGCATATGAATTCCAGGCTGAAAACTCACTCCAGAAGGAAGAAATGCGTGTGTTTCTCCCTGAAAGAACACTCAGCCACTATTCTTTTGCTTGCTCCTTCAAAGTCTTTGTAGAAACATGTGTTTTCACTGCTGGAATACGTTGTGGGATGCATTGTTTCAATCTCTTGCAAGCCTCATGTTCTTTCTTAGACGATGTGGAAAAACAAGGAGTATATTTCCCAAATCATTTGCAATCCAGATGAACACACAGTGCATCACTCTTGCCCAAACATGCTCTTTCTCCTAATGCGTTGAGAACATTCAAGAAAGCAGAAAAGAAGGGCCTTTTGCAGTGAATTTCACACTGGTATGTACAAAAAGCCATTTATTTCGGTTGCAGCGTGCAAAAGCATGATTGACTTCATGTTTTCAATGAATCCCTTACATTTCGAAGTGACCTGAAGTAGGACTTTCACAAAAACATGCGTTTGCGTGTCTGTGGTGAAAGGAATTCTAAGTTGTGTATTCAGTGCTGGAGAGTGACACACTCTACACAGGTTAGACAGCGTTCTTAGAGCACCAACATCCTTAAAATTGAAATTGCTACAAGGTTTGTGTAGCATGCAGAAAGAAGGCTTGTCATTTCAAAGAAAGAAGTGGAAACCAAAATCCAGGTACTGAAACGAGCACACCAGTATGGGAGATGTGCATGTGGACACTTTCAAAAAGCAGCTCCTTCTGGGCACTTGGAAACAGCAATGTAAAAACATTTCGTTCGAAGCGGGATTTGGCCAAAGTTGAAAGACCTTCAAACACCAACCCTAAAGAACTTAGCCAAACAATGAATGTTGCAATAAGCTCCTGTAGGAAAGGTGCCTCTATGACACAACCCCCGAGCAGGTAGCTACATTCTGCACAGTACAAAATGCATATGAATTCCAGGCTGAAAACTCACACCAGAAGGAAGAAATGCGTGTGTTTCTCTCTGAAAGAACACTCAGCCACTATTCTTTTGCTTGCTCCTTCAAAGTCTTTGTAGAAACGTGTGTTTTCACTGCTGGAATACGTTTTGGGGTGCATTGTTTCAATCTCTTGCAAGCCTCATGTTCTTTCTTACACAATGTGGAAAAACGCGGATTATGTTTCCCAAATCACTTGAAATCCAGGAAAACGCACCCTGCATCACTCGTGCTCAAACACGCTTTTCACCTAATGCATTGAGAACATTCAAGAAAGCAGAAAAGAACTGCCTTTTGCAGTGAATTTCACACTGGTATGTACAAAAAGCCATTTATTTCGGTTGCAGAGTGCAAAAGCATGATTGACTTCATGTTCTCCATGAAACCTTACATTTCCAAGTGAGCTGAAGTAGGACTTTCACAAAAACATGTGTTTGCGTGTCTGTGGTGAAAGGAGCTCTAATTTGTGTATTCAATGCTGGTGAGTGACACACTCTACACAGGTTAGACAGCGTTCTTAGAGCACCAACATCCTTAAAATTGAAACTGCTACACGATGTGTGTAGCATGCTGAATGAAGGCTTGTCATTTCAAAGAAAGAAGAAGAAACCAAATTCCAGGTAGTGAAACGAACATGCCAGTATGGGAGATGTGCATGTGGACAGTTTCAAGCAGCAGCTCCTTCTGGACACTTGGAAACAGCGCTGTGAAAAAATTTAGTAAGAAGCGGGATTTGGCCAAAGTTGAAAGAACTTCCAAAACGAACCCTAAAGGACTTAGCCAAACAATGAATGTTGCAATAAGCTCCTGCAGGAAAGGTTCTTCAATGACACAACTCCCGAGCAAGTAGCTACATTCTGCACAGTACAAAATGCATATGAATTCCTGGCTGGAAACTCACTCCAGAAGGAAGAAATGCGTGTGTTTCTCTCTGAAAGAACACTCAGCCACTATTCTTTTGCTTTCTCCTTCAAAGTCTTTTTAGAAACGTGTGTTTTCACTGCTGGAATACGTTGTGGGATGCATTGTTTCAATCTCTTGCAAGCCTCATGTTCTTTCTTAGACGATGTGGAAAAACAAGGAGTATGTTTCCCAAATCACTTGCAATCCAGAAAAACACACACCGCATCACTCTTGCCCAAACATGCCCTTTCTCCTAATGCGTTGAGAACATTCAAGAAAGCAGAAAGGAAGAGCATTTTGTAGTGAAATTCAGACTGGCATGTACAAAAAGCCATTTCTTTCGGTTGCAGGGTTTAAAAGCATGATGGTCTTCATGTTCTCGATGAAACCCTTACATTTCCAAGTGACCACAATTAGGACTTTCCCAAAAAGATGTGTTTGCGTGTCTGTGGCGAAAGGAGCTCTAAGTTGTGTATTCAGTGCTGGAGTGTGACACACTCTACATAGGTTTAACAGCGTTTTAAGAGCACCAAAATGCTCAAAGCTGAAAATGCTACAAGGTGTGTGTAGGATGCAGAAAGAAGGCAGGTCATTTCAAAGAAAGAATAGGAAACCAAAATCCAGGTAGTGAAATGAGCACAAGGGGGTATGGGAGATGTGCATGTGGACAGTTTCAAGCAGCAGCTCCTTCTGGACACTTGGAAACAGCGATGTAAAAACATTTTGTTCGAAGCGGGATTTGGCCAAAGTAGAAAGACCTTCCAACACCAACCCTAAAGAACTTAGCCAAAGAGAGAATGTTGCAATAAGCTCCTGTAGGAAAGGTGCTTCAATGACACAACCCCCGAGCAGGTAGCTACATTCTGCACAGTACAAAATGCATATGAATTCCAGGCTGGAAACTCATTCCAGAAGGAAGAAATGCGTGTGTTTCTCTCTGAAAGAACACTCAGCCACTATTCTTTTGCTTGCTCCTTCAAAGTCTTTGTAGAAACATGTGTTTTCACTGCTGGAATACGTTGTGGGATGCATTGTTTCAATCTCTTGCAAGCCTCATGTTCTTTCTTAGACGATGTGGAAAAACAAGGAGTATGTTTCCCAAATCACTTGCAATCCAGATGAACACACAGTGCATCACTCTTACCCAAACATGCTCTTTCTCCTAATGCGTTGAGAACATTCAAGAAAGCAGAAAAGAAGGGCCTTTTGCAGTGAATTTCACACTGGTATGTACAAAAAGCCATTTATTTCGGTTGCAGCGTGCAAAAGCATGATTGACTTCATGTTTTCAATGAATCCCTTACATTTCGAAGTGACCTGAAGTAGGACTTTCACAAAAACATGCGTTTGCGTGTCTGTGGTGAAAGGAATTCTAAGTTGTGTATTCAGTGCTGGAGAGTGACACACTCTACACAGGTTAGACAGCGTTCTTAGAGCACCAACATCCTTAAAATTGAAATTGCTACAAGGTTTGTGTAGCATGCAGAAAGAAGGCTTGTCATTTCAAAGAAAGAAGTGGAAACCAAAATCCAGGTACTGAAACGAGCACACCAGTATGGGAGATGTGCATGTGGACACTTTCAAAAAGCAGCTCCTTCTGGGCACTTGGAAACAGCAATGTAAAAACATTTCGTTCGAAGCGGGATTTGGCCAAAGTTGAAAGACCTTCAAACACCAACCCTAAAGAACTTAGCCAAACAATGAATGTTGCAATAAGCTCCTGTAGGAAAGGTGCCTCTATGACACAACGCCCGAGCAGGTAGCTACATTCTGCACAGTACAAAATGCATATGAATTCCAGGCTGAAAACTCACTCCAGAAGGAAGAAATGCGTGTGTTTCTCTCTGAAAGAACACTCAGCCACTATTCTTTTGCTTGCTCCTTCAAAGTCTTTGTAGAAACGTGTGTTTTCACTGCTGGAATACGTTTTGGGGTGCATTGTTTCAATCTCTTGCAAGCCTCATGTTCTTTCTTACACAATGTGGAAAAACGCGGATTATGTTTCCCAAATCACTTGAAATCCAGGAAAACGCACCCTGCATCACTCGTGCTCAAACACGCTTTTCACCTAATGCATTGAGAACATTCAAGAAAGCAGAAAAGAAGGGCCTTTTGCAGTGAATTTCACACTGGTATGTACAAAAAGCCATTTATTTCGGTTGCAGAGTGCAAAAGCATGATTGACTTCATGTTCTCATTGAAACCCTTACATTTCCAAGTGAGCTGAAGTAGGACTTTCCCAAAAAGATGTGTTTGCGTGTCTGTGGTGAAAGGAGCTCTAATTTGTGTATTCAGTGCTGGTGAGTGACACACTCTACACAGGTTAGACAGCGTTCTTAGAGCACCAACATCTTTAAAATTGAAACTGCTACACGATGTGTGTAGCATGCTGAATGAAGGCTTGCCATTTCAAAGAAAGAAGAGGAAACCAAATTCCAGGTAGTGAAACGAACATGCCAGTATGGGAGATGTGCATGTGGACAGTTTCAAGCAGCAGCTCCTTCTGGACACTTGGAAACAGCGCTGTGAAAAAATTTAGTAAGAAGCGGGATTTGGCCAAAGTTGAAAGAACTTCCAAAACGAACCCTAAAGGACTTAGCCAAACAATGAATGTTGCAATAAGCTCCTGCAGGAAAGGTTCTTCAATGACACAACTCCCGAGCAAGTAGCTACATTCTGCACAGTACAAAATGCATATGAATTCCTGGCTGGAAACTCACTCCAGAAGGAAGAAATGCGTGTGTTTCTCTCTGAAAGAACACTCAGCCACTATTCTTTTGCTTTCTCCTTCAAAGTCTTTTTAGAAACGTGTGTTTTCACTGCTGGAATACGTTGTGGGATGCATTGTTTCAATCTCTTGCAAGCAACATGTTCTTTCTTAGACGATGTGGAAAAACAAGGAGTATGTTTCCCAAATCACTTGCAATCCAGAAAAACACACACCGCATCACTCTTGCCCAAACATGCCCTTTCTCCTAATGCGTTGAGAACATTCAAGAAAGCAGAAAGGAAGAGCATTTTGTAGTGAAATTCAGACTGGCATGTACAAAAAGCCATTTCTTTCGGTTGCAGGGTGTAGAAGCATGATGGTCTTCATGTTCTCGATGAAACCCTTAGATTTCCAATGACCACAATTAGGACTTTCCCAAAAAGATGTGTTTGCGTGTCTGTGGCGAAAGGAGCTCTAAGTTGTGTATTCAGTGCTGGAGTGTGACACACTCTACATAGGTTTAACAGCGTTTTAAGAGCACCAAAATGCTCAAAGCTGAAAATGCTACAAGGTGTGTGTAGGATGCAGAAAGAAGGCAGGTCGTTTCAAAGAAAGAATAGAAAACCAAAATCCAGGTAGTGAAATGAGCACAAGGGGGTATGGGAGATGTGCATGTGGACAGTTTCAAGCAGCAGCTCCTTCTGGACACTTGGAAACAGCGATGTAAAAACATTTTGTTCGAAGCGGGATTTGGCCAAAGTAGAAAGACCTTCCAACACCAACCCTAAAGAACTTAGCCAAAGAGAGAATGTTGCAATAAGCTCCTGTAGGAAAGGTGCTTCAATGACACAACCCCCGAGCAGGTAGCTACATTCTGCACAGTACAAAATGCATATGAATTCCAGGCTGGAAACTCATTCCAGAAGGAAGAAATGCGTGTGTTTCTCTCTGAAAGAACACTCAGCCACTATTCTTTTGCTTGCTCCTTCAAAGTCTTTGTAGAAACATGTGTTTTCACTGCTGGAATACGTTGTGGGATGCATTGTTTCAATCTCTTGCAAGCCTCATGTTCTTTCTTAGACGATGTGGAAAAACAAGGAGTATGTTTCCCAAATCACTTGCAATCCAGATGAACACACAGTGCATCACTCTTGCCCAAACATGCTCTTTCTCCTAATGCGTTGAGAACATTCAAGAAAGCAGAAAAGAAGGGCCTTTTGCAGTGAATTTCACACTGGTATGTACAAAAAGCCATTTATTTTGGTTGCAGCGTGCAAAAGCATGATTGACTTCATGTTTTCAATGAATCCCTTACATTTCGAAGTGACCTGAAGTAGGACTTTCACAAAAACATGCGTTTGCGTGTCTGTGGTGAAAGGAATTCTAAGTTGTGTATTCAGTGCTGGAGAGTGACACACTCTACACAGGTGTAGACAGCGTTCTTAGAGCACCAACATCCTTAAAATTGAAATTGCTACAAGGTTTGTGTAGCATGCAGAAAGAAGGCTTGTCATTTCAAAGCAAGAAGTGGAAACCAAAATCCAGGTACTGAAACGAGCACACCAGTATGGGAGATGTGCATGTGGACACTTTCAAAAAGCAGCTCCTTCTGGGCACTTGGAAACAGCAATGTAAAAACATTTCGTTCGAAGCGCGATTTGGCCAAAGTTGAAAGACCTTCAAACACCAACCCTAAAGAACTTAGCCAAACAATGAATGTTGCAATAAGCTCCTGTAGGAAAGGTGCCTCTATGACACAACCCCCGAGCAGGTAGCTACATTCTGCACAGTACAAAATGCATATGAATTCCAGGCTGAAAACTCACTCCAGAAGGAAGAAATGCGTGTGTTTCTCTCTGAAAGAACACTCAGCCACTATTCTTTTGCTTGCTCCTTCAAAGTCTTTGTAGAAACGTGTGTTTTCACTGCTGGAATACGTTTTGGGGTGCATTGTTTCAATCTCTTGCAAGCCTCATGTTCTTTCTTACACAATGTGGAAAAACGCGGATTATGTTTCCCAAATCACTTGAAATCCAGGAAAACGCACCCTGCATCACTCGTGCTCAAACACGCTTTTCACCTAATGCATTGAGAACATTCAAGAAAGCAGAAAAGAAGGGCCTTTTGCAGTGAATTTCACACTGGTATGTACAAAAAGCCATTTATTTCGGTTGCAGAGTGCAAAAGCATGATTGACTTCATGTTCTCAATGAAACCTTACATTTCCAAGTGAGCTGAAGTAGGACTTTCACAAAAACATGTGTTTGCGTGTCTGTGGTGAAAGGAGCTCTAATTTGTGTATTCAGTGCTGGTGAGTGACACACTCTACACAGGTTAGACAGCGTTCTTAGAGCACCAACATCCTTAAAATTGAAACTGCTACACGATGTGTGTAGCATGCTGAATGAAGGCTTGCCATTTCAAAGAAAGAAGAGGAAACCAAATTCCAGGTAGTGAAACGAACATGCCAGTATGGGAGATGTGCATGTGGACAGTTTCAAGCAGCAGCTCCTTCTGGACACTTGGAAACAGCGCTGTGAAAAAATTTAGTAAGAAGCGGGATTTGGCCAAAGTTGAAAGAACTTCCAAAACGAACCCTAAAGGACTTAGCCAAACAATGAATGTTGCAATAAGCTCCTGCAGGAAAGGTTCTTCAATGACACAACTCCCGAGCAAGTAGCTACATTCTGCACAGTACAAAATGCATATGAATTCCTGGCTGGAAACTCACTCCAGAAGGAAGAAATGCGTGTGTTTCTCTCTGAAAGAACACTCAGCCACTATTCTTTTGCTTTCTCCTTCAAAGTCTTTTTAGAAACGTGTGTTTTCACTGCTGGAATACGTTGTGGGATGCAATGTTTCAATCTCTTGCAAGCCTCATGTTCTTTCTTAGACGATGTGGAAAAACAAGGAGTATGTTTCCCAAATCACTTGCAATCCAGAAAAACACACACCGCATCACTCTTGCCCAAACATGCCCTTTCTCCTAATGCGTTGAGAACATTCAAGAAAGCAGAAAGGAAGAGCATTTTGTAGTGAAATTCAGACTGGCATGTACAAAAAGCCATTTCTTTCGGTTGCAGGGTGTAAAAGCATGATGGTCTTCATGTTCTCGATGAAACCCTTACATTTCCAAGTGACCACAATTAGGACTTTCCCAAAAAGATGTGTTTGCGTGTCTGTGGCGAAAGGAGCTCTAAGTTGTGTATTCAGTGCTGGAGTGTGACACACTCTACATAGGTTTAACAGCGTTTTAAGAGCACCAAAATGCTCAAAGCTGAAAATGCTACAAGGTGTGTGTAGGATGCAGAAAGAAGGCAGGTCATTTCAAAGAAAGAATAGGAAACCAAAATCCAGGTAGTGAAATGAGCACAAGGGGGTATGGGAGATGTGCATGTGGACAGTTTCAAGCAGCAGCTCCTTCTGGACACTTGGAAACAGCGATGTAAAAACATTTTGTTCGAAGCGGGATTTGGCCAAAGTAGAAAGACCTTCCAACACCAACCCTAATGAACTTAGCCAAAGAGAGAATGTTGCAATAAGCTCCTGTAGGAAAGGTGCTTCAATGACACAACCCCCGAGCAGGTAGCTACATTCTGCACAGTACAAAATGCATATGAATTCCAGGCTGGAAACTCATTCCAGAAGGAAGAAATGCGTGTGTTTCTCTCTGAAAGAACACTCAGCCACTATTCTTTTGCTTGCTCCTTCAAAGTCTTTGTAGAAACATGTGTTTTCACTGCTGGAATACGTTGTGGGATGCATTGTTTCAATCTCTTGCAAGCCTCATGTTCTTTCTTAGACGATGTGGAAAAACAAGGAGTATGTTTCCCAAATCACTTGCAATCCAGATGAACACACAGTGCATCACTCTTGCCCAAACATGCTCTTTCTCCTAATGCGTTGAGAACATTCAAGAAAGCAGAAAAGAAGGGCCTTTTGCAGTGAATTTCACACTGGTATGTACAAAAAGCCCTTTATTTCGGTTGCAGCGTGCAAAAGCATGATTGACTTCATGTTTTCAATGAATCCCTTACATTTCGAAGTGACCTGAAGTAGGACTTTCACAAAAACATGCGTTTGCGTGTCTGTGGTGAAAGGAATTCTAAGTTGTGTATTCAGTGCTGGAGAGTGACACACTCTACACAGGTTAGACAGCGTTCTTAGAGCACCAACATCCTTAAAATTGAAATTGCTACAAGGTTTGTGTAGCATGCAGAAAGAAGGCTTGTCATTTCAAAGAAAGAAGTGGAAACCAAAATCCAGGTACTGAAACGAGCACACCAGTATGGGAGATGTGCATGTGGACACTTTCAAAAAGCAGCTCCTTCTGGGCACTTGGAAACAGCAATGTAAAAACATTTCGTTCGAAGCGGGATTTGGCCAAAGTTGAAAGACCTTCAAACACCAACCCTAAAGAACTTAGCCAAACAATGAATGTTGCAATAAGCTCCTGTAGGAAAGGTGCCTCTATGACACAACCCCCGAGCAGGTAGCTACATTCTGCACAGTACAAAATGCATATGAATTCCAGGCTGAAAACTCACTCCAGAAGGAAGAAATGCGTGTGTTTCTCTCTGAAAGAACACTCAGCCACTATTCTTTTGCTTGCTCCTTCAAAGTCTTTGTAGAAACGTGTGTTTTCACTGCTGGAATACGTTTTGGGGTGCATTGTTTCAATCTCTTGCAAGCCTCATGTTCTTTCTTACACAATGTGGAAAAACGCGGATTATGTTTCCCAAATCACTTGAAATCCAGGAAAACGCACCCTGCATCACTCGTGCTCAAACACGCTTTTCACCTAATGCATTGAGAACATTCAAGAAAGCAGAAAAGAACTGCCTTTTGCAGTGAATTTCACACTGGTATGTACAAAAAGCCATTTATTTCGGTTGCAGAGTGCAAAAGCATGATTGACTTCATGTTCTCCATGAAACCTTACATTTCCAAGTGAGCTGAAGTAGGACTTTCACAAAAACATGTGTTTGCGTGTCTGTGGTGAAAGGAGCTCTAATTTGTGTATTCAATGCTGGTGAGTGACACACTCTACACAGGTTAGACAGCGTTCTTAGAGCACCAACATCCTTAAAATTGAAACTGCTACACGATGTGTGTAGCATGCTGAATGAAGGCTTGTCATTTCAAAGAAAGAAGAAGAAACCAAATTCCAGGTAGTGAAACGAACATGCCAGTATGGGAGATGTGCATGTGGACAGTTTCAAGCAGCAGCTCCTTCTGGACACTTGGAAACAGCGCTGTGAAAAAATTTAGTAAGAAGCGGGATTTGGCCAAAGTTGAAAGAACTTCCAAAACGAACCCTAAAGGACTTAGCCAAACAATGAATGTTGCAATAAGCTCCTGCAGGAAAGGTTCTTCAATGACACAACTCCCGAGCAAGTAGCTACATTCTGCACAGTACAAAATGCATATGAATTCCTGGCTGGAAACTCACTCCAGAAGGAAGAAATGCGTGTGTTTCTCTCTGAAAGAACACTCAGCCACTATTCTTTTGCTTTCTCCTTCAAAGTCTTTTTAGAAACGTGTGTTTTCACTGCTGGAATACGTTGTGGGATGCATTGTTTCAATCTCTTGCAAGCCTCATGTTCTTTCTTAGACGATGTGGAAAAACAAGGAGTATGTTTCCCAAATCACTTGCAATCCAGAAAAACACACACCGCATCACTCTTGCCCAAACATGCCCTTTCTCCTAATGCGTTGAGAACATTCAAGAAAGCAGAAAGGAAGAGCATTTTGTAGTGAAATTCAGACTGGCATGTACAAAAAGCCATTTCTTTCGGTTGCAGGGTTTAAAAGCATGATGGTCTTCATGTTCTCGATGAAACCCTTACATTTCCAAGTGACCACAATTAGGACTTTCCCAAAAAGATGTGTTTGCGTGTCTGTGGCGAAAGGAGCTCTAAGTTGTGTATTCAGTGCTGGAGTGTGACACACTCTACATAGGTTTAACAGCGTTTTAAGAGCACCAAAATGCTCAAAGCTGAAAATGCTACAAGGTGTGTGTAGGATGCAGAAAGAAGGCAGGTCATTTCAAAGAAAGAATAGGAAACCAAAATCCAGGTAGTGAAATGAGCACAAGGGGGTATGGGAGATGTGCATGTGGACAGTTTCAAGCAGCAGCTCCTTCTGGACACTTGGAAACAGCAATGTAAAAAAATTTTGTTCGAAGCGGGATTTGGCCAAAATAGAAAGACCTTCCAACACCAACCCTAAAGAACTTAGCCAAAGAGAGAATGTTGCAATAAGCTCCTGTAGGAAAGGTGCTTCAATGACACAACCCCTGAGCAGGTAGCTACATTCTGCACAGTACAAAATGCATATGAATTCCAGGCTGAAAACTCACTCCAGAAGGAAGAAATGCGTGTGTTTCTCCCTGAAAGAACACTCAGCCACTATTCTTTTGCTTGCTCCTTCAAAGTCTTTGTAGAAACATGTGTTTTCACTGCTGGAATACGTTGTGGGATGCATTGTTTCAATCTCTTGCAAGCCTCATGTTCTTTCTTAGACGATGTGGAAAAACAAGGAGTATATTTCCCAAATCATTTGCAATCCAGATGAACACACAGTGCATCACTCTTGCCCAAACATGCTCTTTCTCCTAATGCGTTGAGAACATTCAAGAAAGCAGAAAAGAAGGGCCTTTTGCAGTGAATTTCACACTGGTATGTACAAAAAGCCATTTATTTCGGTTGCAGCGTGCAAAAGCATGATTGACTTCATGTTTTCAATGAATCCCTTACATTTCGAAGTGACCTGAAGTAGGACTTTCACAAAAACATGCGTTTGCGTGTCTGTGGTGAAAGGAATTCTAAGTTGTGTATTCAGTGCTGGAGAGTGACACACTCTACACAGGTTAGACAGCGTTCTTAGAGCACCAACATCCTTAAAATTGAAATTGCTACAAGGTTTGTGTAGCATGCAGAAAGAAGGCTTGTCATTTCAAAGAAAGAAGTGGAAACCAAAATCCAGGTACTGAAACGAGCACACCAGTATGGGAGATGTGCATGTGGACACTTTCAAAAAGCAGCTCCTTCTGGGCACTTGGAAACAGCAATGTAAAAACATTTCGTTCGAAGCGGGATTTGGCCAAAGTTGAAAGACCTTCAAACACCAACCCTAAAGAACTTAGCCAAACAATGAATGTTGCAATAAGCTCCTGTAGGAAAGGTGCCTCTATGACACAACCCCCGAGCAGGTAGCTACATTCTGCACAGTACAAAATGCATATGAATTCCAGGCTGAAAACTCACTCCAGAAGGAAGAAATGCGTGTGTTTCTCTCTGAAAGAACACTCAGCCACTATTCTTTTGCTTGCTCCTTCAAAGTCTTTGTAGAAACGTGTGTTTTCACTGCTGGAATACGTTTTGGGGTGCATTGTTTCAATCTCTTGCAAGCCTCATGTTCTTTCTTACACAATGTGGAAAAACGCGGATTATGTTTCCCAAATCACTTGAAATCCAGGAAAACGCACCCTGCATCACTCGTGCTCAAACACGCTTTTCACCTAATGCATTGAGAACATTCAAGAAAGCAGAAAAGAACTGCCTTTTGCAGTGAATTTCACACTGGTATGTACAAAAAGCCATTTATTTCGGTTGCAGAGTGCAAAAGCATGATTGACTTCATGTTCTCCATGAAACCTTACATTTCCAAGTGAGCTGAAGTAGGACTTTCACAAAAACATGTGTTTGCGTGTCTGTGGTGAAAGGAGCTCTAATTTGTGTATTCAATGCTGGTGAGTGACACACTCTACACAGGTTAGACAGCGTTCTTAGAGCACCAACATCCTTAAAATTGAAACTGCTACACGATGTGTGTAGCATGCTGAATGAAGGCTTGTCATTTCAAAGAAAGAAGAAGAAACCAAATTCCAGGTAGTGAAACGAACATGCCAGTATGGGAGATGTGCATGTGGACAGTTTCAAGCAGCAGCTCCTTCTGGACACTTGGAAACAGCGCTGTGAAAAAATTTAGTAAGAAGCGGGATTTGGCCAAAGTTGAAAGAACTTCCAAAACGAACCCTAAAGGACTTAGCCAAACAATGAATGTTGCAATAAGCTCCTGCAGGAAAGGTTCTTCAATGACACAACTCCCGAGCAAGTAGCTACATTCTGCACAGTACAAAATGCATATGAATTCCTGGCTGGAAACTCACTCCAGAAGGAAGAAATGCGTGTGTTTCTCTCTGAAAGAACACTCAGCCACTATTCTTTTGCTTTCTCCTTCAAAGTCTTTTTAGAAACGTGTGTTTTCACTGCTGGAATACGTTGTGGGATGCATTGTTTCAATCTCTTGCAAGCCTCATGTTCTTTCTTAGACGATGTGGAAAAACAAGGAGTATGTTTCCCAAATCACTTGCAATCCAGAAAAACACACACCGCATCACTCTTGCCCAAACATGCCCTTTCTCCTAATGCGTTGAGAACATTCAAGAAAGCAGAAAGGAAGAGCATTTTGTAGTGAAATTCAGACTGGCATGTACAAAAAGCCATTTCTTTCGGTTGCAGGGTTTAAAAGCATGATGGTCTTCATGTTCTCGATGAAACCCTTACATTTCCAAGTGACCACAATTAGGACTTTCCCAAAAAGATGTGTTTGCGTGTCTGTGGCGAAAGGAGCTCTAAGTTGTGTATTCAGTGCTGGAGTGTGACACACTCTACATAGGTTTAACAGCGTTTTAAGAGCACCAAAATGCTCAAAGCTGAAAATGCTACAAGGTGTGTGTAGGATGCAGAAAGAAGGCAGGTCATTTCAAAGAAAGAATAGGAAACCAAAATCCAGGTAGTGAAATGAGCACAAGGGGGTATGGGAGATGTGCATGTGGACAGTTTCAAGCAGCAGCTCCTTCTGGACACTTGGAAACAGCAATGTAAAAAAATTTTGTTCGAAGCGGGATTTGGCCAAAATAGAAAGACCTTCCAACACCAACCCTAAAGAACTTAGCCAAAGAGAGAATGTTGCAATAAGCTCCTGTAGGAAAGGTGCTTCAATGACACAACCCCTGAGCAGGTAGCTACATTCTGCACAGTACAAAATGCATATGAATTCCAGGCTGAAAACTCACTCCAGAAGGAAGAAATGCGTGTGTTTCTCCCTGAAAGAACACTCAGCCACTATTCTTTTGCTTGCTCCTTCAAAGTCTTTGTAGAAACATGTGTTTTCACTGCTGGAATACGTTGTGGGATGCATTGTTTCAATCTCTTGCAAGCCTCATGTTCTTTCTTAGACGATGTGGAAAAACAAGGAGTATATTTCCCAAATCATTTGCAATCCAGATGAACACACAGTGCATCACTCTTGCCCAAACATGCTCTTTCTCCTAATGCGTTGAGAACATTCAAGAAAGCAGAAAAGAAGGGCCTTTTGCAGTGAATTTCACACTGGTATGTACAAAAAGCCATTTATTTCGGTTGCAGCGTGCAAAAGCATGATTGACTTCATGTTTTCAATGAATCCCTTACATTTCGAAGTGACCTGAAGTAGGACTTTCACAAAAACATGCGTTTGCGTGTCTGTGGTGAAAGGAATTCTAAGTTGTGTATTCAGTGCTGGAGAGTGACACACTCTACACAGGTTAGACAGCGTTCTTAGAGCACCAACATCCTTAAAATTGAAATTGCTACAAGGTTTGTGTAGCATGCAGAAAGAAGGCTTGTCATTTCAAAGAAAGAAGTGGAAACCAAAATCCAGGTACTGAAACGAGCACACCAGTATGGGAGATGTGCATGTGGACACTTTCAAAAAGCAGCTCCTTCTGGGCACTTGGAAACAGCAATGTAAAAACATTTCGTTCGAAGCGGGATTTGGCCAAAGTTGAAAGACCTTCAAACACCAACCCTAAAGAACTTAGCCAAACAATGAATGTTGCAATAAGCTCCTGTAGGAAAGGTGCCTCTATGACACAACCCCCGAGCAGGTAGCTACATTCTGCACAGTACAAAATGCATATGAATTCCAGGCTGAAAACTCACTCCAGAAGGAAGAAATGCGTGTGTTTCTCTCTGAAAGAACACTCAGCCACTATTCTTTTGCTTGCTCCTTCAAAGTCTTTGTAGAAACGTGTGTTTTCACTGCTGGAATACGTTTTGGGGTGCATTGTTTCAATCTCTTGCAAGCCTCATGTTCTTTCTTACACAATGTGGAAAAACGCGGATTATGTTTCCCAAATCACTTGAAATCCAGGAAAACGCACCCTGCATCACTCGTGCTCAAACACGCTTTTCACCTAATGCATTGAGAACATTCAAGAAAGCAGAAAAGAACTGCCTTTTGCAGTGAATTTCACACTGGTATGTACAAAAAGCCATTTATTTCGGTTGCAGAGTGCAAAAGCATGATTGACTTCATGTTCTCCATGAAACCTTACATTTCCAAGTGAGCTGAAGTAGGACTTTCACAAAAACATGTGTTTGCGTGTCTGTGGTGAAAGGAGCTCTAATTTGTGTATTCAATGCTGGTGAGTGACACACTCTACACAGGTTAGACAGCGTTCTTAGAGCACCAACATCCTTAAAATTGAAACTGCTACACGATGTGTGTAGCATGCTGAATGAAGGCTTGTCATTTCAAAGAAAGAAGAAGAAACCAAATTCCAGGTAGTGAAACGAACATGCCAGTATGGGAGATGTGCATGTGGACAGTTTCAAGCAGCAGCTCCTTCTGGACACTTGGAAACAGCGCTGTGAAAAAATTTAGTAAGAAGCGGGATTTGGCCAAAGTTGAAAGAACTTCCAAAACGAACCCTAAAGGACTTAGCCAAACAATGAATGTTGCAATAAGCTCCTGCAGGAAAGGTTCTTCAATGACACAACTCCCGAGCAAGTAGCTACATTCTGCACAGTACAAAATGCATATGAATTCCTGGCTGGAAACTCACTCCAGAAGGAAGAAATGCGTGTGTTTCTCTCTGAAAGAACACTCAGCCACTATTCTTTTGCTTTCTCCTTCAAAGTCTTTTTAGAAACGTGTGTTTTCACTGCTGGAATACGTTGTGGGATGCATTGTTTCAATCTCTTGCAAGCCTCATGTTCTTTCTTAGACGATGTGGAAAAACAAGGAGTATGTTTCCCAAATCACTTGCAATCCAGAAAAACACACACCGCATCACTCTTGCCCAAACATGCCCTTTCTCCTAATGCGTTGAGAACATTCAAGAAAGCAGAAAGGAAGAGCATTTTGTAGTGAAATTCAGACTGGCATGTACAAAAAGCCATTTCTTTCGGTTGCAGGGTTTAAAAGCATGATGGTCTTCATGTTCTCGATGAAACCCTTACATTTCCAAGTGACCACAATTAGGACTTTCCCAAAAAGATGTGTTTGCGTGTCTGTGGCGAAAGGAGCTCTAAGTTGTGTATTCAGTGCTGGAGTGTGACACACTCTACATAGGTTTAACAGCGTTTTAAGAGCACCAAAATGCTCAAAGCTGAAAATGCTACAAGGTGTGTGTAGGATGCAGAAAGAAGGCAGGTCATTTCAAAGAAAGAATAGGAAACCAAAATCCAGGTAGTGAAATGAGCACAAGGGGGTATGGGAGATGTGCATGTGGACAGTTTCAAGCAGCAGCTCCTTCTGGACACTTGGAAACAGCAATGTAAAAAAATTTTGTTCGAAGCGGGATTTGGCCAAAATAGAAAGACCTTCCAACACCAACCCTAAAGAACTTAGCCAAAGAGAGAATGTTGCAATAAGCTCCTGTAGGAAAGGTGCTTCAATGACACAACCCCTGAGCAGGTAGCTACATTCTGCACAGTACAAAATGCATATGAATTCCAGGCTGAAAACTCACTCCAGAAGGAAGAAATGCGTGTGTTTCTCCCTGAAAGAACACTCAGCCACTATTCTTTTGCTTGCTCCTTCAAAGTCTTTGTAGAAACATGTGTTTTCACTGCTGGAATACGTTGTGGGATGCATTGTTTCAATCTCTTGCAAGCCTCATGTTCTTTCTTAGACGATGTGGAAAAACAAGGAGTATATTTCCCAAATCATTTGCAATCCAGATGAACACACAGTGCATCACTCTTGCCCAAACATGCTCTTTCTCCTAATGCGTTGAGAACATTCAAGAAAGCAGAAAAGAAGGGCCTTTTGCAGTGAATTTCACACTGGTATGTACAAAAAGCCATTTATTTCGGTTGCAGCGTGCAAAAGCATGATTGACTTCATGTTTTCAATGAATCCCTTACATTTCGAAGTGACCTGAAGTAGGACTTTCACAAAAACATGCGTTTGCGTGTCTGTGGTGAAAGGAATTCTAAGTTGTGTATTCAGTGCTGGAGAGTGACACACTCTACACAGGTTAGACAGCGTTCTTAGAGCACCAACATCCTTACAATTGAAATTGCTACAAGGTTTGTGTAGCATGCAGAAAGAAGGCTTGTCATTTCAAAGAAAGAAGTGGAAACCAAAATCCAGGTACTGAAACGAGCACACCAGTATGGGAGATGTGCATGTGGACACTTTCAAAAAGCAGCTCCTTCTGGGCACTTGGAAACAGCAATGTAAACACATTTCGTTCGAAGCGGGATTTGGCCAAAGTTGAAAGACCTTCAAACACCAACCCTAAATAACTTAGCCAAACAATGAATGTTGCAATAAGCTCCTGTAGGAAAGGTGCCTCTATGACACAACCCCCGATTAGGTAGCTACATTCTGCACAGGACAAAATGCATATGAATTCCAGGCTGAAAACTCACTCCAGAAGGAAGAAATGCGTGTGTTTCTCTCTGAAAGAACACTCAGCCACTATTCTTTTGCTTGCTCCTTCAAAGTCTTTGTAGAAACGTGTGTTTTCACTGCTGGAATACGTTTTGGGGTGCATTGTTTCAATCTCTTGCAAGCCTCATGTTCTTTCTTACACAATGTGGAAAAACGCGGATTATGTTTCCCAAATCACTTGAAATCCAGGAAAACGCACCCTGCATCACTCGTGCTCAAACACGCTTTTCACCTAATGCATTGAGAACATTCAAGAAAGCAGAAAAGAAGGGCCTTTTGCAGTGAATTTCACACTGGTATGTACAAAAAGCCATTTATTTCGGTTGCAGAGTGCAAAAGCATGATTGACTTCATGTTCTCAGTGAAACCCTTACATTTCCAAGTGAGCTGAAGTAGGACTTTCACAAAAACATGTGTTTGCGTGTCTGTGGTGAAAGGAGCTCTAATTTGTGTATTCAGTGCTGGTGAGTGACACACTCTACACAGGTTAGACAGCGTTCTTAGAGCACCAACATCCTTAAAATTTAACTGCTACACGATGTGTGTAGCATGCTGAATGAAGGCTTGCCATTTCAAAGAAAGAAGAGGAAACCAAATTCCAGGTAGTGAAACGAACATGCCAGTATGGGAGATGTGCATGTGGACAGTTTCAAGCAGCAGCTCCTTCTGGACACTTGGAAACAGCGCTGTGAAAAAATTTAGTAAGAAGCGGGATTTGTCCAAAGTTGAAAGAACTTCCAAAACGAACCCTAAAGGACTTAGCCAAACAATGAATGTTGCAATAAGCTCCTGCAGGACAGGTTCTTCAATGACACAACTCCCGAGCAAGTAGCTACATTCTGCACAGTACAAAATGCATATGAATTCCTGGCTGGAAACTCACTCCAGAAGGAAGAAATGCGTGTGTTTCTCTCTGAAAACACACTCAGCCACTATTCTTTTGCTTTCTCCTTCAAAGTCTTTTTAGAAACGTGTGTTTTCATTGCTGGAATACGTTGTGGGATGCATTGTTTCAATCTCTTGCAAGCCTCATGTTCTTTCTTAGACGATGTGGAAAAACAAGGAGTATGTTTCCCAAATCACTTGCAATCCAGATGAACACACAGTGCATCACTCTTGCCCAAACATGCTCTTTCTCCTAATACGTTGAGAACATTCAAGAAAGCAGAAAAGAAGGGCCTTTTGCAGTGAATTTCACACTGGTATGTACAAAAAGCCATTTATTTCGGTTGCAGCGTGCAAAAGCATGATTGACTTCATGTTTTCAATGAATCCCTTACATTTCGAAGTGACCTGAAGTAGGACTTTCACAAAAACATGCGTTTGCGTGTCTGTGGTGAAAGGAATTCTAAGTTGTGTATTCAGTGCTGGAGAGTGACACACTCTACACAGGTTAGACAGCGTTCTTAGAGCACCAACATCCTTAAAATTGAAATTGCTACAAGGTTTGTGTAGCATGCAGAAAGAAGGCTTGTCATTTCAAAGAAAGAAGTGGAAACCAAAATCCAGGTACTGAAACGAGCACACCAGTATGGGAGATGTGCATGTGGACACTTTCAAAAAGCAGCTCCTTCTGGGCACTTGGAAACAGCAATGTAAAAACATTTCGTTCGAAGCGGGATTTGGCCAAAGTTGAAAGACCTTCAAACACCAACCCTAAAGAACTTAGCCAAACAATGAATGTTGCAATAAGCTCCTGTAGGAAAGGTGCCTCTATGACACAACCCCCGAGCAGGTAGCTACATTCTGCACAGTACAAAATGCATATGAATTCCAGGCTGAAAACTCACTCCAGAAGGAAGCAATGCGTGTGTTTCTCTCTGAAAGAACACTCAGCCACTATTCTTTTGCTTGCTCCTTCAAAGTCTTTGTAGAAACGTGTGTTTTCACTGCTGGAATACGTTTTGGGGTGCATTGTTTCAATCTCTTGCAAGCCTCATGTTCTTTCTTACACAATGTGGAAAAACGCGGATTATGTTTCCCAAATCACTTGAAATCCAGGAAAACGCACCCTGCATCACTCGTGCTCAAACACGCTTTTCACCTAATGCATTGAGAACATTCAAGAAAGCAGAAAAGAAGGGCCTTTTGCAGTGAATTTCACACTGGTATGTACAAAAAGCCATTTATTTCGGTTGCAGAGTGCAAAAGCATGATTGACTTCATTTTCTCCATGAAACCTTACATTTCCAAGTGAGCTGAAGTAGGACTTTCACAAAAACATGTGTTTGCGTGTCTGTGGTGAAAGGAGCTCTAATTTGTGTATTCAGTGCTGGTGAGTGACACACTCTACACAGGTTAGACAGCGTTCTTAGAGCACCAACATCCTTAAAATTGAAACTGCTACACGATGTGTGTAGCATGCTGAATGAAGGCTTGCCATTTCAAAGAAAGAAGAGGAAACCAAATTCCAGGTAGTGAAACGAACATGCCAGTATGGGAGATGTGCATGTGGACAGTTTCAAGCAGCAGCTCCTTCTGGACACTTGGAAACAGCGCTGTGAAAAAATTTAGTAAGAAGCGGGATTTGGCCAAAGTTGAAAGAACTTCCAAAACGAACCCTAAAGGACTTAGCCAAACAATGAATGTTGCAATAAGCTCCTGCAGGAAAGGTTCTTCAATGACACAACTCCCGAGCAAGTAGCTACATTCTGCACAGTACAAAATGCATATGAATTCCTGGCTGGAAACTCACTCCAGAAGGAAGAAATGCGTGTGTTTCTCTCTGAAAGAACACTCAGCCACTATTCTTTTGCTTTCTCCTTCAAAGTCTTTTTAGAAACGTGTGTTTTCACTGCTGGAATACGTTGTGGGATGCATTGTTTCAATCTCTTGCAAGCCTCATGTTCTTTCTTAGACGATGTGGAAAAACAAGGAGTATGTTTCCCAAATCACTTGCAATCCAGAAAAACACACACCGCATCACTCTTGCCCAAACATGCCCTTTCTCCTAATGCGTTGAGAACATTCAAGAAAGCAGAAAGGAAGAGCATTTTGTAGTGAAATTCAGACTGGCATGTACAAAAAGCCATTTCTTTCGGTTGCAGGGTGTAAAAGCATGATGGTCTTCATGTTCTCGATGAAACCCTTACATTTCCAAGTGACCACAATTAGGACTTTCCCAAAAAGATGTGTTTGCGTGTCTGTGGCGAAAGGAGCTCTAAGTTGTGTATTCAGTGCTGGAGTGTGACACACTCTACATAGGTTTAACAGCGTTTTAAGAGCACCAAAATGCTCAAAGCTGAAAATGCTACAAGGTGTGTGTAGGATGCAGAAAGAAGGCAGGTCATTTCAAAGAAAGAATAGGAAACCAAAATCCAGGTAGTGAAATGAGCACAAGGGGGTATGGGAGATGTGCATGTGGACAGTTTCAAGCAGCAGCTCCTTCTGGACACTTGGAAACAGCGATGTAAAAACATTTTGTTCGAAGCGGGATTTGGCCAAAGTAGAAAGACCTTCCAACACCAACCCTAAAGAACTTAGCCAAAGAGAGAATGTTGCAATAAGCTCCTGTAGGAAAGGTGCTTCAATGACACAACCCCCGAGCAGGTAGCTACATTCTGCACAGTACAAAATGCATATGAATTCCAGGCTGGAAACTCATTCCAGAAGGAAGAAATGCGTGTGTTTCTCTCTGAAAGAACACTCAGCCACTATTCTTTTGCTTGCTCCTTCAAAGTCTTTGTAGAAACATGTGTTTTCACTGCTGGAATACGTTGTGGGATGCATTGTTTCAATCTCTTGCAAGCCTCATGTTCTTTCTTAGACGATGTGGAAAAACAAGGAGTATGTTTCCCAAATCACTTGCAATCCAGATGAACACACAGTGCATCACTCTTGCCCAAACATGCTCTTTCTCCTAATGCGTTGAGAACATTCAAGAAAGCAGAAAAGAAGGGCCTTTTGCAGTGAATTTCACACTGGTATGTACAAAAAGCCATTTATTTCGGTTGCAGAGTGCAAAAGCATGATTGACTTCATGTTTTCAATGAAACCCTTACATTTCGAAGTGACCTGAAGTAGGACTTTCACAAAAACATGCGTTTGAGTGTCTGTGGTGAAAGGAATTCTAAGTTGTGTATTCAGTGCTGGAGAGTGACACACTCTACACAGGTTAGACAGCGTTCTTAGAGCACCAACATCCTTAAAATTGAAATTGCTACAAGGTTTGTGTAAAATGCAGAAAGAAGGCTTGTCATTTCAAAGAAAGAAGTGGAAACCAAAATCCAGGTACTGAAACGAGCACACCAGTATGGGAGATGTGCATGTGGACACTTTCAAAAAGCAGCTCCTTCTGGGCACTTGGAAACAGCAATGTAAAAACATTTCGTTCGAAGCGGGATTTGGCCAAAGTTGAAAGACCTTCAAACACCAACCCTAAAGAACTTAGCCAAACAATGAATGTTGCAATAAGCTCCTGTAGGAAAGGTCCTCTGTGACACAACCCCCGAGCAGGTAGCTACATTCTGCACAGTACAAAATGCATATGAATTCCAGGCTGAAAACTCACTCCAGAAGGAAGAAATGCGTGTGTTTCTCTCTGAAAGAACACTCAGCCACTATTCTTTTGCTTGCTCCTTCAAAGTCTTTGTAGAAACGTGTGTTTTCACTGCTGGAATACGTTTTGGGGTGCATTGTTTCAATCTCTTGCAAGCCTCATGTTCTTTCTTACACAATGTGGAAAAACGCGGATTATGTTTCCCAAATCACTTGAAATCCAGGAAAACGCACCCTGCATCACTCGTGCTCAAACACGCTTTTCACCTAATGCATTGAGAACATTCAAGAAAGCAGAAAAGAAGGGCCTTTTGCAGTGAATTTCACACTGGTATGTACAAAAAGCCATTTATTTCGGTTGCAGAGTGCAAAAGCATGATTGACTTCATGTTCTCAATGAAACCCTTACATTTCCAAGTGAGCTGAAGTAGGACTTTCACAAAAACATGCGTTTGCGTGTCTGTGGTGAAAGGAGCTCTAATTTGTGTATTCAGTGCTGGTGAGTGACACACTCTACACAGGTTAGACAGCGTTCTTAGAGCACCAACATCCTTAAAATTGAAACTGCTACACGATGTGTGTAGCATGCTGAATGAAGGCTTGCCATTTCAAAGAAAGAAGAGGAAACCAAATTCCAGGTAGTGAAACGAACATGCCAGTATGGGAGATGTGCATGTGGACAGTTTCAAGCAGCAGCTCCTTCTGGACACTTGGAAACAGCGCTGTGAAAAAATTTAGTAAGAAGCGGGATTTGGCCAAAGTTGAAAGAACTTCCAAAACGAACCCTAAAGGACTTAGCCAAACAATGAATGTTGCAATAAGCTCCTGCAGGAAAGGTTCTTCAATGACACAACTCCCGAGCAAGTAGCTACATTCTGCACAGTACAAAATGCATATGAATTCCTGGCTGGAAACTCACTCCAGAAGGAAGAAATGCGTGTGTTTCTCTCTGAAAGAACACTCAGCCACTATTCTTTTGCTTTCTCCTTCAAAGTCTTTTTAGAAACGTGTGTTTTCACTGCTGGAATACGTTGTGGGATGCATTGTTTCAATCTCTTGCAAGCCTCATGTTCTTTCTTAGACGATGTGGAAAAACAAGGAGTATGTTTCCCAAATCACTTGCAATCCAGAAAAACACACACCGCATCACTCTTGCCCAAACATGCCCTTTCTCCTAATGCGTTGAGAACATTCAAGAAAGCAGAAAGGAAGAGCATTTTGTAGTGAAATTCAGACTGGCATGTACAAAAAGCCATTTCTTTCGGTTGCAGGGTGTAAAAGCATGATGGTCTTCATGTTCTCGATGAAACCCTTACATTTCCAAGTGACCACAATTAGGACTTTCCCAAAAAGATGTGTTTGCGTGTCTGTGGCGAAAGGAGCTCTAAGTTGTGTATTCAGTGCTGGAGTGTGACACACTCTACATAGTTTTAACAGCGTTTTAAGAGCACCAAAATGCTCAAAGCTGAAAATGCTACAAGGTGTGTGTAGGATGCAGAAAGAAGGCAGGTCATTTCAAAGAAAGAATAGGAAACCAAAATCCAGGTAGTGAAATGAGCACAAGGGGGTATGGGAGATGTGCATGTGGACAGTTTCAAGCAGCAGCTCCTTCTGGACACTTGGAAACAGCGATGTAAAAACATTTTGTTCGAAGCGGGATTTGGCCAAAGTAGAAAGACCTTCCAACACCAACCCTAAAGAACTTAGCCAAAGAGAGAATGTTGCAATAAGCTCCTGTAGGAAAGGTGCTTCAATGACACAACCCCCGAGCAGGTAGCTACATTCTGCACAGTACAAAATGCATATGAATTCCAGGCTGGAAACTCATTCCAGAAGGAAGAAATGCGTGTGTTTCTCTCTGAAAGAACACTCAGCCACTATTCTTTTGCTTGCTCCTTCAAAGTCTTTGTAGAAACATGTGTTTTCACTGCTGGAATACGTTGTGGGATGCATTGTTTCAATCTCTTGCAAGCCTCATGTTCTTTCTTAGACGATGTGGAAAAACAAGGAGTATGTTTCCCAAATCACTTGCAATCCAGATGAACACACAGTGCATCACTCTTGCCCAAACATGCTCTTTCTCCTAATGCGTTGAGAACATTCAAGAAAGCAGAAAAGAAGGGCCTTTTGCAGTGAATTTCACACTGGTATGTACAAAAAGCCATTTATTTCGGTTGCAGCGTGCAAAAGCATGATTGACTTCATGTTTTCAATGAATCCCTTACATTTCGAAGTGACCTGAAGTAGGACTTTCACAAAAACATGCGTTTGCGTGTCTGTGGTGAAAGGAATTCTAAGTTGTGTATTCAGTGCTGGAGAGTGACACACTCTACACAGGTTAGACAGCGTTCTTAGAGCACCAACATCCTTAAAATTGAAATTGCTACAAGGTTTGTGTAGCATGCAGAAAGAAGGCTTGTCATTTCAAAGAAAGAAGTGGAAACCAAAATCCAGGTACTGAAACGAGCACACCAGTATGGGAGATGTGCATGTGGACACTTTCAAAAAGCAGCTCCTTCTGGGCACTTGGAAACAGCAATGTAAAAACATTTCGTTCGAAGCGGGATTTGGCCAAAGTTGAAAGACCTTCAAACACCAACCCTAAAGAACTTAGCCAAACAATGAATGTTGCAATAAGCTCCTGTAGGAAAGGTGCCTCTATGACACAACCCCCGAGCAGGTAGCTACATTCTGCACAGTACAAAATGCATATGAATTCCAGGCTGAAAACTCACTCCAGAAGGAAGAAATGCGTGTGTTTCTCTCTGAAAGAACACTCAGCCACTATTCTTTTGCTTGCTCCTTCAAAGTCTTTGTAGAAACGTGTGTTTTCACTGCTGGAATACGTTTTGGGGTGCATTGTTTCAATCTCTTGCAAGCCTCATGTTCTTTCTTACACAATGTGGAAAAACGCGGATTATGTTTCCCAAATCACTTGAAATCCAGGAAAACCCACCCTGCATCACTCGTGCTCAAACACGCTTTTCACCTAATGCATTGAGAACATTCAAGAAAGCAGAAAAGAAGGGCCTTTTGCAGTGAATTTCACACTGGTATGTACAAAAAGCCATTTATTTCGGTTGCAGAGTGCAAAAGCATGATTGACTTCATGTTCTCAGTGAAACCCTTACATTTCCAAGTGAGCTGAAGTAGGACTTTCACAAAAACATGTGTTTGCGTGTCTGTGGTGAAAGGAGCTCTAATTTGTGTATTCAGTGCTGGTGAGTGACACACTCTACACAGGTTAGACAGCGTTCTTAGAGCACCAACATCCTTAAAATTGAAACTGCTACACGATGTGTGTAGCATGCTGAATGAAGTCTTGTCATTTCAAAGAAAGAAGAGGAAACCAAATTCCAGGTAGTGAAACGAACATGCCAGTATGGGAGATGTGCATGTGGACAGTTTCAAGCAGCAGCTCCTTCTGGACACTTGGAAACAGCGCTGTGAAAAAATTTAGTAAGAAGCGGGATTTGTCCAAAGTTGAAAGAACTTCCAAAACGAACCCTAAAGGACTTAGCCAAACAATGAATGTTGCAATAAGCTCCTGCAGGACAGGTTCTTCAATGACACAACTCCCGAGCAAGTAGCTACATTCTGCACAGTACAAAATGCATATGAATTCCTGGCTGGAAACTCACTCCAGAAGGAAGAAATGCGTGTGTTTCTCTCTGAAAACACACTCAGCCACTATTCTTTTGCTTTCTCCTTCAAAGTCTTTTTAGAAACGTGTGTTTTCATTGCTGGAATACGTTGTGGGATGCATTGTTTCAATCTCTTGCAAGCCTCATGTTCTTTCTTAGACGATGTGGAAAAACAAGGAGTATGTTTCCCAAATCACTTGCAATCCAGATGAACACACAGTGCATCACTCTTGCCCAAACATGCTCTTTCTCCTAATGCGTTGAGAACATTCAAGAAAGCAGAAAAGAAGGGCCTTTTGCAGTGAATTTCACACTGGTATGTACAAAAAGCCATTTATTTCGGTTGCAGCGTGCAAAAGCATGATTGACTTCATGTTTTCAATGAATCCCTTACATTTCGAAGTGACCTGAAGTAGGACTTTCACAAAAACATGCGTTTGCGTGTCTGTGGTGAAAGGAATTCTAAGTTGTGTATTCAGTGCTGGAGAGTGACACACTCTACACAGGTTAGACAGCGTTCTTAGAGCACCAACATCCTTAAAATTGAAATTGCTACAAGGTTTGTGTAGCATGCAGAAAGAAGGCTTGTCATTTCAAAGAAAGAAGTGGAAACCAAAATCCAGGTACTGAAACGAGCACACCAGTATGGGAGATGTGCATGTGGACACTTTCAAAAAGCAGCTCCTTCTGGGCACTTGGAAACAGCAATGTAAAAACATTTCGTTCGAAGCGGGATTTGGCCAAAGTTGAAAGACCTTCAAACACCAACCCTAAAGAACTTAGCCAAACAATGAATGTTGCAATAAGCTCCTGTAGGAAAGGTGCCTCTATGACACAACCCCCGAGCAGGTAGCTACATTCTGCACAGTACAAAATGCATATGAATTCCAGGCTGAAAACTCACTCCAGAAGGAAGAAATGCGTGTGTTTCTCTCTGAAAGAACACTCAGCCACTATTCTTTTGCTTGCTCCTTCAAAGTCTTTGTAGAAACGTGTGTTTTCACTGCTGGAATACGTTTTGGGGTGCATTGTTTCAATCTCTTGCAAGCCTCATGTTCTTTCTTACACAATGTGGAAAAACGCGGATTATGTTTCCCAAATCACTTGAAATCCAGGAAAACCCACCCTGCATCACTCGTGCTCAAACACGCTTTTCACCTAATGCATTGAGAACATTCAAGAAAGCAGAAAAGAAGGGCCTTTTGCAGTGAATTTCACACTGGTATGTACAAAAAGCCATTTATTTCGGTTGCAGAGTGCAAAAGCATGATTGACTTCATGTTCTCAGTGAAACCCTTACATTTCCAAGTGAGCTGAAGTAGGACTTTCACAAAAACATGTGTTTGCCTGTCTGTGGTGAAAGGAGCTCTAATTTGTGTATTCAGTGCTGGTGAGTGACACACTCTACACAGGTTAGACAGCGTTCTTAGAGCACCAACATCCTTAAAATTGAAACTGCTACACGATGTGTGTAGCATGCTGAATGAAGTCTTGTCATTTCAAAGAAAGAAGAGGAAACCAAATTCCAGGTAGTGAAACGAACATGCCAGTATGGGAGATGTGCATGTGGACAGTTTCAAGCAGCAGCTCCTTCTGGACACTTGGAAACAGCGCTGTGAAAAAATTTAGTAAGAAGCGGGATTTGTCCAAAGTTGAAAGAACTTCCAAAACGAACCCTAAAGGACTTAGCCAAACAATGAATGTTGCAATAAGCTCCTGCAGGACAGGTTCTTCAATGACACAACTCCCGAGCAAGTAGCTACATTCTGCACAGTACAAAATGCATATGAATTCCTGGCTGGAAACTCACTCCAGAAGGAAGAAATGCGTGTGTTTCTCTCTGAAAACACACTCAGCCACTATTCTTTTGCTTTCTCCTTCAAAGTCTTTTTAGAAACGTGTGTTTTCATTGCTGGAATACGTTGTGGGATGCATTGTTTCAATCTCTTGCAAGCCTCATGTTCTTTCTTAGACGATGTGGAAAAACAAGGAGTATGTTTCCCAAATCACTTGCAATCCAGATGAACACACAGTGCATCACTCTTGCCCAAACATGCTCTTTCTCCTAATACGTTGAGAACATTCAAGAAAGCAGAAAAGAAGGGCCTTTTGCAGTGAATTTCACACTGGTATGTACAAAAAGCCATTTATTTCGGTTGCAGCGTGCAAAAGCATGATTGACTTCATGTTTTCAATGAATCCCTTACATTTCGAAGTGACCTGAAGTAGGACTTTCACAAAAACATGCGTTTGCGTGTCTGTGGTGAAAGGAATTCTAAGTTGTGTATTCAGTGCTGGAGAGTGACACACTCTACACAGGTTAGACAGCGTTCTTAGAGCACCAACATCCTTAAAATTGAAATTGCTACAAGGTTTGTGTAGCATGCAGAAAGAAGGCTTGTCATTTCAAAGAAAGAAGTGGAAACCAAAATCCAGGTACTGAAACGAGCACACCAGTATGGGAGATGTGCATGTGGACACTTTCAAAAAGCAGCTCCTTCTGGGCACTTGGAAACAGCAATGTAAAAACATTTCGTTCGAAGCGGGATTTGGCCAAAGTTGAAAGACCTTCAAACACCAACCCTAAAGAACTTAGCCAAACAATGAATGTTGCAATAAGCTCCTGTAGGAAAGGTGCCTCTATGACACAACCCCCGAGCAGGTAGCTACATTCTGCACAGTACAAAATGCATATGAATTCCAGGCTGAAAACTCACTCCAGAAGGAAGCAATGCGTGTGTTTCTCTCTGAAAGAACACTCAGCCACTATTCTTTTGCTTGCTCCTTCAAAGTCTTTGTAGAAACGTGTGTTTTCACTGCTGGAATACGTTTTGGGGTGCATTGTTTCAATCTCTTGCAAGCCTCATGTTCTTTCTTACACAATGTGGAAAAATGCGGATTATGTTTCCCAAATCACTTGAAATCCAGGAAAACGCACCCTGCATCACTCGTGCTCAAACACGCTTTTCACCTAATGCATTGAGAACATTCAAGAAAGCAGAAAAGAAGGGCCTTTTGCAGTGAATTTCACACTGGTATGTACAAAAAGCCATTTATTTCGGTTGCAGAGTGCAAAAGCATGATTGACTTCATGTTCTCCATGAAACCTTACATTTCCAAGTGAGCTGAAGTAGGACTTTCACAAAAACATGTGTTTGCGTGTCTGTGGTGAAAGGAGCTCTAATTTGTGTATTCAGTGCTGGTGAGTGACACACTCTACACAGGTTAGACAGCGTTCTTAGAGCACCAACATCCTTAAAATTGAAACTGCTACACGATGTGTGTAGCATGCTGAATGAAGGCTTGCCATTTCAAAGAAAGAAGAGGAAACCAAATTCCAGGTAGTGAAACGAACATGCCAGTATGGGAGATGTGCATGTGGACAGTTTCAAGCAGCAGCTCCTTCTGGACACTTGGAAACAGCGCTGTGAAAAAATTTAGTAAGAAGCGGGATTTGTCCAAAGTTGAAAGAACTTCCAAAACGAACCCTAAAGGACTTAGCCAAACAATGAATGTTGCAATAAGCTCCTGCAGGAAAGGTTCTTCAATGACACAACTCCCGAGCAAGTAGCTACATTCTGCACAGTACAAAATGCATATGAATTCCTGGCTGGAAACTCACTCCAGAAGGAAGAAATGCGTGTGTTTCTCTCTGAAAGAACACTCAGCCACTATTCTTTTGCTTTCTCCTTCAAAGTCTTTTTAGAAACGTGTGTTTTCACTGCTGGAATACGTTGTGGGATGCATTGTTTCAATCTCTTGCAAGCCTCATGTTCTTTCTTAGACGATGTGGAAAAACAAGGAGTATGTTTCCCAAATCACTTGCAATCCAGAAAAACACACACCGCATCACTCTTGCCCAAACATGCCCTTTCTCCTAATGCGTTGAGAACATTCAAGAAAGCAGAAAGGAAGAGCATTTTGTAGTGAAATTCAGACTGGCATGTACAAAAAGCCATTTCTTTCGGTTGCAGGGTGTAAAAGCATGATGGTCTTCATGTTCTCGATGAAACCCTTACATTTCCAAGTGACCACAATTAGGACTTTCCCAAAAAGATGTGTTTGCGTGTCTGTGGCGAAAGGAGCTCTAAGTTGTGTATTCAGTGCTGGAGTGTGACACACTCTACATAGGTTTAACAGCGTTTTAAGAGCACCAAAATGCTCAAAGCTGAAAATGCTACAAGGTGTGTGTAGGATGCAGAAAGAAGGCAGGTCATTTCAAAGAAAGAATAGGAAACCAAAATCCAGGTAGTGAAATGAGCACAAGGGGGTATGGGAGATGTGCATGTGGACAGTTTCAAGCAGCAGCTCCTTCTGGACACTTGGAAACAGCGATGTAAAAACATTTTGTTCGAAGCGGGATTTGGCCAAAGTAGAAAGACCTTCCAACACCAACCCTAAAGAACTTAGCCAAAGAGAGAATGTTGCAATAAGCTCCTGTAGGAAAGGTGCTTCAATGACACAACCCCCGAGCAGGTAGCTACATTCTGCACAGTACAAAATGCATATGAATTCCAGGCTGGAAACTCATTCCAGAAGGAAGAAATGCGTGTGTTTCTCTCTGAAAGAACACTCAGCCACTATTCTTTTGCTTGCTCCTTCAAAGTCTTTGTAGAAACATGTGTTTTCACTGCTGGAATACGTTGTGGGATGCATTGTTTCAATCTCTTGCAAGCCTCATGTTCTTTCTTAGACGATGTGGAAAAACAAGGAGTATGTTTCCCAAATCACTTGCAATCCAGATGAACACACAGTGCATCACTCTTGCCCAAACATGCTCTTTCTCCTAATGCGTTGAGAACATTCAAGAAAGCAGAAAAGAAGGGCCTTTTGCAGTGAATTTCACACTGGTATGTACAAAAAGCCCTTTATTTCGGTTGCAGCGTGCAAAAGCATGATTGACTTCATGTTTTCAATGAATCCCTTACATTTCGAAGTGACCTGAAGTAGGACTTTCACAAAAACATGCGTTTGCGTGTCTGTGGTGAAAGGAATTCTAAGTTGTGTATTCAGTGCTGGAGAGTGACACACTCTACACAGGTTAGACAGCGTTCTTAGAGCACCAACATCCTTAAAATTGAAATTGCTACAAGGTTTGTGTAGCATGCAGAAAGAAGGCTTGTCATTTCAAAGAAAGAAGTGGAAACCAAAATCCAGGTACTGAAACGAGCACACCAGTATGGGAGATGTGCATGTGGACACTTTCAAAAAGCAGCTCCTTCTGGGCACTTGGAAACAGCAATGTAAAAACATTTCGTTCGAAGCGGGATTTGGCCAAAGTTGAAAGACCTTCAAACACCAACCCTAAAGAACTTAGCCAAACAATGAATGTTGCAATAAGCTCCTGTAGGAAAGGTGCCTCTATGACACAACCCCCGAGCAGGTAGCTACATTCTGCACAGTACAAAATGCATATGAATTCCAGGCTGAAAACTCACTCCAGAAGGAAGAAATGCGTGTGTTTCTCTCTGAAAGAACACTCAGCCACTATTCTTTTGCTTGCTCCTTCAAAGTCTTTGTAGAAACGTGTGTTTTCACTGCTGGAATACGTTTTGGGGTGCATTGTTTCAATCTCTTGCAAGCCTCATGTTCTTTCTTACACAATGTGGAAAAACGCGGATTATGTTTCCCAAATCACTTGAAATCCAGGAAAACGCACCCTGCATCACTCGTGCTCAAACACGCTTTTCACCTAATGCATTGAGAACATTCAAGAAAGCAGAAAAGAAGGGCCTTTTGCAGTGAATTTCACACTGGTATGTACAAAAAGCCATTTATTTCGGTTGCAGAGTGCAAAAGCATGATTGACTTCATGTTCTCCATGAAACCTTACATTTCCAAGTGAGCTGAAGTAGGACTTTCCCAAAAAGATGTGTTTGCGTGTCTGTGGTGAAAGGAGCTCTAATTTGTGTATTCAGTGCTGGTGAGTGACACACTCTACACAGGTTAGACAGCGTTCTTAGAGCACCAACATCCTTAAAATTGAAACTGCTACACGATGTGTGTAGCATGCTGAATGAAGGCTTGCCATTTCAAAGAAAGAAGAGGAAACCAAATTCCAGGTAGTGAAACGAACATGCCAGTATGGGAGATGTGCATGTGGACAGTTTCAAGCAGCAGCTCCTTCTGGACACTTGGAAACAGCGCTGTGAAAAAATTTAGTAAGAAGCGGGATTTGTCCAAAGTTGAAAGAACTTCCAAAACGAACCCTAAAGGACTTAGCCAAACAATGAATGTTGCAATAAGCTCCTGCAGGAAAGGTTCTTCAATGACACAACTCCCGAGCAAGTAGCTACATTCTGCACAGTACAAAATGCATATGAATTCCTGGCTGGAAACTCACTCCAGAAGGAAGAAATGCGTGTGTTTCTCTCTGAAAGAACACTCAGCCACTATTCTTTTGCTTTCTCCTTCAAAGTCTTTTTAGAAACGTGTGTTTTCACTGCTGGAATACGTTGTGGGATGCATTGTTTCAATCTCTTGCAAGCCTCATGTTCTTTCTTAGACGATGTGGAAAAACAAGGAGTATGTTTCCCAAATCACTTGCAATCCAGAAAAACACACACCGCATCACTCTTGCCCAAACATGCCCTTTCTCCTAATGCGTTGAGAACATTCAAGAAAGCAGAAAGGAAGAGCATTTTGTAGTGAAATTCAGACTGGCATGTACAAAAAGCCATTTCTTTCGGTTGCAGGGTGTAGAAGCATGATGGTCTTCATGTTCTCGATGAAACCCTTACATTTCCAAGTGACCACAATTAGGACTTTCCCAAAAAGATGTGTTTGCGTGTCTGTGGCGAAAGGAGCTCTAAGTTGTGTATTCAGTGCTGGAGTGTGACACACTCTACATAGGTTTAACAGCGTTTTAAGAGCACCAAAATGCTCAAAGCTGAAAATGCTACAAGGTGTGTGTAGGATGCAGAAAGAAGGCAGGTCATTTCAAAGAAAGAATAGGAAACCAAAATCCAGGTAGTGAAATGAGCACAAGGGGGTATGGGAGATGTGCATGTGGACAGTTTCAAGCAGCAGCTCCTTCTGGACACTTGGAAACAGCGATGTAAAAACATTTTGTTCGAAGCGGGATTTGGCCAAAGTAGAAAGACCTTCCAACACCAACCCTAAAGAACTTAGCCAAAGAGAGAATGTTGCAATAAGCTCCTGTAGGAAAGGTGCTTCAATGACACAACCCCCGAGCAGGTAGCTACATTCTGCACAGTACAAAATGCATATGAATTCCAGGCTGGAAACTCATTCCAGAAGGAAGAAATGCGTGTGTTTCTCTCTGAAAGAACACTCAGCCACTATTCTTTTGCTTGCTCCTTCAAAGTCTTTGTAGAAACATGTGTTTTCACTGCTGGAATACGTTGTGGGATGCATTGTTTCAATCTCTTGCAAGCCTCATGTTCTTTCTTAGACGATGTGGAAAAACAAGGAGTATGTTTCCCAAATCACTTGCAATCCAGATGAACACACAGTGCATCACTCTTGCCCAAACATGCTCTTTCTCCTAATGCGTTGAGAACATTCAAGAAAGCAGAAAAGAAGGGCCTTTTGCAGTGAATTTCACACTGGTATGTACAAAAAGCCCTTTATTTCGGTTGCAGCGTGCAAAAGCATGATTGACTTCATGTTTTCAATGAATCCCTTACATTTCGAAGTGACCTGAAGTAGGACTTTCACAAAAACATGCGTTTGCGTGTCTGTGGTGAAAGGAATTCTAAGTTGTGTATTCAGTGCTGGAGAGTGACACACTCTACACAGGTTAGACAGCGTTCTTAGAGCACCAACATCCTTAAAATTGAAATTGCTACAAGGTTTGTGTAGCATGCAGAAAGAAGGCTTGTCATTTCAAAGAAAGAAGTGGAAACCAAAATCCAGGTACTGAAACGAGCACACCAGTATGGGAGATGTGCATGTGGACACTTTCAAAAAGCAGCTCCTTCTGGGCACTTGGAAACAGCAATGTAAAAACATTTCGTTCGAAGCGGGATTTGGCCAAAGTTGAAAGACCTTCAAACACCAACCCTAAAGAACTTAGCCAAACAATGAATGTTGCAATAAGCTCCTGTAGGAAAGGTGCCTCTATGACACAACCCCCGAGCAGGTAGCTACATTCTGCACAGTACAAAATGCATATGAATTCCAGGCTGAAAACTCACTCCAGAAGGAAGAAATGCGTGTGTTTCTCTCTGAAAGAACACTCAGCCACTATTCTTTTGCTTGCTCCTTCAAAGTCTTTGTAGAAACGTGTGTTTTCACTGCTGGAATACGTTTTGGGGTGCATTGTTTCAATCTCTTGCAAGCCTCATGTTCTTTCTTACACAATGTGGAAAAACGCGGATTATGTTTCCCAAATCACTTGAAATCCAGGAAAACGCACCCTGCATCACTCGTGCTCAAACACGCTTTTCACCTAATGCATTGAGAACATTCAAGAAAGCAGAAAAGAAGGGCCTTTTGCAGTGAATTTCACACTGGTATGTACAAAAAGCCATTTATTTCGGTTGCAGAGTGCAAAAGCATGATTGACTTCATGTTCTCAGTGAAACCCTTACATTTCCAAGTGAGCTGAAGTAGGACTTTCACAAAAACATGTGTTTGCGTGTCTGTGGTGAAAGGAGCTCTAATTTGTGTATTCAGTGCTGGTGAGTGACACACTCTACACAGGTTAGACAGCGTTCTTAGAGCACCAACATCCTTAAAATTGAAACTGCTACACGATGTGTGTAGCATGCTGAATGAAGGCTTGCCATTTCAAAGAAAGAAGAGGAAACCAAATTCCAGGTAGTGAAACGAACATGCCAGTATGGGAGATGTGCATGTGGACAGTTTCAAGCAGCAGCTCCTTCTGGACACTTGGAAACAGCGCTGTGAAAAAATTTAGTAAGAAGCGGGATTTGGCCAAAGTTGAAAGAACTTCCAAAACGAACCCTAAAGGACTTAGCCAAACAATGAATGTTGCAATAAGCTCCTGCAGGAAAGGTTCTTCAATGACACAACTCCCGAGCAAGTAGCTACATTCTGCACAGTACAAAATGCATATGAATTCCTGGCTGGAAACTCACTCCAGAAGGAAGAAATGCGTGTGTTTCTCTCTGAAAGAACACTCAGCCACTATTCTTTTGCTTTCTCCTTCAAAGTCTTTTTAGAAACGTGTGTTTTCACTGCTGGAATACGTTGTGGGATGCATTGTTTCAATCTCTTGCAAGCCTCATGTTCTTTCTTAGACGATGTGGAAAAACAAGGAGTATGTTTCCCAAATCACTTGCAATCCAGAAAAACACACACCGCATCACTCTTGCCCAAACATGCCCTTTCTCCTAATGCGTTGAGAACATTCAAGAAAGCAGAAAGGAAGAGCATTTTGTAGTGAAATTCAGACTGGCATGTACAAAAAGCCATTTCTTTCGGTTGCAGGGTGTAGAAGCATGATGGTCTTCATGTTCTCGATGAAACCCTTACATTTCCAAGTGACCACAATTAGGACTTTCCCAAAAAGATGTGTTTGCGTGTCTGTGGCGAAAGGAGCTCTAAGTTGTGTATTCAGTGCTGGAGTGTGACACACTCTACATAGGTTTAACAGCGTTTTAAGAGCACCAAAATGCTCAAAGCTGAAAATGCTACAAGGTGTGTGTAGGATGCAGAAAGAAGGCAGGTCATTTCAAAGAAAGAATAGGAAACCAAAATCCAGGTAGTGAAATGAGCACAAGGGGGTATGGGAGATGTGCATGTGGACAGTTTCAAGCAGCAGCTCCTTCTGGACACTTGGAAACAGCGATGTAAAAACATTTTGTTCGAAGCGGGATTTGGCCAAAGTAGAAAGACCTTCCAACACCAACCCTAAAGAACTTAGCCAAAGAGAGAATGTTGCAATAAGCTCCTGTAGGAAAGGTGCTTCAATGACACAACCCCCGAGCAGGTAGCTACATTCTGCACAGTACAAAATGCATATGAATTCCAGGCTGGAAACTCATTCCAGAAGGAAGAAATGCGTGTGTTTCTCTCTGAAAGAACACTCAGCCACTATTCTTTTGCTTGCTCCTTCAAAGTCTTTGTAGAAACATGTGTTTTCACTGCTGGAATACGTTGTGGGATGCATTGTTTCAATCTCTTGCAAGCCTCATGTTCTTTCTTAGACGATGTGGAAAAACAAGGAGTATGTTTCCCAAATCACTTGCAATCCAGATGAACACACAGTGCATCACTCTTGCCCAAACATGCTCTTTCTCCTAATGCGTTGAGAACATTCAAGAAAGCAGAAAAGAAGGGCCTTTTGCAGTGAATTTCACACTGGTATGTACAAAAAGCCCTTTATTTCGGTTGCAGCGTGCAAAAGCATGATTGACTTCATGTTTTCAATGAATCCCTTACATTTCGAAGTGACCTGAAGTAGGACTTTCACAAAAACATGCGTTTGCGTGTCTGTGGTGAAAGGAATTCTAAGTTGTGTATTCAGTGCTGGAGAGTGACACACTCTACACAGGTTAGACAGCGTTCTTAGAGCACCAACATCCTTAAAATTGAAATTGCTACAAGGTTTGTGTAGCATGCAGAAAGAAGGCTTGTCATTTCAAAGAAAGAAGTGGAAACCAAAATCCAGGTACTGAAACGAGCACACCAGTATGGGAGATGTGCATGTGGACACTTTCAAAAAGCAGCTCCTTCTGGGCACTTGGAAACAGCAATGTAAAAACATTTCGTTCGAAGCGGGATTTGGCCAAAGTTGAAAGACCTTCAAACACCAACCCTAAAGAACTTAGCCAAACAATGAATGTTGCAATAAGCTCCTGTAGGAAAGGTGCCTCTATGACACAACCCCCGAGCAGGTAGCTACATTCTGCACAGTACAAAATGCATATGAATTCCAGGCTGAAAACTCACTCCAGAAGGAAGAAATGCGTGTGTTTCTCTCTGAAAGAACACTCAGCCACTATTCTTTTGCTTGCTCCTTCAAAGTCTTTGTAGAAACGTGTGTTTTCACTGCTGGAATACGTTTTGGGGTGCATTGTTTCAATCTCTTGCAAGCCTCATTTTCTTTCTTACACAATGTGGAAAAACGCGGATTATGTTTCCCAAATCACTTGAAATCCAGGAAAACGCACCCTGCATCACTCGTGCTCAAACACGCTTTTCACCTAATGCATTGAGAACATTCAAGAAAGCAGAAAAGAAGGGCCTTTTGCAGTGAATTTCACACTGGTATGTACAAAAAGCCATTTATTTCGGTTGCAGAGTGCAAAAGCATGATTGACTTCATGTTCTCCGTGAAACCCTTACATTTCCAAGTGAGCTGAAGTAGGACTTTCACAAAAACATGTGTTTGCGTGTCTGTGGTGAAAGGAGCTCTAATTTGTGTATTCAGTGCTGGTGAGTGACACACTCTACACAGGTTAGACAGCGTTCTTAGAGCACCAACATCCTTAAAATTGAAACTGCTACACGATGTGTGTAGCATGCTGAATGAAGGCTTGCCATTTCAAAGAAAGAAGAGGAAACCAAATTCCAGGTAGTGAAACGAACATGCCAGTATGGGAGATGTGCATGTGGACAGTTTCAAGCAGCAGCTCCTTCTGGACACTTGGAAACAGCGCTGTGAAAAAATTTAGTAAGAAGCGGGATTTGGCCAAAGTTGAAAGAACTTCCAAAACGAACCCTAAAGGACTTAGCCAAACAATGAATGTTGCAATAAGCTCCTGCAGGAAAGGTTCTTCAATGACACAACTCCCGAGCAAGTAGCTACATTCTGCACAGTACAAAATGCATATGAATTCCTGGCTGGAAACTCACTCCAGAAGGAAGAAATGCGTGTGTTTCTCTCTGAAAGAACACTCAGCCACTATTCTTTTGCTTTCTTCTTCAAAGTCTTTTTAGAAACGTGTGTTTTCACTGCTGGAATACGTTGTGGGATGCATTGTTTCAATCTCTTGCAAGCCTCATGTTCTTTCTTAGACGATGTGGAAAAACAAGGAGTATGTTTCCCAAATCACTTGCAATCCAGAAAAACACACACCGCATCACTCTTGCCCAAACATGCCCTTTCTCCTAATGCGTTGAGAACATTCAAGAAAGCAGAAAGGAAGAGCATTTTGTAGTGAAATTCAGACTGGCATGTACAAAAAGCCATTTCTTTCGGTTGCAGGGTGTAAAAGCATGATGGTCTTCATGTTCTCGATGAAACCCTTACATTTCCAAGTGACCACAATTAGGACTTTCCCAAAAAGATGTGTTTGCGTGTCTGTGGCGAAAGGAGCTCTAAGTTGTGTATTCAGTGCTGGAGTGTGACACACTCTACATAGGTTTAACAGCGTTTTAAGAGCACCAAAATGCTCAAAGCTGAAAATGCTACAAGGTGTGTGTAGGATGCAGAAAGAAGGCAGGTCATTTCAAAGAAAGAATAGGAAACCAAAATCCAGGTAGTGAAATGAGCACAAGGGGGTATGGGAGATGTGCATGTGGACAGTTTCAAGCAGCAGCTCCTTCTGGACACTTGGAAACAGCGATGTAAAAACATTTTGTTCGAAGCGGGATTTGGCCAAAGTAGAAAGACCTTCCAACACCAACCCTAAAGAACTTAGCCAAAGAGAGAATGTTGCAATAAGCTCCTGTAGGAAAGGTGCTTCAATGACACAACCCCCGAGCAGGTAGCTACATTCTGCACAGTACAAAATGCATATGAATTCCAGGCTGGAAACTCATTCCAGAAGGAAGAAACGCGTGTGTTTCTCTCTGAAAGAACACTCAGCCACTATTCTTTTGCTTGCTCCTTCAAAGTCTTTGTAGAAACATGTGTTTTCACTGCTGGAATACGTTGTGGGATGCATTGTTTCAATCTCTTGCAAGCCTCATGTTCTTTCTTAGACGATGTGGAAAAACAAGGAGTATGGTTCCCAAATCACTTGCAATCCAGATGAACACACAGTGCATCACTCTTGCCCAAACATGCTCTTTCTCCTAATGCGTTGAGAACATTCAAGAAAGCAGAAAAGAAGGGCCTTTTGCAGTGAATTTCACACTGGTATGTACAAAAAGCCATTTATTTCGGTTGCAGCGTGCAAAAGCATGATTGACTTCATGTTTTCAATGAATCCCTTACATTTCGAAGTGACCTGAAGTAGGACTTTCACAAAAACATGCGTTTGCGTGTCTGTGGTGAAAGGAATTCTAAGTTGTGTATTCAGTGCTGGAGAGTGACACACTCTACACAGGTTAGACAGCGTTCTTAGAGCACCAACATCCTTAAAATTGAAATTGCTACAAGGTTTGTGTAGCATGCAGAAAGAAGGCTTGTCATTTCAAAGAAAGAAGTGGAAACCAAAATCCAGGTACTGAAACGAGCACACCAGTATGGGAGATGTGCATGTGGACACTTTCAAAAAGCAGCTCCTTCTGGGCACTTGGAAACAGCAATGTAAAAACATTTCGTTCGAAGCGGGATTTGGCCAAAGTTGAAAGACCTTCAAGCACCAACCCTAAAGAACTTAGCCAAACAATGAATGTTGCAATAAGCTCCTGTCGGAAAGGTGCCTCTATGACACAACCCCCGAGCAGGTAGCTACATTCTGCACAGTACAAAATGCATATGAATTCCAGGCTGAAAACTCACTTCAGAAGGAAGAAATGCGTGTGTTTCTCTCTGAAAGAACACTCAGCCACTATTCTTTTGCTTGCTCCTTCAAAGTCTTTGTAGAAAGGTGTGTTTTCACTGCTGGAATACGCTTTGGGGTGCATTGTTTCAATCTCTTGCAAGCCTCATGTTCTTTCTTACACAATGTGGAAAAACGCGGATTATGTTTCCCAAATCACTTGAAATCCAGGAAAACGCACCCTGCATCACTCGTGCTCAAACACGCTTTTCACCGAATGCATTGAGAACATTCAAGAAAGCAGAAAAGAAGGGCCTTTTGCAGTGAATTTCACACTGGTATGTACAAAAAGCCATTTATTTCGGTTGCAGAGTGCAAAAGCATGATTGACTTCATGTTCTCAATGAAACCCTTACATTTCCAAGTGAGCTGAAGTAGGACTTTCACAAAAACATGTGTTTGCGTGTCTGTGGTGAAAGGAGCTCTAATTTGTGTATTCAGTGCTGGTGAGTGACACACTCTACACAGGTTAGACAGCGTTCTTAGAGCACCAACATCCTTAAAATTGAAACTGCTACACGATGTGTGTAGCATGCTGAATGAAGGCTTGTCATTTCAAAGAAAGAAGAGGAAACCAAATTCCAGGTAGTGAAACGAACATGCCAGTATGGGAGATGTGCATGTGGACAGTTTCAAGCAGCAGCTCCTTCTGGACACTTGGAAACAGCGCTGTGAAAAAATTTAGTAAGAAGCGGGATTTGTCCAAAGTTGAAAGAACTTCCAAAACGAACCCTAAAGGACTTAGCCAAACAATGAATGTTGCAATAAGCTCCTGCAGGAAAGGTTCTTCAATGACACAACTCCCGAGCAAGTAGCTACATTCTGCACAGTACAAAATGCATATGAATTCCTGGCTGGAAACTCACTACAGAGGGAAGAAATGCGTGTGTTTCTCTCTGAAAGAACACTCAGCCACTATTCTGTTGCTTTCTCCTTCAAAGTCTTTTTAGAAACGTGTGTTTTCACTGCTGGAATACGTTGTGGGATGCATTGTTTCAATCTCTTGCAAGCCTCATGTTCTTTCTTAGACGATGTGGAAAAACAAGGAGTATGTTTCCCAAATCACTTGCAATCCAGATGAACACACAGTGCATCACTCTTGCCCAAACATGCTCTTTCTCCTAATGCGTTGAGAACATTCAAGAAAGCAGAAAAGAAGGGCCTTTTGCAGTGAATTTCACACTGGTATGTACAAAAAGCCATTTATTTCGGTTGCAGCGTGCAAAAGCATGATTGACTTCATGTTTTCAATGAATCCCTTACATTTCGAAGTGACCTGAAGTAGGACTTTCACAAAAACATGCGTTTGCGTGTCTGTGGTGAAAGGAATTCTAAGTTGTGTATTCAGTGCTGGAGAGTGACACACTCTACACAGGTTAGACAGCGTTCTTAGAGCACCAACATCCTTAAAATTGAAATTGCTACAAGGTTTGTGTAGCATGCAGAAAGAAGGCTTGTCATTTCAAAGAAAGAAGTGGAAACCAAAATCCAGGTACTGAAACGAGCACACCAGTATGGGAGATGTGCATGTGGACACTTTCAAAAAGCAGCTCCTTCTGGGCACTTGGAAACAGCAATGTAAAAACATTTCGTTCGAAGCGGGATTTGGCCAAAGTTGAAAGACCTTCAAACACCAACCCTAAAGAACTTAGCCAAACAATGAATGTTGCAATAAGCTCCTGTAGGAAAGGTGCCTCTATGACACAACCCCCGAGCAGGTAGCTACATTCTGCACAGTACAAAATGCATATGAATTCCAGGCTGAAAACTCACTCCAGAAGGAAGAAATGCGTGTGTTTCTCTCTGAAAGAACACTCAGCCACTATTCTTTTGCTTGCTCCTTCAAAGTCTTTGTAGAAACGTGTGTTTTCACTGCTGGAATACGTTTTGGGGTGCATTGTTTCAATCTCTTGCAAGCCTCATGTTCTTTCTTACATAATGTGGAAAAACGCGGATTATGTTTCCCAAATCACTTGAAATCCAGGAAAACGCACCCTGCATCACTCGTGCTCAAACACGCTTTTCACCGAATGCATTGAGAACATTCAAGAAAGCAGAAAAGAAGGGCCTTTTGCAGTGAATTTCACACTGGTATGTACAAAAAGCCATTTATTTCGGTTGCAGAGTGCAAAAGCATGATTGACTTCATGTTCTCAATGAAACCCTTACATTTCCAAGTGAGCTGAAGTAGGACTTTCACAAAAACATGTGTTTGCGTGTCTGTGGTGAAAGGAGCTCTAATTTGTGTATTCAGTGCTGGTGAGTGACACACTCTACACAGGTTAGACAGCGTTCTTAGAGCACCAACATCCTTAAAATTGAAACTGCTACACGATGTGTGTAGCATGCTGAATGAAGGCTTGTCATTTCAAAGAAAGAAGAGGAAACCAAATTCCAGGTAGTGAAACGAACATGCCAGTATGGGAGATGTGCATGTGGACAGTTTCAAGCAGCAGCTCCTTCTGGACACTTGGAAACAGCGCTGTGAAAAAATTTAGTAAGAAGCGGGATTTGTCCAAAGTTGAAAGAACTTCCAAAACGAACCCTAAAGGACTTAGCCAAACAATGAATGTTGCAATAAGCTCCTGCAGGAAAGGTTCTTCAATGACACAACTCCCGAGCAAGTAGCTACATTCTGCACAGTACAAAATGCATATGAATTCCTGGCTGGAAACTCACTACAGAAGGAAGAAATGCGTGTGTTTCTCTCTGAAAGAACACTCAGCCACTATTCTGTTGCTTTCTCCTTCAAAGTCTTTTTAGAAACGTGTGTTTTCACTGCTGGAATACGTTGTGGGATGCATTGTTTCAATCTCTTGCAAGCCTCATGTTCTTTCTTAGACGATGTGGAAAAACAAGGAGTATGTTTCCCAAATCACTTGCAATCCAGATGAACACACAGTGCATCACTCTTGCCCAAACATGCTCTTTCTCCTAATGCGTTGAGAACATTCAAGAAAGCAGAAAAGAAGGGCCTTTTGCAGTGAATTTCACACTGGTATGTACAAAAAGCCATTTATTTCGGTTGCAGCGTGCAAAAGCATGATTGACTTCATGTTTTCAATGAATCCCTTACATTTCGAAGTGACCTGAAGTAGGACTTTCACAAAAACATGCGTTTGCGTGTCTGTGGTGAAAGGAATTCTAAGTTGTGTATTCAGTGCTGGAGAGTGACACACTCTACACAGGTTAGACAGCGTTCTTAGAGCACCAACATCCTTAAAATTGAAATTGCTACAAGGTTTGTGTAGCATGCAGAAAGAAGGCTTGTCATTTCAAAGAAAGAAGTGGAAACCAAAATCCAGGTACTGAAACGAGCACACCAGTATGGGAGATGTGCATGTGGACACTTTCAAAAAGCAGCTCCTTCTGGGCACTTGGAAACAGCAATGTAAAAACATTTCGTTCGAAGCGGGATTTGGCCAAAGTTGAAAGACCTTCAAACACCAACCCTAAAGAACTTAGCCAAACAATGAATGTTGCAATAAGCTCCTGTATGAAAGGTGCCTCTATGACACAACCCCCGAGCAGGTAGCTACATTCTGCACAGTACAAAATGCATATGAATTCCAGGCTGAAAACTCACTCCAGAAGGAAGCAATGCGTGTGTTTCTCTCTGAAAGAACACTCAGCCACTATTCTTTTGCTTGCTCCTTCAAAGTCTTTGTAGAAACGTGTGTTTTCACTGCTGGAATACGTTTTGGGGTGCATTGTTTCAATCTCTTGCAAGCCTCATTTTCTTTCTTACACAATGTGGAAAAACGCGGATTATGTTTCCCAAATCACTTGAAATCCAGGAAAACGCACCCTGCATCACTCGTGCTCAAACACGCTTTTCACCTAATGCATTGAGAACATTCAAGAAAGCAGAAAAGAAGGGCCTTTTGCAGTGAATTTCACACTGGTATGTACAAAAAGCCATTTATTTCGGTTGCAGAGTGCAAAAGCATGATTGACTTCATGTTCTCCGTGAAACCCTTACATTTCCAAGTGAGCTGAAGTAGGACTTTCACAAAAACATGTGTTTGCGTGTCTGTGGTGAAAGGAGCTCTAATTTGTGTATTCAGTGCTGGTGAGTGACACACTCTACACAGGTTAGACAGCGTTCTTAGAGCACCAACATCCTTAAAATTGAAACTGCTACACGATGTGTGTAGCATGCTGAATGAAGGCTTGCCATTTCAAAGAAAGAAGAGGAAACCAAATTCCAGGTAGTGAAACGAACATGCCAGTATGGGAGATGTGCATGTGGACAGTTTCAAGCAGCAGCTCCTTCTGGACACTTGGAAACAGCGCTGTGAAAAAATTTAGTAAGAAGCGGGATTTGGCCAAAGTTGAAAGAACTTCCAAAACGAACCCTAAAGGACTTAGCCAAACAATGAATGTTGCAATAAGCTCCTGCAGGAAAGGTTCTTCAATGACACAACTCCCGAGCAAGTAGCTACATTCTGCACAGTACAAAATGCATATGAATTCCTGGCTGGAAACTCACTCCAGAAGGAAGAAATGCGTGTGTTTCTCTCTGAAAGAACACTCAGCCACTATTCTTTTGCTTTCTCCTTCAAAGTCTTTTTAGAAACGTGTGTTTTCACTGCTGGAATACGTTGTGGGATGCATTGTTTCAATCTCTTGCAAGCCTCATGTTCTTTCTTAGACGATGTGGAAAAACAAGGAGTATGTTTCCCAAATCACTTGCAATCCAGAAAAACACACACCGCATCACTCTTGCCCAAACATGCCCTTTCTCCTAATGCGTTGAGAACATTCAAGAAAGCAGAAAGGAAGAGCATTTTGTAGTGAAATTCAGACTGGCATGTACAAAAAGCCATTTCTTTCGGTTGCAGGGTGTAAAAGCATGATGGTCTTCATGTTCTCGATGAAACCCTTACATTTCCAAGTGACCACAATTAGGACTTTCCCAAAAAGATGTGTTTGCGTGTCTGTGGCGAAAGGAGCTCTAAGTTGTGTATTCAGTGCTGGAGTGTGACACACTCTACATAGGTTTAACAGCGTTTTAAGAGCACCAAAATGCTCAAAGCTGAAAATGCTACAAGGTGTGTGTAGGATGCAGAAAGAAGGCAGGTCATTTCAAAGAAAGAATAGGAAACCAAAATCCAGGTAGTGAAATGAGCACAAGGGGGTATGGGAGATGTGCATGTGGACAGTTTCAAGCAGCAGCTCCTTCTGGACACTTGGAAACAGCGATGTAAAAACATTTTGTTCGAAGCGGGATTTGGCCAAAGTAGAAAGACCTTCCAACACCAACCCTAAAGAACGTAGCCAAAGAGAGAATGTTGCAATAAGCTCCTGTAGGAAAGGTGCTTCAATGACACAACCCCCGAGCAGGTAGCTACATTCTGCACAGTACAAAATGCATATGAATTCCAGGCTGGAAACTCATTCCAGAAGGAAGAAATGCGTGTGTTTCTCTCTGAAAGAACACTCAGCCACTATTCTTTTGCTTGCTCCTTCAAAGTCTTTGTAGAAACATGTGTTTTCACTGCTGGAATACGCTGTGGGATGCATTGTTTCAATCTCTTGCAAGCCTCATGTTCTTTCTTAGACGATGTGGAAAAACAAGGAGTATGTTTCCCAAATCACTTGCAATCCAGATGAACACACAGTGCATCACTCTTGCCCAAACATGCTCTTTCTCCTAATGCGTTGAGAACATTCAAGAAAGCAGAAAAGAAGGGCCTTTTGCAGTGAATTTCACACTGGTATGTACAAAAAGCCCTTTATTTCGGTTGCAGCGTGCAAAAGCATGATTGACTTCATGTTTTCAATGAATCCCTTACATTTCGAAGTGACCTGAAGTAGGACTTTCACAAAAACATGCGTTTGCGTGTCTGTGGTGAAAGGAATTCTAAGTTGTGTATTCAGTGCTGGAGAGTGACACACTCTACACAGGTTAGACAGCGTTCTTAGAGCACCAACATCCTTAAAATTGAAATTGCTACAAGGTTTGTGTAGCATGCAGAAAGAAGGCTTGTCATTTCAAAGAAAGAAGTGGAAACCAAAATCCAGGTACTGAAACGAGCACACCAGTATGGGAGATGTGCATGTGGACACTTTCAAAAAGCAGCTCCTTCTGGGCACTTGGAAACAGCAATGTAAAAACATTTCGTTCGAAGCGGGATTTGGCCAAAGTTGAAAGACCTTCAAACACCAACCCTAAAGAACTTAGCCAAACAATGAATGTTGCAATAAGCTCCTGTAGGAAAGGTGCCTCTATGACACAACCCCCGAGCAGGTAGCTACATTCTGCACAGTACAAAATGCATATGAATTCCAGGCTGAAAACTCACTCCAGAAGGAAGAAATGCGTGTGTTTCTCTCTGAAAGAACACTCAGCCACTATTCTTTTGCTTGCTCCTTCAAAGTCTTTGTAGAAACGTGTGTTTTCACTGCTGGAATACGTTTTGGGGTGCATTGTTTCAATCTCTTGCAAGCCTCATGTTCTTTCTTACACAATGTGGAAAAACGCGGATTATGTTTCCCAAATCACTTGAAATCCAGGAAAACGCACCCTGCATCACTCGTGCACAAACACGCTTTTCACCTAATGCATTGAGAACATTCAAGAAAGCAGAAAAGAAGGGCCTTTTGCAGTGAATTTCACACTGGTATGTACAAAAAGCCATTTATTTCGGTTGCAGAGTGCAAAAGCATGATTGACTTCATGTTCTCAGTGAAACCCTTACATTTCCAAGTGAGCTGAAGTAGGACTTTCACAAAAACATGTGTTTGCGTGTCTGTGGTGAAAGGAGCTCTAATTTGTGTATTCAGTGCTGGTGAGTGACACACTCTACACAGGTTAGACAGCGTTCTTAGAGCACCAACATCCTTAAAATTGAAACTGCTACACGATGTGTGTAGCATGCTGAATGAAGGCTTGCCATTTCAAAGAAAGAAGAGGAAACCAAATTCCAGGTAGTGAAACGAACATGCCAGTATGGGAGATGTGCATGTGGACAGTTTCAAGCAGCAGCTCCTTCTGGACACTTGGAAACAGCGCTGTGAAAAAATTTAGTAAGAAGCGGGATTTGGCCAAAGTTGAAAGAACTTCCAAAACGAACCCTAAAGGACTTAGCCAAACAATGAATGTTGCAATAAGCTCCTGCAGGAAAGGTTCTTCAATGACACAACTCCCGAGCAAGTAGCTACATTCTGCACAGTACAAAATGCATATGAATTCCTGGCTGGAAACTCACTCCAGAAGGAAGAAATGCGTGTGTTTCTCTCTGAAAGAACACTCAGCCACTATTCTTTTGCTTTCTCCTTCAAAGTCTTTTTAGAAACGTGTGTTTTCACTGCTGGAATACGTTGTGGGATGCATTGTTTCAATCTCTTGCAAGCCTCATGTTCTTTCTTAGACGATGTGGAAAAACAAGGAGTATGTTTCCCAAATCACTTGCAATCCAGAAAAACACACACCGCATCACTCTTGCCCAAACATGCCCTTTCTCCTAATGCGTTGAGAACATTCAAGAAAGCAGAAAGGAAGAGCATTTTGTAGTGAAATTCAGACTGGCATGTACAAAAAGCCTTTTCTTTCGGTTGCAGGGTGTAAAAGCATGATGGTCTTCATGTTCTCGATGAAACCCTTACATTTCCAAGTGACCACAATTAGGACTTTCCCAAAAAGATGTGTTTGCGTGTCTGTGGCGAAAGGAGCTCTAAGTTGTGTATTCAGTGCTGGAGTGTGACACACTCTACATAGGTTTAACAGCGTTTTAAGAGCACCAAAATGCTCAAAGCTGAAAATGCTACAAGGTGTGTGTAGGATGCAGAAAGAAGGCAGGTCATTTCAAAGAAAGAATAGGAAACCAAAATCCAGGTAGTGAAATGAGCACAAGGGGGTATGGGAGATGTGCATGTGGACAGTTTCAAGCAGCAGCTCCTTCTGGACACTTGGAAACAGCGATGTAAAAACATTTTGTTCGAAGCGGGATTTGGCCAAAGTAGAAAGACCTTCCAACACCAACCCTAAAGAACGTAGCCAAAGAGAGAATGTTGCAATAAGCTCCTGTAGGAAAGGTGCTTCAATGACACAACCCCCGAGCAGGTAGCTACATTCTGCACAGTACAAAATGCATATGAATTCCAGGCTGGAAACTCATTCCAGAAGGAAGAAATGCGTGTGTTTCTCTCTGAAAGAACACTCAGCCACTATTCTTTTGCTTGCTCCTTCAAAGTCTTTGTAGAAACATGTGTTTTCACTGCTGGAATACGCTGTGGGATGCATTGTTTCAATCTCTTGCAAGCCTCATGTTCTTTCTTAGACGATGTGGAAAAACAAGGAGTATGTTTCCCAAATCACTTGCAATCCAGATGAACACACAGTGCATCACTCTTGCCCAAACATGCTCTTTCTCCTAATGCGTTGAGAACATTCAAGAAAGCAGAAAAGAAGGGCCTTTTGCAGTGAATTTCACACTGGTATGTACAAAAAGCCATTTATTTCGGTTGCAGAGTGCAAAAGCATGATTGACTTCATGTTTTCAATGAAACCCTTACATTTCGAAGTGACCTGAAGTAGGACTTTCACAAAAACATGCGTTTGAGTGTCTGTGGTGAAAGGAATTCTAAGTTGTGTATTCAGTGCTGGAGAGTGACACACTCTACACAGGTTAGACAGCGTTCTTAGAGCACCAACATCCTTAAAATTGAAATTGCTACAAGGTTTGTGTAGCATGCAGAAAGAAGGCTTGTCATTTCAAAGAAAGAAGTGGAAACCAAAATCCAGGTACTGAAACGAGCACACCAGTATGGGAGATGTGCATGTGGACACTTTCAAAAAGCAGCTCCTTCTGGGCACTTGGAAACAGCAATGTAAAAACATTTCGTTCGAAGCGGGATTTGGCCAAAGTTGAAAGACCTTCAAACACCAACCCTAAAGAACTTAGCCAAACAATGAATGTTGCAATAAGCTCCTGTAGGAAAGGTGCCTCTATGACACAACCCCCGAGCAGGTAGCTACATTCTGCACAGTACAAAATGCATATGAATTCCAGGCTGAAAACTCACTCCAGAAGGAAGAAATGCGTGTGTTTCTCTCTGAAAGAACACTCAGCCACTATTCTTTTGCTTGCTCCTTCAAAGTCTTTGTAGAAACGTGTGTTTTCACTGCTGGAATACGTTTTGGGGTGCATTGTTTCAATCTCTTGCAAGCCTCATGTTCTTTCTTACACAATGTGGAAAAACGCGGATTATGTTTCCCAAATCACTTGAAATACAGGAAAACGCACCCTGCATCACTCGTGCTCAAACACGCTTTTCACCTAATGCATTGAGAACATTCAAGAAAGCAGAAAAGAAGGGCCTTTTGCAGTGAATTTCACACTGGTATGTACAAAAAGCCATTTATTTCGGTTGCAGAGTGCAAAAGCATGATTGACTTCATGTTCTCAGTGAAACCCTTACATTTCCAAGTGAGCTGAAGTAGGACTTTCACAAAAACATGTGTTTGCGTGTCTGTGGTGAAAGGAGCTCTAATTTGTGTATTCAGTGCTGGTGAGTGACACACTCTACACAGGTTAGACAGCGTTCTTAGAGCACCAACATCCTTAAAATTGAAACTGCTACACGATGTGTGTAGCATGCTGAATGAAGGCTTGCCATTTCAAAGAAAGAAGAGGAAACCAAATTCCAGGTAGTGAAACGAACATGCCAGTATGGGAGATGTGCATGTGGACAGTTTCAAGCAGCAGCTCCTTCTGGACACTTGGAAACAGCGCTGTGAAAAAATTTAGTAAGAAGCGGGATTTGGCCAAAGTTGAAAGAACTTCCAAAACGAACCCTAAAGGACTTAGCCAAACAATGAATGTTGCAATAAGCTCCTGCAGGAAAGGTTCTTCAATGACACAACTCCCGAGCAAGTAGCTACATTCTGCACAGTACAAAATGCATATGAATTCCTGGCTGGAAACTCACTCCAGAAGGAAGAAATGCGTGTGTTTCTCTCTGAAAGAACACTCAGCCACTATTCTGTTGCTTTCTCCTTCAAAGTCTTTTTAGAAACGTGTGTTTTCACTGCTGGAATACGTTGTGGGATGCATTGTTTCAATCTCTTGCAAGCCTCATGTTCTTTCTTAGACGATGTGGAAAAACAAGGAGTATGTTTCCCAAATCACTTGCAATCCAGAAAAACACACACCGCATCACTCTTGCCCAAACATGCCCTTTCTCCTAATGCGTTGAGAACATTCAAGAAAGCAGAAAGGAAGAGCATTTTGTAGTGAAATTCAGACTGGCATGTACAAAAAGCCTTTTCTTTCGGTTGCAGGGTGTAAAAGCATGATGGTCTTCATGTTCTCGATGAAACCCTTACATTTCCAAGTGACCACAATTAGGACTTTCCCAAAAAGATGTGTTTGCGTGTCTGTGGCGAAAGGAGCTCTAAGTTGTGTATTCAGTGCTGGAGTGTGACACACTCTACATAGGTTTAACAGCGTTTTAAGAGCACCAAAATGCTCAAAGCTGAAAATGCTACAAGGTGTGTGTAGGATGCAGAAAGAAGGCAGGTCATTTCAAAGAAAGAATAGGAAACCAAAATCCAGGTAGTGAAATGAGCACAAGGGGGTATGGGAGATGTGCATGTGGACAGTTTCAAGCAGCAGCTCCTTCTGGACACTTGGAAACAGCGATGTAAAAACATTTTGTTCGAAGCGGGATTTGGCCAAAGTAGAAAGACCTTCCAACACCAACCCTAAAGAACGTAGCCAAAGAGAGAATGTTGCAATAAGCTCCTGTAGGAAAGGTGCTTCAATGACACAACCCCCGAGCAGGTAGCTACATTCTGCACAGTACAAAATGCATATGAATTCCAGGCTGGAAACTCATTCCAGAAGGAAGAAATGCGTGTGTTTCTCTCTGAAAGAACACTCAGCCACTATTCTTTTGCTTGCTCCTTCAAAGTCTTTGTAGAAACATGTGTTTTCACTGCTGGAATACGCTGTGGGATGCATTGTTTCAATCTCTTGCAAGCCTCATGTTCTTTCTTAGACGATGTGGAAAAACAAGGAGTATGTTTCCCAAATCACTTGCAATCCAGATGAACACACAGTGCATCACTCTTGCCCAAACATGCTCTTTCTCCTAATGCGTTGAGAACATTCAAGAAAGCAGAAAAGAAGGGCCTTTTGCAGTGAATTTCACACTGGTATGTACAAAAAGCCATTTATTTCGGTTGCAGAGTGCAAAAGCATGATTGACTTCATGTTTTCAATGAAACCCTTACATTTCGAAGTGACCTGAAGTAGGACTTTCACAAAAACATGCGTTTGAGTGTCTGTGGTGAAAGGAATTCTAAGTTGTGTATTCAGTGCTGGAGAGTGACACACTCTACACAGGTTAGACAGCGTTCTTAGAGCACCAACATCCTTAAAATTGAAATTGCTACAAGGTTTGTGTAGCATGCAGAAAGAAGGCTTGTCATTTCAAAGAAAGAAGTGGAAACCAAAATCCAGGTACTGAAACGAGCACACCAGTATGGGAGATGTGCATGTGGACACTTTCAAAAAGCAGCTCCTTCTGGGCACTTGGAAACAGCAATGTAAAAACATTTCGTTCGAAGCGGGATTTGGCCAAAGTTGAAAGACCTTCAAACACCAACCCTAAAGAACTTAGCCAAACAATGAATGTTGCAATAAGCTCCTGTAGGAAAGGTGCCTCTATGACACAACCCCCGAGCAGGTAGCTACATTCTGCACAGTACAAAATGCATATGAATTCCAGGCTGAAAACTCACTCCAGAAGGAAGAAATGCGTGTGTTTCTCTCTGAAAGAACACTCAGCCACTATTCTTTTGCTTGCTCCTTCAAAGTCTTTGTAGAAACGTGTGTTTTCACTGCTGGAATACGTTTTGGGGTGCATTGTTTCAATCTCTTGCAAGCCTCATGTTCTTTCTTACACAATGTGGAAAAACGCGGATTATGTTTCCCAAATCACTTGAAATCCAGGAAAACGCACCCTGCATCACTCGTGCTCAAACACGCTTTTCACCTAATGCATTGAGAACATTCAAGAAAGCAGAAAAGAAGGGCCTTTTGCAGTGAATTTCACACTGGTATGTACAAAAAGCCATTTATTTCGGTTGCAGAGTGCAAAAGCATGATTGACTTCATGTTCTCCATGAAACCTTACATTTCCAAGTGAGCTGAAGTAGGACTTTCACAAAAACATGTGTTTGCGTGTCTGTGGTGAAAGGAGCTCTAATTTGTGTATTCAGTGCTGGTGAGTGACACACTCTACACAGGTTAGACAGCGTTCTTAGAGCACCAACATCCTTAAAATTGAAACTGCTACACGATGTGTGTAGCATGCTGAATGAAGGCTTGCCATTTCAAAGAAAGAAGAGGAAACCAAATTCCAGGTAGTGAAACGAACATGCCAGTATGGGAGATGTGCATGTGGACAGTTTCAAGCAGCAGCTCCTTCTGGACACTTGGAAACAGCGCTGTGAAAAAATTTAGTAAGAAGCGGGATTTGGCCAAAGTTGAAAGAACTTCCAAAACGAACCCTAAAGGACTTAGCCAAACAATGAATGTTGCAATAAGCTCCTGCAGGAAAGGTTCTTCAATGACACAACTCCCGAGCAAGTAGCTACATTCTGCACAGTACAAAATGCATATGAATTCCTGGCTGGAAACTCACTCCAGAAGGAAGAAATGCGTGTGTTTCTCTCTGAAAGAACACTCAGCCACTATTCTGTTGCTTTCTCCTTCAAAGTCTTTTTAGAAACGTGTGTTTTCACTGCTGGAATACGTTGTGGGATGCATTGTTTCAATCTCTTGCAAGCCTCATGTTCTTTCTTAGACGATGTGGAAAAACAAGGAGTATGTTTCCCAAATCACTTGCAATCCAGAAAAACACACACCGCATCACTCTTGCCCAAACATGCCCTTTCTCCTAATGCGTTGAGAACATTCAAGAAAGCAGAAAGGAAGAGCATTTTGTAGTGAAATTCAGACTGGCATGTACAAAAAGCCATTTCTTTCGGTTGCAGGGTGTAAAAGCATGATGGTCTTCATGTTCTCGATGAAACCCTTACATTTCCAAGTGACCACAATTAGGACTTTCCCAAAAAGATGTGTTTGCGTGTCTGTGGCGAAAGGAGCTCTAAGTTGTGTATTCAGTGCTGGAGTGTGACACACTCTACATAGGTTTAACAGCGTTTTAAGAGCACCAAAATGCTCAAAGCTGAAAATGCTACAAGGTGTGTGTAGGATGCAGAAAGAAGGCAGGTCATTTCAAAGAAAGAATAGGAAACCAAAATCCAGGTAGTGAAATGAGCACAAGGGGGTATGGGAGATGTGCATGTGGACAGTTTCAAGCAGCAGCTCCTTCTGGACACTTGGAAACAGCGATGTAAAAACATTTTGTTCGAAGCGGGATTTGGCCAAAGTAGAAAGACCTTCCAACACCAACCCTAAAGAACTTAGCCAAAGAGAGAATGTTGCAATAAGCTCCTGTAGGAAAGGTGCTTCAATGACACAACCCCCGAGCAGGTAGCTACATTCTGCACAGTACAAAATGCATATGAATTCCAGGCTGGAAACTCATTCCAGAAGGAAGAAATGCGTGTGTTTCTCTCTGAAAGAACACTCAGCCACTATTCTTTTGCTTGCTCCTTCAAAGTCTTTGTAGAAACATGTGTTTTCACTGCTGGAATACGCTGTGGGATGCATTGTTTCAATCTCTTGCAAGCCTCATGTTCTTTCTTAGACGATGTGGAAAAACAAGGAGTATGTTTCCCAAATCACTTGCAATCCAGATGAACACACAGTGCATCACTCTTGCCCAAACATGCTCTTTCTCCTAATGCGTTGAGAACATTCAAGAAAGCAGAAAAGAAGGGCCTTTTGCAGTGAATTTCACACTGGTATGTACAAAAAGCCATTTATTTCGGTTGCAGAGTGCAAAAGCATGATTGACTTCATGTTTTCAATGAAACCCTTACATTTCGAAGTGACCTGAAGTAGGACTTTCACAAAAACATGCGTTTGAGTGTCTGTGGTGAAAGGAATTCTAAGTTGTGTATTCAGTGCTGGAGAGTGACACACTCTACACAGGTTAGACAGCGTTCTTAGAGCACCAACATCCTTAAAATTGAAATTGCTACAAGGTTTGTGTAGCATGCAGAAAGAAGGCTTGTCATTTCAAAGAAAGAAGTGGAAACCAAAATCCAGGTACTGAAACGAGCACACCAGTATGGGAGATGTGCATGTGGACACTTTCAAAAAGCAGCTCCTTCTGGGCACTTGGAAACAGCAATGTAAAAACATTTCGTTCGAAGCGGGATTTGGCCAAAGTTGAAAGACCTTCAAACACCAACCCTAAAGAACTTAGCCAAACAATGAATGTTGCAATAAGCTCCTGTAGGAAAGGTGCCTCTATGACACAACCCCCGAGCAGGTAGCTACATTCTGCACAGTACAAAATGCATATGAATTCCAGGCTGAAAACTCACTCCAGAAGGAAGAAATGCGTGTGTTTCTCTCTGAAAGAACACTCAGCCACTATTCTTTTGCTTGCTCCTTCAAAGTCTTTGTAGAAACGTGTGTTTTCACTGCTGGAATACGTTTTGGGGTGCATTGTTTCAATCTCTTGCAAGCCTCATGTTCTTTCTTACACAATGTGGAAAAACGCGGATTATGTTTCCCAAATCACTTGAAATCCAGGAAAACGCACCCTGCATCACTCGTGCTCAAACACGCTTTTCACCTAATGCATTGAGAACATTCAAGAAAGCAGAAAAGAAGGGCCTTTTGCAGTGAATTTCACACTGGTATGTACAAAAAGCCATTTATTTCGGTTGCAGAGTGCAAAAGCATGATTGACTTCATGTTCTCCATGAAACCTTACATTTCCAAGTGAGCTGAAGTAGGACTTTCACAAAAACATGTGTTTGCGTGTCTGTGGTGAAAGGAGCTCTAATTTGTGTATTCAGTGCTGGTGAGTGACACACTCTACACAGGTTAGACAGCGTTCTTAGAGCACCAACATCCTTAAAATTGAAACTGCTACACGATGTGTGTAGCATGCTGAATGAAGGCTTGCCATTTCAAAGAAAGAAGAGGAAACCAAATTCCAGGTAGTGAAACGAACATGCCAGTATGGGAGATGTGCATGTGGACAGTTTCAAGCAGCAGCTCCTTCTGGACACTTGGAAACAGCGCTGTGAAAAAATTTAGTAAGAAGCGGGATTTGGCCAAAGTTGAAAGAACTTCCAAAACGAACCCTAAAGGACTTAGCCAAACAATGAATGTTGCAATAAGCTCCTGCAGGAAAGGTTCTTCAATGACACAACTCCCGAGCAAGTAGCTACATTCTGCACAGTACAAAATGCATATGAATTCCTGGCTGGAAACTCACTCCAGAAGGAAGAAATGCGTGTGTTTCTCTCTGAAAGAACACTCAGCCACTATTCTGTTGCTTTCTCCTTCAAAGTCTTTTTAGAAACGTGTGTTTTCACTGCTGGAATACGTTGTGGGATGCATTGTTTCAATCTCTTGCAAGCCTCATGTTCTTTCTTAGACGATGTGGAAAAACAAGGAGTATGTTTCCCAAATCACTTGCAATCCAGAAAAACACACACCGCATCACTCTTGCCCAAACATGCCCTTTCTCCTAATGCGTTGAGAACATTCAAGAAAGCAGAAAGGAAGAGCATTTTGTAGTGAAATTCAGACTGGCATGTACAAAAAGCCATTTCTTTCGGTTGCAGGGTGTAAAAGCATGATGGTCTTCATGTTCTCGATGAAACCCTTACATTTCCAAGTGACCACAATTAGGACTTTCCCAAAAAGATGTGTTTGCGTGTCTGTGGCGAAAGGAGCTCTAAGTTGTGTATTCAGTGCTGGAGTGTGACACACTCTACATAGGTTTAACAGCGTTTTAAGAGCACCAAAATGCTCAAAGCTGAAAATGCTACAAGGTGTGTGTAGGATGCAGAAAGAAGGCAGGTCATTTCAAAGAAAGAATAGGAAACCAAAATCCAGGTAGTGAAATGAGCACAAGGGGGTATGGGAGATGTGCATGTGGACAGTTTCAAGCAGCAGCTCCTTCTGGACACTTGGAAACAGCGATGTAAAAACATTTTGTTCGAAGCGGGATTTGGCCAAAGTAGAAAGACCTTCCAACACCAACCCTAAAGAACTTAGCCAAAGAGAGAATGTTGCAATAAGCTCCTGTAGGAAAGGTGCTTCAATGACACAACCCCCGAGCAGGTAGCTACATTCTGCACAGTACAAAATGCATATGAATTCCAGGCTGGAAACTCATTCCAGAAGGAAGAAATGCGTGTGTTTCTCTCTGAAAGAACACTCAGCCACTATTCTTTTGCTTGCTCCTTCAAAGTCTTTGTAGAAACATGTGTTTTCACTGCTGGAATACGCTGTGGGATGCATTGTTTCAATCTCTTGCAAGCCTCATGTTCTTTCTTAGACGATGTGGAAAAACAAGGAGTATGTTTCCCAAATCACTTGCAATCCAGATGAACACACAGTGCATCACTCTTGCCCAAACATGCTCTTTCTCCTAATGCGTTGAGAACATTCAAGAAAGCAGAAAAGAAGGGCCTTTTGCAGTGAATTTCACACTGGTATGTACAAAAAGCCATTTATTTCGGTTGCAGAGTGCAAAAGCATGATTGACTTCATGTTTTCAATGAAACCCTTACATTTCGAAGTGACCTGAAGTAGGACTTTCACAAAAACATGCGTTTGAGTGTCTGTGGTGAAAGGAATTCTAAGTTGTGTATTCAGTGCTGGAGAGTGACACACTCTACACAGGTTAGACAGCGTTCTTAGAGCACCAACATCCTTAAAATTGAAATTGCTACAAGGTTTGTGTAGCATGCAGAAAGAAGGCTTGTCATTTCAAAGAAAGAAGTGGAAACCAAAATCCAGGTACTGAAACGAGCACACCAGTATGGGAGATGTGCATGTGGACACTTTCAAAAAGCAGCTCCTTCTGGGCACTTGGAAACAGCAATGTAAAAACATTTCGTTCGAAGCGGGATTTGGCCAAAGTTGAAAGACCTTCAAACACCAACCCTAAAGAACTTAGCCAAACAATGAATGTTGCAATAAGCTCCTGTAGGAAAGGTGCCTCTATGACACAACCCCCGAGCAGGTAGCTACATTCTGCACAGTACAAAATGCATATGAATTCCAGGCTGAAAACTCACTCCAGAAGGAAGAAATGCGTGTGTTTCTCTCTGAAAGAACACTCAGCCACTATTCTTTTGCTTGCTCCTTCAAAGTCTTTGTAGAAACGTGTGTTTTCACTGCTGGAATACGTTTTGGGGTGCATTGTTTCAATCTCTTGCAAGCCTCATGTTTTTTCTTACACAATGTGGAAAAACGCGGATTATGTTTCCCAAATCACTTGAAATCCAGGAAAACGCACCCTGCATCACTCGTGCTCAAACACGCTTTTCACCTAATGCATTGAGAACATTCAAGAAAGCAGAAAAGAAGGGCCTTTTGCAGTGAATTTCACACTGGTATGTACAAAAAGCCATTTATTTCGGTTGCAGAGTGCAAAAGCATGATTGACTTCATGTTCTCCATGAAACCTTACATTTCCAAGTGAGCTGAAGTAGGACTTTCACAAAAACATGTGTTTGCGTGTCTGTGGTGAAAGGAGCTCTAATTTGTGTATTCAGTGCTGGTGAGTGACACACTCTACACAGGTTAGACAGCGTTCTTAGAGCACCAACATCCTTAAAATTGAAACTGCTACACGATGTGTGTAGCATGCTGAATGAAGGCTTGCCATTTCAAAGAAAGAAGAGGAAACCAAATTCCAGGTAGTGAAACGAACATGCCAGTATGGGAGATGTGCATGTGGACAGTTTCAAGCAGCAGCTCCTTCTGGACACTTGGAAACAGCGCTGTGAAAAAATTTAGTAAGAAGCGGGATTTGGCCAAAGTTGAAAGAACTTCCAAAACGAACCCTAAAGGACTTAGCCAAACAATGAATGTTGCAATAAGCTCCTGCAGGAAAGGTTCTTCAATGACACAACTCCCGAGCAAGTAGCTACATTCTGCACAGTACAAAATGCATATGAATTCCTGGCTGGAAACTCACTCCAGAAGGAAGAAATGCGTGTGTTTCTCTCTGAAAGAACACTCAGCCACTATTCTGTTGCTTTCTCCTTCAAAGTCTTTTTAGAAACGTGTGTTTTCACTGCTGGAATACGTTGTGGGATGCATTGTTTCAATCTCTTGCAAGCCTCATGTTCTTTCTTAGACGATGTGGAAAAACAAGGAGTATGTTTCCCAAATCACTTGCAATCCAGAAAAACACACACCGCATCACTCTTGCCCAAACATGCCCTTTCTCCTAATGCGTTGAGAACATTCAAGAAAGCAGAAAGGAAGAGCATTTTGTAGTGAAATTCAGACTGGCATGTACAAAAAGCCATTTCTTTCGGTTGCAGGGTGTAAAAGCATGATGGTCTTCATGTTCTCGATGAAACCCTTACATTTCCAAGTGACCACAATTAGGACTTTCCCAAAAAGATGTGTTTGCGTGTCTGTGGCGAAAGGAGCTCTAAGTTGTGTATTCAGTGCTGGAGTGTGACACACTCTACATAGGTTTAACAGCGTTTTAAGAGCACCAAAATGCTCAAAGCTGAAAATGCTACAAGGTGTGTGTAGGATGCAGAAAGAAGGCAGGTCATTTCAAAGAAAGAATAGGAAACCAAAATCCAGGTAGTGAAATGAGCACAAGGGGGTATGGGAGATGTGCATGTGAACAGTTTCAAGCAGCAGCTCCTTCTGGACACTTGGAAACAGCGATGTAAAAACATTTTGTTCGAAGCGGGATTTGGCCAAAGTAGAAAGACCTTCCAACACCAACCCTAAAGAACTTAGCCAAAGAGAGAATGTTGCAATAAGCTCCTGTAGGAAAGGTGCTTCAATGACACAACCCCCGAGCAGGTAGCTACATTCTGCACAGTACAAAATGCATATGAATTCCAGGCTGGAAACTCATTCCAGAAGGAAGAAATGCGTGTGTTTCTCTCTGAAAGAACACTCAGCCACTATTCTTTTGCTTGCTCCTTCAAAGTCTTTGTAGAAACATGTGTTTTCACTGCTGGAATACGCTGTGGGATGCATTGTTTCAATCTCTTGCAAGCCTCATGTTCTTTCTTAGACGATGTGGAAAAACAAGGAGTATGTTTCCCAAATCACTTGCAATCCAGATGAACACACAGTGCATCACTCTTGCCCAAACATGCTCTTTCTCCTAATGCGTTGAGAACATTCAAGAAAGCAGAAAAGAAGGGCCTTTTGCAGTGAATTTCACACTGGTATGTACAAAAAGCCATTTATTTCGGTTGCAGAGTGCAAAAGCATGATTGACTTCATGTTTTCAATGAAACCCTTACATTTCGAAGTGACCTGAAGTAGGACTTTCACAAAAACATGCGTTTGAGTGTCTGTGGTGAAAGGAATTCTAAGTTGTGTATTCAGTGCTGGAGAGTGACACACTCTACACAGGTTAGACAGCGTTCTTAGAGCACCAACATCCTTAAAATTGAAATTGCTACAAGGTTTGTGTAGCATGCAGAAAGAAGGCTTGTCATTTCAAAGAAAGAAGTGGAAACCAAAATCCAGGTACTGAAACGAGCACACCAGTATGGGAGATGTGCATGTGGACACTTTCAAAAAGCAGCTCCTTCTGGGCACTTGGAAACAGCAATGTAAAAACATTTCGTTCGAAGCGGGATTTGGCCAAAGTTGAAAGACCTTCAAACACCAACCCTAAAGAACTTAGCCAAACAATGAATGTTGCAATAAGCTCCTGTAGGAAAGGTGCCTCTATGACACAACCCCCGAGCAGGTAGCTACATTCTGCACAGTACAAAATGCATATGAATTCCAGGCTGAAAACTCACTCCAGAAGGAAGAAATGCGTGTGTTTCTCTCTGAAAGAACACTCAGCCACTATTCTTTTGCTTGCTCCTTCAAAGTCTTTGTAGAAACGTGTGTTTTCACTGCTGGAATACGTTTTGGGGTGCATTGTTTCAATCTCTTGCAAGCCTCATGTTCTTTCTTACACAATGTGGAAAAACGCGGATTATGTTTCCCAAATCACTTGAAATCCAGGAAAACGCACCCTGCATCACTCGTGCTCAAACACGCTTTTCACCTAATGCATTGAGAACATTCAAGAAAGCAGAAAAGAAGGGCCTTTTGCAGTGAATTTCACACTGGTATGTACAAAAAGCCATTTATTTCGGTTGCAGAGTGCAAAAGCATGATTGACTTCATGTTCTCCATGAAACCTTACATTTCCAAGTGAGCTGAAGTAGGACTTTCACAAAAACATGTGTTTGCGTGTCTGTGGTGAAAGGAGCTCTAATTTGTGTATTCAGTGCTGGTGAGTGACACACTCTACACAGGTTAGACAGCGTTCTTAGAGCACCAACATCCTTAAAATTGAAACTGCTACACGATGTGTGTAGCATGCTGAATGAAGGCTTGCCATTTCAAAGAAAGAAGAGGAAACCAAATTCCAGGTAGTGAAACGAACATGCCAGTATGGGAGATGTGCATGTGGACAGTTTCAAGCAGCAGCTCCTTCTGGACACTTGGAAACAGCGCTGTGAAAAAATTTAGTAAGAAGCGGGATTTGGCCAAAGTTGAAAGAACTTCCAAAACGAACCCTAAAGGACTTAGCCAAACAATGAATGTTGCAATAAGCTCCTGCAGGAAAGGTTCTTCAATGACACAACTCCCGAGCAAGTAGCTACATTCTGCACAGTACAAAATGCATATGAATTCCTGGCTGGAAACTCACTCCAGAAGGAAGAAATGCGTGTGTTTCTCTCTGAAAGAACACTCAGCCACTATTCTGTTGCTTTCTCCTTCAAAGTCTTTTTAGAAACGTGTGTTTTCACTGCTGGAATACGTTGTGGGATGCATTGTTTCAATCTCTTGCAAGCCTCATGTTCTTTCTTAGACGATGTGGAAAAACAAGGAGTATGTTTCCCAAATCACTTGCAATCCAGAAAAACACACACCGCATCACTCTTGCCCAAACATGCCCTTTCTCCTAATGCGTTGAGAACATTCAAGAAAGCAGAAAGGAAGAGCATTTTGTAGTGAAATTCAGACTGGCATGTACAAAAAGCCATTTCTTTCGGTTGCAGGGTGTAAAAGCATGATGGTCTTCATGTTCTCGATGAAACCCTTACATTTCCAAGTGACCACAATTAGGACTTTCCCAAAAAGATGTGTTTGCGTGTCTGTGGCGAAAGGAGCTCTAAGTTGTGTATTCAGTGCTGGAGTGTGACACACTCTACATAAGTTTAACAGCGTTTTAAGAGCACCAAAATGCTCAAAGCTGAAAATGCTACAAGGTGTGTGTAGGATGCAGAAAGAAGGCAGGTCATTTCAAAGAAAGAATAGGAAACCAAAATCCAGGTAGTGAAATGAGCACAAGGGGGTATGGGAGATGTGCATGTGGACAGTTTCAAGCAGCAGCTCCTTCTGGACACTTGGAAACAGCGATGTAAAAACATTTTGTTCGAAGCGGGATTTGGCCAAAGTAGAAAGACCTTCCAACACCAACCCTAAAGAACTTAGCCAAAGAGAGAATGTTGCAATAAGCTCCTGTAGGAAAGGTGCTTCAATGACACAACCCCCGAGCAGGTAGCTACATTCTGCACAGTACAAAATGCATATGAATTCCAGGCTGGAAACTCATTCCAGAAGGAAGAAATGCGTGTGTTTCTCTCTGAAAGAACACTCAGCCACTATTCTTTTGCTTGCTCCTTCAAAGTCTTTGTAGAAACATGTGTTTTCACTGCTGGAATACGTTGTGGGATGCATTGTTTCAATCTCTTGCAAGCCTCATGTTCTTTCTTAGACGATGTGGAAAAACAAGGAGCATGTTTCCCAAATCACTTGCAATCCAGATGAACACACAGTGCATCACTCTTGCCCAAACATGCTCTTTCTCTTAATGCGTTGAGAACATTCAAGAAAGCAGAAAAGAAGGGCCTTTTGCAGTGAATTTCACACTGGTATGTACAAAAAGCCATTTATTTCGGTTGCAGGGTGCAAAAGCATGATTGACTTCATGTTTTCAATGAATCCCTTACATTTCGAAGTGACCTGAAGTAGGACTTTCACAAAAACATGCGTTTGCGTGTCTGTGGTGAAAGGAATTCTAAGTTGTGTATTCAGTGCTGGAGAGTGACACACTCTACACAGGTTAGACAGCGTTCTTAGAGCACCAACATCCTTAAAATTGAAATTGCTACAAGGTTTGTGTAGCATGCAGAAAGAAGGCTTGTCATTTCAAAGAAAGAAGTGGAAACCAAAATCCAGGTACTGAAACGAGCACACCAGTATGGGAGATGTGCATGTGGACACTTTCAAAAAGCAGCTCCTTCTGGGCACTTGGAAACAGCAATGTAAAAACATTTCGTTCGAAGCGGGATTTGGCCAAAGTTGAAAGACCTTCAAACACCAACCCTAAAGAACTTAGCCAAACAATGAATGTTGCAATAAGCTCCTGTAGGAAAGGTGCCTCTATGACACAACCCCCGAGCAGGTAGCTACATTCTGCACAGTACAAAATGCATATGAATTCCAGGCTGGAAACTCACTCCAGAAGGAAGAAATGCGTGTGTTTCTCTCTGAAAGAACACTCAGCCACTATTCTTTTGCTTGCTCCTTCAAAGTCTTTGTAGAAACGTGTGTTTTCACTGCTGGAATACGTTTTGGGGTGCATTGTTTCAATCTCTTGCAAGCCTCATGTTCTTTCTTACACAATGTGGAAAAACGCGGATTATGTTTCCCAAATCACTTGAAATCCAGGAAAACGCACCCTGCATCACTCGTGCTCAAACACGCTTTTCACCTAATGCATTGAGAACATTCAAGAAAGCAGAAAAGAAGGGCCTTTTGCAGTGAATTTCACACTGGTATGTACAAAAAGCCATTTATTTCTGTTGCAGAGTGCAAAAGCATGATTGACTTCATGTTCTCAATGAAACCCTTACATTTCCAAGTGAGCTGAAGTAGGACTTTCACAAAAACATGTGTTTGCGTGTCTGTGGTGAAAGGAGCTCTAATTTGTGTATTCGGTGCTGGTGAGTGACACACTCTACACAGGTTAGACAGCGTTCTTAGAGCACCAACATCCTTAAAATTGAAACTGCTACACGATGTGTGTAGCATGCTGAATGAAGGCTTGCCATTTCAAAGAAAGAAGAGGAAACCAAATTCCAGGTAGTGAAACGAACATGCCAGTATGGGAGATGTGCATGTGGACAGTTTCAAGCAGCAGCTCCTTCTGGACACTTGGAAACAGCGCTGTGAAAAAATTTAGTAAGAAGCGGGATTTGGTCAAAGTTGAAAGAACTTCCAAAACGAACCCTAAAGGACTTAGCCAAACAATGAATGTTGCAATAAGCTCCTGCAGGAAAGGTTCTTCAATGACACAACTCCCGAGCAAGTAGCTACATTCTGCACAGTACAAAATGCATATGAATTCCTGGCTGGAAACTCACTCCAGAAGGAAGAAATGCGTGTGTTTCTCTCTGAAAGAACACCCAGCCACTATTCTTTTGCTTTCTCCTTCAAAGTCTTTTTAGAAACGTGTGTTTTCACTGCTGGAATACGTTGTGGGATGCATTGTTTCAATCTCTTGCAAGCCTCATGTTCTTTCTTAGACGATGTGGAAAAACAAGGAGTATGTTTCCCAAATCACTTGCAATCCAGAAAAACACACACCGCATCACTCTTGCCCAAACATGCCCTTTCTCCTAATGCGTTGAGAACATTCAAGAAAGCAGAAAGGAAGAGCATTTTGTAGTGAAATTCAGACTGGCATGTACAAAAAGCCATTTCTTTCGGTTGCAGGGTGTAAAAGCATGATGGTCTTCATGTTCTCGATGAAACCCTTACATTTCCAAGTGACCACAATTAGGACTTTCCCAAAAAGATGTGTTTGCGTGTCTGTGGCGAAAGGAGCTCTAAGTTGTGTATTCAGTGCTGGAGTGTGACACACTCTACATAGGTTTAACAGCGTTTTAAGAGCACCAAAATGCTCAAAGCTGAAAATGCTACAAGGTGTGTGTAGGATGCAGAAAGAAGGCAGGTCATTTCAAAGAAAGAATAGGAAACCAAAATCCAGGTAGTGAAATGAGCACAAGGGGGTATGGGAGATGTGCATGTGGACAGTTTCAAGCAGCAGCTCCTTCTGGACACTTGGAAACAGCGATGTAAAAACATTTTGTTCGAAGCGGGATTTGGCCAAAGTAGAAAGACCTTCCAACACCAACCCTAAAGAACTTAGCCAAAGAGAGAATGTTGCAATAAGCTCCTGTAGGAAAGGTGCTTCAATGACACAACCCCCGAGCAGGTAGCTACATTCTGCACAGTACAAAATGCATATGAATTCCAGGCTGGAAACTCATTCCAGAAGGAAGAAATGCGTGTGTTTCTCTCTGAAAGAACACTCAGCCACTATTCTTTTGCTTGCTCCTTCAAAGTCTTTGTAGAAACATGTGTTTTCACTGCTGGAATACGCTGTGGGATGCATTGTTTCAATCTCTTGCAAGCCTCATGTTCTTTCTTAGACGATGTGGAAAAACAAGGAGTATGTTTCCCAAATCACTTGCAATCCAGATGAACACACAGTGCATCACTCTTGCCCAAACATGCTCTTTCTCCTAATGCGTTGAGAACATTCAAGAAAGCAGAAAAGAAGGGCCTTTTGCAGTGAATTTCACACTGGTATGTACAAAAAGCCATTTATTTCGGTTGCAGCGTGCAAAAGCATGATTGACTTCATGTTTTCAATGAAACCCTTACATTTCGAAGTGACCTGAAGTAGGACTTTCACAAAAACATGCGTTTGAGTGTCTGTGCTGAAAGGAATTCTAAGTTGTGTATTCAGTGCTGGAGAGTGACACACTCTACACAGGTTAGACAGCGTTCTTAGAGCACCAACATCCTTAAAATTGAAATTGCTACAAGGTTTGTGTAGCATGCAGAAAGAAGGCTTGTCATTTCAAAGAAAGAAGTGGAAACCAAAATCCAGGTACTGAAACGAGCACACCAGTATGGGAGATGTGCATGTGGACACTTTCAAAAAGCAGCTCCTTCTGGGCACTTGGAAACAGCAATGTAAAAACATTTCGTTCGAAGCGGGATTTGGCCAAAGTTGAAAGACCTTCAAACACCAACCCTAAAGAACTTAGCCAAACAATGAATGTTGCAATAAGCTCCTGTAGGAAAGGTGCCTCTATGACACAACCCCCGAGCAGGTAGCTACATTCTGCACAGTACAAAATGCATATGAATTCCAGGCTGAAAACTCACTCCAGAAGGAAGAAATGCGTGTGTTTCTCTCTGAAAGAACACTCAGCCACTATTCTTTTGCTTGCTCCTTCAAAGTCTTTGTAGAAACGTGTGTTTTCACTGCTGGAATACGTTTTGGGGTGCATTGTTTCAATCTCTTGCAAGCCTCATGTTCTTTCTTACACAATGTGGAAAAACGCGGATTATGTTTCCCAAATCACTTGAAATCCAGGAAAACGCACCCTGCATCACTCGTGCTCAAACACGCTTTTCACCTAATGCATTGAGAACATTCAAGAAAGCAGAAAAGAAGGGCCTTTTGCAGTGAATTTCACACTGGTATGTACAAAAAGCCATTTATTTCGGTTGCAGAGTGCAAAAGCATGATTGACTTCATGTTCTCCGTGAAACCCTTACATTTCCAAGTGAGCTGAAGTAGGACTTTCACAAAAACATGTGTTTGCGTGTCTGTGGTGAAAGGAGCTCTAATTTGTGTATTCAGTGCTGGTGAGTGACACACTCTACACAGGTTAGACAGCGTTCTTAGAGCACCAACATCCTTAAAATTGAAACTGCTACACGATGTGTGTAGCATGCTGAATGAAGGCTTGCCATTTCAAAGAAAGAAGAGGAAACCAAATTCCAGGTAGTGAAACGAACATGCCAGTATGGGAGATGTGCATGTGGACAGTTTCAAGCAGCAGCTCCTTCTGGACACTTGGAAACAGCGCTGTGAAAAAATTTAGTAAGAAGCGGGATTTGGCCAAAGTTGAAAGAACTTCCAAAACGAACCCTAAAGGACTTAGCCAAACAATGAATGTTGCAATAAGCTCCTGCAGGAAAGGTTCTTCAATGACACAACTCCCGAGCAAGTAGCTACATTCTGCACAGTACAAAATGCATATGAATTCCTGGCTGGAAACTCACTCCAGAAGGAAGAAATGCGTGTGTTTCTCTCTGAAAGAACACTCAGCCACTATTCTTTTGCTTTCTCCTTCAAAGTCTTTTTAGAAACGTGTGTTTTCACTGCTGGAATACGTTGTGGGATGCATTGTTTCAATCTCTTGCAAGCCTCATGTTCTTTCTTAGACGATGTGGAAAAACAAGGAGTATGTTTCCCAAATCACTTGCAATCCAGAAAAACACACACCGCATCACTCTTGCCCAAACATGCCCTTTCTCCTAATGCGTTGAGAACATTCAAGAAAGCAGAAAGGAAGAGCATTTTGTAGTGAAATTCAGACTGGCATGTACAAAAAGCCATTTCTTTCGGTTGCAGGGTGTAAAAGCATGATGGTCTTCATGTTCTCGATGAAACCCTTACATTTCCAAGTGACCACAATTAGGACTTTCCCAAAAAGATGTGTTTGCGTGTCTGTGGCGAAAGGAGCTCTAAGTTGTGTATTCAGTGCTGGAGTGTGACACACTCTACATAGGTTTAACAGCGTTTTAAGAGCACCAAAATGCTCAAAGCTGAAAATGCTACAAGGTGTGTGTAGGATGCAGAAAGAAGGCAGGTCATTTCAAAGAAAGAATAGGAAACCAAAATCCAGGTAGTGAAATGAGCACAAGGGGGTATGGGAGATGTGCATGTGGACAGTTTCAAGCAGCAGCTCCTTCTGGACACTTGGAAACAGCGATGTAAAAACATTTTGTTCGAAGCGGGATTTGGCCAAAGTAGAAAGACCTTCCAACACCAACCCTAAAGAACTTAGCCAAAGAGAGAATGTTGCAATAAGCTCCTGTAGGAAAGGTGCTTCAATGACACAACCCCCGAGCAGGTAGCTACATTCTGCACAGTACAAAATGCATATGAATTCCAGGCTGGAAACTCATTCCAGAAGGAAGAAATGCGTGTGTTTCTCTCTGAAAGAACACTCAGCCACTATTCTTTTGCTTGCTCCTTCAAAGTCTTTGTAGAAACATGTGTTTTCACTGCTGGAATACGCTGTGGGATGCATTGTTTCAATCTCTTGCAAGCCTCATGTTCTTTCTTAGACGATGTGGAAAAACAAGGAGTATGTTTCCCAAATCACTTGCAATCCAGATGAACACACAGTGCATCACTCTTGCCCAAACATGCTCTTTCTCCTAATGCGTTGAGAACATTCAAGAAAGCAGAAAAGAAGGGCCTTTTGCAGTGAATTTCACACTGGTATGTACAAAAAGCCATTTATTTCGGTTGCAGCGTGCAAAAGCATGATTGACTTCATGTTTTCAATGAATCCCTTACATTTCGAAGTGACCTGAAGTAGGACTTTCACAAAAACATGCGTTTGCGTGTCTGTGGTGAAAGGAATTCTAAGTTGTGTATTCAGTGCTGGAGAGTGACACACTCTACACAGGTTAGACAGCGTTCTTAGAGCACCAACATCCTTAAAATTGAAATTGCTACAAGGTTTGTGTAGCATGCAGAAAGAAGGCTTGTCATTTCAAAGAAAGAAGTGGAAACCAAAATCCAGGTACTGAAACGAGCACACCAGTATGGGAGATGTGCATGTGGACACTTTCAAAAAGCAGCTCCTTCTGGGCACTTGGAAACAGCAATGTAAAAACATTTCGTTCGAAGCGGGATTTGGCCAAAGTTGAAAGACCTTCAAACACCAACCCTAAAGAACTTAGCCAAACAATGAATGTTGCAATAAGCTCCTGTAGGAAAGGTGCCTCTATGACACAACCCCCGAGCAGGTAGCTACATTCTGCACAGTACAAAATGCATATGAATTCCAGGCTGAAAACTCACTCCAGAAGGAAGAAATGCGTGTGTTTCTCTCTGAAAGAACACTCAGCCACTATTCTTTTGCTTGCTCCTTCAAAGTCTTTGTAGAAACGTGTGTTTTCACTGCTGGAATACGTTTTGGGGTGCATTGTTTCAATCTCTTGCAAGCCTCATGTTCTTTCTTACACAATGTGGAAAAACGCGGATTATGTTTCCCAAATCACTTGAAATCCAGGAAAACGCACCCTGCATCACTCGTGCTCAAACACGCTTTTCACCTAATGCATTGAGAACATTCAAGAAAGCAGAAAAGAAGGGCCTTTTGCAGTGAATTTCACACTGGTATGTACAAAAAGCCATTTATTTCGGTTGCAGAGTGCAAAAGCATGATTGACTTCATGTTCTCAGTGAAACCCTTACATTTCCAAGTGAGCTGAAGTAGGACTTTCACAAAAACATGTGTTTGCGTGTCTGTGGTGAAAGGAGCTCTAATTTGTGTATTCAGTGCTGGTGAGTGACACACTCTACACAGGTTAGACAGCGTTCTTAGAGCACCAACATCCTTAAAATTGAAACTGCTACACGATGTGTGTAGCATGCTGAATGAAGGCTTGCCATTTCAAAGAAAGAAGAGGAAACCAAATTCCAGGTAGTGAAACGAACATGCCAGTATGGGAGATGTGCATGTGGACAGTTTCAAGCAGCAGCTCCTTCTGGACACTTGGAAACAGCGCTGTGAAAAAATTTAGTAAGAAGCGGGATTTGGCCAAAGTTGAAAGAACTTCCAAAACGAACCCTAAAGGACTTAGCCAAACAATGAATGTTGCAATAAGCTCCTGCAGGAAAGGTTCTTCAATGACACAACTCCCGAGCAAGTAGCTACATTCTGCACAGTACAAAATGCATATGAATTCCTGGCTGGAAACTCACTCCAGAAGGAAGAAATGCGTGTGTTTCTCTCTGAAAGAACACTCAGCCACTATTCTTTTGCTTTCTCCTTCAAAGTCTTTTTAGAAACGTGTGTTTTCACTGCTGGAATACGTTGTGGGATGCATTGTTTCAATCTCTTGCAAGCCTCATGTTCTTTCTTAGACGATGTGGAAAAACAAGGAGTATGTTTCCCAAATCACTTGCAATCCAGAAAAACACACACCGCATCACTCTTGCCCAAACATGCCCTTTCTCCTAATGCGTTGAGAACATTCAAGAAAGCAGAAAGGAAGAGCATTTTGTAGTGAAATTCAGACTGGCATGTACAAAAAGCCTTTTCTTTCGGTTGCAGGGTGTAAAAGCATGATGGTCTTCATGTTCTCGATGAAACCCTTACATTTCCAAGTGACCACAATTAGGACTTTCCCAAAAAGATGTGTTTGCGTGTCTGTGGCGAAAGGAGCTCTAAGTTGTGTATTCAGTGCTGGAGTGTGACACACTCTACATAGGTTTAACAGCGTTTTAAGAGCACCAAAATGCTCAAAGCTGAAAATGCTACAAGGTGTGTGTAGGATGCAGAAAGAAGGCAGGTCATTTCAAAGAAAGAATAGGAAACCAAAATCCAGGTAGTGAAATGAGCACAAGGGGGTATGGGAGATGTGCATGTGGACAGTTTCAAGCAGCAGCTCCTTCTGGACACTTGGAAACAGCGATGTAAAAACATTTTGTTCGAAGCGGGATTTGGCCAAAGTAGAAAGACCTTCCAACACCAACCCTAAAGAACTTAGCCAAAGAGAGAATGTTGCAATAAGCTCCTGTAGGAAAGGTGCTTCAATGACACAACCCCCGAGCAGGTAGCTACATTCTGCACAGTACAAAATGCATATGAATTCCAGGCTGGAAACTCATTCCAGAAGGAAGAAATGCGTGTGTTTCTCTCTGAAAGAACACTCAGCCACTATTCTTTTGCTTGCTCCTTCAAAGTCTTTGTAGAAACATGTGTTTTCACTGCTGGAATACGCTGTGGGATGCATTGTTTCAATCTCTTGCAAGCCTCATGTTCTTTCTTAGACGATGTGGAAAAACAAGGAGTATGTTTCCCAAATCACTTGCAATCCAGATGAACACACAGTGCATCACTCTTGCCCAAACATGCTCTTTCTCCTAATGCGTTGAGAACATTCAAGAAAGCAGAAAAGAAGGGCCTTTTGCAGTGAATTTCACACTGGTATGTACAAAAAGCCATTTATTTCGGTTGCAGAGTGCAAAAGCATGATTGACTTCATGTTTTCAATGAAACCCTTACATTTCGAAGTGACCTGAAGTAGGACTTTCACAAAAACATGCGTTTGAGTGTCTGTGGTGAAAGGAATTCTAAGTTGTGTATTCAGTGCTGGAGAGTGACACACTCTACACAGGTTAGACAGCGTTCTTAGAGCACCAACATCCTTAAAATTGAAATTGCTACAAGGTTTGTGTAGCATGCAGAAAGAAGGCTTGTCATTTCAAAGAAAGAAGTGGAAACCAAAATCCAGGTACTGAAACGAGCACACCAGTATGGGAGATGTGCATGTGGACACTTTCAAAAAGCAGCTCCTTCTGGGCACTTGGAAACAGCAATGTAAAAACATTTCGTTCGAAGCGGGATTTGGCCAAAGTTGAAAGACCTTCAAACACCAACCCTAAAGAACTTAGCCAAACAATGAATGTTGCAATAAGCTCCTGTAGGAAAGGTGCCTCTATGACACAACCCCCGAGCAGGTAGCTACATTCTGCACAGTACAAAATGCATATGAATTCCAGGCTGAAAACTCACTCCAGAAGGAAGAAATGCGTGTGTTTCTCTCTGAAAGAACACTCAGCCACTATTCTTTTGCTTGCTCCTTCAAAGTCTTTGTAGAAACGTGTGTTTTCACTGCTGGAATACGTTTTGGGGTGCATTGTTTCAATCTCTTGCAAGCCTCATGTTCTTTCTTACACAATGTGGAAAAACGCGGATTATGTTTCCCAAATCACTTGAAATCCAGGAAAACGCACCCTGCATCACTCGTGCTCAAACACGCTTTTCACCTAATGCATTGAGAACATTCAAGAAAGCAGAAAAGAAGGGCCTTTTGCAGTGAATTTCACACTGGTATGTACAAAAAGCCATTTATTTCGGTTGCAGAGTGCAAAAGCATGATTGACTTCATGTTCTCCGTGAAACCTTACATTTCCAAGTGAGCTGAAGTAGGACTTTCACAAAAACATGTGTTTGCGTGTCTGTGGTGAAAGGAGCTCTAATTTGTGTATTCAGTGCTGGTGAGTGACACACTCTACACAGGTTAGACAGCGTTCTTAGAGCACCAACATCCTTAAAATTGAAACTGCTACACGATGTGTGTAGCATGCTGAATGAAGGCTTGCCATTTCAAAGAAAGAAGAGGAAACCAAATTCCAGGTAGTGAAACGAACATGCCAGTATGGGAGATGTGCATGTGGACAGTTTCAAGCAGCAGCTCCTTCTGGACACTTGGAAACAGCGCTGTGAAAAAATTTAGTAAGAAGCGGGATTTGGCCAAAGTTGAAAGAACTTCCAAAACGAACCCTAAAGGACTTAGCCAAACAATGAATGTTGCAATAAGCTCCTGCAGGAAAGGTTCTTCAATGACACAACTCCCGAGCAAGTAGCTACATTCTGCACAGTACAAAATGCATATGAATTCCTGGCTGGAAACTCACTCCAGAAGGAAGAAATGCGTGTGTTTCTCTCTGAAAGAACACTCAGCCACTATTCTTTTGCTTTCTCCTTCAAAGTCTTTTTAGAAACGTGTGTTTTCACTGCTGGAATACGTTGTGGGATGCATTGTTTCAATCTCTTGCAAGCCTCATGTTCTTTCTTAGACGATGTGGAAAAACAAGGAGTATGTTTCCCAAATCACTTGCAATCCAGAAAAACACACACCGCATCACTCTTGCCCAAACATGCCCTTTCTCCTAATGCGTTGAGAACATTCAAGAAAGCAGAAAGGAAGAGCATTTTGTAGTGAAATTCAGACTGGCATGTACAAAAAGCCATTTCTTTCGGTTGCAGGGTGTAAAAGCATGATGGTCTTCATGTTCTCGATGAAACCCTTACATTTCCAAGTGACCACAATTAGGACTTTCCCAAAAAGATGTGTTTGCGTGTCTGTGGCGAAAGGAGCTCTAAGTTGTGTATTCAGTGCTGGAGTGTGACACACTCTACATAGGTTTAACAGCGTTTTAAGAGCACCAAAATGCTCAAAGCTGAAAATGCTACAAGGTGTGTGTAGGATGCAGAAAGAAGGCAGGTCATTTCAAAGAAAGAATAGGAAACCAAAATCCAGGTAGTGAAATGAGCACAAGGGGGTATGGGAGATGTGCATGTGGACAGTTTCAAGCAGCAGCTCCTTCTGGACACTTGGAAACAGCGATGTAAAAACATTTTGTTCGAAGCGGGATTTGGCCAAAGTAGAAAGACCTTCCAACACCAACCCTAAAGAACTTAGCCAAAGAGAGAATGTTGCAATAAGCTCCTGTAGGAAAGGTGCTTCAATGACACAACCCCCGAGCAGGTAGCTACATTCTGCACAGTACAAAATGCATATGAATTCCAGGCTGGAAACTCATTCCAGAAGGAAGAAATGCGTGTGTTTCTCTCTGAAAGAACACTCAGCCACTATTCTTTTGCTTGCTCCTTCAAAGTCTTTGTAGAAACATGTGTTTTCACTGCTGGAATACGCTGTGGGATGCATTGTTTCAATCTCTTGCAAGCCTCATGTTCTTTCTTAGACGATGTGGAAAAACAAGGAGTATGTTTCCCAAATCACTTGCAATCCAGATGAACACACAGTGCATCACTCTTGCCCAAACATGCTCTTTCTCCTAATGCGTTGAGAACATTCAAGAAAGCAGAAAAGAAGGGCCTTTTGCAGTGAATTTCACACTGGTATGTACAAAAAGCCATTTATTTCGGTTGCAGCGTGCAAAAGCATGATTGACTTCATGTTTTCAATGAATCCCTTACATTTCGAAGTGACCTGAAGTAGGACTTTCACAAAAACATGCGTTTGCGTGTCTGTGGTGAAAGGAATTCTAAGTTGTGTATTCAGTGCTGGAGAGTGACACACTCTACACAGGTTAGACAGCGTTCTTAGAGCACCAACATCCTTAAAATTGAAATTGCTACAAGGTTTGTGTAGCATGCAGAAAGAAGGCTTGTCATTTCAAAGAAAGAAGTGGAAACCAAAATCCAGGTACTGAAACGAGCACACCAGTATGGGAGATGTGCATGTGGACACTTTCAAAAAGCAGCTCCTTCTGGGCACTTGGAAACAGCAATGTAAAAACATTTCGTTCGAAGCGGGATTTGGCCAAAGTTGAAAGACCTTCAAACACCAACCCTAAAGAACTTAGCCAAACAATGAATGTTGCAATAAGCTCCTGTAGGAAAGGTGCCTCTATGACACAACCCCCGAGCAGGTAGCTACATTCTGCACAGTACAAAATGCATATGAATTCCAGGCTGAAAACTCACTCCAGAAGGAAGAAATGCGTGTGTTTCTCTCTGAAAGAACACTCAGCCACTATTCTTTTGCTTGCTCCTTCAAAGTCTTTGTAGAAACGTGTGTTTTCACTGCTGGAATACGTTTTGGGGTGCATTGTTTCAATCTCTTGCAAGCCTCATGTTCTTTCTTACACAATGTGGAAAAACGCGGATTATGTTTCCCAAATCACTTGAAATCCAGGAAAACGCACCCTGCATCACTCGTGCTCAAACACGCTTTTCACCTAATGCATTGAGAACATTCAAGAAAGCAGAAAAGAAGGGCCTTTTGCAGTGAATTTCACACTGGTATGTACAAAAAGCCATTTATTTCGGTTGCAGAGTGCAAAAGCATGATTGACTTCATGTTCTCAGTGAAACCCTTACATTTCCAAGTGAGCTGAAGTAGGACTTTCACAAAAACATGTGTTTGCGTGTCTGTGGTGAAAGGAGCTCTAATTTGTGTATTCAGTGCTGGTGAGTGACACACTCTACACAGGTTAGACAGCGTTCTTAGAGCACCAACATCCTTAAAATTGAAACTGCTACACGATGTGTGTAGCATGCTGAATGAAGGCTTGCCATTTCAAAGAAAGAAGAGGAAACCAAATTCCAGGTAGTGAAACGAACATGCCAGTATGGGAGATGTGCATGTGGACAGTTTCAAGCAGCAGCTCCTTCTGGACACTTGGAAACAGCGCTGTGAAAAAATTTAGTAAGAAGCGGGATTTGGCCAAAGTTGAAAGAACTTCCAAAACGAACCCTAAAGGACTTAGCCAAACAATGAATGTTGCAATAAGCTCCTGCAGGAAAGGTTCTTCAATGACACAACTCCCGAGCAAGTAGCTACATTCTGCACAGTACAAAATGCATATGAATTCCTGGCTGGAAACTCACTCCAGAAGGAAGAAATGCGTGTGTTTCTCTCTGAAAGAACACTCAGCCACTATTCTTTTGCTTTCTCCTTCAAAGTCTTTTTAGAAACGTGTGTTTTCACTGCTGGAATACGTTGTGGGATGCATTGTTTCAATCTCTTGCAAGCCTCATGTTCTTTCTTAGACGATGTGGAAAAACAAGGAGTATGTTTCCCAAATCACTTGCAATCCAGAAAAACACACACCGCATCACTCTTGCCCAAACATGCCCTTTCTCCTAATGCGTTGAGAACATTCAAGAAAGCAGAAAGGAAGAGCATTTTGTAGTGAAATTCAGACTGGCATGTACAAAAAGCCTTTTCTTTCGGTTGCAGGGTGTAAAAGCATGATGGTCTTCATGTTCTCGATGAAACCCTTACATTTCCAAGTGACCACAATTAGGACTTTCCCAAAAAGATGTGTTTGCGTGTCTGTGGCGAAAGGAGCTCTAAGTTGTGTATTCAGTGCTGGAGTGTGACACACTCTACATAGGTTTAACAGCGTTTTAAGAGCACCAAAATGCTCAAAGCTGAAAATGCTACAAGGTGTGTGTAGGATGCAGAAAGAAGGCAGGTCATTTCAAAGAAAGAATAGGAAACCAAAATCCAGGTAGTGAAATGAGCACAAGGGGGTATGGGAGATGTGCATGTGGACAGTTTCAAGCAGCAGCTCCTTCTGGACACTTGGAAACAGCGATGTAAAAACATTTTGTTCGAAGCGGGATTTGGCCAAAGTAGAAAGACCTTCCAACACCAACCCTAAAGAACTTAGCCAAAGAGAGAATGTTGCAATAAGCTCCTGTAGGAAAGGTGCTTCAATGACACAACCCCCGAGCAGGTAGCTACATTCTGCACAGTACAAAATGCATATGAATTCCAGGCTGGAAACTCATTCCAGAAGGAAGAAATGCGTGTGTTTCTCTCTGAAAGAACACTCAGCCACTATTCTTTTGCTTGCTCCTTCAAAGTCTTTGTAGAAACATGTGTTTTCACTGCTGGAATACGCTGTGGGATGCATTGTTTCAATCTCTTGCAAGCCTCATGTTCTTTCTTAGACGATGTGGAAAAACAAGGAGTATGTTTCCCAAATCACTTGCAATCCAGATGAACACACAGTGCATCACTCTTGCCCAAACATGCTCTTTCTCCTAATGCGTTGAGAACATTCAAGAAAGCAGAAAAGAAGGGCCTTTTGCAGTGAATTTCACACTGGTATGTACAAAAAGCCATTTATTTCGGTTGCAGAGTGCAAAAGCATGATTGACTTCATGTTTTCAATGAAACCCTTACATTTCGAAGTGACCTGAAGTAGGACTTTCACAAAAACATGCGTTTGAGTGTCTGTGGTGAAAGGAATTCTAAGTTGTGTATTCAGTGCTGGAGAGTGACACACTCTACACAGGTTAGACAGCGTTCTTAGAGCACCAACATCCTTAAAATTGAAATTGCTACAAGGTTTGTGTAGCATGCAGAAAGAAGGCTTGTCATTTCAAAGAAAGAAGTGGAAACCAAAATCCAGGTACTGAAACGAGCACACCAGTATGGGAGATGTGCATGTGGACACTTTCAAAAAGCAGCTCCTTCTGGGCACTTGGAAACAGCAATGTAAAAACATTTCGTTCGAAGCGGGATTTGGCCAAAGTTGAAAGACCTTCAAACACCAACCCTAAAGAACTTAGCCAAACAATGAATGTTGCAATAAGCTCCTGTAGGAAAGGTGCCTCTATGACACAACCCCCGAGCAGGTAGCTACATTCTGCACAGTACAAAATGCATATGAATTCCAGGCTGAAAACTCACTCCAGAAGGAAGAAATGCGTGTGTTTCTCTCTGAAAGAACACTCAGCCACTATTCTTTTGCTTGCTCCTTCAAAGTCTTTGTAGAAACGTGTGTTTTCACTGCTGGAATACGTTTTGGGGTGCATTGTTTCAATCTCTTGCAAGCCTCATGTTCTTTCTTACACAATGTGGAAAAACACGGATTATGTTTCCCAAATCACTTGAAATCCAGGAAAACGCACCCTGCATCACTCGTGCTCAAACACGCTTTTCACCTAATGCATTGAGAACATTCAAGAAAGCAGAAAAGAAGGGCCTTTTGCAGTGAATTTCACACTGGTATGTACAAAAAGCCATTTATTTCGGTTGCAGAGTGCAAAAGCATGATTGACTTCATGTTCTCCGTGAAACCTTACATTTCCAAGTGAGCTGAAGTAGGACTTTCACAAAAACATGTGTTTGCGTGTCTGTGGTGAAAGGAGCTCTAATTTGTGTATTCAGTGCTGGTGAGTGACACACTCTACACAGGTTAGACAGCGTTCTTAGAGCACCAACATCCTTAAAATTGAAACTGCTACACGATGTGTGTAGCATGCTGAATGAAGGCTTGCCATTTCAAAGAAAGAAGAGGAAACCAAATTCCAGGTAGTGAAACGAACATGCCAGTATGGGAGATGTGCATGTGGACAGTTTCAAGCAGCAGCTCCTTCTGGACACTTGGAAACAGCGCTGTGAAAAAATTTAGTAAGAAGCGGGATTTGGCCAAAGTTGAAAGAACTTCCAAAACGAACCCTAAAGGACTTAGCCAAACAATGAATGTTGCAATAAGCTCCTGCAGGAAAGGTTCTTCAATGACACAACTCCCGAGCAAGTAGCTACATTCTGCACAGTACAAAATGCATATGAATTCCTGGCTGGAAACTCACTCCAGAAGGAAGAAATGCGTGTGTTTCTCTCTGAAAGAACACTCAGCCACTATTCTTTTGCTTTCTCCTTCAAAGTCTTTTTAGAAACGTGTGTTTTCACTGCTGGAATACGTTGTGGGATGCATTGTTTCAATCTCTTGCAAGCCTCATGTTCTTTCTTAGACGATGTGGAAAAACAAGGAGTATGTTTCCCAAATCACTTGCAATCCAGAAAAACACACACCGCATCACTCTTGCCCAAACATGCCCTTTCTCCTAATGCGTTGAGAACATTCAAGAAAGCAGAAAGGAAGAGCATTTTGTAGTGAAATTCAGACTGGCATGTACAAAAAGCCATTTCTTTCGGTTGCAGGGTGTAAAAGCATGATGGTCTTCATGTTCTCGATGAAACCCTTACATTTCCAAGTGACCACAATTAGGACTTTCCCAAAAAGATGTGTTTGCGTGTCTGTGGCGAAAGGAGCTCTAAGTTGTGTATTCAGTGCTGGAGTGTGACACACTCTACATAGGTTTAACAGCGTTTTAAGAGCACCAAAATGCTCAAAGCTGAAAATGCTACAAGGTGTGTGTAGGATGCAGAAAGAAGGCAGGTCATTTCAAAGAAAGAATAGGAAACCAAAATCCAGGTAGTGAAATGAGCACAAGGGGGTATGGGAGATGTGCATGTGGACAGTTTCAAGCAGCAGCTCCTTCTGGACACTTGGAAACAGCGATGTAAAAACATTTTGTTCGAAGCGGGATTTGGCCAAAGTAGAAAGACCTTCCAACACCAACCCTAAAGAACTTAGCCAAAGAGAGAATGTTGCAATAAGCTCCTGTAGGAAAGGTGCTTCAATGACACAACCCCCGAGCAGGTAGCTACATTCTGCACAGTACAAAATGCATATGAATTCCAGGCTGGAAACTCATTCCAGAAGGAAGAAATGCGTGTGTTTCTCTCTGAAAGAACACTCAGCCACTATTCTTTTGCTTGCTCCTTCAAAGTCTTTGTAGAAACATGTGTTTTCACTGCTGGAATACGCTGTGGGATGCATTGTTTCAATCTCTTGCAAGCCTCATGTTCTTTCTTAGACGATGTGGAAAAACAAGGAGTATGTTTCCCAAATCACTTGCAATCCAGATGAACACACAGTGCATCACTCTTGCCCAAACATGCTCTTTCTCCTAATGCGTTGAGAACATTCAAGAAAGCAGAAAAGAAGGGCCTTTTGCAGTGAATTTCACACTGGTATGTACAAAAAGCCATTTATTTCGGTTGCAGCGTGCAAAAGCATGATTGACTTCATGTTTTCAATGAATCCCTTACATTTCGAAGTGACCTGAAGTAGGACTTTCACAAAAACATGCGTTTGCGTGTCTGTGGTGAAAGGAATTCTAAGTTGTGTATTCAGTGCTGGAGAGTGACACACTCTACACAGGTTAGACAGCGTTCTTAGAGCACCAACATCCTTAAAATTGAAATTGCTACAAGGTTTGTGTAGCATGCAGAAAGAAGGCTTGTCATTTCAAAGAAAGAAGTGGAAACCAAAATCCAGGTACTGAAACGAGCACACCAGTATGGGAGATGTGCATGTGGACACTTTCAAAAAGCAGCTCCTTCTGGGCACTTGGAAACAGCAATGTAAAAACATTTCGTTCGAAGCGGGATTTGGCCAAAGTTGAAAGACCTTCAAACACCAACCCTAAAGAACTTAGCCAAACAATGAATGTTGCAATAAGCTCCTGTAGGAAAGGTGCCTCTATGACACAACCCCCGAGCAGGTAGCTACATTCTGCACAGTACAAAATGCATATGAATTCCAGGCTGAAAACTCACTCCAGAAGGAAGAAATGCGTGTGTTTCTCTCTGAAAGAACACTCAGCCACTATTCTTTTGCTTGCTCCTTCAAAGTCTTTGTAGAAACGTGTGTTTTCACTGCTGGAATACGTTTTGGGGTGCATTGTTTCAATCTCTTGCAAGCCTCATGTTCTTTCTTACACAATGTGGAAAAACGCGGATTATGTTTCCCAAATCACTTGAAATCCAGGAAAACGCACCCTGCATCACTCGTGCTCAAACACGCTTTTCACCTAATGCATTGAGAACATTCAAGAAAGCAGAAAAGAAGGGCCTTTTGCAGTGAATTTCACACTGGTATGTACAAAAAGCCATTTATTTCGGTTGCAGAGTGCAAAAGCATGATTGACTTCATGTTCTCAGTGAAACCCTTACATTTCCAAGTGAGCTGAAGTAGGACTTTCACAAAAACATGTGTTTGCGTGTCTGTGGTGAAAGGAGCTCTAATTTGTGTATTCAGTGCTGGTGAGTGACACACTCTACACAGGTTAGACAGCGTTCTTAGAGCACCAACATCCTTAAAATTGAAACTGCTACACGATGTGTGTAGCATGCTGAATGAAGGCTTGCCATTTCAAAGAAAGAAGAGGAAACCAAATTCCAGGTAGTGAAACGAACATGCCAGTATGGGAGATGTGCATGTGGACAGTTTCAAGCAGCAGCTCCTTCTGGACACTTGGAAACAGCGCTGTGAAAAAATTTAGTAAGAAGCGGGATTTGGCCAAAGTTGAAAGAACTTCCAAAACGAACCCTAAAGGACTTAGCCAAACAATGAATGTTGCAATAAGCTCCTGCAGGAAAGGTTCTTCAATGACACAACTCCCGAGCAAGTAGCTACATTCTGCACAGTACAAAATGCATATGAATTCCTGGCTGGAAACTCACTCCAGAAGGAAGAAATGCGTGTGTTTCTCTCTGAAAGAACACTCAGCCACTATTCTTTTGCTTTCTCCTTCAAAGTCTTTTTAGAAACGTGTGTTTTCACTGCTGGAATACGTTGTGGGATGCATTGTTTCAATCTCTTGCAAGCCTCATGTTCTTTCTTAGACGATGTGGAAAAACAAGGAGTATGTTTCCCAAATCACTTGCAATCCAGAAAAACACACACCGCATCACTCTTGCCCAAACATGCCCTTTCTCCTAATGCGTTGAGAACATTCAAGAAAGCAGAAAGGAAGAGCATTTTGTAGTGAAATTCAGACTGGCATGTACAAAAAGCCTTTTCTTTCGGTTGCAGGGTGTAAAAGCATGATGGTCTTCATGTTCTCGATGAAACCCTTACATTTCCAAGTGACCACAATTAGGACTTTCCCAAAAAGATGTGTTTGCGTGTCTGTGGCGAAAGGAGCTCTAAGTTGTGTATTCAGTGCTGGAGTGTGACACACTCTACATAGGTTTAACAGCGTTTTAAGAGCACCAAAATGCTCAAAGCTGAAAATGCTACAAGGTGTGTGTAGGATGCAGAAAGAAGGCAGGTCATTTCAAAGAAAGAATAGGAAACCAAAATCCAGGTAGTGAAATGAGCACAAGGGGGTATGGGAGATGTGCATGTGGACAGTTTCAAGCAGCAGCTCCTTCTGGACACTTGGAAACAGCGATGTAAAAACATTTTGTTCGAAGCGGGATTTGGCCAAAGTAGAAAGACCTTCCAACACCAACCCTAAAGAACTTAGCCAAAGAGAGAATGTTGCAATAAGCTCCTGTAGGAAAGGTGCTTCAATGACACAACCCCCGAGCAGGTAGCTACATTCTGCACAGTACAAAATGCATATGAATTCCAGGCTGGAAACTCATTCCAGAAGGAAGAAATGCGTGTGTTTCTCTCTGAAAGAACACTCAGCCACTATTCTTTTGCTTGCTCCTTCAAAGTCTTTGTAGAAACATGTGTTTTCACTGCTGGAATACGCTGTGGGATGCATTGTTTCAATCTCTTGCAAGCCTCATGTTCTTTCTTAGACGATGTGGAAAAACAAGGAGTATGTTTCCCAAATCACTTGCAATCCAGATGAACACACAGTGCATCACTCTTGCCCAAACATGCTCTTTCTCCTAATGCGTTGAGAACATTCAAGAAAGCAGAAAAGAAGGGCCTTTTGCAGTGAATTTCACACTGGTATGTACAAAAAGCCATTTATTTCGGTTGCAGAGTGCAAAAGCATGATTGACTTCATGTTTTCAATGAAACCCTTACATTTCGAAGTGACCTGAAGTAGGACTTTCACAAAAACATGCGTTTGAGTGTCTGTGGTGAAAGGAATTCTAAGTTGTGTATTCAGTGCTGGAGAGTGACACACTCTACACAGGTTAGACAGCGTTCTTAGAGCACCAACATCCTTAAAATTGAAATTGCTACAAGGTTTGTGTAGCATGCAGAAAGAAGGCTTGTCATTTCAAAGAAAGAAGTGGAAACCAAAATCCAGGTACTGAAACGAGCACACCAGTATGGGAGATGTGCATGTGGACACTTTCAAAAAGCAGCTCCTTCTGGGCACTTGGAAACAGCAATGTAAAAACATTTCGTTCGAAGCGGGATTTGGCCAAAGTTGAAAGACCTTCAAACACCAACCCTAAAGAACTTAGCCAAACAATGAATGTTGCAATAAGCTCCTGTAGGAAAGGTGCCTCTATGACACAACCCCCGAGCAGGTAGCTACATTCTGCACAGTACAAAATGCATATGAATTCCAGGCTGAAAACTCACTCCAGAAGGAAGAAATGCGTGTGTTTCTCTCTGAAAGAACACTCAGCCACTATTCTTTTGCTTGCTCCTTCAAAGTCTTTGTAGAAACGTGTGTTTTCACTGCTGGAATACGTTTTGGGGTGCATTGTTTCAATCTCTTGCAAGCCTCATGTTCTTTCTTACACAATGTGGAAAAACGCGGATTATGTTTCCCAAATCACTTGAAATCCAGGAAAACGCACCCTGCATCACTCGTGCTCAAACACGCTTTTCACCTAATGCATTGAGAACATTCAAGAAAGCAGAAAAGAAGGGCCTTTTGCAGTGAATTTCACACTGGTATGTACAAAAAGCCATTTATTTCGGTTGCAGAGTGCAAAAGCATGATTGACTTCATGTTCTCCGTGAAACCTTACATTTCCAAGTGAGCTGAAGTAGGACTTTCACAAAAACATGTGTTTGCGTGTCTGTGGTGAAAGGAGCTCTAATTTGTGTATTCAGTGCTGGTGAGTGACACACTCTACACAGGTTAGACAGCGTTCTTAGAGCACCAACATCCTTAAAATTGAAACTGCTACACGATGTGTGTAGCATGCTGAATGAAGGCTTGCCATTTCAAAGAAAGAAGAGGAAACCAAATTCCAGGTAGTGAAACGAACATGCCAGTATGGGAGATGTGCATGTGGACAGTTTCAAGCAGCAGCTCCTTCTGGACACTTGGAAACAGCGCTGTGAAAAAATTTAGTAAGAAGCGGGATTTGGCCAAAGTTGAAAGAACTTCCAAAACGAACCCTAAAGGACTTAGCCAAACAATGAATGTTGCAATAAGCTCCTGCAGGAAAGGTTCTTCAATGACACAACTCCCGAGCAAGTAGCTACATTCTGCACAGTACAAAATGCATATGAATTCCTGGCTGGAAACTCACTACAGAGGGAAGAAATGCGTGTGTTTCTCTCTGAAAGAACACTCAGCCACTATTCTGTTGCTTTCTCCTTCAAAGTCTTTTTAGAAACGTGTGTTTTCACTGCTGGAATACGTTGTGGGATGCATTGTTTCAATCTCTTGCAAGCCTCATGTTCTTTCTTAGACGATGTGGAAAAACAAGGAGTATGTTTCCCAAATCACTTGCAATCCAGATGAACACACAGTGCATCACTCTTGCCCAAACATGCTCTTTCTCCTAATGCGTTGAGAACATTCAAGAAAGCAGAAAAGAAGGGCCTTTTGCAGTGAATTTCACACTGGTATGTACAAAAAGCCATTTATTTCGGTTGCAGCGTGCAAAAGCATGATTGACTTCATGTTTTCAATGAATCCCTTACATTTCGAAGTGACCTGAAGTAGGACTTTCACAAAAACATGCGTTTGCGTGTCTGTGGTGAAAGGAATTCTAAGTTGTGTATTCAGTGCTGGAGAGTGACACACTCTACACAGGTTAGACAGCGTTCTTAGAGCACCAACATCCTTAAAATTGAAATTGCTACAAGGTTTGTGTAGCATGCAGAAAGAAGGCTTGTCATTTCAAAGAAAGAAGTGGAAACCAAAATCCAGGTACTGAAACGAGCACACCAGTATGGGAGATGTGCATGTGGACACTTTCAAAAAGCAGCTCCTTCTGGGCACTTGGAAACAGCAATGTAAAAACATTTCGTTCGAAGCGGGATTTGGCCAAAGTTGAAAGACCTTCAAACACCAACCCTAAAGAACTTAGCCAAACAATGAATGTTGCAATAAGCTCCTGTAGGAAAGGTGCCTCTATGACACAACCCCCGAGCAGGTAGCTACATTCTGCACAGTACAAAATGCATATGAATTCCAGGCTGAAAACTCACTCCAGAAGGAAGAAATGCGTGTGTTTCTCTCTGAAAGAACACTCAGCCACTATTCTTTTGCTTGCTCCTTCAAAGTCTTTGTAGAAACGTGTGTTTTCACTGCTGGAATACGTTTTGGGGTGCATTGTTTCAATCTCTTGCAAGCCTCATGTTCTTTCTTACACAATGTGGAAAAACGCGGATTATGTTTCCCAAATCACTTGAAATCCAGGAAAACGCACCCTGCATCACTCGTGCTCAAACACGCTTTTCACCTAATGCATTGAGAACATTCAAGAAAGCAGAAAAGAAGGGCCTTTTGCAGTGAATTTCACACTGGTATGTACAAAAAGCCATTTATTTCGGTTGCAGAGTGCAAAAGCATGATTGACTTCATGTTCTCCGTGAAACCTTACATTTCCAAGTGAGCTGAAGTAGGACTTTCACAAAAACATGTGTTTGCGTGTCTGTGGTGAAAGGAGCTCTAATTTGTGTATTCAGTGCTGGTGAGTGACACACTCTACACAGGTTAGACAGCGTTCTTAGAGCACCAACATCCTTAAAATTGAAACTGCTACACGATGTGTGTAGCATGCTGAATGAAGGCTTGCCATTTCAAAGAAAGAAGAGGAAACCAAATTCCAGGTAGTGAAACGAACATGCCAGTATGGGAGATGTGCATGTGGACAGTTTCAAGCAGCAGCTCCTTCTGGACACTTGGAAACAGCGCTGTGAAAAAATTTAGTAAGAAGCGGGATTTGGCCAAAGTTGAAAGAACTTCCAAAACGAACCCTAAAGGACTTAGCCAAACAATGAATGTTGCAATAAGCTCCTGCAGGAAAGGTTCTTCAATGACACAACTCCCGAGCAAGTAGCTACATTCTGCACAGTACAAAATGCATATGAATTCCTGGCTGGAAACTCACTACAGAGGGAAGAAATGCGTGTGTTTCTCTCTGAAAGAACACTCAGCCACTATTCTGTTGCTTTCTCCTTCAAAGTCTTTTTAGAAACGTGTGTTTTCACTGCTGGAATACGTTGTGGGATGCATTGTTTCAATCTCTTGCAAGCCTCATGTTCTTTCTTAGACGATGTGGAAAAACAAGGAGTATGTTTCCCAAATCACTTGCAATCCAGATGAACACACAGTGCATCACTCTTGCCCAAACATGCTCTTTCTCCTAATGCGTTGAGAACATTCAAGAAAGCAGAAAAGAAGGGCCTTTTGCAGTGAATTTCACACTGGTATGTACAAAAAGCCATTTATTTCGGTTGCAGCGTGCAAAAGCATGATTGACTTCATGTTTTCAATGAATCCCTTACATTTCGAAGTGACCTGAAGTAGGACTTTCACAAAAACATGCGTTTGCGTGTCTGTGGTGAAAGGAATTCTAAGTTGTGTATTCAGTGCTGGAGAGTGACACACTCTACACAGGTTAGACAGCGTTCTTAGAGCACCAACATCCTTAAAATTGAAATTGCTACAAGGTTTGTGTAGCATGCAGAAAGAAGGCTTGTCATTTCAAAGAAAGAAGTGGAAACCAAAATCCAGGTACTGAAACGAGCACACCAGTATGGGAGATGTGCATGTGGACACTTTCAAAAAGCAGCTCCTTCTGGGCACTTGGAAACAGCAATGTAAAAACATTTCGTTCGAAGCGGGATTTGGCCAAAGTTGAAAGACCTTCAAACACCAACCCTAAAGAACTTAGCCAAACAATGAATGTTGCAATAAGCTCCTGTAGGAAAGGTGCCTCTATGACACAACCCCCGAGCAGGTAGCTACATTCTGCACAGTACAAAATGCATATGAATTCCAGGCTGAAAACTCACTCCAGAAGGAAGAAATGCGTGTGTTTCTCTCTGAAAGAACACTCAGCCACTATTCTTTTGCTTGCTCCTTCAAAGTCTTTGTAGAAACGTGTGTTTTCACTGCTGGAATACGTTGTGGGATGCATTGTTTCAATCTCTTGCAAGCCTCATGTTCTTTCTTAGACGATGTGGAAAAACAAGGAGTATGTTTCCCAAATCACTTGCAATCCAGAAAAACACACACCGCATCACTCTTGCCCAAACATGCCCTTTCTCCTAATGCGTTGAGAACATTCAAGAAAGCAGAAAGGAAGAGCATTTTGTAGTGAAATTCAGACTGGCATGTACAAAAAGCCATTTCTTTCGGTTGCAGGGTGTAAAAGCATGATGGTCTTCATGTTCTCGATGAAACCCTTACATTTCCAAGTGACCACAATTAGGACTTTCCCAAAAAGATGTGTTTGCGTGTCTGTGGCGAAAGGAGCTCTAAGTTGTGTATTCAGTGCTGGAGTGTGACACACTCTACATAGGTTTAACAGCGTTTTAAGAGCACCAAAATGCTCAAAGCTGAAAATGCTACAAGGTGTGTGTAGGATGCAGAAAGAAGGCAGGTCATTTCAAAGAAAGAATAGGAAACCAAAATCCAGGTAGTGAAATGAGCACAAGGGGGTATGGGAGATGTGCATGTGGACAGTTTCAAGCAGCAGCTCCTTCTGGACACTTGGAAACAGCGATGTAAAAACATTTTGTTCGAAGCGGGATTTGGCCAAAGTAGAAAGACCTTCCAACACCAACCCTAAAGAACTTAGCCAAAGAGAGAATGTTGCAATAAGCTCCTGTAGGAAAGGTGCTTCAATGACACAACCCCCGAGCAGGTAGCTACATTCTGCACAGTACAAAATGCATATGAATTCCAGGCTGGAAACTCATTCCAGAAGGAAGAAATGCGTGTGTTTCTCTCTGAAAGAACACTCAGCCACTATTCTTTTGCTTGCTCCTTCAAAGTCTTTGTAGAAACATGTGTTTTCACTGCTGGAATACGCTGTGGGATGCATTGTTTCAATCTCTTGCAAGCCTCATGTTCTTTCTTAGACGATGTGGAAAAACAAGGAGTATGTTTCCCAAATCACTTGCAATCCAGATGAACACACAGTGCATCACTCTTGCCCAAACATGCTCTTTCTCCTAATGCGTTGAGAACATTCAAGAAAGCAGAAAAGAAGGGCCTTTTGCAGTGAATTTCACACTGGTATGTACAAAAAGCCATTTATTTCGGTTGCAGCGTGCAAAAGCATGATTGACTTCATGTTTTCAATGAATCCCTTACATTTCGAAGTGACCTGAAGTAGGACTTTCACAAAAACATGCGTTTGCGTGTCTGTGGTGAAAGGAATTCTAAGTTGTGTATTCAGTGCTGGAGAGTGACACACTCTACACAGGTTAGACAGCGTTCTTAGAGCACCAACATCCTTAAAATTGAAATTGCTACAAGGTTTGTGTAGCATGCAGAAAGAAGGCTTGTCATTTCAAAGAAAGAAGTGGAAACCAAAATCCAGGTACTGAAACGAGCACACCAGTATGGGAGATGTGCATGTGGACACTTTCAAAAAGCAGCTCCTTCTGGGCACTTGGAAACAGCAATGTAAAAACATTTCGTTCGAAGCGGGATTTGGCCAAAGTTGAAAGACCTTCAAACACCAACCCTAAAGAACTTAGCCAAACAATGAATGTTGCAATAAGCTCCTGTAGGAAAGGTGCCTCTATGACACAACCCCCGAGCAGGTAGCTACATTCTGCACAGTACAAAATGCATATGAATTCCAGGCTGAAAACTCACTCCAGAAGGAAGAAATGCGTGTGTTTCTCTCTGAAAGAACACTCAGCCACTATTCTTTTGCTTGCTCCTTCAAAGTCTTTGTAGAAACGTGTGTTTTCACTGCTGGAATACGTTTTGGGGTGCATTGTTTCAATCTCTTGCAAGCCTCATGTTCTTTCTTACACAATGTGGAAAAACGCGGATTATGTTTCCCAAATCACTTGAAATCCAGGAAAACGCACCCTGCATCACTCGTGCTCAAACACGCTTTTCACCTAATGCATTGAGAACATTCAAGAAAGCAGAAAAGAAGGGCCTTTTGCAGTGAATTTCACACTGGTATGTACAAAAAGCCATTTATTTCGGTTGCAGAGTGCAAAAGCATGATTGACTTCATGTTCTCCGTGAAACCTTACATTTCCAAGTGAGCTGAAGTAGGACTTTCACAAAAACATGTGTTTGCGTGTCTGTGGTGAAAGGAGCTCTAATTTGTGTATTCAGTGCTGGTGAGTGACACACTCTACACAGGTTAGACAGCGTTCTTAGAGCACCAACATCCTTAAAATTGAAACTGCTACACGATGTGTGTAGCATGCTGAATGAAGGCTTGCCATTTCAAAGAAAGAAGAGGAAACCAAATTCCAGGTAGTGAAACGAACATGCCAGTATGGGAGATGTGCATGTGGACAGTTTCAAGCAGCAGCTCCTTCTGGACACTTGGAAACAGCGCTGTGAAAAAATTTAGTAAGAAGCGGGATTTGGCCAAAGTTGAAAGAACTTCCAAAACGAACCCTAAAGGACTTAGCCAAACAATGAATGTTGCAATAAGCTCCTGCAGGAAAGGTTCTTCAATGACACAACTCCCGAGCAAGTAGCTACATTCTGCACAGTACAAAATGCATATGAATTCCTGGCTGGAAACTCACTCCAGAAGGAAGAAATGCGTGTGTTTCTCTCTGAAAGAACACTCAGCCACTATTCTTTTGCTTTCTCCTTCAAAGTCTTTTTAGAAACGTGTGTTTTCACTGCTGGAATACGTTGTGGGATGCATTGTTTCAATCTCTTGCAAGCCTCATGTTCTTTCTTAGACGATGTGGAAAAACAAGGAGTATGTTTCCCAAATCACTTGCAATCCAGAAAAACACACACCGCATCACTCTTGCCCAAACATGCCCTTTCTCCTAATGCGTTGAGAACATTCAAGAAAGCAGAAAGGAAGAGCATTTTGTAGTGAAATTCAGACTGGCATGTACAAAAAGCCATTTCTTTCGGTTGCAGGGTGTAAAAGCATGATGGTCTTCATGTTCTCGATGAAACCCTTACATTTCCAAGTGACCACAATTAGGACTTTCCCAAAAAGATGTGTTTGCGTGTCTGTGGCGAAAGGAGCTCTAAGTTGTGTATTCAGTGCTGGAGTGTGACACACTCTACATAGGTTTAACAGCGTTTTAAGAGCACCAAAATGCTCAAAGCTGAAAATGCTACAAGGTGTGTGTAGGATGCAGAAAGAAGGCAGGTCATTTCAAAGAAAGAATAGGAAACCAAAATCCAGGTAGTGAAATGAGCACAAGGGGGTATGGGAGATGTGCATGTGGACAGTTTCAAGCAGCAGCTCCTTCTGGACACTTGGAAACAGCGATGTAAAAACATTTTGTTCGAAGCGGGATTTGGCCAAAGTAGAAAGACCTTCCAACACCAACCCTAAAGAACTTAGCCAAAGAGAGAATGTTGCAATAAGCTCCTGTAGGAAAGGTGCTTCAATGACACAACCCCCGAGCAGGTAGCTACATTCTGCACAGTACAAAATGCATATGAATTCCAGGCTGGAAACTCATTCCAGAAGGAAGAAATGCGTGTGTTTCTCTCTGAAAGAACACTCAGCCACTATTCTTTTGCTTGCTCCTTCAAAGTCTTTGTAGAAACATGTGTTTTCACTGCTGGAATACGCTGTGGGATGCATTGTTTCAATCTCTTGCAAGCCTCATGTTCTTTCTTAGACGATGTGGAAAAACAAGGAGTATGTTTCCCAAATCACTTGCAATCCAGATGAACACACAGTGCATCACTCTTGCCCAAACATGCTCTTTCTCCTAATGCGTTGAGAACATTCAAGAAAGCAGAAAAGAAGGGCCTTTTGCAGTGAATTTCACACTGGTATGTACAAAAAGCCATTTATTTCGGTTGCAGAGTGCAAAAGCATGATTGACTTCATGTTTTCAATGAAACCCTTACATTTCGAAGTGACCTGAAGTAGGACTTTCACAAAAACATGCGTTTGAGTGTCTGTGGTGAAAGGAATTCTAAGTTGTGTATTCAGTGCTGGAGAGTGACACACTCTACACAGGTTAGACAGCGTTCTTAGAGCACCAACATCCTTAAAATTGAAATTGCTACAAGGTTTGTGTAGCATGCAGAAAGAAGGCTTGTCATTTCAAAGAAAGAAGTGGAAACCAAAATCCAGGTACTGAAACGAGCACACCAGTATGGGAGATGTGCATGTGGACACTTTCAAAAAGCAGCTCCTTCTGGGCACTTGGAAACAGCAATGTAAAAACATTTCGTTCGAAGCGGGATTTGGCCAAAGTTGAAAGACCTTCAAACACCAACCCTAAAGAACTTAGCCAAACAATGAATGTTGCAATAAGCTCCTGTAGGAAAGGTGCCTCTATGACACAACCCCCGAGCAGGTAGCTACATTCTGCACAGTACAAAATGCATATGAATTCCAGGCTGAAAACTCACTCCAGAAGGAAGAAATGCGTGTGTTTCTCTCTGAAAGAACACTCAGCCACTATTCTTTTGCTTGCTCCTTCAAAGTCTTTGTAGAAACGTGTGTTTTCACTGCTGGAATACGTTTTGGGGTGCATTGTTTCAATCTCTTGCAAGCCTCATGTTCTTTCTTACACAATGTGGAAAAACGCGGATTATGTTTCCCAAATCACTTGAAATCCAGGAAAACGCACCCTGCATCACTCGTGCTCAAACACGCTTTTCACCTAATGCATTGAGAACATTCAAGAAAGCAGAAAAGAAGGGCCTTTTGCAGTGAATTTCACACTGGTATGTACAAAAAGCCATTTATTTCGGTTGCAGAGTGCAAAAGCATGATTGACTTCATGTTCTCCGTGAAACCTTACATTTCCAAGTGAGCTGAAGTAGGACTTTCACAAAAACATGTGTTTGCGTGTCTGTGGTGAAAGGAGCTCTAATTTGTGTATTCAGTGCTGGTGAGTGACACACTCTACACAGGTTAGACAGCGTTCTTAGAGCACCAACATCCTTAAAATTGAAACTGCTACACGATGTGTGTAGCATGCTGAATGAAGGCTTGCCATTTCAAAGAAAGAAGAGGAAACCAAATTCCAGGTAGTGAAACGAACATGCCAGTATGGGAGATGTGCATGTGGACAGTTTCAAGCAGCAGCTCCTTCTGGACACTTGGAAACAGCGCTGTGAAAAAATTTAGTAAGAAGCGGGATTTGGCCAAAGTTGAAAGAACTTCCAAAACGAACCCTAAAGGACTTAGCCAAACAATGAATGTTGCAATAAGCTCCTGCAGGAAAGGTTCTTCAATGACACAACTCCCGAGCAAGTAGCTACATTCTGCACAGTACAAAATGCATATGAATTCCTGGCTGGAAACTCACTCCAGAAGGAAGAAATGCGTGTGTTTCTCTCTGAAAGAACACTCAGCCACTATTCTTTTGCTTTCTCCTTCAAAGTCTTTTTAGAAACGTGTGTTTTCACTGCTGGAATACGTTGTGGGATGCATTGTTTCAATCTCTTGCAAGCCTCATGTTCTTTCTTAGACGATGTGGAAAAACAAGGAGTATGTTTCCCAAATCACTTGCAATCCAGAAAAACACACACCGCATCACTCTTGCCCAAACATGCCCTTTCTCCTAATGCGTTGAGAACATTCAAGAAAGCAGAAAGGAAGAGCATTTTGTAGTGAAATTCAGACTGGCATGTACAAAAAGCCATTTCTTTCGGTTGCAGGGTGTAAAAGCATGATGGTCTTCATGTTCTCGATGAAACCCTTACATTTCCAAGTGACCACAATTAGGACTTTCCCAAAAAGATGTGTTTGCGTGTCTGTGGCGAAAGGAGCTCTAAGTTGTGTATTCAGTGCTGGAGTGTGACACACTCTACATAGGTTTAACAGCGTTTTAAGAGCACCAAAATGCTCAAAGCTGAAAATGCTACAAGGTGTGTGTAGGATGCAGAAAGAAGGCAGGTCATTTCAAAGAAAGAATAGGAAACCAAAATCCAGGTAGTGAAATGAGCACAAGGGGGTATGGGAGATGTGCATGTGGACAGTTTCAAGCAGCAGCTCCTTCTGGACACTTGGAAACAGCGATGTAAAAACATTTTGTTCGAAGCGGGATTTGGCCAAAGTAGAAAGACCTTCCAACACCAACCCTAAAGAACTTAGCCAAAGAGAGAATGTTGCAATAAGCTCCTGTAGGAAAGGTGCTTCAATGACACAACCCCCGAGCAGGTAGCTACATTCTGCACAGTACAAAATGCATATGAATTCCAGGCTGGAAACTCATTCCAGAAGGAAGAAATGCGTGTGTTTCTCTCTGAAAGAACACTCAGCCACTATTCTTTTGCTTGCTCCTTCAAAGTCTTTGTAGAAACATGTGTTTTCACTGCTGGAATACGCTGTGGGATGCATTGTTTCAATCTCTTGCAAGCCTCATGTTCTTTCTTAGACGATGTGGAAAAACAAGGAGTATGTTTCCCAAATCACTTGCAATCCAGATGAACACACAGTGCATCACTCTTGCCCAAACATGCTCTTTCTCCTAATGCGTTGAGAACATTCAAGAAAGCAGAAAAGAAGGGCCTTTTGCAGTGAATTTCACACTGGTATGTACAAAAAGCCATTTATTTCGGTTGCAGCGTGCAAAAGCATGATTGACTTCATGTTTTCAATGAATCCCTTACATTTCGAAGTGACCTGAAGTAGGACTTTCACAAAAACATGCGTTTGCGTGTCTGTGGTGAAAGGAATTCTAAGTTGTGTATTCAGTGCTGGAGAGTGACACACTCTACACAGGTTAGACAGCGTTCTTAGAGCACCAACATCCTTAAAATTGAAATTGCTACAAGGTTTGTGTAGCATGCAGAAAGAAGGCTTGTCATTTCAAAGAAAGAAGTGGAAACCAAAATCCAGGTACTGAAACGAGCACACCAGTATGGGAGATGTGCATGTGGACACTTTCAAAAAGCAGCTCCTTCTGGGCACTTGGAAACAGCAATGTAAAAACATTTCGTTCGAAGCGGGATTTGGCCAAAGTTGAAAGACCTTCAAACACCAACCCTAAAGAACTTAGCCAAACAATGAATGTTGCAATAAGCTCCTGTAGGAAAGGTGCCTCTATGACACAACCCCCGAGCAGGTAGCTACATTCTGCACAGTACAAAATGCATATGAATTCCAGGCTGAAAACTCACTCCAGAAGGAAGAAATGCGTGTGTTTCTCTCTGAAAGAACACTCAGCCACTATTCTTTTGCTTGCTCCTTCAAAGTCTTTGTAGAAACGTGTGTTTTCACTGCTGGAATACGTTTTGGGGTGCATTGTTTCAATCTCTTGCAAGCCTCATGTTCTTTCTTACACAATGTGGAAAAACGCGGATTATGTTTCCCAAATCACTTGAAATCCAGGAAAACGCACCCTGCATCACTCGTGCTCAAACACGCTTTTCACCTAATGCATTGAGAACATTCAAGAAAGCAGAAAAGAAGGGCCTTTTGCAGTGAATTTCACACTGGTATGTACAAAAAGCCATTTATTTCGGTTGCAGAGTGCAAAAGCATGATTGACTTCATGTTCTCCGTGAAACCTTACATTTCCAAGTGAGCTGAAGTAGGACTTTCACAAAAACATGTGTTTGCGTGTCTGTGGTGAAAGGATCTCTAATTTGTGTATTCAGTGCTGGTGAGTGACACACTCTACACAGGTTAGACAGCGTTCTTAGAGCACCAACATCCTTAAAATTGAAACTGCTACACGATGTGTGTAGCATGCTGAATGAAGGCTTGCCATTTCAAAGAAAGAAGAGGAAACCAAATTCCAGGTAGTGAAACGAACATGCCAGTATGGGAGATGTGCATGTGGACAGTTTCAAGCAGCAGCTCCTTCTGGACACTTGGAAACAGCGCTGTGAAAAAATTTAGTAAGAAGCGGGATTTGGCCAAAGTTGAAAGAACTTCCAAAACGAACCCTAAAGGACTTAGCCAAACAATGAATGTTGCAATAAGCTCCTGCAGGAAAGGTTCTTCAATGACACAACTCCCGAGCAAGTAGCTACATTCTGCACAGTACAAAATGCATATGAATTCCTGGCTGGAAACTCACTCCAGAAGGAAGAAATGCGTGTGTTTCTCTCTGAAAGAACACTCAGCCACTATTCTTTTGCTTTCTCCTTCAAAGTCTTTTTAGAAACGTGTGTTTTCACTGCTGGAATACGTTGTGGGATGCATTGTTTCAATCTCTTGCAAGCCTCATGTTCTTTCTTAGACGATGTGGAAAAACAAGGAGTATGTTTCCCAAATCACTTGCAATCCAGAAAAACACACACCGCATCACTCTTGCCCAAACATGCCCTTTCTCCTAATGCGTTGAGAACATTCAAGAAAGCAGAAAGGAAGAGCATTTTGTAGTGAAATTCAGACTGGCATGTACAAAAAGCCATTTCTTTCGGTTGCAGGGTGTAAAAGCATGATGGTCTTCATGTTCTCGATGAAACCCTTACATTTCCAAGTGACCACAATTAGGACTTTCCCAAAAAGATGTGTTTGCGTGTCTGTGGCGAAAGGAGCTCTAAGTTTTGTATTCAGTGCTGGAGTGTGACACACTCTACATAGGTTTAACAGCGTTTTAAGAGCACCAAAATGCTCAAAGCTGAAAATGCTACAAGGTGTGTGTAGGATGCAGAAAGAAGGCAGGTCATTTCAAAGAAAGAATAGGAAACCAAAATCCAGGTAGTGAAATGAGCACAAGGGGGTATGGGAGATGTGCATGTGGACAGTTTCAAGCAGCAGCTCCTTCTGGACACTTGGAAACAGCGATGTAAAAACATTTTGTTCGAAGCGGGATTTGGCCAAAGTAGAAAGACCTTCCAACACCAACCCTAAAGAACTTAGCCAAAGAGAGAATGTTGCAATAAGCTCCTGTAGGAAAGGTGCTTCAATGACACAACCCCCGAGCAGGTAGCTACATTCTGCACAGTACAAAATGCATATGAATTCCAGGCTGGAAACTCATTCCAGAAGGAAGAAATGCGTGTGTTTCTCTCTGAAAGAACACTCAGCCACTATTCTTTTGCTTGCTCCTTCAAAGTCTTTGTAGAAACATGTGTTTTCACTGCTGGAATACGCTGTGGGATGCATTGTTTCAATCTCTTGCAAGCCTCATGTTCTTTCTTAGACGATGTGGAAAAACAAGGAGTATGTTTCCCAAATCACTTGCAATCCAGATGAACACACAGTGCATCACTCTTGCCCAAACATGCTCTTTCTCCTAATGCGTTGAGAACATTCAAGAAAGCAGAAAAGAAGGGCCTTTTGCAGTGAATTTCTCACTGGTATGTACAAAAAGCCATTTATTTCGGTTGCAGAGTGCAAAAGCATGATTGACTTCATGTTTTCAATGAAACCCTTACATTTCGAAGTGACCTGAAGTAGGACTTTCACAAAAACATGCGTTTGAGTGTCTGTGGTGAAAGGAATTCTAAGTTGTGTATTCAGTGCTGGAGAGTGACACACTCTACACAGGTTAGACAGCGTTCTTAGAGCACCAACATCCTTAAAATTGAAATTGCTACAAGGTTTGTGTAGCATGCAGAAAGAAGGCTTGTCATTTCAAAGAAAGAAGTGGAAACCAAAATCCAGGTACTGAAACGAGCACACCAGTATGGGAGATGTGCATGTGGACACTTTCAAAAAGCAGCTCCTTCTGGGCACTTGGAAACAGCAATGTAAAAACATTTCGTTCGAAGCGGGATTTGGCCAAAGTTGAAAGACCTTCAAACACCAACCCTAAAGAACTTAGCCAAACAATGAATGTTGCAATAAGCTCCTGTAGGAAAGGTGCCTCTATGACACAACCCCCGAGCAGGTAGCTACATTCTGCACAGTACAAAATGCATATGAATTCCAGGCTGAAAACTCACTCCAGAAGGAAGAAATGCGTGTGTTTCTCTCTGAAAGAACACTCAGCCACTATTCTTTTGCTTGCTCCTTCAAAGTCTTTGTAGAAACGTGTGTTTTCACTGCTGGAATACGTTTTGGGGTGCATTGTTTCAATCTCTTGCAAGCCTCATGTTCTTTCTTACACAATGTGGAAAAACGCGGATTATGTTTCCCAAATCACTTGAAATCCAGGAAAACGCACCCTGCATCACTCGTGCTCAAACACGCTTTTCACCTAATGCATTGAGAACATTCAAGAAAGCAGAAAAGAAGGGCCTTTTGCAGTGAATTTCACACTGGTATGTACAAAAAGCCATTTATTTCGGTTGCAGAGTGCAAAAGCATGATTGACTTCATGTTCTCCGTGAAACCTTACATTTCCAAGTGAGCTGAAGTAGGACTTTCACAAAAACATGTGTTTGCGTGTCTGTGGTGAAAGGAGCTCTAATTTGTGTATTCAGTGCTGGTGAGTGACACACTCTACACAGGTTAGACAGCGTTCTTAGAGCACCAACATCCTTAAAATTGAAACTGCTACACGATGTGTGTAGCATGCTGAATGAAGGCTTGCCATTTCAAAGAAAGAAGAGGAAACCAAATTCCAGGTAGTGAAACGAACATGCCAGTATGGGAGATGTGCATGTGGACAGTTTCAAGCAGCAGCTCCTTCTGGACACTTGGAAACAGCGCTGTGAAAAAATTTAGTAAGAAGCGGGATTTGGCCAAAGTTGAAAGAACTTCCAAAACGAACCCTAAAGGACTTAGCCAAACAATGAATGTTGCAATAAGCTCCTGCAGGAAAGGTTCTTCAATGACACAACTCCCGAGCAAGTAGCTACATTCTGCACAGTACAAAATGCATATGAATTCCTGGCTGGAAACTCACTCCAGAAGGAAGAAATGCGTGTGTTTCTCTCTGAAAGAACACTCAGCCACTATTCTGTTGCTTTCTCCTTCAAAGTCTTTTTAGAAACGTGTGTTTTCACTGCTGGAATACGTTGTGGGATGCATTGTTTCAATCTCTTGCAAGCCTCATGTTCTTTCTTAGACGATGTGGAAAAACAAGGAGTATGTTTCCCAAATCACTTGCAATCCAGAAAAACACACACCGCATCACTCTTGCCCAAACATGCCCTTTCTCCTAATGCGTTGAGAACATTCAAGAAAGCAGAAAGGAAGAGCATTTTGTAGTGAAATTCAGACTGGCATGTACAAAAAGCCATTTCTTTCGGTTGCAGGGTGTAAAAGCATGATGGTCTTCATGTTCTCGATGAAACCCTTACATTTCCAAGTGACCACAATTAGGACTTTCCCAAAAAGATGTGTTTGCGTGTCTGTGGCGAAAGGAGCTCTAAGTTGTGTATTCAGTGCTGGAGTGTGACACACTCTACATAAGTTTAACAGCGTTTTAAGAGCACCAAAATGCTCAAAGCTGAAAATGCTACAAGGTGTGTGTAGGATGCAGAAAGAAGGCAGGTCATTTCAAAGAAAGAATAGGAAACCAAAATCCAGGTAGTGAAATGAGCACAAGGGGGTATGGGAGATGTGCATGTGGACAGTTTCAAGCAGCAGCTCCTTCTGGACACTTGGAAACAGCGATGTAAAAACATTTTGTTCGAAGCGGGATTTGGCCAAAGTAGAAAGACCTTCCAACACCAACCCTAAAGAACTTAGCCAAAGAGAGAATGTTGCAATAAGCTCCTGTAGGAAAGGTGCTTCAATGACACAACCCCCGAGCAGGTAGCTACATTCTGCACAGTACAAAATGCATATGAATTCCAGGCTGGAAACTCATTCCAGAAGGAAGAAATGCGTGTGTTTCTCTCTGAAAGAACACTCAGCCACTATTCTTTTGCTTGCTCCTTCAAAGTCTTTGTAGAAACATGTGTTTTCACTGCTGGAATACGTTGTGGGATGCATTGTTTCAATCTCTTGCAAGCCTCATGTTCTTTCTTAGACGATGTGGAAAAACAAGGAGTATGTTTCCCAAATCACTTGCAATCCAGATGAACACACAGTGCATCACTCTTGCCCAAACATGCTCTTTCTCTTAATGCGTTGAGAACATTCAAGAAAGCAGAAAAGAAGGGCCTTTTGCAGTGAATTTCACACTGGTATGTACAAAAAGCCATTTATTTCGGTTGCAGCGTGCAAAAGCATGATTGACTTCATGTTTTCAATGAATCCCTTACATTTCGAAGTGACCTGAAGTAGGACTTTCACAAAAACATGCGTTTGCGTGTCTGTGGTGAAAGGAATTCTAAGTTGTGTATTCAGTGCTGGAGAGTGACACACTCTACACAGGTTAGACAGCGTTCTTAGAGCACCAACATCCTTAAAATTGAAATTGCTACAAGGTTTGTGTAGCATGCAGAAAGAAGGCTTTTCATTTCAAAGAAAGAAGTGGAAACCAAAATCCATGTACTGAAACGAGCACACCAGTATGGGAGATGTGCATGTGGACACTTTCAAAAAGCAGCTCCTTCTGGGCACTTGGAAACAGCAATGTAAAAACATTTCGTTCGAAGCGGGATTTGGCCAAAGTTGAAAGACCTTCAAACACCAACCCTAAAGAACTTAGCCAAACAATGAATGTTGCAATAAGCTCCTGTAGGAAAGGTGCCTCTATGACACAACCCCCGAGCAGGTAGCTACATTCTGCACAGTACAAAATGCATATGAATTCCAGGCTGAAAACTCACTCCAGAAGGAAGAAATGCGTGTGTTTCTCTCTGAAAGAACACTCAGCCACTATTCTTTTGCTTGCTCCTTCAAAGTCTTTGTAGAAACGTGTGTTTTCACTGCTGGAATACGTTTTGGGGTGCATTGTTTCAATCTCTTGCAAGCCTCATGTTCTTTCTTACACAATGTGGAAAAACGCAGATTATGTTTCCCAAATCACTTGAAATCCAGGAAAACGCACCCTGCATCACTCGTGCTCAAACACGCTTTTCACCTAATGCATTGAGAACATTCAAGAAAGCAGAAAAGAAGGGCCTTTTGCAGTGAATTTCACACTGGTATGTACAAAAAGCCATTTATTTCGGTTGCAGAGTGCAAAAGCATGATTGACTTCATGTTCTCAATGAAACCCTTACATTTCCAAGTGAGCTGAAGTAGGACTTTCACAAAAACATGTGTTTGCGTGTCTGTGGTAAAAGGAGCTCTAATTTGTGTATTCAGTGCTGGTGAGTGACACACTCTACACAGGTTAGACAGCGTTCTTAGAGCACCAACATCCTTAAAATTGAAACTGCTACACGATGTGTGTAGCATGCTGAATGAAGGCTTGCCATTTCAAAGAAAGAAGAGGAAACCAAATTCCAGGTAGTGAAACGAACATGCCAGTATGGGAGATGTGCATGTGGACAGTTTCAAGCAGCAGCTCCTTCTGGACACTTGGAAACAGCGCTGTGAAAAAATTTAGTAAGAAGCGGGATTTGGCCAAAGTTGAAAGAACTTCCAAAACGAACCCTAAAGGACTTAGCCAAACAATGAATGTTGCAATAAGCTCCTGCAGGAAAGGTTCTTCAATGACACAACTCCCGAGCAAGTAGCTACATTCTGCACAGTACAAAATGCATATGAATTCCTGGCTGGAAACTCACTCCAGAAGGAAGAAATGCGTGTGTTTCTCTCTGAAAGAACACTCAGCCACTATTCTTTTGCTTTCTCCTTCAAAGTCTTTTTAGAAACGTGTGTTTTCACTGCTGGAATACGTTGTGGGATGCATTGTTTCAATCTCTTGCAAGCCTCATGTTCTTTCTTAGACGATGTGGAAAAACAAGGAGTATGTTTCCCAAATCACTTGCAATCCAGAAAAACACACACTGCATCACTCTTGCCCAAACATGCCCTTTCTCCTAATGCGTTGAGAACATTCAAGAAAGCAGAAAGGAAGAGCATTTTGTAGTGAAATTCAGACTGGCATGTACAAAAAGCCATTTCTTTCGGTTGCAGGGTGTAAAAGCATGATGGTCTTCATGTTCTCGATGAAACCCTTACATTTCCAAGTGACCACAATTAGGACTTTCCCAAAAAGATGTGTTTGCGTGTCTGTGGCGAAAGGAGCTCTAAGTTGTGTATTCAGTGCTGGAGTGTGACACACTCTACATAGGTTTAACAGCGTTTTAAGAGCACCAAAATGCTCAAAGCTGAAAATGCTACAAGGTGTGTGTAGGATGCAGAAAGAAGGCAGGTCATTTCAAAGAAAGAATAGGAAACCAAAATCCAGGTAGTGAAATGAGCACAAGGGGGTATGGGAGATGTGCATGTGGACAGTTTCAAGCAGCAGCTCCTTCTGGACACTTGGAAACAGCGATGTAAAAACATTTTGTTCGAAGCGGGATTTGGCCAAAGTAGAAAGACCTTCCAACACCAACCCTAAAGAACTTAGCCAAAGAGAGAATGTTGCAATAAGCTCCTGTAGGAAAGGTGCTTCAATGACACAACCCCCGAGCAGGTAGCTACATTCTGCACAGTACAAAATGCATATGAATTCCAGGCTGGAAACTCATTCCAGAAGGAAGAAATGCGTGTGTTTCTCTCTGAAAGAACACTCAGCCACTATTCTTTTGCTTGCTCCTTCAAAGTCTTTGTAGAAACATGTGTTTTCACTGCTGGAATACGTTGTGGGATGCATTGTTTCAATCTCTTGCAAGCCTCATGTTCTTTCTTAGACGATGTGGAAAAACAAGGAGTATGTTTCCCAAATCACTTGCAATCCAGATGAACACACAGTGCATCACTCTTGCCCAAACATGCTCTTTCTCCTAATGCGTTGAGAACATTCAAGAAAGCAGAAAAGAAGGGCCTTTTGCAGTGAATTTCACACTGGTATGTACAAAAAGCCATTTATTTCGGTTGCAGAGTGCAAAAGCATGATTGACTTCATGTTTTCAATGAAACCCTTACATTTCGAAGTGACCTGAAGTAGGACTTTCACAAAAACATGCGTTTGAGTGTCTGTGGTGAAAGGAATTCTAAGTTGTGTATTCAGTGCTGGAGAGTGACACACTCTACACAGGTTAGACAGCGTTCTTAGAGCACCAACATCCTTAAAATTGAAATTGCTACAAGGTTTGTGTAGCATGCAGAAAGAAGGCTTGTCATTTCAAAGAAAGAAGTGGAAACCAAAATCCAGGTACTGAAACGAGCACACCAGTATGGGAGATGTGCATGTGGACACTTTCAAAAAGCAGCTCCTTCTGGGCACTTGGAAACAGCAATGTAAAAACATTTCGTTCGAAGCGGGATTTGGCCAAAGTTGAAAGACCTTCAAACACCAACCCTAAAGAACTTAGCCAAACAATGAATGTTGCAATAAGCTCCTGTAGGAAAGGTGCCTCTATGACACAACCCCCGAGCAGGTAGCTACATTCTGCACAGTACAAAATGCATATGAATTCCAGGCTGAAAACTCACTCCAGAAGGAAGAAATGCGTGTGTTTCTCTCTGAAAGAACACTCAGCCACTATTCTTTTGCTTGCTCCTTCAAAGTCTTTGTAGAAACGTGTGTTTTCACTGCTGGAATACGTTTTGGGGTGCATTGTTTCAATCTCTTGCAAGCCTCATGTTCTTTCTTACACAATGTGGAAAAACGCGGATTATGTTTCCCAAATCACTTGAAATCCAGGAAAACGCACCCTGCATCACTCGTGCTCAAACACGCTTTTCACCTAATGCATTGAGAACATTCAAGAAAGCAGAAAAGAAGGGCCTTTTGCAGTGAATTTCACACTGGTATGTACAAAAAGCCATTTATTTCGGTTGCAGAGTGCAAAAGCATGATTGACTTCATGTTCTCCGTGAAACCTTACATTTCCAAGTGAGCTGAAGTAGGACTTTCACAAAAACATGTGTTTGCGTGTCTGTGGTGAAAGGAGCTCTAATTTGTGTATTCAGTGCTGGTGAGTGACACACTCTACACAGGTTAGACAGCGTTCTTAGAGCACCAACATCCTTAAAATTGAAACTGCTACACGATGTGTGTAGCATGCTGAATGAAGGCTTGCCATTTCAAAGAAAGAAGAGGAAACCAAATTCCAGGTAGTGAAACGAACATGCCAGTATGGGAGATGTGCATGTGGACAGTTTCAAGCAGCAGCTCCTTCTGGACACTTGGAAACAGCGCTGTGAAAAAATTTAGTAAGAAGCGGGATTTGGCCAAAGTTGAAAGAACTTCCAAAACGAACCCTAAAGGACTTAGCCAAACAATGAATGTTGCAATAAGCTCCTGCAGGAAAGGTTCTTCAATGACACAACTCCCGAGCAAGTAGCTACATTCTGCACAGTACAAAATGCATATGAATTCCTGGCTGGAAACTCACTCCAGAAGGAAGAAATGCGTGTGTTTCTCTCTGAAAGAACACTCAGCCACTATTCTGTTGCTTTCTCCTTCAAAGTCTTTTTAGAAACGTGTGTTTTCACTGCTGGAATACGTTGTGGGATGCATTGTTTCAATCTCTTGCAAGCCTCATGTTCTTTCTTAGACGATGTGGAAAAACAAGGAGTATGTTTCCCAAATCACTTGCAATCCAGAAAAACACACACCGCATCACTCTTGCCCAAACATGCCCTTTCTCCTAATGCGTTGAGAACATTCAAGAAAGCAGAAAGGAAGAGCATTTTGTAGTGAAATTCAGACTGGCATGTACAAAAAGCCATTTCTTTCGGTTGCAGGGTGTAAAAGCATGATGGTCTTCATGTTCTCGATGAAACCCTTACATTTCCAAGTGACCACAATTAGGACTTTCCCAAAAAGATGTGTTTGCGTGTCTGTGGCGAAAGGAGCTCTAAGTTGTGTATTCAGTGCTGGAGTGTGACACACTCTACATAGGTTTAACAGCGTTTTAAGAGCACCAAAATGCTCAAAGCTGAAAATGCTACAAGGTGTGTGTAGGATGCAGAAAGAAGGCAGGTCATTTCAAAGAAAGAATAGGAAACCAAAATCCAGGTAGTGAAATGAGCACAAGGGGGTATGGGAGATGTGCATGTGGACAGTTTCAAGCAGCAGCTCCTTCTGGACACTTGGAAACAGCGATGTAAAAACATTTTGTTCGAAGCGGGATTTGGCCAAAGTAGAAAGACCTTCCAACACCAACCCTAAAGAACTTAGCCAAAGAGAGAATGTTGCAATAAGCTCCTGTAGGAAAGGTGCTTCAATGACACAACCCCCGAGCAGGTAGCTACATTCTGCACAGTACAAAATGCATATGAATTCCAGGCTGGAAACTCATTCCAGAAGGAAGAAATGCGTGTGTTTCTCTCTGAAAGAACACTCAGCCACTATTCTTTTGCTTGCTCCTTCAAAGTCTTTGTAGAAACATGTGTTTTCACTGCTGGAATATGTTGTGGGATGCATTGTTTCAATCTCTTGCAAGCCTCATGTTCTTTCTTAGACGATGTGGAAAAACAAGGAGTATGTTTCCCAAATCACTTGCAATCCAGATGAACACACAGTGCATCACTCTTGCCCAAACATGCTCTTTCTCCTAATGCGTTGAGAACATTCAAGAAAGCAGAAAAGAAGGGCCTTTTGCAGTGAATTTCACACTGGTATGTACAAAAAGCCATTTATTTCGGTTGCAGCGTGCAAAACCATGATTGACTTCATGTTTTCAATAAATCCCTTTCATTTCGAAGTGACCTGAAGTAGGACTTTCACAAAAACATGCGTTTGCGTGTCTGTGGTGAAAGGAATTCTAAGTTGTGTATTCAGTGCTGGAGAGTGACACACTCTACACAGGTTAGACAGCGTTCTTAGAGCACCAACATCCTTAAAATTGAAATTGCTACAAGGTTTGTGTAGCATGCAGAAAGAAGGCTTGTCATTTCAAAGAAAGAAGTGGAAACCAAAATCCAGGTACTGAAACGAGCACACCAGTATGGGAGATGTGCATGTGGACACTTTCAAAAAGCAGCTCCTTCTGGGCACTTGGAAACAGCAATGTAAAAACATTTCGTTCGAAGCGGGATTTGGCCAAAGTTGAAAGACCTTCAAACACCAACCCTAAAGAACTTAGCCAAACAATGAATGTTGCAATAAGCTCCTGTAGGAAAGGTGCCTCTATGACACAACCCCCGAGCAGGTAGCTACATTCTGCACAGTACAAAATGCATATGAATTCCAGGCTGAAAACTCACTCCAGAAGGAAGAAATGCGTGTGTTTCTCTCTGAAAGAACACTCAGCCACTATTCTTTTGCTTGCTCCTTCAAAGTCTTTGTAGAAACGTGTGTTTTCACTGCTGGAATACGTTTTGGGGTGCATTGTTTCAATCTCTTGCAAGCCTCATGTTCTTTCTTACACAATGTGGAAAAACGCGGATTATGTTTCCCAAATCACTTGAAATCCAGGAAAACGCACCCTGCATCACTCGTGCTCAAACACGCTTTTCACCTAATGCATTGAGAACATTCAAGAAAGCAGAAAAGAAGGGCCTTTTGCAGTGAATTTCACACTGGTATGTACAAAAAGCCATTTATTTCGGTTGCAGAGTGCAAAAGCATGATTGACTTCATGTTCTCCATGAAACCTTACATTTCCAAGTGAGCTGAAGTAGGACTTTCACAAAAACATGTGTTTGCGTGTCTGTGGTGAAAGGAGCTCTAATTTGTGTATTCAGTGCTGGTGAGTGACACACTCTACACAGGTTAGACAGCGTTCTTAGAGCACCAACAACCTTAAAATTGAAACTGCTACACGATGTGTGTAGCATGCTGAATGAAGGCTTGCCATTTCAAAGAAAGAAGAGGAAACCAAATTCCAGGTAGTGAAACGAACATGCCAGTATGGGAGATGTGCATGTGGACAGTTTCAAGCAGCAGCTCCTTCTGGACACTTGGAAACAGCGCTGTGAAAAAATTTAGTAAGAAGCGGGATTTGGCCAAAGTTGAAAGAACTTCCAAAACGAACCCTAAAGGACTTAGCCAAACAATGAATGTTGCAATAAGCTCCTGCAGGAAAGGTTCTTCAATGACACAACTCCCGAGCAAGTAGCTACATTCTGCACAGTACAAAATGCATATGAATTCCTGGCTGGAAACTCACTCCAGAAGGAAGAAATGCGTGTGTTTCTCTCTGAAAGAACACTCAGCCACTATTCTTTTGCTTTCTCCTTCAAAGTCTTTTTAGAAACGTGTGTTTTCACTGCTGGAATACGTTGTGGGATGCATTGTTTCAATCTCTTGCAAGCCTCATGTTCTTTCTTAGACGATGTGGAAAAACAAGGAGTATGTTTCCCAAATCACTTGCAATCCAGAAAAACACACACCGCATCACTCTTGCCCAAACATGCCCTTTCTCCTAATGCGTTGAGAACATTCAAGAAAGCAGAAAGGAAGAGCATTTTGTAGTGAAATTCAGACTGGCATGTACAAAAAGCCATTTCTTTCGGTTGCAGGGTGTAAAAGCATGATGGTCTTCATGTTCTCGATGAAACCCTTACATTTCCAAGTGACCACAATTAGGACTTTCCCAAAAAGATGTGTTTGCGTGTCTGTGGCGAAAGGAGCTCTAAGTTGTGTATTCAGTGCTGGAGTGTGACACACTCTACATAGGTTTAACAGCGTTTTAAGAGCACCAAAATGCTCAAAGCTGAAAATGCTACAAGGTGTGTGTAGGATGCAGAAAGAAGGCAGGTCATTTCAAAGAAAGAATAGGAAACCAAAATCCAGGTAGTGAAATGAGCACAAGGGGGTATGGGAGATGTGCATGTGGACAGTTTCAAGCAGCAGCTCCTTCTGGACACTTGGAAACAGCGATGTAAAAACATTTTGTTCGAAGCGGGATTTGGCCAAAGTAGAAAGACCTTCCAACACCAACCCTAAAGAACTTAGCCAAAGAGAGAATGTTGCAATAAGCTCCTGTAGGAAAGGTGCTTCAATGACACAACCCCCAAGCAGGTAGCTACATTCTGCACAGTACAAAATGCATATGAATTCCAGGCTGGAAACTCATTCCAGAAGGAAGAAATGCGTGTGTTTCTCTCTGAAAGAACACTCAGCCACTATTCTTTTGCTTGCTCCTTCAAAGTCTTTGTAGAAACATGTGTTTTCACTGCTGGAATACGTTGTGGGATGCATTGTTTCAATCTCTTGCAAGCCTCATGTTCTTTCTTAGACGATGTGGAAAAACAAGGAGTATGTTTCCCAAATCACTTGCAATCCAGATGAACACACAGTGCATCACTCTTGCCCAAACATGCTCTTTCTCCTAATGCGTTGAGAACATTCAAGAAAGCAGAAAAGAAGGGCCTTTTGCAGTGAATTTCACACTGGTATGTACAAAAAGCCATTTATTTCGGTTGCAGAGTGCAAAAGCATGATTGACTTCATGTTTTCAATGAAACCCTTACATTTCGAAGTGACCTGAAGTAGGACTTTCACAAAAACATGCGTTTGAGTGTCTGTGGTGAAAGGAATTCTAAGTTGTGTATTCAGTGCTGGAGAGTGACACACTCTACACAGGTTAGACAGCGTTCTTAGAGCACCAACATCCTTAAAATTGAAATTGCTACAAGGTTTGTGTAGCATGCAGAAAGAAGGCTTGTCATTTCAAAGAAAGAAGTGGAAACCAAAATCCAGGTACTGAAACGAGCACACCAGTATGGGAGATGTGCATGTGGACACTTTCAAAAAGCAGCTCCTTCTGGGCACTTGGAAACAGCAATGTAAAAACATTTCGTTCGAAGCGGGATTTGGCCAAAGTTGAAAGACCTTCAAACACCAACCCTAAAGAACTTAGCCAAACAATGAATGTTGCAATAAGCTCCTGTAGGAAAGGTGCCTCTATGACACAACCCCCGAGCAGGTAGCTACATTCTGCACAGTACAAAATGCATATGAATTCCAGGCTGAAAACTCACTCCAGAAGGAAGAAATGCGTGTGTTTCTCTCTGAAAGAACACTCAGCCACTATTCTTTTGCTTGCTCCTTCAAAGCCTTTGTAGAAACGTGTGTTTTCACTGCTGGAATACGTTTTGGGGTGCATTGTTTCAATCTCTTGCAAGCCTCATGTTCTTTCTTACACAATGTGGAAAAACGCGGATTATGTTTCCCAAATCACTTGAAATCCAGGAAAACGCACCCTGCATCACTCGTGCTCAAACACGCTTTTCACCTAATGCATTGAGAACATTCAAGAAAGCAGAAAAGAAGGGCCTTTTGCAGTGAATTTCACACTGGTATGTACAAAAAGCCATTTATTTCGGTTGCAGAGTGCAAAAGCATGATTGACTTCATGTTCTCCATGAAACCCTTACATTTCCAAGTGAGCTGAAGTAGGACTTTCACAAAAACATGTGTTTGCGTGTCTGTGGTGAAAGGAGCTCTAATTTGTGTATTCAGTGCTGGTGAGTGACACACTCTACACAGGTTAGACAGCGTTCTTAGAGCACCAACATCCTTAAAATTGAAACTGCTACACGATGTGTGTAGCATGCTGAATGAAGGCTTGCCATTTCAAAGAAAGAAGAGGAAACCAAATTCCAGGTAGTGAAACGAACATGCCAGTATGGGAGATGTGCATGTGGACAGTTTCAAGCAGCAGCTCCTTCTGGACACTTGGAAACAGCGCTGTGAAAAAATTTAGTAAGAAGCGGGATTTGGCCAAAGTTGAAAGAACTTCCAAAACGAACCCTAAAGGACTTAGCCAAACAATGAATGTTGCAATAAGCTCCTGCAGGAAAGGTTCTTCAATGACACAACTCCCGAGCAAGTAGCTACATTCTGCACAGTACAAAATGCATATGAATTCCTGGCTGGAAACTCACTCCAGAAGGAAGAAATGCGTGTGTTTCTCTCTGAAAGAACACTCAGCCACTATTCTTTTGCTTTCTCCTTCAAAGTCTTTTTAGAAACGTGTGTTTTCACTGCTGGAATACGTTGTGGGATGCATTGTTTCAATCTCTTGCAAGCCTCATGTTCTTTCTTAGACGATGTGGAAAAACAAGGAGTATGTTTCCCAAATCACTTGCAATCCAGAAAAACACACACCGCATCACTCTTGCCCAAACATGCCCTTTCTCCTAATGCGTTGAGAACATTCAAGAAAGCAGAAAGGAAGAGCATTTTGTAGTGAAATTCAGACTGGCATGTACAAAAAGCCATTTCTTTCGGTTGCAGGGTGTAAAAGCATGATGGTCTTCATGTTCTCGATGAAACCCTTACATTTCCAAGTGACCACAATTAGGACTTTCCCAAAAAGATGTGTTTGCGTGTCTGTGGCGAAAGGAGCTCTAAGTTGTGTATTCAGTGCTGGAGTGTGACACACTCTACATAGGTTTAACAGCGTTTTAAGAGCACCAAAATGCTCAAAGCTGAAAATGCTACAAGGTGTGTGTAGGATGCAGAAAGAAGGCAGGTCATTTCAAAGAAAGAATAGGAAAATAAAATCCAGGTAGTGAAATGAGCACAAGGGGGTATGGGAGATGTGCATGTGGACAGTTTCAAGCAGCAGCTCCTTCTGGACACTTGGAAACAGCGATGTAAAAACATTTTGTTCGAAGCGGGATTTGGCCAAAGTAGAAAGACCTTCCAACACCAACCCTAAAGAACTTAGCCAAAGAGAGAATGCTGCAATAAGCTCCTGTAGGAAAGGTGCTTCAATGACACAACCCCCGAGCAGGTAGCTACATTCTGCACAGTACAAAATGCATATGAATTCCAGGCTGGAAACTCATTCCAGAAGGAAGAAATGCGTGTGTTTCTCTCTGAAAGAACACTCAGCCACTATTCTTTTGCTTGCTCCTTCAAAGTCTTTGTAGAAACATGTGTTTTCACTGCTGGAATACGTTGTGGGATGCATTGTTTCAATCTCTTGCAAGCCTCATGTTCTTTCTTAGACGATGTGGAAAAACAAGGAGTATGTTTCCCAAATCACTTGCAATCCAGATGAACACACAGTGCATCACTCTTGCCCAAACATGCTCTTTCTCCTAATGCGTTGAGAACATTCAAGAAAGCAGAAAAGAAGGGCCTTTTGCAGTGAATTTCACACTGGTATGTACAAAAAGCCATTTATTTCGGTTGCAGCGTGCAAAAGCATGATTGACTTCATGTTTTCAATGAATCCCTTACATTTCGAAGTGACCTGAAGTAGGACTTTCACAAAAACATGCGTTTGCGTGTCTGTGGTGAAAGGAATTCTAAGTTGTGTATTCAGTGCTGGAGAGTGACACACTCTACACAGGTTAGACAGCGTTCTTAGAGCACCAACATCCTTAAAATTGAAATTGCTACAAGGTTTGTGTAGCATGCAGAAAGAAGGCTTGTCATTTCAAAGAAAGAAGTGGAAACCAAAATCCAGGTACTGAAACGAGCACACCAGTATGGGAGATGTGCATGTGGACACTTTCAAAAAGCAGCTCCTTCTGGGCACTTGGAAACAGCAATGTAAAAACATTTCGTTCGAAGCGGGATTTGGCCAAAGTTGAAAGACCTTCAAACACCAACCCTAAAGAACTTAGCCAAACAATGAATGTTGCAATAAGCTCCTGTAGGAAAGGTGCCTCTATGACACAACCCCCGAGCAGGTAGCTACATTCTGCACAGTACAAAATGCATATGAATTCCAGGCTGAAAACTCACTCCAGAAGGAAGAAATGCGTGTGTTTCTCTCTGAAAGAACACTCAGCCACTATTCTTTTGCTTGCTCCTTCAAAGTCTTTGTAGAAACGTGTGTTTTCACTGCTGGAATACGTTTTGGGGTGCATTGTTTCAATCTCTTGCAAGCCTCATGTTCTTTCTTACACAATGTGGAAAAACGCGGATTATGTTTCCCAAATCACTTGAAATCCAGGAAAACGCACCCTGCATCACTCGTGCTCAAACACGCTTTTCACCTAATGCATTGAGAACATTCAAGAAAGCAGAAAAGAAGGGCCTTTTGCAGTGAATTTCACACTGGTATGTACAAAAAGCCATTTATTTCGGTTGCAGAGTGCAAAAGCATGATTGACTTCATGTTCTCAATGAAACCCTTACATTTCCAAGTGAGCTGAAGTAGGACTTTCACAAAAACATGTGTTTGCGTGTCTGTGGTGAAAGGAGCTCTAATTTGTGTATTCAGTGCTGGTGAGTGACACACTCTACACAGGTTAGACAGCGTTCTTAGAGCACCAACATCCTTAAAATTGAAACTGCTACACGATGTGTGTAGCATGCTGAATGAAGGCTTGCCATTTCAAAGAAAGAAGAGGAAACCAAATTCCAGGTAGTGAAACGAACATGCCAGTATGGGAGATGTGCATGTGGACAGTTTCAAGCAGCAGCTCCTTCTGGACACTTGGAAACAGCGCTGTGAAAAAATTTAGTAAGAAGCGGGATTTGGCCAAAGTTGAAAGAACTTCCAAAACGAACCCTAAAGGACTTAGCCAAACAATGAATGTTGCAATAAGCTCCTGCAGGAAAGGTTCTTCAATGACACAACTCCCGAGCAAGTAGCTACATTCTGCACAGTACAAAATGCATATGAATTCCTGGCTGGAAACTCACTCCAGAAGGAAGAAATGCGTGTGTTTCTCTCTGAAAGAACACTCAGCCACTATTCTTTTGCTTTCTCCTTCAAAGTCTTTTTAGAAACGTGTGTTTTCACTGCTGGAATACGTTGTGGGATGCATTGTTTCAATCTCTTGCAAGCCTCATGTTCTTTCTTAGACGATGTGGAAAAACAAGGAGTATGTTTCCCAAATCACTTGCAATCCAGAAAAACACACACCGCATCACTCTTGCCCAAACATGCCCTTTCTCCTAATGCGTTGAGAACATTCAAGAAAGCAGAAAGGAAGAGCATTTTGTAGTGAAATTCAGACTGGCATGTACAAAAAGCCATTTCTTTCGGTTGCAGGGTGTAAAAGCATGATGGTCTTCATGTTCTCGATGAAACCCTTACATTTCCAAGTGACCACAATTAGGACTTTCCCAAAAAGATGTGTTTGCGTGTCTGTGGCGAAAGGAGCTCTAAGTTGTGTATTCAGTGCTGGAGTGTGACACACTCTACATAGGTTTAACAGCGTTTTAAGAGCACCAAAATGCTCAAAGCTGAAAATGCTACAAGGTGTGTGTAGGATGCAGAAAGAAGGCAGGTCATTTCAAAGAAAGAATAGGAAACCAAAATCCAGGCAGTGAAATGAGCACAAGGGGGTATGGGAGATGTGCATGTGGACAGTTTCAAGCAGCAGCTCCTTCTGGACACTTGGAAACAGCGATGTAAAAACATTTTGTTCGAAGCGGGATTTGGCCAAAGTAGAAAGACCTTCCAACACCAACCCTAAAGAACTTAGCCAAAGAGAGAATGCTGCAATAAGCTCCTGTAGGAAAGGTGCTTCAATGACACAACCCCCGAGCAGGTAGCTACATTCTGCACAGTACAAAATGCATATGAATTCCAGGCTGGAAACTCATTCCAGAAGGAAGAAATGCGTGTGTTTCTCTCTGAAAGAACACTCAGCCACTATTCTTTTGCTTGCTCCTTCAAAGTCTTTGTAGAAACATGTGTTTTCACTGCTGGAATACGTTGTGGGATGCATTGTTTCAATCTCTTGCAAGCCTCATGTTCTTTCTTAGACGATGTGGAAAAACAAGGAGTATGTTTCCCAAATCACTTGCAATCCAGATGAACACACAGTGCATCACTCTTGCCCAAACATGCTCTTTCTCTTAATGCGTTGAGAACATTCAAGAAAGCAGAAAAGAAGGGCCTTTTGCAGTGAATTTCACACTGGTATGTACAAAAAGCCATTTATTTCGGTTGCAGCGTGCAAAAGCATGATTGACTTCATGTTTTCAATGAATCCCTTACATTTCGAAGTGACCTGAAGTAGGACTTTCACAAAAACATGCGTTTGCGTGTCTGTGGTGAAAGGAATTCTAAGTTGTGTATTCAGTGCTGGAGAGTGACACACTCTACACAGGTTAGACAGCGTTCTTAGAGCACCAACATCCTTAAAATTGAAATTGCTACAAGGTTTGTGTAGCATGCAGAAAGAAGGCTTGTCATTTCAAAGAAAGAAGTGGAAACCAAAATCCAGGTACTGAAACGAGCACACCAGTATGGGAGATGTGCATGTGGACACTTTCAAAAAGCAGCTCCTTCTGGGCACTTGGAAACAGCAATGTAAAAACATTTCGTTCGAAGCGGGATTTGGCCAAAGTTGAAAGACCTTCAAACACCAACCCTAAAGAACTTAGCCAAACAATGAATGTTGCAATAAGCTCCTGTAGGAAAGGTGCCTCTGTGACACAACCCCCGAGCAGGTAGCTACATTCTGCACAGTACAAAATGCATATGAATTCCAGGCTGAAAACTCACTCCAGAAGGAAGAAATGCGTGTGTTTCTCTCTGAAAGAACACTCAGCCACTATTCTTTTGCTTGCTCCTTCAAAGTCTTTGTAGAAACGTGTGTTTTCACTGCTGGAATACGTTTTGGGGTGCATTGTTTCAATCTCTTGCAAGCCTCATGTTCTTTCTTACACAATGTGGAAAAACGCGGATTATGTTTCCCAAATCACTTGAAATCCAGGAAAACGCACCCTGCATCACTCGTGCTCAAACACGCTTTTCACCTAATGCATTGAGAACATTCAAGAAAGCAGAAAAGAAGGGCCTTTTGCAGTGAATTTCACACTGGTATGTACAAAAAGCCATTTATTTCGGTTGCAGAGTGCAAAAGCATGATTGACTTCATGTTCTCCATGAAACCCTTACATTTCCAAGTGAGCTGAAGTAGGACTTTCACAAAAACATGTGTTTGCGTGTCTGTGGTGAAAGGAGCTCTAATTTGTGTATTCAGTGCTGGTGAGTGACACACTCTACACAGGTTAGACAGCGTTCTTAGAGCACCAACATCCTTAAAATTGAAACTGCTACACGATGTGTGTAGCATGCTGAATGAAGGCTTGCCATTTCAAAGAAAGAAGAGGAAACCAAATTCCAGGTAGTGAAACGAACATGCCAGTATGGGAGATGTGCATGTGGACAGTTTCAAGCAGCAGCTCCTTCTGGACACTTGGAAACAGCGCTGTGAAAAAATTTAGTAAGAAGCGGGATTTGGCCAAAGTTGAAAGAACTTCCAAAACGAACCCTAAAGGACTTAGCCAAACAATGAATGTTGCAATAAGCTCCTGCAGGAAAGGTTCTTCAATGACACAACTCCCGAGCAAGTAGCTACATTCTGCACAGTACAAAATGCATATGAATTCCTGGCTGGAAACTCACTCCAGAAGGAAGAAATGCGTGTGTTTCTCTCTGAAAGAACACTCAGCCACTATTCTTTTGCTTTCTCCTTCAAAGTCTTTTTAGAAACGTGTTTTTTCACTGCTGGAATACGTTGTGGGATGCATTGTTTCAATCTCTTGCAAGCCTCATGTTCTTTCTTAGACGATGTGGAAAAACAAGGAGTATGTTTCCCAAATCACTTGCAATCCAGAAAAACACACACCGCATCACTCTTGCCCAAACATGCCCTTTCTCCTAATGCGTTGAGAACATTCAAGAAAGCAGAAAGGAAGAGCATTTTGTAGTGAAATTCAGACTGGCATGTACAAAAAGCCATTTCTTTCGGTTGCAGGGTGTAAAAGCATGATGGTCTTCATGTTCTCGATGAAACCCTTACATTTCCAAGTGACCACAATTAGGACTTTCCCAAAAAGATGTGTTTGCGTGTCTGTGGCGAAAGGAGCTCTAAGTTGTGTATTCAGTGCTGGAGTGTGACACACTCTACATAGGTTTAACAGCGTTTTAAGAGCACCAAAATGCTCAAAGCTGAAAATGCTACAAGGTGTGTGTAGGATGCAGAAAGAAGGCAGGTCATTTCAAAGAAAGAATAGGAAACCAAAATCCAGGTAGTGAAATGAGCACAAGGGGGTATGGGAGATGTGCATGTGGACAGTTTCAAGCAGAGCTCCTTCTGGACACTTGGAAACAGCGATGTAAAAACATTTTGTTCGAAGCGGGATTTGGCCAAAGTAGAAAGACCTTCCAACACCAACCCTAAAGAACTTAGCCAAAGAGAGAATGTTGCAATAAGCTCCTGTAGGAAAGGTGCTTCAATGACACAACCCCCGAGCAGGTAGCTACATTCTGCACAGTACAAAATGCATATGAATTCCAGGCTGGAAACTCATTCCAGAAGGAAGAAATGCGTGTGTTTCTCTCTGAAAGAACACTCAGCCACTATTCTTTTGCTTGCTCCTTCAAAGTCTTTGTAGAAACATGTGTTTTCACTGCTGGAATACGTTGTGGGATGCATTGTTTCAATCTCTTGCAAGCCTCATGTTCTTTCTTAGACGATGTGGAAAAACAAGGAGTATGTTTCCCAAATCACTTGCAATCCAGATGAACACACAGTGCATCACTCTTGCCCAAACATGCTCTTTCTCTTAATGCGTTGAGAACATTCAAGAAAGCAGAAAAGAAGGGCCTTTTGCAGTGAATTTCACACTGGTATGTACAAAAAGCCATTTATTTCGGTTGCAGCGTGCAAAAGCATGATTGACTTCATGTTTTCAATGAATCCCTTACATTTCGAAGTGACCTGAAGTAGGACTTTCACAAAAACATGCGTTTGCGTGTCTGTGGTGAAAGGAATTCTAAGTTGTGTATTCAGTGCTGGAGAGTGACACACTCTACACAGGTTAGACAGCGTTCTTAGAGCACCAACATCCTTAAAATTGAAATTGCTACAAGGTTTGTGTAGCATGCAGAAAGAAGGCTTGTCATTTCAAAGAAAGAAGTGGAAACCAAAATCCAGGTACTGAAACGAGCACACCAGTATGGGAGATGTGCATGTGGACACTTTCAAAAAGCAGCTCCTTCTGGGCACTTGGAAACAGCAATGTAAAAACATTTCGTTCGAAGCGGGATTTGGCCAAAGTTGAAAGACCTTCAAACACCAACCCTAAAGAACTTAGCCAAACAATGAATGTTGCAATAAGCTCCTGTAGGAAAGGTGCCTCTGTGACACAACCCCCGAGCAGGTAGCTACATTCTGCACAGTACAAAATGCATATGAATTCCAGGCTGAAAACTCACTCCAGAAGGAAGAAATGCGTGTGTTTCTCTCTGAAAGAACACTCAGCCACTATTCTTTTGCTTGCTCCTTCAAAGTCTTTGTAGAAACGTGTGTTTTCACTGCTGGAATACGTTTTGGGGTGCATTGTTTCAATCTCTTGCAAGCCTCATGTTCTTTCTTACACAATGTGGAAAAACGCGGATTATGTTTCCCAAATCACTTGAAATCCAGGAAAACGCACCCTGCATCACTCGTGCTCAAACACGCTTTTCACCTAATGCATTGAGAACATTCAAGAAAGCAGAAAAGAAGGGCCTTTTGCAGTGAATTTCACACTGGTATGTACAAAAAGCCATTTATTTCGGTTGCAGAGTGCAAAAGCATGATTGACTTCATGTTCTCCATGAAACCCTTACATTTCCAAGTGAGCTGAAGTAGGACTTTCACAAAAACATGTGTTTGCGTGTCTGTGGTGAAAGGAGCTCTAATTTGTGTATTCAGTGCTGGTGAGTGACACACTCTACACAGGTTAGACAGCGTCCTTAGAGCACCAACATCCTTAAAATTGAAACTGCTACACGATGTGTGTAGCATGCTGAATGAAGGCTTGCCATTTCAAAGAAAGAAGAGGAAACCAAATTCCAGGTAGTGAAACGAACATGCCAGTATGGGAGATGTGCATGTGGACAGTTTCAAGCAGCAGCTCCTTCTGGACACTTGGAAACAGCGCTGTGAAAAAATTTAGTAAGAAGCGGGATTTGGCCAAAGTTGAAAGAACTTCCAAAACGAACCCTAAAGGACTTAGCCAAACAATGAATGTTGCAATAAGCTCCTGCAGGAAAGGTTCTTCAATGACACAACTCCCGAGCAAGTAGCTACATTCTGCACAGTACAAAATGCATATGAATTCCTGGCTGGAAACTCACTCCAGAAGGAAGAAATGCGTGTGTTTCTCTCTGAAAGAACACTCAGCCACTATTCTGTTGCTTTCTCCTTCAAAGTCTTTTTAGAAACGTGTGTTTTCACTGCTGGAATACGTTGTGGGATGCATTGTTTCAATCTCTTGCAAGCCTCATGTTCTTTCTTAGACGATGTGGAAAAACAAGGAGTATGTTTCCCAAATCACTTGCAATCCAGAAAAACACACACCGCATCACTCTTGCCCAAACATGCCCTTTCTCCTAATGCGTTGAGAACATTCAAGAAAGCAGAAAGGAAGAGCATTTTGTAGTGAAATTCAGACTGGCATGTACAAAAAGCCATTTCTTTCGGTTGCAGGGTGTAAAAGCATGATGGTCTTCATGTTCTCGATGAAACCCTTATATTTCCAAGTGACCACAATTAGGACTTTCCCAAAAAGATGTGTTTGCGTGTCTGTGGCGAAAGGAGCTCTAAGTTGTGTATTCAGTGCTGGAGTGTGACACACTCTACATAGGTTTAACAGCGTTTTAAGAGCACCAAAATGCTCAAAGCTGAAAATGCTACAAGGTGTGTGTAGGATGCAGAAAGAAGGCAGGTCATTTCAAAGAAAGAATAGGAAACCAAAATCCAGGTAGTGAAATGAGCACAAGGGGGTATGGGAGATGTGCATGTGGACAGTTTCAAGCAGCAGCTCCTTCTGGACACTTGGAAACAGCGATGTAAAAACATTTTGTTCGAAGCGGGATTTGGCCAAAGTAGAAAGACCTTCCAACACCAACCCTAAAGAACTTAGCCAAAGAGAGAATGTTGCAATAAGCTCCTGTAGGAAAGGTGCTTCAATGACACAACCCCCGAGCAGGTAGCTACATTCTGCACAGTACAAAATGCATATGAATTCCAGGCTGGAAACTCATTCCAGAAGGAAGAAATGCGTGTGTTTCTCTCTGAAAGAACACTCAGCCACTATTCTTTTGCTTGCTCCTTCAAAGTCTTTGTAGAAACATGTGTTTTCACTGCTGGAATACGTTGTGGGATGCATTGTTTCAATCTCTTGCAAGCCTCATGTTCTTTCTTAGACGATGTGGAAAAACAAGGAGTATGTTTCCCAAATCACTTGCAATCCAGATGAACACACAGTGCATCACTCTTGCCCAAACATGCTCTTTCTCCTAATGCGTTGAGAACATTCAAGAAAGCAGAAAAGAAGGGCCTTTTGCAGTGAATTTCACACTGGTATGTACAAAAAGCCATTTATTTCGGTTGCAGCGTGCAAAAGCATGATTGACTTCATGTTTTCAATGAATCCCTTACATTTCGAAGTGACCTGAAGTAGGACTTTCACAAAAACATGCGTTTGCGTGTCTGTGGTGAAAGGAATTCTAAGTTGTGTATTCAGTGCTGGAGAGTGACACACTCTACACAGGTTAGACAGCGTTCTTAGAGCACCAACATCCTTAAAATTGAAATTGCTACAAGGTTTGTGTAGCATGCAGAAAGAAGGCTTGTCATTTCAAAGAAAGAAGTGGAAACCAAAATCCAGGTACTGAAACGAGCACACCAGTATGGGAGATGTGCATGTGGACACTTTCAAAAAGCAGCTCCTTCTGGGCACTTGGAAACAGCAATGTAAAAACATTTCGTTCGAAGCGGGATTTGGCCAAAGTTGAAAGACCTTCAAACACCAACCCTAAAGAACTTAGCCAAACAATGAATGTTGCAATAAGCTCCTGTAGGAAAGGTGCCTCTGTGACACAACCCCCGAGCAGGTAGCTACATTCTGCACAGTACAAAATGCATATGAATTCCAGGCTGAAAACTCACTCCAGAAGGAAGAAATGCGTGTGTTTCTCTCTGAAAGAACACTCAGCCACTATTCTTTTGCTTGCTCCTTCAAAGTCTTTGTAGAAACGTGTGTTTTCACTGCTGGAATACGTTTTGGGGTGCATTGTTTCAATCTCTTGCAAGCCTCATGTTCTTTCTTAGACGATGTGGAAAAACGCGGAGTATGTTTCCCAAATCACTTGCAATCCAGATGAACACACAGTGCATCACTCTTGCCCAAACATGCTCTTTCTCCTAATGCATTGAGAACATTCAAGAAAGCAGAAAAGAAGGGCCTTTTGCAGTGAATTTAACACTGGTATGTACAAAAACCATTTATTTCGGTTGCAGAGTGCAAAAGCATGATTGACTTCATGTTCTCCATGAAACCCTTACATTTCCAAGTGAGCTGAAGTAGGACTTTCACAAAAACATGTGTTTGCGTGTCTGTGGTGAAAGGAGCTCTAATTTGTGTATTCAGTGCTGGTGAGTGACACACTCTACACAGGTTAGACAGCGTTCTTAGAGCACCAACATCCTTAAAATTGAAACTGCTACACGATGTGTGTAGCATGCTGAATGAAGGCTTGCCATTTCAAAGAAAGAAGAGGAAACCAAATTCCAGGTAGTGAAACGAACATGCCAGTATGGGAGATGTGCATGTGGACAGTTTCAAGCAGCAGCTCCTTCTGGACACTTGGAAACAGCGCTGTGAAAAAATTTAGTAAGAAGCGGGATTTGGCCAAAGTTGAAAGAACTTCCAAAACGAACCCTAAAGGACTTAGCCAAACAATGAATGTTGCAATAAGCTCCTGTAGGAAAGGTGCCTCTGTGACACAACCCCCGAGCAGGTAGCTACATTCTGCACAGTACAAAATGCATATGAATTCCAGTCTGAAAACTCACTCCAGAAGGAAGAAATGCGTGTGTTTTTCTCTGAAAGAACACTCAGCCACTATTCTTTTGCTTGCTCCTTCAAAGTCTTTGTAGAAACGTGTGTTTTCACTGCTGGAATACGTTTTGGGGTGCATTGTTTCAATCTCTTGCAAGCCTCATGTTCTTTCTTACACAATGTGGAAAAACGCGGATTATGTTTCCCAAATCACTTGAAATCCAGGAAAACGCACCCTGCATCACTCGTGCTCAAACACGCTTTTCACCTAATGCATTGAGAACATTCAAGAAAGCAGAAAAGAAGGGCCTTTTGCAGTGAATTTCACACTGGTATGTACAAAAAGCCATTTATTTCGGTTGCAGAGTGCAAAAGCATGATTGACTTCATGTTCTCCATGAAACCCTTACATTTCCAAGTGAGCTGAAGTAGGACTTTCACAAAAACATGTGTTTGCGTGTCTGTGGTGAAAGGAGCTCTAATTTGTGTATTCAGTGCTGGTGAGTGACACACTCTACACAGGTTAGACAGCGTTCTTAGAGCACCAACATCCTTAAAATTGAAACTGCTACACGATGTGTGTAGCATGCTGAATGAAGGCTTGCCATTTCAAAGAAAGAAGAGGAAACCAAATTCCAGGTAGTGAAACGAACATGCCAGTATGGGAGATGTGCATGTGGACAGTTTCAAGCAGCAGCTCCTTCTGGACACTTGGAAACAGCGCTGTGAAAAAATTTAGTAAGAAGCGGGATTTGGCCAAAGTTGAAAGAACTTCCAAAACGAACCCTAAAGGACTTAGCCAAACAATGAATGTTGCAATAAGCTCCTGCAGGAAAGGTTCTTCAATGACACACCTCCCGAGCAAGTAGCTACATTCTGCACAGTACAAAATGCATATGAATTCCTGGCTGGAAACTCACTCCAGAAGGAAGAAATGCGTGTGTTTCTCTCTGAAAGAACACTCAGCCACTATTCTTTTGCTTTCTCCTTCAAAGTCTTTTTAGAAACGTGTTTTTTCACTGCTGGAATACGTTGTGGGATGCATTGTTTCAATCTCTTGCAAGCCTCATGTTCTTTCTTAGACGATGTGGAAAAACAAGGAGTATGTTTCCCAAATCACTTGCAATCCAGAAAAACACACACCGCATCACTCTTGCCCAAACATGCCCTTTCTCCTAATGCGTTGAGAACATTCAAGAAAGCAGAAAGGAAGAGCATTTTGTAGTGAAATTCAGACTGGCATGTACAAAAAGCCATTTCTTTCGGTTGCAGGGTGTAAAAGCATGATGGTCTTCATGTTCTCGATGAAACCCTTACATTTCCAAGTGACCACAATTAGGACTTTCCCAAAAAGATGTGTTTGCGTGTCTGTGGCGAAAGGAGCTCTAAGTTGTGTATTCAGTGCTGGAGTGTGACACACTCTACATAGGTTTAACAGCGTTTTAAGAGCACCAAAATGCTCAAAGCTGAAAATGCTACAAGGTGTGTGTAGGATGCAGAAAGAAGGCAGGTCATTTCAAAGAAAGAATAGGAAACCAAAATCCAGGTAGTGAAATGAGCACAAGGGGGTATGGGAGATGTGCATGTGGACAGTTTCAAGCAGCAGCTCCTTCTGGACACTTGGAAACAGCGATGTAAAAACATTTTGTTCGAAGCGGGATTTGGCCAAAGTAGAAAGACCTTCCAACACCAACCCTAAAGAACTTAGCCAAAGAGAGAATGTTGCAATAAGCTCCTGTAGGAAAGGTGCTTCAATGACACAACCCCCGAGCAGGTAGCTACATTCTGCACAGTACAAAATGCATATGAATTCCAGGCTGGAAACTCATTCCAGAAGGAAGAAATGCGTGTGTTTCTCTCTGAAAGAACACTCAGCCACTATTCCTTTGCTTGCTCCTTCAAAGTCTTTGTAGAAACATGTGTTTTCACTGCTGGAATACGTTGTGGGATGCATTGTTTCAATCTCTTGCAAGCCTCATGTTCTTTCTTAGACGATGTGGAAAAACAAGGAGTATGTTTCCCAAATCACTTGCAATCCAGATGAACACACAGTGCATCACTCTTGCCCAAACATGCTCTTTCTCCTAATGCGTTGAGAACATTCAAGAAAGCAGAAAAGAAGGGCCTTTTGCAGTGAATTTCACACTGGTATGTACAAAAAGCCATTTATTTCGGTTGCAGCGTGCAAAAGCATGATTGACTTCATGTTTTCAATGAATCCCTTACATTTCGAAGTGACCTGAAGTAGGACTTTCACAAAAACATGCGTTTGCGTGTCTGTGGTGAAAGGAATTCTAAGTTGTGTATTCAGTGCTGGAGAGTGACACACTCTACACAGGTTAGACAGCGTTCTTAGAGCACCAACATCCTTAAAATTGAAATTGCTACAAGGTTTGTGTAGCATGCAGAAAGAAGGCTTGTCATTTCAAAGAAAGAAGTGGAAACCAAAATCCAGGTACTGAAACGAGCACACCAGTATGGGAGATGTGCATGTGGACACTTTCAAAAAGCAGCTCCTTCTGGGCACTTGGAAACAGCAATGTAAAAACATTTCGTTCGAAGCGGGATTTGGCCAAAGTTGAAAGACCTTCAAACACCAACCCTAAAGAACTTAGCCAAACAATGAATGTTGCAATAAGCTCCTGTAGGAAAGGTGCCTCTGTGACACAACCCCCGAGCAGGTAGCTACATTCTGCACAGTACAAAATGCATATGAATTCCAGGCTGAAAACTCACTCCAGAAGGAAGAAATGCGTGTGTTTCTCTCTGAAAGAACACTCAGCCACTATTCTTTTGCTTGCTCCTTCAAAGTCTTTGTAGAAACGTGTGTTTTCACTGCTGGAATACGTTTTGGGGTGCATTGTTTCAATCTCTTGCAAGCCTCATGTTCTTTCTTACACAATGTGGAAAAACGCGGATTATGTTTCCCAAATCACTTGAAATCCAGGAAAACGCACCCTGCATCACTCGTGCTCAAACACGCTTTTCACCTAATGCATTGAGAACATTCAAGAAAGCAGAAAAGAAGGGCCCTTTGCAGTGAATTTCACACTGGTATGTACAAAAAGCCATTTATTTCGGTTGCAGAGTGCAAAAGCATGATTGACTTCATGTTCTCAATGAAACCCTTACATTTCCAAGTGAGCTGAAGTAGGACTTTCACAAAAACATGTGTTTGCGTGTCTGTGGTGAAAGGAGCTCTAATTTGTGTATTCAGTGCTGGTGAGTGACACACTCTACACAGGTTAGACAGCGTTCTTAGAGCACCAACATCCTTAAAATTGAAACTGCTACACGATGTGTGTAGCATGCTGAATGAAGGCTTGCCATTTCAAAGAAAGAAGAGGAAACCAAATTCCAGGTAGTGAAACGAACATGCCAGTATGGGAGATGTGCATGTGGACAGTTTCAAGCAGCAGCTCCTTCTGGACACTTGGAAACAGCGCTGTGAAAAAATTTAGTAAGAAGCGGGATTTGGCCAAAGTTGAAAGAACTTCCAAAACGAACCCTAAAGGACTTAGCCAAACAATGAATGTTGCAATAAGCTCCTGCAGGAAAGGTTCTTCAATGACACAACTCCCGAGCAAGTAGCTACATTCTGCACAGTACAAAATGCATATGAATTCCTGGCTGGAAACTCACTCCAGAAGGAAGAAATGCGTGTGTTTCTCTCTGAAAGAACACTCAGCCACTATTCTTTTGCTTTCTCCTTCAAAGTCTTTTTAGAAACGTGTGTTTTCACTGCTGGAATACGTTGTGGGATGCATTGTTTCAATCTCTTGCAAGCCTCATGTTCTTTCTTAGACGATGTGGAAAAACAAGGAGTATGTTTCCCAAATCACTTGCAATCCAGAAAAACACACACCGCATCACTCTTGCCCAAACATGCCCTTTCTCCTAATGCGTTGAGAACATTCAAGAAAGCAGAAAGGAAGAGCATTTTGTAGTGAAATTCAGACTGGCATGTACAAAAAGCCATTTCTTTCGGTTGCAGGGTGTAAAAGCATGATGGTCTTCATGTTCTCGATGAAACCCTTACATTTCCAAGTGACCACAATTAGGACTTTCCCAAAAAGATGTGTTTGCGTGTCTGTGGCGAAAGGAGCTCTAAGTTGTGTATTCAGTGCTGGAGTGTGACACACTCTACATAGGTTTAACAGCGTTTTAAGAGCACCAAAATGCTCAAAGCTGAAAATGCTACAAGGTGTGTGTAGGATGCAGAAAGAAGGCAGGTCATTTCAAAGAAAGAATAGGAAACCAAAATCCAGGTAGTGAAATGAGCACAAGGGGGTATGGGAGATGTGCATGTGGACAGTTTCAAGCAGCAGCTCCTTCTGGACACTTGGAAACAGCGATGTAAAAACATTTTGTTCGAAGCGGGATTTGGCCAAAGTAGAAAGACCTTCCAACACCAACCCTAAAGAACTTAGCCAAAGAGAGAATGTTGCAATAAGCTCCTGTAGGAAAGGTGCTTCAATGACACAACCCCCGAGCAGGTAGCTACATTCTGCACAGTACAAAATGCATATGAATTCCAGGCTGGAAACTCATTCCAGAAGGAAGAAATGCGTGTGTTTCTCTCTGAAAGAACACTCAGCCACTATTCTTTTGCTTGCTCCTTCAAAGTCTTTGTAGAAACATGTGTTTTCACTGCTGGAATACGTTGTGGGATGCATTGTTTCAATCTCTTGCAAGCCTCATGTTCTTTCTTAGACGATGTGGAAAAACAAGGAGTATGTTTCCCAAATCACTTGCAATCCAGATGAACACACAGTGCATCACTCTTGCCCAAACATGCTCTTTCTCCTAATGCGTTGAGAACATTCAAGAAAGCAGAAAAGAAGGGCCTTTTGCAGTGAATTTCACACTGGTATGTACAAAAAGCCATTTATTTCGGTTGCAGCGTGCAAAAGCATGATTGACTTCATGTTTTCAATGAATCCCTTACATTTCGAAGTGACCTGAAGTAGGACTTTCACAAAAACATGCGTTTGCGTGTCTGTGGTGAAAGGAATTCTAAGTTGTGTATTCAGTGCTGGAGAGTGACACACTCTACACAGGTTAGACAGCGTTCTTAGAGCACCAACATCCTTAAAATTGAAATTGCTACAAGGTTTGTGTAGCATGCAGAAAGAAGGCTTGTCATTTCAAAGAAAGAAGTGGAAACCAAAATCCAGGTACTGAAACGAGCACACCAGTATGGGAGATGTGCATGTGGACACTTTCAAAAAGCAGCTCCTTCTGGGCACTTGGAAACAGCAATGTAAAAACATTTCGTTCGAAGCGGGATTTGGCCAAAGTTGAAAGACCTTCAAACACCAACCCTAAAGAACTTAGACAAACAATGAATGTTGCAATAAGCTCCTGTAGGAAAGGTGCCTCTATGACACAACCCCCGAGCAGGTAGCTACATTCTGCACAGTACAAAATGCATATGAATTCCAGGCTGAAAACTCACTCCAGAAGGAAGAAATGCGTGTGTTTCTCTCTGAAAGAACACTCAGCCACTATTCTTTTGCTTGCTCCTTCAAAGTCTTTGTAGAAACGTGTGTTTTCACTGCTGGAATACGTTTTGGGGTGCATTGTTTCAATCTCTTGCAAGCCTCATGTTCTTTCTTACACAATGTGGAAAAACGCGGATTATGTTTCCCAAATCACTTGAAATCCAGGAAAACGCACCCTGCATCACTCGTGCTCAAACACGCTTTTCACCTAATGCATTGAGAACATTCAAGAAAGCAGAAAAGAAGGGCCTTTTGCAGTGAATTTCACACTGGTATGTACAAAAAGCCATTTATTTCGGTTGCAGAGTGCAAAAGCATGATTGACTTCATGTTCTCCATGAAACCCTTACATTTCCAAGTGAGCTGAAGTAGGACTTTCACAAAAACATGTGTTTGCGTGTCTGTGGTGAAAGGAGCTCTAATTTGTGTATTCAGTGCTGGTGAGTGACACACTCTACACAGGTTAGACAGCGTTCTTAGAACACCAACATCCTTAAAATTGAAACTGCTACACGATGTGTGTAGCATGCTGAATGAAGGCTTGCCATTTCAAAGAAAGAAGAGGAAACCAAATTCCAGGTAGTGAAACGAACATGCCAGTATGGGAGATGTGCATGTGGACAGTTTCAAGCAGCAGCTCCTTCTGGACACTTGGAAACAGCGCTGTGAAAAAATTTAGTAAGAAGCGGGATTTGGCCAAAGTTGAAAGAACTTCCAAAACGAACCCTAAAGGACTTAGCCAAACAATGAATGTTGCAATAAGCTCCTGTAGGAAAGGTGCCTCTGTGACACAACCCCCGAGCAGGTAGCTACATTCTGCACAGTACAAAATGCATATGAATTCCAGGCTGAAAACTCACTCCAGAAGGAAGAAATGCGTGTGTTTCTCTCTGAAAGAACACTCAGCCACTATTCTTTTGCTTGCTCCTTCAAAGTCTTTGTAGAAACGTGTGTTTTCACTGCTGGAATACGTTTAGGGGTGCATTGTTTCAATCTCTTGCAAGCCTCATGTTCTTTCTTACACAATGTGGAAAAACGCGGATTATGTTTCCCAAATCACTTGAAATCCAGGAAAACGCACCCTGCATCACTCGTGCTCAAACACGCTTTTCACCTAATGCATTGAGAACATTCAAGAAAGCAGAAAAGAAGGGCCTTTTGCAGTGAATTTCACACTGGTATGTACAAAAAGCCATTTATTTCGGTTGCAGAGTGCAAAAGCATGATTGACTTCATGTTCTCCGTGAAACCTTACATTTCCAAGTGAGCTGAAGTAGGACTTTCACAAAAACATGTGTTTGCGTGTCTGTGGTGAAAGGAGCTCTAATTTGTGTATTCAGTGCTGGTGAGTGACACACTCTACACAGGTTAGACAGCGTTCTTAGAGCACCAACATCCTTAAAATTGAAACTGCTACACGATGTGTGTAGCATGCTGAATGAAGGCTTGCCATTTCAAAGAAAGAAGAGGAAACCAAATTCCAGGTAGTGAAACGAACATGCCAGTATGGGAGATGTGCATGTGGACAGTTTCAAGCAGCAGCTCCTTCTGGACACTTGGAAACAGCGCTGTGAAAAAATTTAGTAAGAAGCGGGATTTGGCCAAAGTTGAAAGAACTTCCAAAACGAACCCTAAAGGACTTAGCCAAACAATGAATGTTGCAATAAGCTCCTGCAGGAAAGGTTCTTCAATGACACAACTCCCGAGCAAGTAGCTACATTCTGCACAGTACAAAATGCATATGAATTCCTGGCTGGAAACTCACTCCAGAAGGAAGAAATGCGTGTGTTTCTCTCTGAAAGAACACTCAGCCACTATTCTTTTGCTTTCTCCTTCAAAGTCTTTTTAGAAACGTGTGTTTTCACTGCTGGAATACGTTGTGGGATGCATTGTTTCAATCTCTTGCAAGCCTCATGTTCTTTCTTAGACGATGTGGAAAAACAAGGAGTATGTTTCCCAAATCACTTGCAATCCAGAAAAACACACACCGCATCACTCTTGCCCAAACATGCCCTTTCTCCTAATGCGTTGAGAACATTCAAGAAAGCAGAAAGGAAGAGCATTTTGTAGTGAAATTCAGACTGGCATGTACAAAAAGCCATTTCTTTCGGTTGCAGGGTGTAAAAGCATGATGGTCTTCATGTTCTCGATGAAACCCTTACATTTCCAAGTGACCACAATTAGGACTTTCCCAAAAAGATGTGTTTGCGTGTCTGTGGCGAAAGGAGCTCTAAGTTGTGTATTCAGTGCTGGAGTGTGACACACTCTACATAGGTTTAACAGCGTTTAAAGAGCACCAAAATGCTCAAAGCTGAAAATGCTACAAGGTGTGTGTAGGATGCAGAAAGAAGGCAGGTCATTTCAAAGAAAGAATAGGAAACCAAAATCCAGGTAGTGAAATGAGCACAAGGGGGTATGGGAGATGTGCATGTGGACAGTTTCAAGCAGCAGCTCCTTCTGGACACTTGGAAACAGCGATGTAAAAACATTTTGTTCGAAGCGGGATTTGGCCAAAGTAGAAAGACCTTCCAACACCAACCCTAAAGAACGTAGCCAAAGAGAGAATGTTGCAATAAGCTCCTGTAGGAAAGGTGCTTCAATGACACAACCCCCGAGCAGGTAGCTAAATTCTGCACAGTACAAAATGCATATGAATTCCAGGCTGGAAACTCATTCCAGAAGGAAGAAATGCGTGTGTTTCTCTCTGAAAGAACACTCAGCCACTATTCTTTTGCTTGCTCCTTCAAAGTCTTTGTAGAAACATGTGTTTTCACTGCTGGAATACGTTGTGGGATGCATTGTTTCAATCTCTTGCAAGCCTCATGTTCTTTCTTAGACGATGTGGAAAAACAAGGAGTATGTTTCCCAAATCACTTGCAATCCAGATGAACACACAGTGCATCACTCTTGCCCAAACATGCTCTTTCTCCTAATGCGTTGAGAACATTCAAGAAAGCAGAAAAGAAGGGCCTTTTGCAGTGAATTTCACACTGGTATGTACAAAAAGCCATTTATTTCGGTTGCAGAGTGCAAAAGCATGATTGACTTCATGTTTTCAATGAAACCCTTACATTTCGAAGTGACCTGAAGTAGGACTTTCACAAAAACATGTGTTTGCGTGTCTGTGGTGAAAGGAATTCTAAGTTGTGTATTCAGTGCTGGAGAGTGACACACTCTACACAGGTTAGACAGCGTTCTTAGAGCACCAACATCCTTAAAATTGAAATTGCTACAAGGTTTGTGTAGCATGCAGAAAGAAGGCTTGTCATTTCAAAGAAAGAAGTGGAAACCAAAATCCACGTACTGAAACGAGCACACCAGTATGGGAGATGTGCATGTGGACACTTTCAAAAAGCAGCTCCCTCTGGGCACTTGGAAACAGCAATGTAAAAACATTTCGTTCGAAGCGGGATTTGGCCAAAGTTGAAAGACCTTCAAACACCAACCCTAAAGAACTTAGACAAACAATGAATGTTGCAATAAGCTCCTGTAGGAAAGGTGCCTCTGTGACACAACCCCCGAGCAGGTAGCTACATTCTGCACAGTACAAAATGCATATGAATTCCAGGCTGAAAACTCACTCCAGAAGGAAGAAATGCGTGTGTTTCTCTCTGAAAGAACACTCAGCCACTATTCTTTTGCTTGCTCCTTCAAAGTCTTTGTAGAAACGTGTGTTTTCACTGCTGGAATACGTTTTGGGGTGCATTGTTTCAATCTCTTGCAAGCCTCATGTTCTTTCTTACACAATGTGGAAAAACGCGGATTATGTTTCCCAAATCACTTGAAATCCAGGAAAACGCACCCTGCATCACTCGTGCTCAAACACGCTTTTCACCTAATGCATTGAGAACATTCAAGAAAGCAGAAAAGAAGGGCCTTTTGCAGTGAATTTCACACTGGTATGTACAAAAAGCCATTTATTTCGGTTGCAGAGTGCAAAAGCATGATTGACTTCATGTTCTCCGTGAAACCTTACATTTCCAAGTGAGCTGAAGTAGGACTTTCACAAAAACATGTGTTTGCGTGTCTGTGGTGAAAGGAGCTCTAATTTGTGTATTCAGTGCTGGTGAGTGACACACTCTACACAGGTTAGACAGCGTTCTTAGAGCACCAACATCCTTAAAATTGAAACTGCTACACGATGTGTGTAGCATGCTGAATGAAGGCTTGCCATTTCAAAGAAAGAAGAGGAAACCAAATTCCAGGTAGTGAAACGAACATGCCAGTATGGGAGATGTGCATGTGGACAGTTTCAAGCAGCAGCTCCTTCTGGACACTTGGAAACAGCGCTGTGAAAAAATTTAGTAAGAAGCGGGATTTGGCCAAAGTTGAAAGAACTTCCAAAACGAACCCTAAAGGACTTAGCCAAACAATGAATGTTGCAATAAGCTCCTGCAGGAAAGGTTCTTCAATGACACAACTCCCGAGCAAGTAGCTACATTCTGCACAGTACAAAATGCATATGAATTCCTGGCTGGAAACTCACTCCAGAAGGAAGAAATGCGTGTGTTTCTCTCTGAAAGAACACTCAGCCACTATTCTTTTGCTTTCTCCTTCAAAGTCTTTTTAGAAACGTGTGTTTTCACTGCTGGAATACGTTGTGGGATGCATTGTTTCAATCTCTTGCAAGCCTCATGTTCTTTCTTAGACGATGTGGAAAAACAAGGAGTATGTTTCCCAAATCACTTGCAATCCAGAAAAACACACACCGCATCACTCTTGCCCAAACATGCCCTTTCTCCTAATGCGTTGAGAACATTCAAGAAAGCAGAAAGGAAGAGCATTTTGTAGTGAAATTCAGACTGGCATGTACAAAAAGCCATTTCTTTCGGTTGCAGGGTGTAAAAGCATGATGGTCTTCATGTTCTCGATGAAACCCTTACATTTCCAAGTGACCACAATTAGGACTTTCCCAAAAAGATGTGTTTGCGTGTCTGTGGCGAAAGGAGCTCTAAGTTGTGTATTCAGTGCTGGAGTGTGACACACTCTACATAGGTTTAACAGCGTTTTAAGAGCACCAAAATGCTCAAAGCTGAAAATGCTACAAGGTGTGTGTAGGATGCAGAAAGAAGGCAGGTCATTTCAAAGAAAGAATAGGAAACCAAAATCCAGGTAGTGAAATGAGCACAAGGGGGTATGGGAGATGTGCATGTGGACAGTTTCAAGCAGCAGCTCCTTCTGGACACTTGGAAACAGCGATGTAAAAACATTTTGTTCGAAGCGGGATTTGGCCAAAGTAGAAAGACCTTCCAACACCAACCCTAAAGAACTTAGCCAAAGAGAGAATGTTGCAATAAGCTCCTGTAGGAAAGGTGCTTCAATGACACAACCCCCGAGCAGGTAGCTACATTCTGCACAGTACAAAATGCATATGAATTCCAGGCTGGAAACTCATTCCAGAAGGAAGAAATGCGTGTGTTTCTCTCTGAAAGAACACTCAGCCACTATTCTTTTGCTTGCTCCTTCAAAGTCTTTGTAGAAACATGTGTTTTCACTGCTGGAATACGTTGTGGGATGCATTGTTTCAATCTCTTGCAAGCCTCATGTTCTTTCTTAGACGATGTGGAAAAACAAGGAGTATGTTTCCCAAATCACTTGCAATCCAGATGAACACACAGTGCATCACTCTTGCCCAAACATGCTCTTTCTCCTAATGCGTTGAGAACATTCAAGAAAGCAGAAAAGAAGGGCCTTTTGCAGTGAATTTCACACTGGTATGTACAAAAAGCCATTTATTTCGGTTGCAGAGTGCAAAAGCATGATTGACTTCATGTTTTCAATGAAACCCTTACATTTCGAAGTGACCTGAAGTAGGACTTTCACAAAAACATGCGTTTGCGTGTCTGTGGTGAAAGGAATTCTAAGTTGTGTATTCAGTGCTGGAGAGTGGCACACTCTACACAGGTTAGACAGCGTTCTTAGAGCACCAACATCCTTAAAATTGAAATTGCTACAAGGTTTGTGTAGCATGCAGAAAGAAGGCTTGTCATTTCAAAGAAAGAAGTGGAAACCAAAATCCACGTACTGAAACGAGCACACCAGTATGGGAGATGTGCATGTGGACACTTTCAAAAAGCAGCTCCCTCTGGGCACTTGGAAACAGCAATGTAAAAACATTTCGTTCGAAGCGGGATTTGGCCAAAGTTGAAAGACCTTCAAACACCAACCCTAAAGAACTTAGACAAACAATGAATGTTGCAATAAGCTCCTGTAGGAAAGGTGCCTCTATGACACAACCCCCGAGCAGGTAGCTACATTCTGCACAGTACAAAATGCATATGAATTCCAGGCTGAAAACTCACTCCAGAAGGAAGAAATGCGTGTGTTTCTCTCTGAAAGAACACTCAGCCACTATTCTTTTGCTTGCTCCTTCAAAGTCTTTGTAGAAACGTGTGTTTTCACTGCTGGAATACGTTTTGGGGTGCATTGTTTCAATCTCTTGCAAGCCTCATGTTCTTTCTTACACAATGTGGAAAAACGCGGATTATGTTTCCCAAATCACTTGAAATCCAGGAAAACGCACCCTGCATCACTCGTGCTCAAACACGCTTTTCACCTAATGCATTGAGAACATTCAAGAAAGCAGAAAAGAAGGGCCTTTTGCAGTGAATTTCACACTGGTATGTACAAAAAGCCATTTATTTCGGTTGCAGAGTGCAAAAGCATGATTGACTTCATGTTCTCCGTGAAACCCTTACATTTCCAAGTGAGCTGAAGTAGGACTTTCACAAAAACATGTGTTTGCGTGTCTGTGTTGAAAGGAGCTCTAATTTGTGTATTCAGTGCTGGTGAGTGACACACTCTACACAGGTTAGACAGCGTTCTTAGAGCACCAACATCCTTAAAATTGAAACTGCTACACGATGTGTGTAGCATGCTGAATGAAGGCTTGCCATTTCAAAGAAAGAAGAGGAAACCAAATTCCAGGTAGTGAAACGAACATGCCAGTATGGGAGATGTGCATGTGGACAGTTTCAAGCAGCAGCTCCTTCTGGACACTTGGAAACAGCGCTGTGAAAAAATTTAGTAAGAAGCGGGATTTGGCCAAAGTTGAAAGAACTTCCAAAACGAACCCTAAAGGACTTAGCCAAACAATGAATGTTGCAATAAGCTCCTGCAGGAAAGGTTCTTCAATGACACAACTCCCGAGCAAGTAGCTACATTCTGCACAGTACAAAATGCATATGAATTCCTGGCTGGAAACTCACTCCAGAAGGAAGAAATGCGTGTGTTTCTCTCTGAAAGAACACTCAGCCACTATTCTTTTGCTTTCTCCTTCAAAGTCTTTTCAGAAACGTGTGTTTTCACTGCTGGAATACGTTGTGGGATGCATTGTTTCAATCTCTTGCAAGCCTCATGTTCTTTCTTAGACGATGTGGAAAAACAAGGAGTATGTTTCCCAAATCACTTGCAATCCAGAAAAACACACACCGCATCACTCTTGCCCAAACATGCCCTTTCTCCTAATGCGTTGAGAACATTCAAGAAAGCAGAAAGGAAGAGCATTTTGTAGTGAAATTCAGACTGGCATGTACAAAAAGCCATTTCTTTCGGTTGCAGGGTGTAAAAGCATGATGGTCTTCATGTTCTCGATGAAACCCTTACATTTCCAAGTGACCACAATTAGGACTTTCCCAAAAAGATGTGTTTGCGTGTCTGTGGCGAAAGGAGCTCTAAGTTGTGTATTCAGTGCTGGAGTGTGACACACTCTACATAGGTTTAACAGCGTTTTAAGAGCACCAAAATGCTCAAAGCTGAAAATGCTACAAGGTGTGTGTAGGATGCAGAAAGAAGGCAGGTCATTTCAAAGAAAGAATAGGAAACCAAAATCCAGGTAGTGAAATGAGCACAAGGGGGTATGGGAGATGTGCATGTGGACAGTTTCAAGCAGCAGCTCCTTCTGGACACTTGGAAACAGCGATGTAAAAACATTTTGTTCGAAGCGGGATTTGGCCAAAGTAGAAAGACCTTCCAACACCAACCCTAAAGAACTTAGCCAAAGAGAGAATGTTGCAATAAGCTCCTGTAGGAAAGGTGCTTCAATGACACAACCCCCGAGCAGGTAGCTACATTCTGCACAGTACAAAATGCATATGAATTCCAGGCTGGAAACTCATTCCAGAAGGAAGAAATGCGTGTGTTTCTCTCTGAAAGAACACTCAGCCACTATTCTTTTGCTTGCTCCTTCAAAGTCTTTGTAGAAACATGTGTTTTCACTGCTGGAATACGTTGTGGGATGCATTGTTTCAATCTCTTGCAAGCCTCATGTTCTTTCTTAGACGATGTGGAAAAACAAGGAGTATGTTTCCCAAATCACTTGCAATCCAGATGAACACACAGTGCATCACTCTTGCCCAAACATGCTCTTTCTCTTAATGCGTTGAGAACATTCAAGAAAGCAGAAAAGAAGGGCCTTTTGCAGTGAATTTCACACTGGTATGTACAAAAAGCCATTTATTTCGGTTGCAGCGTGCAAAAGCATGATTGACTTCATGTTTTCAATGAAACCCTTACATTTCGAAGTGACCTGAAGTAGGACTTTCACAAAAACATGCGTTTGCGTGTCTGTGGTGAAAGGAATTCTAAGTTGTGTATTCAGTGCTGGAGAGTGACACACTCTATACAGGTTAGACAGCGTTCTTAGAGCACCAACATCCTTAAAATTGAAATTGCTACAAGGTTTGTGTAGCATGCAGAAAGAAGGCTTGTCATTTCAAAGAAAGAAGTGGAAACCAAAATCCAGGTACTGAAACGAGCACACCAGTATGGGAGATGTGCATGTGGACACTTTCAAAAAGCAGCTCCTTCTGGGCACTTGGAAACAGCAATGTAAAAACATTTCGTTCGAAGCGGGATTTGGCCAAAGTTGAAAGACCTTCAAACACCAACCCTAAAGAACTTAGCCAAACAATGAATGTTGCAATAAGCTCCTGTAGGAAAGGTGCCTCTGTGACACAACCCCCGAGCAGGTAGCTACATTCTGCACAGTACAAAATGCATATGAATTCCAGGCTGAAAACTCACTCCAGAAGGAAGAAATGCGTGTGTTTCTCTCTGAAAGAACACTCAGCCACTATTCTTTTGCTTGCTCCTTCAAAGTCTTTGTAGAAACGTGTGTTTTCACTGCTGGAATACGTTTTGGGGTGCATTGTTTCAATCTCTTGCAAGCCTCATGTTCTTTCTTACACAATGTGGAAAAACGCGGATTATGTTTCCCAAATCACTTGAAATCCAGGAAAACGCACCCTGCATCACTCGTGCTCAAACACGCTTTTCACCTAATGCATTGAGAACATTCAAGAAAGCAGAAAAGAAGGGCCTTTTGCAGTGAATTTCACACTGGTATGTACAAAAAGCCATTTATTTCGGTTGCAGAGTGCAAAAGCATGATTGACTTCATGTTCTCAGTGAAACCCTTACATTTCCAAGTGAGCTGAAGTAGGACTTTCACAAAAACATGTGTTTGCGTGTCTGTGGTGAAAGGAGCTCTAATTTGTGTATTCAGTGCTGGTGAGTGACACACTCTACACAGGTTAGACAGCGTTCTTAGAGCACCAACATCCTTAAAATTGAAACTGCTACACGATGTGTGTAGCATGCTGAATGAAGGCTTGCCATTTCAAAGAAAGAAGAGGAAACCAAATTCCAGGTAGTGAAACGAACATGCCAGTATGGGAGATGTGCATGTGGACAGTTTCAAGCAGCAGCTCCTTCTGGACACTTGGAAACAGCGCTGTGAAAAAATTTAGTAAGAAGCGGGATTTGGCCAAAGTTGAAAGAACTTCCAAAACGAACCCTAAAGGACTTAGCCAAACAATGAATGTTGCAATAAGCTCCTGCAGGAAAGGTTCTTCAATGACACAACTCCCGAGCAAGTAGCTACATTCTGCACAGTACAAAATGCATATGAATTCCTGGCTGGAAACTCACTCCAGAAGGAAGAAATGCGTGTGTTTCTCTCTGAAAGAACACTCAGCCACTATTCTTTTGCTTTCTCCTTCAAAGTCTTTTTAGAAACGTGTGTTTTCACTGCTGGAATACGTTGTGGGATGCATTGTTTCAATCTCTTGCAAGCCTCATGTTCTTTCTTAGACGATGTGGAAAAACAAGGAGTATGTTTCCCAAATCACTTGCAATCCAGAAAAACACACACCGCATCACTCTTGCCCAAACATGCCCTTTCTCCTAATGCGTTGAGAACATTCAAGAAAGCAGAAAGGAAGAGCATTTTGTAGTGAAATTCAGACTGGCATGTACAAAAAGCCATTTCTTTCGGTTGCAGGGTGTAAAAGCATGATGGTCTTCATGTTCTCGATGAAACCCTTACATTTCCAAGTGACCACAATTAGGACTTTCCCAAAAAGATGTGTTTGCGTGTCTGTGGCGAAAGGAGCTCTAAGTTGTGTATTCAGTGCTGGAGTGTGACACACTCTACATAGGTTTAACAGCGTTTTAAGAGCACCAAAATGCTCAAAGCTGAAAATGCTACAAGGTGTGTGTAGGATGCAGAAAGAAGGCAGGTCATTTCAAAGAAAGAATAGGAAACCAAAATCCAGGTAGTGAAATGAGCACAAGGGGGTATGGGAGATGTGCATGTGGACAGTTTCAAGCAGCAGCTCCTTCTGGACACTTGGAAACAGCGATGTAAAAACATTTTGTTCGAAGCGGGATTTGGCCAAAGTAGAAAGACCTTCCAACACCAACCCTAAAGAACTTAGCCAAAGAGAGAATGTTGCAATAAGCTCCTGTAGGAAAGGTGCTTCAATGACACAACCCCCGAGCAGGTAGCTACATTCTGCACAGTACAAAATGCATATGAATTCCAGGCTGGAAACTCATTCCAGAAGGAAGAAATGCGTGTGTTTCTCTCTGAAAGAACACTCAGCCACTATTCTTTTGCTTGCTCCTTCAAAGTCTTTGTAGAAACATGTGTTTTCACTGCTGGAATACGTTGTGGGATGCATTGTTTCAATCTCTTGCAAGCCTCATGTTCTTTCTTAGACGATGTGGAAAAACAAGGAGTATGTTTCCCAAATCACTTGCAATCCAGATGAACACACAGTGCATCACTCTTGCCCAAACATGCTCTTTCTCCTAATGCGTTGAGAACATTCAAGAAAGCAGAAAAGAAGGGCCTTTTGCAGTGAATTTCACACTGGTATGTACAAAAAGCCATTTATTTCGGTTGCAGAGTGCAAAAGCATGATTGACTTCATGTTTTCAATGAAACCCTTACATTTCGAAGTGACCTGAAGTAGGACTTTCACAAAAACATGCGTTTGCGTGTCTGTGGTGAAAGGAATTCTAAGTTGTGTATTCAGTGCTGGAGAGTGACACACTCTACACAGGTTAGACAGCGTTCTTAGAGCACCAACATCCTTAAAATTGAAATTGCTACAAGGTTTGGGTAGCATGCAGAAAGAAGGCTTGTCATTTCAAAGAAAGAAGTGGAAACCAAAATCCACGTACTGAAACGAGCACACCAGTATGGGAGATGTGCATGTGGACACTTTCAAAAAGCAGCTCCCTCTGGGCACTTGGAAACAGCAATGTAAAAACATTTCGTTCGAAGCGGGATTTGGCCAAAGTTGAAAGACCTTCAAACACCAACCCTAAAGAACTTAGCCAAACAATGAATGTTGCAATAAGCTCCTGTAGGAAAGGTGCCTCTGTGACACAACCCCCGAGCAGGTAGCTACATTCTGCACAGTACAAAATGCATATGAATTCCAGGCTGAAAACTCACTCCAGAAGGAAGAAATGCGTGTGTTTCTCTCTGAAAGAACACTCAGCCACTATTCTTTTGCTTGCTCCTTCAAAGTCTTTGTAGAAACGTGTGTTTTCACTGCTGGAATACGTTTTGGGGTGCATTGTTTCAATCTCTTGCAAGCCTCATGTTCTTTCTTACACAATGTGGAAAAACGCGGATTATGTTTCCCAAATCACTTGAAATCCAGGAAAACGCACCCTGCATCACTCGTGCTCAAACACGCTTTTCACCTAATGCATTGAGAACATTCAAGAAAGCAGAAAAGAAGGGCCTTTTGCAGTGAATTTCACACTGGTATGTACAAAAAGCCATTTATTTCGGTTGCAGAGTGCAAAAGCATGATTGACTTCATGTTCTCCATGAAACCCTTACATTTCCAAGTGAGCTGAAGTAGGACTTTCACAAAAACATGTGTTTGCGTGTCTGTGGTGAAAGGAGCTCTAATTTGTGTATTCAGTGCTGGTGAGTGACACACTCTACACAGGTTAGACAGCGTTCTTAGAGCACCAACATCCTTAAAATTGAAACTGCTACACGATGTGTGTAGCATGCTGAATGAAGGCTTGCCATTTCAAAGAAAGAAGAGGAAACCAAATTCCAGGTAGTGAAACGAACATGCCAGTATGGGAGATGTGCATGTGGACAGTTTCAAGCAGCAGCTCCTTCTGGACACTTGGAAACAGCGCTGTGAAAAAATTTAGTAAGAAGCGGGATTTGGCCAAAGTTGAAAGAACTTCCAAAACGAACCCTAAAGGACTTAGCCAAACAATGAATGTTGCAATAAGCTCCTGCAGGAAAGGTTCTTCAATGACACAACTCCCGAGCAAGTAGCTACATTCTGCACAGTACAAAATGCATATGAATTCCTGGCTGGAAACTCACTCCAGAAGGAAGAAATGCGTGTGTTTCTCTCTGAAAGAACACTCAGCCACTATTCTTTTGCTTTCTCCTTCAAAGTCTTTTTAGAAACGTGTGTTTTCACTGCTGGAATACGTTGTGGGATGCATTGTTTCAATCTCTTGCAAGCCTCATGTTCTTTCTTAGACGATGTGGAAAAACAAGGAGTATGTTTCCCAAATCACTTGCAATCCAGAAAAACACACACCGCATCACTCTTGCCCAAACATGCCCTTTCTCCTAATGCGTTGAGAACATTCAAGAAAGCAGAAAGGAAGAGCATTTTGTAGTGAAATTCAGACTGGCATGTACAAAAAGCCATTTCTTTCGGTTGCAGGGTGTAAAAGCATGATGGTCTTCATGTTCTCGATGAAACCCTTACATTTCCAAGTGACCACAATTAGGACTTTCCCAAAAAGATGTGTTTGCGTGTCTGTGGCGAAAGGAGCTCTAAGTTGTGTATTCAGTGCTGGAGTGTGACACACTCTACATAGGTTTAACAGCGTTTTAAGAGCACCAAAATGCTCAAAGCTGAAAATGCTACAAGGTGTGTGTAGGATGCAGAAAGAAGGCAGGTCATTTCAAAGAAAGAATAGGAAACCAAAATCCAGGTAGTGAAATGAGCACAAGGGGGTATGGGAGATGTGCATGTGGACAGTTTCAAGCAGCAGCTCCTTCTGGACACTTGGAAACAGCGATGTAAAAACATTTTGTTCGAAGCGGGATTTGGCCAAAGTAGAAAGACCTTCCAACACCAACCCTAAAGAACGTAGCCAAAGAGAGAATGTTGCAATAAGCTCCTGTAGGAAAGGTGCTTCAATGACACAACCCCCGAGCAGGTAGCTACATTCTGCACAGTACAAAATGCATATGAATTCCAGGCTGGAAACTCATTCCAGAAGGAAGAAATGCGTGTGTTTCTCTCTGAAAGAACACTCAGCCACTATTCTTTTGCTTGCTCCTTCAAAGTCTTTGTAGAAACATGTGTTTTCACTGCTGGAATACGTTGTGGGATGCATTGTTTCAATCTCTTGCAAGCCTCATGTTCTTTCTTAGACGATGTGGAAAAACAAGGAGTATGTTTCCCAAATCACTTGCAATCCAGATGAACACACAGTGCATCACTCTTGCCCAAACATGCTCTTTCTCCTAATGCGTTGAGAACATTCAAGAAAGCAGAAAAGAAGGGCCTTTTGCAGTGAATTTCACACTGGTATGTACAAAAAGCCATTTATTTCGGTTGCAGAGTGCAAAAGCATGATTGACTTCATGTTTTCAATGAAACCCTTACATTTCGAAGTGACCTGAAGTAGGACTTTCACAAAAACATGCGTTTGCGTGTCTGTGGTGAAAGGAATTCTAAGTTGTGTATTCAGTGCTGGAGAGTGACACACTCTACACAGGTTAGACAGCGTTCTTAGAGCACCAACATCCTTAAAATTGAAATTGCTACAAGGTTTGTGTAGCATGCAGAAAGAAGGCTTGTCATTTCAAAGAAAGAAGTGGAAACCAAAATCCACGTACTGAAACGAGCACACCAGTATGGGAGATGTGCATGTGGACACTTTCAAAAAGCAGCTCCCTCTGGGCACTTGGAAACAGCAATGTAAAAACATTTCGTTCGAAGCGGGATTTGGCCAAAGTTGAAAGACCTTCAAACACCAACCCTAAAGAACTTAGCCAAACAATGAATGTTGCAATAAGCTCCTGTAGGAAAGGTGCCTCTATGACACAACCCCCGAGCAGGTAGCTACATTCTGCACAGTACAAAATGCATATGAATTCCAGGCTGAAAACTCACTCCAGAAGGAAGAAATGCGTGTGTTTCTCTCTGAAAGAACACTCAGCCACTATTCTTTTGCTTGCTCCTTCAAAGTCTTTGTAGAAACGTGTGTTTTCACTGCTGGAATACGTTTTGGGGTGCATTGTTTCAATCTCTTGCAAGCCTCATGTTCTTTCTTACACAATGTGGAAAAACGCGGATTATGTTTCCCAAATCACTTGAAATCCAGGAAAACGCACCCTGCATCACTCGTGCTCAAACACGCTTTTCACCTAATGCATTGAGAACATTCAAGAAAGCAGAAAAGAAGGGCCTTTTGCAGTGAATTTCACACTGGTATGTACAAAAAGCCATTTATTTCGGTTGCAGAGTGCAAAAGCATGATTGACTTCATGTTCTCCGTGAAACCCTTACATTTCCAAGTGAGCTGAAGTAGGACTTTCACAAAAACATGTGTTTGCGTGTCTGTGGTGAAAGGAGCTCTAATTTGTGTATTCAGTGCTGGTGAGTGACACACTCTACACAGGTTAGACAGCGTTCTTAGAGCACCAACATCCTTAAAATTGAAACTGCTACACGATGTGTGTAGCATGCTGAATGAAGGCTTGCCATTTCAAAGAAAGAAGAGGAAACCAAATTCCAGGTAGTGAAATGAACATGCCAGTATGGGAGATGTGCATGTGGACAGTTTCAAGCAGCAGCTCCTTCTGGACACTTGGAAACAGCGCTGTGAAAAAATTTAGTAAGAAGCGGGATTTGGCCAAAGTTGAAAGAACTTCCAAAACGAACCCTAAAGGACTTAGCCAAACAATGAATGTTGCAATAAGCTCCTGCAGGAAAGGTTCTTCAATGACACAACTCCCGAGCAAGTAGCTACATTCTGCACAGTACAAAATGCATATGAATTCCTGGCTGGAAACTCACTCCAGAAGGAAGAAATGCGTGTGTTTCTCTCTGAAAGAACACTCAGCCACTATTCTTTTGCTTTCTCCTTCAAAGTCTTTTTAGAAACGTGTTTTTTCGCTGCTGGAATACGTTGTGGGATGCATTGTTTCAATCTCTTGCAAGCCTCATGTTCTTTCTTAGACGATGTGGAAAAACAAGGAGTATGTTTCCCAAATCACTTGCAATCCAGAAAAACACACACCGCATCACTCTTGCCCAAACATGCCCTTTCTCCTAATGCGTTGAGAACATTCAAGAAAGCAGAAAGGAAGAGCATTTTGTAGTGAAATTCAGACTGGCATGTACAAAAAGCCATTTCTTTCGGTTGCAGGGTGTAAAAGCATGATGGTCTTCATGTTCTCGATGAAACCCTTACATTTCCAAGTGACCACAATTAGGACTTTCCCAAAAAGATGTGTTTGCGTGTCTGTGGCGAAAGGAGCTCTAAGTTGTGTATTCAGTGCTGGAGTGTGACACACTCTACATAGGTTTAACAGCGTTTTAAGAGCACCAAAATGCTCAAAGCTGAAAATGCTACAAGGTGTGTGTAGGATGCAGAAAGAAGGCAGGTCATTTCAAAGAAAGAATAGGAAACCAAAATCCAGGTAGTGAAATGAGCACAAGGGGGTATGGGAGATGTGCATGTGGACAGTTTCAAGCAGCAGCTCCTTCTGGACACTTGGAAACAGCGATGTAAAAACATTTTGTTCGAAGCGGGATTTGGCCAAAGTAGAAAGACCTTCCAACACCAACCCTAAAGAACTTAGCCAAAGAGAGAATGTTGCAATAAGCTCCTGTAGGAAAGGTGCTTCAATGACACAACCCCCGAGCAGGTAGCTACATTCTGCACAGTACAAAATGCATATGAATTCCAGGCTGGAAACTCATTCCAGAAGGAAGAAATGCGTGTGTTTCTCTCTGAAAGAACACTCAGCCACTATTCTTTTGCTTGCTCCTTCAAAGTCTTTGTAGAAACATGTGTTTTCACTGCTGGAATACGTTGTGGGATGCATTGTTTCAATCTCTTGCAAGCCTCATGTTCTTTCTTAGACGATGTGGAAAAACAAGGAGTATGTTTCCCAAATCACTTGCAATCCAGATGAACACACAGTGCATCACTCTTGCCCAAACATGCTCTTTCTCCTAATGCGTTGAGAACATTCAAGAAAGCAGAAAAGAAGGGCCTTTTGCAGTGAATTTCACACTGGTATGTACAAAAAGCCATTTATTTCGGTTGCAGCGTGCAAAAGCATGATTGACTTCATGTTTTCAATGAATCCCTTACATTTCGAAGTGACCTGAAGTAGGACTTTCACAAAAACATGCGTTTGCGTGTCTGTGGTGAAAGGAATTCTAAGTTGTGTATTCAGTGCTGGAGAGTGACACACTCTACACAGGTTAGACAGCGTTCTTAGAGCACCAACATCCTTAAAATTGAAATTGCTACAAGGTTTGTGTAGCATGCAGAAAGAAGGCTTGTCATTTCAAAGAAAGAAGTGGAAACCAAAATCCAGGTACTGAAACGAGCACACCAGTATGGGAGATGTGCATGTGGACACTTTCAAAAAGCAGCTCCTTCTGGGCACTTGGAAACAGCAATGTAAAAACATTTCGTTCGAAGCGGGATTTGGCCAAAGTTGAAAGACCTTCAAACACCAACCCTAAAGAACTTAGCCAAACAATGAATGTTGCAATAAGCTCCTGTAGGAAAGGTGCCTCTGTGACACAACCCCCGAGCAGGTAGCTACATTCTGCACAGTACAAAATGCATATGAATTCCAGGCTGAAAACTCACTCCAGAAGGAAGAAATGCGTGTGTTTCTCTCTGAAAGAACACTCAGCCACTATTCTTTTGCTTGCTCCTTCAAAGTCTTTGTAGAAACGTGTGTTTTCACTGCTGGAATACGTTTTGGGGTGCATTGTTTCAATCTCTTGCAAGCCTCATGTTCTTTCTTACACAATGTGGAAAAACGCGGATTATGTTTCCCAAATCACTTGAAATCCAGGAAAACGCACCCTGCATCACTCGTGCTCAAACACGCTTTTCACCTAATGCATTGAGAACATTCAAGAAAGCAGAAAAGAAGGGCCTTTTGCAGTGAATTTCACACTGGTATGTACAAAAAGCCATTTATTTCGGTTGCAGAGTGCAAAAGCATGATTGACTTCATGTTCTCCATGAAACCCTTACATTTCCAAGTGAGCTGAAGTAGGACTTTCACAAAAACATGTGTTTGCGTGTCTGTGGTGAAAGGAGCTCTAATTTGTGTATTCAGTGCTGGTGAGTGACACACTCTACACAGGTTAGACAGCGTTCTTAGAGCACCAACATCCTTAAAATTGAAACTGCTACAAGATGTGTGTAGCATGCTGAATGAAGGCTTGCCATTTCAAAGAAAGAAGAGGAAACCAAATTCCAGGTAGTGAAACGAACATGCCAGTATGGGAGATGTGCATGTGGACAGTTTCAAGCAGCAGCTCCTTCTGGACACTTGGAAACAGCGCTGTGAAAAAATTTAGTAAGAAGCGGGATTTGGCCAAAGTTGAAAGAACTTCCAAAACGAACCCTAAAGGACTTAGCCAAACAATGAATGTTGCAATAAGCTCCTGTAGGAAAGGTGCCTCTGTGACACAACCCCCGAGCAGGTAGCTACATTCTGCACAGTACAAAATGCATATGAATTCCAGGCTGAAAAGTCACTCCAGAAGGAAGAAATGCGTGTGTTTCTCTCTGAAAGAACACTCAGCCACTATTCTTTTGCTTGCTCCTTCAAAGTCTTTGTAGAAACGTGTGTTTTCACTGCTGGAATACGTTTTGGGGTGCATTGTTTCAATCTCTTGCAAGCCTCATGTTCTTTCTTACACAATGTGGAAAAACGCGGATTATGTTTCCCAAATCACTTGAAATCCAGGAAAACGCACCCTGCATCACTCGTGCTCAAACACGCTTTTCACCTAATGCATTGAGAACATTCAAGAAAGCAGAAAAGAAGGGCCTTTTGCAGTGAATTTCACACTGGTATGTACAAAAAGCCATTTATTTCGGTTGCAGAGTGCAAAAGCATGATTGACTTCATGTTCTCCGTGAAACCTTACATTTCCAAGTGAGCTGAAGTAGGACTTTCACAAAAACATGTGTTTGCGTGTCTGTGGTGAAAGGAGCTCTAATTTGTGTATTCAGTGCTGGTGAGTGACACACTCTACACAGGTTAGACAGCGTTCTTAGAGCACCAACATCCTTAAAATTGAAATTGCTACAAGGTTTGTGTAGCATGCAGAAAGAAGGCTTGTCATTTCAAAGAAAGAAGTGGAAACCAAAATCCACGTACTGAAACGAGCACACCAGTATGGGAGATGTGCATGTGGACACTTTCAAAAAGCAGCTCCTTCTGGGCACTTGGAAACAGCAATGTAAAAACATTTCGTTCGAAGCGGGATTTGGCCAAAGTTGAAAGACCTTCAAACACCAACCCTAAAGAACTTAGCCAAACAATGAATGTTGCAATAAGCTCCTGTAGGAAAGGTGCCTCTGTGACACAACCCCCGAGCAGGTAGCTACATTCTGCACAGTACAAAATGCATATGAATTCCAGGCTGAAAACTCACTCCAGAAGGAAGAAATGCGTGTGTTTCTCTCTGAAAGAACACTCAGCCACTATTCTTTTGCTTGCTCCTTCAAAGTCTTTGTAGAAACGTGTGTTTTCACTGCTGGAATACGTTTTGGGGTGCATTGTTTCAATCTCTTGCAAGCCTCATGTTCTTTCTTACACAATGTGGAAAAACGCGGATTATGTTTCCCAAATCACTTGAAATCCAGGAAAACGCACCCTGCATCACTCGTGCTCAAACACGCTTTTCACCTAATGCATTGAGAACATTCAAGAAAGCAGAAAAGAAGGGCCTTTTGCAGTGAATTTCACACTGGTATGTACAAAAAGCCATTTATTTCGGTTGCAGAGTGCAAAAGCATGATTGACTTCATGTTCTCCATGAAACCCTTACATTTCCAAGTGAGCTGAAGTAGGACTTTCACAAAAACATGTGTTTGCGTGTCTGTGGTGAAAGGAGCTCTAATTTGTGTATTCAGTGCTGGTGAGTGACACACTCTACACAGGTTAGACAGCGTTCTTAGAGCACCAACATCCTTAAAATTGAAACTGCTACACGATGTGTGTAGCATGCTGAATGAAGGCTTGCCATTTCAAAGAAAGAAGAGGAAACCAAATTCCAGGTAGTGAAACGAACATGCCAGTATGGGAGATGTGCATGTGGACAGTTTCAAGCAGCAGCTCCTTCTGGACACTTGGAAACAGCGCTGTGAAAAAATTTAGTAAGAAGCGGGATTTGGCCAAAGTTGAAAGAACTTCCAAAACGAACCCTAAAGGACTTAGCCAAACAATGAATGTTGCAATAAGCTCCTGCAGGAAAGGTTCTTCAATGACACAACTCCCGAGCAAGTAGCTACATTCTGCACAGTACAAAATGCATATGAATTCCTGGCTGGAAACTCACTCCAGAAGGAAGAAATGCGTGTGTTTCTCTCTGAAAGAACACTCAGCCACTATTCTTTTGCTTTCTCCTTCAAAGTCTTTTTAGAAACGTGTGTTTTCACTGCTGGAATACGTTGTGGGATGCATTGTTTCAATCTCTTGCAAGCCTCATGTTCTTTCTTAGACGATGTGGAAAAACAAGGAGTATGTTTCCCAAATCACTTGCAATCCAGAAAAACACACACCGCATCACTCTTGCCCAAACATGCCCTTTCTCCTAATGCGTTGAGAACATTCAAGAAAGCAGAAAGGAAGAGCATTTTGTAGTGAAATTCAGACTGGCATGTACAAAAAGCCATTTCTTTCGGTTGCAGGGTGTAAAAGCATGATGGTCTTCATGTTCTCGATGAAACCCTTACATTTCCAAGTGACCACAATTAGGACTTTCCCAAAAAGATGTGTTTGCGTGTCTGTGGCGAAAGGAGCTCTAAGTTGTGTATTCAGTGCTGGAGTGTGACACACTCTACATAGGTTTAACAGCGTTTTAAGAGCACCAAAATGCTCAAAGCTGAAAATGCTACAAGGTGTGTGTAGGATGCAGAAAGAAGGCAGGTCATTTCAAAGAAAGAATAGGAAACCAAAATCCAGGTAGTGAAATGAGCACAAGGGGGTATGGGAGATGTGCATGTGGACAGTTTCAAGCAGCAGCTCCTTCTGGACACTTGGAAACAGCGATGTAAAAACATTTTGTTCGAAGCGGGATTTGGCCAAAGTAGAAAGACCTTCCAACACCAACCCTAAAGAACTTAGCCAAAGAGAGAATGTTGCAATAAGCTCCTGTAGGAAAGGTGCTTCAATGACACAACCCCCGAGCAGGTAGCTACATTCTGCACAGTACAAAATGCATATGAATTCCAGGCTGGAAACTCATTCCAGAAGGAAGAAATGCGTGTGTTTCTCTCTGAAAGAACACTCAGCCACTATTCTTTTGCTTGCTCCTTCAAAGTCTTTGTAGAAACATGTGTTTTCACTGCTGGAATACGTTGTGGGATGCATTGTTTCAATCTCTTGCAAGCCTCATGTTCTTTCTTAGACGATGTGGAAAAACAAGGAGTATGTTTCCCAAATCACTTGCAATCCAGATGAACACACAGTGCATCACTCTTGCCCAAACATGCTCTTTCTCCTAATGCGTTGAGAACATTCAAGAAAGCAGAAAAGAAGGGCCTTTTGCAGTGAATTTCACACTGGTATGTACAAAAAGCCATTTATTTCGGTTGCAGCGTGCAAAAGCATGATTGACTTCATGTTTTCAATGAATCCCTTACATTTCGAAGTGACCTGAAGTAGGACTTTCACAAAAACATGCGTTTGCGTGTCTGTGGTGAAAGGAATTCTAAGTTGTGTATTCAGTGCTGGAGAGTGACACACTCTACACAGGTTAGACAGCGTTCTTAGAGCACCAACATCCTTAAAATTGAAATTGCTACAAGGTTTGTGTAGCATGCAGAAAGAAGGCTTGTCATTTCAAAGAAAGAAGTGGAAACCAAAATCCAGGTACTGAAACGAGCACACCAGTATGGGAGATGTGCATGTGGACACTTTCAAAAAGCAGCTCCTTCTGGGCACTTGGAAACAGCAATGTAAAAACATTTCGTTCGAAGCGGGATTTGGCCAAAGTTGAAAGACCTTCAAACACCAACCCTAAAGAACTTAGCCAAACAATGAATGTTGCAATAAGCTCCTGTAGGAAAGGTGCCTCTGTGACACAACCCCCGAGCAGGTAGCTACATTCTGCACAGTACAAAATGCATATGAATTCCAGGCTGAAAACTCACTCCAGAAGGAAGAAATGCATGTGTTTCTCTCTGAAAGAACACTCAGCCACTATTCTTTTGCTTGCTCCTTCAAAGTCTTTGTAGAAACGTGTGTTTTCACTGCTGGAATACGTTTTGGGGTGCATTGTTTCAATCTCTTGCAAGCCTCATGTTCTTTCTTACACAATGTGGAAAAACGCGGATTATGTTTCCCAAATCACTTGAAATCCAGGAAAACGCACCCTGCATCACTCGTGCTCAAACACGCTTTTCACCTAATGCATTGAGAACATTCAAGAAAGCAGAAAAGAAGGGCCTTTTGCAGTGAATTTCACACTGGTATCTACAAAAAGCCATTTATTTCGGTTGCAGAGTGCAAAAGCATGATTGACTTCATGTTCTCCATGAAACCCTTACATTTCCAAGTGAGCTGAAGTAGGACTTTCACAAAAACATGTGTTTGCGTGTCTGTGGTGAAAGGAGCTCTAATTTGTGTATTCAGTGCTGGTGAGTGACACACTCTACACAGGTTAGACAGCGTTCTTAGAGCACCAACATCCTTAAAATTGAAACTGCTACACGATGTGTGTAGCATGCTGAATGAAGGCTTGCCATTTCAAAGAAAGAAGAGGAAACCAAATTCCAGGTAGTGAAACGAACATGCCAGTATGGGAGATGTGCATGTGGACAGTTTCAAGCAGCAGCTCCTTCTGGACACTTGGAAACAGCGCTGTGAAAAAATTTAGTAAGAAGCGGGATTTGGCCAAAGTTGAAAGAACTTCCAAAACGAACCCTAAAGGACTTAGCCAAACAATGAATGTTGCAATAAGCTCCTGTAGGAAAGGTGCCTCTGTGACACAACCCCCGAGCAGGTAGCTACATTCTGCACAGTACAAAATGCATATGAATTCCAGGCTGAAAAGTCACTCCAGAAGGAAGAAATGCGTGTGTTTCTCTCTGAAAGAACACTCAGCCACTATTCTTTTGCTTGCTCCTTCAAAGTCTTTGTAGAAACGTGTGTTTTCACTGCTGGAATACGTTTTGGGGTGCATTGTTTCAATCTCTTGCAAGCCTCATGTTCTTTCTTACACAATGTGGAAAAACGCGGATTATGTTTCCCAAATCACTTGAAATCCAGGAAAACGCACCCTGCATCACTCGTGCTCAAACACGCTTTTCACCTAATGCATTGAGAACATTCAAGAAAGCAGAAAAGAAGGGCCTTTTGCAGTGAATTTCACACTGGTATGTACAAAAAGCCATTTATTTCGGTTGCAGAGTGCAAAAGCATGATTGACTTCATGTTCTCCGTGAAACCTTACATTTCCAAGTGAGCTGAAGTAGGACTTTCACAAAAACATGTGTTTGCGTGTCTGTGGTGAAAGGAGCTCTAATTTGTGTATTCAGTGCTGGTGAGTGACACACTCTACACAGGTTAGACAGCGTTCTTAGAGCACCAACATCCTTAAAATTGAAACTGCTACACGATGTGTGTAGCATGCTGAATGAAGGCTTGCCATTTCAAAGAAAGAAGAGGAAACCAAATTCCAGGTAGTGAAACGAACATGCCAGTATGGGAGATGTGCATGTGGACAGTTTCAAGCAGCAGCTCCTTCTGGACACTTGGAAACAGCGCTGTGAAAAAATTTAGTAAGAAGCGGGATTTGGCCAAAGTTGAAAGAACTTCCAAAACGAACCCTAAAGGACTTAGCCAAACAATGAATGTTGCAATAAGCTCCTGCAGGAAAGGTTCTTCAATGACACAACTCCCGAGCAAGTAGCTACATTCTGCACAGTACAAAATGCATATGAATTCCTGGCTGGAAACTCACTCCAGAAGGAAGAAATGCGTGTGTTTCTCTCTGAAAGAACACTCAGCCACTATTCTTTTGCTTGCTCCTTCAAAGTCTTTTTAGAAACGTGTGTTTTCACTGCTGGAATACGTTGTGGGATGCATTGTTTCAATCTCTTGCAAGCCTCATGTTCTTTCTTAGACGATGTGGAAAAACAAGGAGTATGTTTCCCAAATCACTTGCAATCCAGAAAAACACACACCGCATCACTCTTGCCCAAACATGCCCTTTCTCCTAATGCGTTGAGAACATTCAAGAAAGCAGAAAGGAAGAGCATTTTGTAGTGAAATTCAGACTGGCATGTACAAAAAGCCATTTCTTTCGGTTGCAGGGTGTAAAAGCATGATGGTCTTCATGTTCTCGATGAAACCCTTACATTTCCAAGTGACCACAATTAGGACTTTCCCAAAAAGATGTGTTTGCGTGTCTGTGGCGAAAGGAGCTCTAAGTTGTGTATTCAGTGCTGGAGTGTGACACACTCTACATAGGTTTAACAGCGTTTTAAGAGCACCAAAATGCTCAAAGCTGAAAATGCTACAAGGTGTGTGTAGGATGCAGAAAGAAGGCAGGTCATTTCAAAGAAAGAATAGGAAACCAAAATCCAGGTAGTGAAATGAGCACAAGGGGGTATGGGAGATGTGCATGTGGACAGTTTCAAGCAGCAGCTCCTTCTGGACACTTGGAAACAGCGATGTAAAAACATTTTGTTCGAAGCGGGATTTGGCCAAAGTAGAAAGACCTTCCAACACCAACCCTAAAGAACGTAGCCAAAGAGAGAATGTTGCAATAAGCTCCTGTAGGAAAGGTGCTTCAATGACACAACCCCCGAGCAGGTAGCTACATTCTGCACAGTACAAAATGCATATGAATTCCAGGCTGGAAACTCATTCCAGAAGGAAGAAATGCGTGTGTTTCTCTCTGAAAGAACACTCAGCCACTATTCTTTTGCTTGCTCCTTCAAAGTCTTTGTAGAAACATGTGTTTTCACTGCTGGAATACGTTGTGGGATGCATTGTTTCAATCTCTTGCAAGCCTCATGTTCTTTCTTAGACGATGTGGAAAAAAAAGGAGTATGTTTCCCAAATCACTTGCAATCCAGATGAACACACAGTGCATCACTCTTGCCCAAACATGCTCTTTCTCCTAATGCGTTGAGAACATTCAAGAAAGCAGAAAAGAAGGGCCTTTTGCAGTGAATTTCACACTGGTATGTACAAAAAGCCATTTATTTCGGTTGCAGAGTGCAAAAGCATGATTGACTTCATGTTTTCAATGAAACCCTTACATTTCGAAGTGACCTGAAGTAGGACTTTCACAAAAACATGCGTTTGCGTGTCTGTGGTGAAAGGAATTCTAAGTTGTGTATTCAGTGCTGGAGAGTGACACACTCTACACAGGTTAGACAGCGTTCTTAGAGCACCAACATCCTTAAAATTGAAATTGCTACAAGGTTTGTGTAGCATGCAGAAAGAAGGCTTGTCATTTCAAAGAAAGAAGTGGAAACCAAAATCCACGTACTGAAACGAGCACACCAGTATGGGAGATGTGCATGTGGACACTTTCAAAAAGCAGCTCCCTCTGGGCACTTGGAAACAGCAATGTAAAAACATTTCGTTCGAAGCGGGATTTGGCCAAAGTTGAAAGACCTTCAAACACCAACCCTAAAGAACTTAGCCAAACAATGAATGTTGCAATAAGCTCCTGTAGGAAAGGTGCCTCTGTGACACAACCCCCGAGCAGGTAGCTACATTCTGCACAGTACAAAATGCATATGAATTCCAGGCTGAAAACTCACTCCAGAAGGAAGAAATGCGTGTGTTTCTCTCTGAAAGAACACTCAGCCACTATTCTTTTGCTTGCTCCTTCAAAGTCTTTGTAGAAACGTGTGTTTTCACTGCTGGAATACGTTTTGGGGTGCATTGTTTCAATCTCTTGCAAGCCTCATGTTCTTTCTTACACAATGTGGAAAAACGCGGATTATGTTTCCCAAATCACTTGAAATCCAGGAAAACGCACCCTGCATCACTCGTGCTCAAACACGCTTTTCACCTAATGCATTGAGAACATTCAAGAAAGCAGAAAAGAAGGGCCTTTTGCAGTGAATTTCACACTGGTATGTACAAAAAGCCATTTATTTCGGTTGCAGAGTGCAAAAGCATGATTGACTTCATGCTCTCCGTGAAACCCTTACATTTCCAAGTGAGCTGAAGTAGGACTTTCACAAAAACATGTGTTTGCGTGTCTGTGGTGAAAGGAGCTCTAATTTGTGTATTCAGTGCTGGTGAGTGACACACTCTACACAGGTTAGACAGCGTTCTTAGAGCACCAACATCCTTAAAATTGAAACTGCTACACGATGTGTGTAGCATGCTGAATGAAGGCTTGCCATTTCAAAGAAAGAAGAGGAAACCAAATTCCAGGTAGTGAAACGAACATGCCAGTATGGGAGATGTGCATGTGGACAGTTTCAAGCAGCAGCTCCTTCTGGACACTTGGAAACAGCGCTGTGAAAAAATTTAGTAAGAAGCGGGATTTGGCCAAAGTTGAAAGAACTTCCAAAACGAACCCTAAAGGACTTAGCCAAACAATGAATGTTGCAATAAGCTCCTGCAGGAAAGGTTCTTCAATGACACAACTCCCGAGCAAGTAGCTACATTCTGCACAGTACAAAATGCATATGAATTCCTGGCTGGAAACTCACTCCAGAAGGAAGAAATGCGTGTGTTTCTCTCTGAAAGAACACTCAGCCACTATTCTTTTGCTTTCTCCTTCAAAGTCTTTTCAGAAACGTGTGTTTTCACTGCTGGAATACGTTGTGGGATGCATTGTTTCAATCTCTTGCAAGCCTCATGTTCTTTCTTAGACGATGTGGAAAAACAAGGAGTATGTTTCCCAAATCACTTGCAATCCAGAAAAACACACACCGCATCACTCTTGCCCAAACATGCCCTTTCTCCTAATGCGTTGAGAACATTCAAGAAAGCAGAAAGGAAGAGCATTTTGTAGTGAAATTCAGACTGGCATGTACAAAAAGCCATTTCTTTCGGTTGCAGGGTGTAAAAGCATGATGGTCTTCATGTTCTCGATGAAACCCTTACATTTCCAAGTGACCACAATTAGGACTTTCCCAAAAAGATGTGTTTGCGTGTCTGTGGCGAAAGGAGCTCTAAGTTGTGTATTCAGTGCTGGAGTGTGACACACTCTACATAGGTTTAACAGCGTTTTAAGAGCACCAAAATGCTCAAAGCTGAAAATGCTACAAGGTGTGTGTAGGATGCAGAAAGAAGGCTTGTCATTTCAAAGAAAGAATAGGAAACCAAAATCCAGGTAGTGAAATGAGCACAAGGGGGTATGGGAGATGTGCATGTGGACAGTTTCAAGCAGCAGCTCCTTCTGGACACTTGGAAACAGCGATGTAAAAACATTTTGTTCGAAGCGGGATTTGGCCAAAGTAGAAAGACCTTCCAACACCAACCCTAAAGAACTTAGCCAAAGAGAGAATGTTGCAATAAGCTCCTGTAGGAAAGGTGCTTCAATGACACAACCCCCGAGCAGGTAGCTACATTCTGCACAGTACAAAATGCATATGAATTCCAGGCTGGAAACTCATTCCAGAAGGAAGAAATGCGTGTGTTTCTCTCTGAAAGAACACTCAGCCACTATTCTTTTGCTTGCTCCTTCAAAGTCTTTGTAGAAACATGTGTTTTCACTGCTGGAATACGTTGTGGGATGCATTGTTTCAATCTCTTGCAAGCCTCATGTTCTTTCTTAGACGATGTGGAAAAACAAGGAGTATGTTTCCCAAATCACTTGCAATCCAGATGAACACACAGTGCATCACTCTTGCCCAAACATGCTCTTTCTCTTAATGCGTTGAGAACATTCAAGAAAGCAGAAAAGAAGGGCCTTTTGCAGTGAATTTCACACTGGTATGTACAAAAAGCCATTTATTTCGGTTGCAGCGTGCAAAAGCATGATTGACTTCATGTTTTCAATGAAACCCTTACATTTCGAAGTGACCTGAAGTAGGACTTTCACAAAAACATGCGTTTGCGTGTCTGTGGTGAAAGGAATTCTAAGTTGTGTATTCAGTGCTGGAGAGTGACACACTCTACACAGGTTAGACAGCGTTCTTAGAGCACCAACATCCTTAAAATTGAAATTGCTACAAGGTTTGTGTAGCATGCAGAAAGAAGGCTTGTCATTTCAAAGAAAGAAGTGGAAACCAAAATCCACGTACTGAAACGAGCACACCAGTATGGGAGATGTGCATGTGGACACTTTCAAAAAGCAGCTCCTTCTGGGCACTTGGAAACAGCAATGTAAAAACATTTCGTTCGAAGCGGGATTTGGCCAAAGTTGAAAGACCTTCAAACACCAACCCTAAAGAACTTAGCCAAACAATGAATGTTGCAATAAGCTCCTGTAGGAAAGGTGCCTCTGTGACACAACCCCCGAGCAGGTAGCTACATTCTGCACAGTACAAAATGCATATGAATTCCAGGCTGAAAACTCACTCCAGAAGGAAGAAATGCGTGTGTTTCTCTCTGAAAGAACACTCAGCCACTATTCTTTTGCTTGCTCCTTCAAAGTCTTTGTAGAAACGTGTGTTTTCACTGCTGGAATACGTTTTGGGGTGCATTGTTTCAATCTCTTGCAAGCCTCATGTTCTTTCTTACACAATGTGGAAAAACGCGGATTATGTTTCCCAAATCACTTGAAATCCAGGAAAACGCACCCTGCATCACTCGTGCTCAAACACGCTTTTCACCTAATGCATTGAGAACATTCAAGAAAGCAGAAAAGAAGGGCCTTTTGCAGTGAATTTCACACTGGTATGTACAAAAAGCCATTTATTTCGGTTGCAGAGTGCAAAAGCATGATTGACTTCATGTTCTCAGTGAAACCCTTACATTTCCAAGTGAGCTGAAGTAGGACTTTCACAAAAACATGTGTTTGCGTGTCTGTGGTGAAAGGAGCTCTAATTTGTGTATTCAGTGCTGGTGAGTGACACACTCTACACAGGTTAGACAGCGTTCTTAGAGCACCAACATCCTTAAAATTGAAACTGCTACACGATGTGTGTAGCATGCTGAATGAAGGCTTGCCATTTCAAAGAAAGAAGAGGAAACCAAATTCCAGGTAGTGAAACGAACATGCCAGTATGGGAGATGTGCATGTGGACAGTTTCAAGCAGCAGCTCCTTCTGGACACTTGGAAACAGCGCTGTGAAAAAATTTAGTAAGAAGCGGGATTTGGCCAAAGTTGAAAGAACTTCCAAAACGAACCCTAAAGGACTTAGCCAAACAATGAATGTTGCAATAAGCTCCTGCAGGAAAGGTTCTTCAATGACACAACTCCCGAGCAAGTAGCTACATTCTGCACAGTACAAAATGCATATGAATTCCTGGCTGGAAACTCACTCCAGAAGGAAGAAATGCGTGTGTTTCTCTCTGAAAGAACACTCAGCCACTATTCTTTTGCTTTCTCCTTCAAAGTCTTTTCAGAAACGTGTGTTTTCACTGCTGGAATACGTTGTGGGATGCATTGTTTCAATCTCTTGCAAGCCTCATGTTCTTTCTTAGACGATGTGGAAAAACAAGGAGTATGTTTCCCAAATCACTTGCAATCCAGAAAAACACACACCGCATCACTCTTGCCCAAACATGCCCTTTCTCCTAATGCGTTGAGAACATTCAAGAAAGCAGAAAGGAAGAGCATTTTGTAGTGAAATTCAGACTGGCATGTACAAAAAGCCATTTCTTTCGGTTGCAGGGTGTAAAAGCATGATGGTCTTCATGTTCTCGATGAAACCCTTACATTTCCAAGTGACCACAATTAGGACTTTCCCAAAAAGATGTGTTTGCGTGTCTGTGGCGAAAGGAGCTCTAAGTTGTGTATTCAGTGCTGGAGTGTGACACACTCTACATAGGTTTAACAGCGTTTTAAGAGCACCAAAATGCTCAAAGCTGAAAATGCTACAAGGTGTGTGTAGGATGCAGAAAGAAGGCTTGTCATTTCAAAGAAAGAATAGGAAACCAAAATCCAGGTAGTGAAATGAGCACAAGGGGGTATGGGAGATGTGCATGTGGACAGTTTCAAGCAGCAGCTCCTTCTGGACACTTGGAAACAGCGATGTAAAAACATTTTGTTCGAAGCGGGATTTGGCCAAAGTAGAAAGACCTTCCAACACCAACCCTAAAGAACTTAGCCAAAGAGAGAATGTTGCAATAAGCTCCTGTAGGAAAGGTGCTTCAATGACACAACCCCCGAGCAGGTAGCTACATTCTGCACAGTACAAAATGCATATGAATTCCAGGCTGGAAACTCATTCCAGAAGGAAGAAATGCGTGTGTTTCTCTCTGAAAGAACACTCAGCCACTATTCTTTTGCTTGCTCCTTCAAAGTCTTTGTAGAAACATGTGTTTTCACTGCTGGAATACGTTGTGGGATGCATTGTTTCAATCTCTTGCAAGCCTCATGTTCTTTCTTAGACGATGTGGAAAAACAAGGAGTATGTTTCCCAAATCACTTGCAATCCAGATGAACACACAGTGCATCACTCTTGCCCAAACATGCTCTTTCTCTTAATGCGTTGAGAACATTCAAGAAAGCAGAAAAGAAGGGCCTTTTGCAGTGAATTTCACACTGGTATGTACAAAAAGCCATTTATTTCGGTTGCAGCGTGCAAAAGCATGATTGACTTCATGTTTTCAATGAAACCCTTACATTTCGAAGTGACCTGAAGTAGGACTTTCACAAAAACATGCGTTTGCGTGTCTGTGGTGAAAGGAATTCTAAGTTGTGTATTCAGTGCTGGAGAGTGACACACTCTACACAGGTTAGACAGCGTTCTTAGAGCACCAACATCCTTAAAATTGAAATTGCTACAAGGTTTGTGTAGCATGCAGAAAGAAGGCTTGTCATTTCAAAGAAAGAAGTGGAAACCAAAATCCAGGTACTGAAACGAGCACACCAGTATGGGAGATGTGCATGTGGACACTTTCAAAAAGCAGCTCCTTCTGGGCACTTGGAAACAGCAATGTAAAAACATTTCGTTCGAAGCGGGATTTGGCCAAAGTTGAAAGACCTTCAAACACCAACCCTAAAGAACTTAGCCAAACAATGAATGTTGCAATAAGCTCCTGTAGGAAAGGTGCCTCTGTGACACAACCCCCGAGCAGGTAGCTACATTCTGCACAGTACAAAATGCATATGAATTCCAGGCTGAAAACTCACTCCAGAAGGAAGAAATGCGTGTGTTTCTCTCTGAAAGAACACTCAGCCACTATTCTTTTGCTTGCTCCTTCAAAGTCTTTGTAGAAACGTGTGTTTTCACTGCTGGAATACGTTTTGGGGTGCATTGTTTCAATCTCTTGCAAGCCTCATGTTCTTTCTTACACAATGTGGAAAAACGCGGATTATGTTTCCCAAATCACTTGAAATCCAGGAAAACGCACCCTGCATCACTCGTGCTCAAACACGCTTTTCACCTAATGCATTGAGAACATTCAAGAAAGCAGAAAAGAAGGGCCTTTTGCAGTGAATTTCACACTGGTATGTACAAAAAGCCATTTATTTCGGTTGCAGAGTGCAAAAGCATGATTGACTTCATGTTCTCAGTGAAACCCTTACATTTCCAAGTGAGCTGAAGTAGGACTTTCACAAAAACATGTGTTTGCGTGTCTGTGGTGAAAGGAGCTCTAATTTGTGTATTCAGTGCTGGTGAGTGACACACTCTACACAGGTTAGACAGCGTTCTTAGAGCACCAACATCCTTAAAATTGAAACTGCTACACGATGTGTGTAGCATGCTGAATGAAGGCTTGCCATTTCAAAGAAAGAAGAGGAAACCAAATTCCAGGTAGTGAAACGAACATGCCAGTATGGGAGATGTGCATGTGGACAGTTTCAAGCAGCAGCTCCTTCTGGACACTTGGAAACAGCGCTGTGAAAAAATTTAGTAAGAAGCGGGATTTGGCCAAAGTTGAAAGAACTTCCAAAACGAACCCTAAAGGACTTAGCCAAACAATGAATGTTGCAATAAGCTCCTGCAGGAAAGGTTCTTCAATGACACAACTCCCGAGCAAGTAGCTACATTCTGCACAGTACAAAATGCATATGAATTCCTGGCTGGAAACTCACTCCAGAAGGAAGAAATGCGTGTGTTTCTCTCTGAAAGAACACTCAGCCACTATTCTTTTGCTTTCTCCTTCAAAGTCTTTTTAGAAACGTGTGTTTTCACTGCTGGAATACGTTGTGGGATGCATTGTTTCAATCTCTTGCAAGCCTCATGTTCTTTCTTAGACGATGTGGAAAAACAAGGAGTATGTTTCCCAAATCACTTGCAATCCAGAAAAACACACACCGCATCACTCTTGCCCAAACATGCCCTTTCTCCTAATGCGTTGAGAACATTCAAGACAGCAGAAAGGAAGAGCATTTTGTAGTGAAATTCAGACTGGCATGTACAAAAAGCCATTTCTTTCGGTTGCAGGGTGTAAAAGCATGATGGTCTTCATGTTCTCGATGAAACCCTTACATTTCCAAGTGACCACAATTAGGACTTTCCCAAAAAGATGCGTTTGCGTGTCTGTGGCGAAAGGAGCTCTAAGTTGTGTATTCAGTGCTGGAGTGTGACACACTCTACATAGGTTTAACAGCGTTTTAAGAGCACCAAAATGCTCAAAGCTGAAAATGCTACAAGGTGTGTGTAGGATGCAGAAAGAAGGCAGGTCATTTCAAAGAAAGAATAGGAAACCAAAATCCAGGTAGTGAAATGAGCACAAGGGGGTATGGGAGATGTGCATGTGGACAGTTTCAAGCAGCAGCTCCTTCTGGACACTTGGAAACAGCGATGTAAAAACATTTTGTTCGAAGCGGGATTTGGCCAAAGTAGAAAGACCTTCCAACACCAACCCTAAAGAACTTAGCCAAAGAGAGAATGTTGCAATAAGCTCCTGTAGGAAAGGTGCTTCAATGACACAACCCCCGAGCAGGTAGCTACATTCTGCACAGTACAAAATGCATATGAATTCCAGGCTGGAAACTCATTCCAGAAGGAAGAAATGCGTGTGTTTCTCTCTGAAAGAACACTCAGCCACTATTCTTTTGCTTGCTCCTTCAAAGTCTTTGTAGAAACATGTGTTTTCACTGCTGGAATACGTTGTGGGATGCATTGTTTCAATCTCTTGCAAGCCTCATGTTCTTTCTTAGACGATGTGGAAAAACAAGGAGTATGTTTCCCAAATCACTTGCAATCCAGATGAACACACAGTGCATCACTCTTGCCCAAACATGCTCTTTCTCCTAATGCGTTGAGAACATTCAAGAAAGCAGAAAAGAAGGGCCTTTTGCAGTGAATTTCACACTGGTATGTACAAAAAGCCATTTATTTCGGTTGCAGAGTGCAAAAGCATGATTGACTTCATGTTTTCAATGAAACCCTTACATTTCGAAGTGACCTGAAGTAGGACTTTCACAAAAACATGCGTTTGCGTGTCTGTGGTGAAAGGAATTCTAAGTTGTGTATTCAGTGCTGGAGAGTGACACACTCTACACAGGTTAGACAGCGTTCTTAGAGCACCAACATCCTTAAAATTGAAATTGCTACAAGGTTTGTGTAGCATGCAGAAAGAAGGCTTGTCATTTCAAAGAAAGAAGTGGAAACCAAAATCCACGTACTGAAACGAGCACACCAGTATGGGAGATGTGCATGTGGACACTTTCAAAAAGCAGCTCCCTCTGGGCACTTGGAAACAGCAATGTAAAAACATTTCGTTCGAAGCGGGATTTGGCCAAAGTTGAAAGACCTTCAAACACCAACCCTAAAGAACTTAGCCAAACAATGAATGTTGCAATAAGCTCCTGTAGGAAAGGTGCCTCTATGACACAACCCCCGAGCAGGTAGCTACATTCTGCACAGTACAAAATGCATATGAATTCCAGGCTGAAAACTCACTCCAGAAGGAAGAAATGCGTGTGTTTCTCTCTGAAAGAACACTCAGCCACTATTCTTTTGCTTGCTCCTTCAAAGTCTTTGTAGAAACGTGTGTTTTCACTGCTGGAATACGTTTTGGGGTGCATTGTTTCAATCTCTTGCAAGCCTCATGTTCTTTCTTACACAATGTGGAAAAACGCGGATTATGTTTCCCAAATCACTTGAAATCCAGGAAAACGCACCCTGCATCACTCGTGCTCAAACACGCTTTTCACCTAATGCATTGAGAACATTCAAGAAAGCAGAAAAGAAGGGCCTTTTGCAGTGAATTTCACACTGGTATGTACAAAAAGCCATTTATTTCGGTTGCAGAGTGCAAAAGCATGATTGACTTCATGTTCTCCGTGAAACCCTTACATTTCCAAGTGAGCTGAAGTAGGACTTTCACAAAAACATGTGTTTGCGTGTCTGTGGTGAAAGGAGCTCTAATTTGTGTATTCGGTGCTGGTGAGTGACACACTCTACACAGGTTAGACAGCGTTCTTAGAGCACCAACATCCTTAAAATTGAAACTGCTACACGATGTGTGTAGCATGCTGAATGAAGGCTTGCCATTTCAAAGAAAGAAGAGGAAACCAAATTCCAGGTAGTGAAACGAACATGCCAGTATGGGAGATGTGCATGTGGACAGTTTCAAGCAGCAGCTCCTTCTGGACACTTGGAAACAGCGCTGTGAAAAAATTTAGTAAGAAGCGGGATTTGGCCAAAGTTGAAAGAACTTCCAAAACGAACCCTAAAGGACTTAGCCAAACAATGAATGTTGCAATAAGCTCCTGCAGGAAAGGTTCTTCAATGACACAACTCCCGAGCAAGTAGCTACATTCTGCACAGTACAAAATGCATATGAATTCCTGGCTGGAAACTCACTCCAGAAGGAAGAAATGCGTGTGTTTCTCTCTGAAAGAACACTCAGCCACTATTCTTTTGCTTTCTCCTTCAAAGTCTTTTTAGAAACGTGTGTTTTCACTGCTGGAATACGTTGTGGGATGCATTGTTTCAATCTCTTGCAAGCCTCATGTTCTTTCTTAGACGATGTGGAAAAACAAGGAGTATGTTTCCCAAATCACTTGCAATCCAGAAAAACACACACCGCATCACTCTTGCCCAAACATGCCCTTTCTCCTAATGCGTTGAGAACATTCAAGAAAGCAGAAAGGAAGAGCATTTTGTAGTGAAATTCAGACTGGCATGTACAAAAAGCCATTTCTTTCGGTTGCAGGGTGTAAAAGCATGATGGTCTTCATGTTCTCGATGAAACCCTTACATTTCCAAGTGACCACAATTAGGACTTTCCCAAAAAGATGTGTTTGCGTGTCTGTGGCGAAAGGAGCTCTAAGTTGTGTATTCAGTGCTGGAGTGTGACACACTCTACATAGGTTTAACAGCGTTTTAAGAGCACCAAAATGCTCAAAGCTGAAAATGCTACAAGGTGTGTGTAGGATGCAGAAAGAAGGCAGGTCATTTCAAAGAAAGAATAGGAAACCAAAATCCAGGTAGTGAAATGAGCACAAGGGGGTATGGGAGATGTGCATGTGGACAGTTTCAAGCAGCAGCTCCTTCTGGACACTTGGAAACAGCTATGTAAAAACATTTTGTTCGAAGCGGGATTTGGCCAAAGTAGAAAGACCTTCCAACACCAACCCTAAAGAACGTAGCCAAAGAGAGAATGTTGCAATAAGCTCCTGTAGGAAAGGTGCTTCAATGACACAACCCCCGAGCAGGTAGCTACATTCTGCACAGTACAAAATGCATATGAATTCCAGGCTGGAAACTCATTCCAGAAGGAAGAAATGCGTGTGTTTCTCTCTGAAAGAACACTCAGCCACTATTCTTTTGCTTGCTCCTTCAAAGTCTTTGTAGAAACATGTGTTTTCACTGCTGGAATACATTGTGGGATGCATTGTTTCAATCTCTTGCACGCCTCATGTTCTTTCTTAGACGATGTGGAAAAACAAGGAGTATGTTTCCCAAATCACTTGCAATCCAGATGAACACACAGTGCATCACTCTTGCCCAAACATGCTCTTTCTCCTAATGCGTTGAGAACATTCAAGAAAGCAGAAAAGAAGGGCCTTTTGCAGTGAATTTCACACTGGTATGTACAAAAAGCCATTTATTTCGGTTGCAGAGTGCAAAAGCATGATTGACTTCATGTTTTCAATGAAACCCTTACATTTCGAAGTGACCTGAAGTAGGACTTTCACAAAAACATGCGTTTGCGTGTCTGTGGTGAAAGGAATTCTAAGTTGTGTATTCAGTGCTGGAGAGTGACACACTCTACACAGGTTAGACAGCGTTCTTAGAGCACCAACATCCTTAAAATTGAAATTGCTACAAGGTTTGTGTAGCATGCAGAAAGAAGGCTTGTCATTTCAAAGAAAGAAGTGGAAACCAAAATCCACGTACTGAAACGAGCACACCAGTATGGGAGATGTGCATGTGGACACTTTCAAAAAGCAGCTCCCTCTGGGCACTTGGAAACAGCAATGTAAAAACATTTCGTTCGAAGCGGGATTTGGCCAAAGTTGAAAGACCTTCAAACACCAACCCTAAAGAACTTAGCCAAACAATGAATGTTGCAATAAGCTCCTGTAGGAAAGGTGCCTCTATGACACAACCCCCGAGCAGGTAGCTACATTCTGCACAGTACAAAATGCATATGAATTCCAGTCTGAAAACTCACTCCAGAAGGAAGAAATGCGTGTGTTTCTCTCTGAAAGAACACTCAGCCACTATTCTTTTGCTTGCTCCTTCAAAGTCTTTGTAGAAACGTGTGTTTTCACTGCTGGAATACGTTTTGGGGTGCATTGTTTCAATCTCTTGCAAGCCTCATGTTCTTTCTTACACAATGTGGAAAAACGCGGATTATGTTTCCCAAATCACTTGAAATCCAGGAAAACGCACCCTGCATCACTCGTGCTCAAACACGCTTTTCACCTAATGCATTGAGAACATTCAAGAAAGCAGAAAAGAAGGGCCTTTTGCAGTGAATTTCACACTGGTATGTACAAAAAGCCATTTATTTCGGTTGCAGAGTGCAAAAGCATGATTGACTTCATGTTCTCCGTGAAACCCTTACATTTCGAAGTGACCTGAAGTAGGACTTTCACAAAAACATGTGTTTGCGTGTCTGTGGTGAAAGGAGCTCTAATTTGTGTATTCAGTGCTGGTGAGTGACACACTCTACACAGGTTAGACAGCGTTCTTAGAGCACCAACATCCTTAAAATTGAAACTGCTACACGATGTGTGTAGCATGCTGAATGAAGGCTTGCCATTTCAAAGAAAGAAGAGGAAACCAAATTCCAGGTAGTGAAACGAACATGCCAGTATGGGAGATGTGCATGTGGACAGTTTCAAGCAGCAGCTCCTTCTGGACACTTGGAAACAGCGCTGTGAAAAAATTTAGTAAGAAGCGGGATTTGGCCAAAGTTGAAAGAACTTCCAAAACGAACCCTAAAGGACTTAGCCAAACAATGAATGTTGCAATAAGCTCCTGCAGGAAAGGTTCTTCAATGACACAACTCCCGAGCAAGTAGCTACATTCTGCACAGTACAAAATGCATATGAATTCCTGGCTGGAAACTCACTCCAGAAGGAAGAAATGCGTGTGTTTCTCTCTGAAAGAACACTCAGCCACTATTCTTTTGCTTTCTCCTTCAAAGTCTTTTTAGAAACGTGTGTTTTCACTGCTGGAATACGTTGTGGGATGCATTGTTTCAATCTCTTGCAAGCCTCATGTTCTTTCTTAGACGATGTGGAAAAACAAGGAGTATGTTTCCCAAATCACTTGCAATCCAGAAAAACACACACCGCATCACTCTTGCCCAAACATGCCCTTTCTCCTAATGCGTTGAGAACATTCAAGAAAGCAGAAAGGAAGAGCATTTTGTAGTGAAATTCAGACTGGCATGTACAAAAAGCCATTTCTTTCGGTTGCAGGGTGTAAAAGCATGATGGTCTTCATGTTCTCGATGAAACCCTTACATTTCCAAGTGACCACAATTAGGACTTTCCCAAAAAGATGTGTTTGCGTGTCTGTGGCGAAAGGAGCTCTAAGTTGTGTATTCAGTGCTGGAGTGTGACACACTCTACATAGGTTTAACAGCGTTTTAAGAGCACCAAAATGCTCAAAGCTGAAAATGCTACAAGGTGTGTGTAGGATGCAGAAAGAAGGCAGGTCATTTCAAAGAAAGAATAGGAAACCAAAATCCAGGTAGTGAAATGAGCACAAGGGGGTATGGGAGATGTGCATGTGGACAGTTTCAAGCAGCAGCTCCTTCTGGACACTTGGAAACAGCGATGTAAAAACATTTTGTTCGAAGCGGGATTTGGCCAAAGTAGAAAGACCTTCCAACACCAACCCTAAAGAACGTAGCCAAAGAGAGAATGTTGCAATAAGCTCCTGTAGGAAAGGTGCTTCAATGACACAACCCCCGAGCAGGTACCTACATTCTGCACAGTACAAAATGCATATGAATTCCAGGCTGGAAACTCATTCCAGAAGGAAGAAATGCGTGTGTTTCTCTCTGAAAGAACACTCAGCCACTATTCTTTTGCTTGCTCCTTCAAAGTCTTTGTAGAAACATGTGTTTTCACTGCTGGAATACGTTGTGGGATGCATTGTTTCAATCTCTTGCAAGCCTCATGTTCTTTCTTAGACGATGTGGAAAAACAAGGAGTATGTTTCCCAAATCACTTGCAATCCAGATGAACACACAGTGCATCACTCTTGCCCAAACATGCTCTTTCTCCTAATGCATTGAGAACATTCAAGAAAGCAGAAAAGAAGGGCCTTTTGCAGTGAATTTCACACTGGTATGTACAAAAAGCCATTTATTTCGGTTGCAGAGTGCAAAAGCATGATTGACTTCATGTTTTCAATGAAACCCTTACATTTCGAAGTGACCTGAAGTAGGACTTTCACAAAAACATGCGTTTGCGTGTCTGTGGTGAAAGGAATTCTAAGTTGTGTATTCAGTGCTGGAGAGTGACACACTCTACACAGGTTAGACAGCGTTCTTAGAGCACCAACATCCTTAAAATTGAAATTGCTACAAGGTTTGTGTAGCATGCAGAAAGAAGGCTTGTCATTTCAAAGAAAGAAGTGGAAACCAAAATCCACGTACTGAAACGAGCACACCAGTATGGGAGATGTGCATGTGGACACTTTCAAAAAGCAGCTCCCTCTGGGCACTTGGAAACAGCAATGTAAAAACATTTCGTTCGAAGCGGGATTTGGCCAAAGTTGAAAGACCTTCAAACACCAACCCTAAAGAACTTAGCCAAACAATGAATGTTGCAATAAGCTCCTGTAGGAAAGGTGCCTCTATGACACAACCCCCGAGCAGGTAGCTACATTCTGCACAGTACAAAATGCATATGAATTCCAGGCTGAAAACTCACTCCAGAAGGAAGAAATGCGTGTGTTTCTCTCTGAAAGAACACTCAGCCACTATTCTTTTGCTTGCTCCTTCAAAGTCTTTGTAGAAACGTGTGTTTTCACTGCTGGAATACGTTTTGGGGTGCATTGTTTCAATCTCTTGCAAGCCTCATGTTCTTTCTTACACAATGTGGAAAAACGCGGATTATGTTTCCCAAATCACTTGAAATCCAGGAAAAGCAACCTTCATCACTCGTGCTCAAACACGCTTTTCACCTAATGCATTGAGAACATTCAAGAAAGCAGAAAAGAAGGGCCTTTTGCAGTGAATTTCACACTGGTATGTACAAAAAGCCATTTATTTCGGTTGCAGAGTGCAAAAGCATGATTGACTTCATGTTCTCCGTGAAACCCTTACATTTCCAAGTGAGCTGAAGTAGGACTTTCACAAAAACATGTGTTTGCGTGTCTGTGGTGAAAGGAGCTCTAATTTGTGTATTCAGTGCTGGTGAGTGACACACTCTACACAGGTTAGACAGCGTTCTTAGAGCACCAACATCCTTAAAATTGAAACTGCTACACGATGTGTGTAGCATGCTGAATGAAGGCTTGCCATTTCAAAGAAAGAAGAGGAAACCAAATTCCAGGTAGTGAAACGAACATGCCAGTATGGGAGATGTGCATGTGGACAGTTTCAAGCAGCAGCTCCTTCTGGACACTTGGAAACAGCGCTGTGAAAAAATTTAGTAAGAAGCGGGATTTGGCCAAAGTTGAAAGAACTTCCAAAACGAACCCTAAAGGACTTAGCCAAACAATGAATGTTGCAATAAGCTCCTGCAGGAAAGGTTCTTCAATGACACAACTCCCGAGCAAGTAGCTACATTCTGCACAGTACAAAATGCATATGAATTCCTGGCTGGAAACTCACTCCAGAAGGAAGAAATGCGTGTGTTTCTCTCTGAAAGAACACTCAGCCACTATTCTTTTGCTTTCTCCTTCAAAGTCTTTTTAGAAACGTGTGTTTTCACTGCTGGAATACGTTGTGGGATGCATTGTTTCAATCTCTTGCAAGCCTCATGTTCTTTCTTAGACGATGTGGAAAAACAAGGAGTATGTTTCCCAAATCACTTGCAATCCAGAAAAACACACACCGCATCACTCTTGCCCAAACATGCCCTTTCTCCTAATGCGTTGAGAACATTCAAGAAAGCAGAAAGGAAGAGCATTTTGTAGTGAAATTCAGACTGGCATGTACAAAAAGCCATTTCTTTCGGTTGCAGGGTGTAAAAGCATGATGGTCTTCATGTTCTCGATGAAACCCTTACATTTCCAAGTGACCACAATTAGGACTTTCCCAAAAAGATGTGTTTGCGTGTCTGTGGCGAAAGGAGCTCTAAGTTGTGTATTCAGTGCTGGAGTGTGACACACTCTACATAGGTTTAACAGCGTTTTAAGAGCACCAAAATGCTCAAAGCTGAAAATGCTACAAGGTGTGTGTAGGATGCAGAAAGAAGGCAGGTCATTTCAAAGAAAGAATAGGAAACCAAAATCCAGGTAGTGAAATGAGCACAAGGGGGTATGGGAGATGTGCATGTGGACAGTTTCAAGCAGCAGCTCCTTCTGGACACTTGGAAACAGCGATGTAAAAACATTTTGTTCGAAGCGGGATTTGGCCAAAGTAGAAAGACCTTCCAACACCAACCCTAAAGAACTTAGCCAAAGAGAGAATGTTGCAATAAGCTCCTGTAGGAAAGGTGCTTCAATGACACAACCCCCGAGCAGGTAGCTACATTCTGCACAGTACAAAATGCATATGAATTCCAGGCTGGAAACTCATTCCAGAAGGAAGAAATGCGTGTGTTTCTCTCTGAAAGAACACTCAGCCACTATTCTTTTGCTTGCTCCTTCAAAGTCTTTGTAGAAACATGTGTTTTCACTGCTGGAATACGTTGTGGGATGCATTGTTTCAATCTCTTGCAAGCCTCATGTTCTTTCTTAGACGATGTGGAAAAACAAGGAGTATGTTTCCCAAATCACTTGCAATCCAGATGAACACACAGTGCATCACTCTTGCCCAAACATGCTCTTTCTCCTAATGCGTTGAGAACATTCAAGAAAGCAGAAAAGAAGGGCCTTTTGCAGTGAATTTCACACTGGTATGTACAAAAAGCCATTTATTTCGGTTGCAGCGTGCAAAAGCATGATTGACTTCATGTTTTCAATGAATCCCTTACATTTCGAAGTGACCTGAAGTAGGACTTTCACAAAAACATGCGTTTGCGTGTCTGTGGTGAAAGGAATTCTAAGTTGTGTATTCAGTGCTGGAGAGTGACACACTCTACACAGGTTAGACAGCGTTCTTAGAGCACCAACATCCTTAAAATTGAAATTGCTACAAGGTTTGTGTAGCATGCAGAAAGAAGGCTTGTCATTTCAAAGAAAGAAGTGGAAACCAAAATCCACGTACTGAAACGAGCACACCAGTATGGGAGATGTGCATGTGGACACTTTCAAAAAGCAGCTCCTTCTGGGCACTTGGAAACAGCAATGTAAAAACATTTCGTTCGAAGCGGGATTTGGCCAAAGTTGAAAGACCTTCAAACACCAACCCTAAAGAACTTAGCCAAACAATGAATGTTTCAATAAGCTCCTGTAGGAAAGGTGCCTCTATGACACAACCCCCGAGCAGGTAGCTACATTCTGCACAGTACAAAATGCATATGAATTCCAGGCTGAAAACTCACTCCAGAAGGAAGAAATGCGTGTGTTTCTCTCTGAAAGAACACTCAGCCACTATTCTTTTGCTTGCTCCTTCAAAGTCTTTGTAGAAACGTGTGTTTTCACTGCTGGAATACGTTGTGGGATGCATTGTTTCAATCTCTTGCAAGCCTCATGTTCTTTCTTAGACGATGTGGAAAAACAAGGAGTATGTTTCCCAAATCACTTGCAATCCAGAAAAACACACACCGCATCACTCTTGCCCAAACATGCCCTTTCTCCTAATGCGTTGAGAACATTCAAGAAAGCAGAAAGGAAGAGCATTTTGTAGTGAAATTCAGACTGGCATGTACAAAAAGCCATTTCTTTCGGTTGCAGGGTGTAAAAGCATGATGGTCTTCATGTTCTCGATGAAACCCTTACATTTCCAAGTGACCACAATTAGGACTTTCCCAAAAAGATGTGTTTGCGTGTCTGTGGCGAAAGGAGCTCTAAGTTGTGTATTCAGTGCTGGAGTGTGACACACTCTACATAGGTTTAACAGCGTTTTAAGAGCACCAAAATGCTCAAAGCTGAAAATGCTACAAGGTGTGTGTAGGATGCAGAAAGAAGGCAGGTCATTTCAAAGAAAGAATAGGAAACCAAAATCCAGGTAGTGAAATGAGCACAAGGGGGTATGGGAGATGTGCATGTGGACAGTTTCAAGCAGCAGCTCCTTCTGGACACTTGGAAACAGCGATGTAAAAACATTTTGTTCGAAGCGGGATTTGGCCAAAGTAGAAAGACCTTCCAACACCAACCCTAAAGAACTTAGCCAAAGAGAGAATGTTGCAATAAGCTCCTGTAGGAAAGGTGCTTCAATGACACAACCCCCGAGCAGGTAGCTACATTCTGCACAGTACAAAATGCATATGAATTCCAGGCTGGAAACTCATTCCAGAAGGAAGAAATGCGTGTGTTTCTCTCTGAAAGAACACTCAGCCACTATTCTTTTGCTTGCTCCTTCAAAGTCTTTGTAGAAACATGTGTTTTCACTGCTGGAATACGTTGTGGGATGCATTGTTTCAATCTCTTGCAAGCCTCATGTTCTTTCTTAGACGATGTGGAAAAACAAGGAGTATGTTTCCCAAATCACTTGCAATCCAGATGAACACACAGTGCATCACTCTTGCCCAAACATGCTCTTTCTCCTAATGCGTTGAGAACATTCAAGAAAGCAGAAAAGAAGGGCCTTTTGCAGTGAATTTCACACTGGTATGTACAAAAAGCCATTTATTTCGGTTGCAGAGTGCAAAAGCATGATTGACTTCATGTTTTCAATGAAACCCTTACATTTCGAAGTGACCTGAAGTAGGACTTTCACAAAAACATGCGTTTGCGTGTCTGTGGTGAAAGGAATTCTAAGTTGTGTATTCAGTGCTGGAGAGTGACACACTCTACACAGGTTAGACAGCGTTCTTAGAGCACCAACATCCTTAAAATTGAAATTGCTACAAGGTTTGTGTAGCATGCAGAAAGAAGGCTTGTCATTTCAAAGAAAGAAGTGGAAACCAAAATCCACGTACTGAAACGAGCACACCAGTATGGGAGATGTGCATGTGGACACTTTCAAAAAGCAGCTCCCTCTGGGCACTTGGAAACAGCAATGTAAAAACATTTCGTTCGAAGCGGGATTTGGCCAAAGTTGAAAGACCTTCAAACACCAACCCTAAAGAACTTAGCCAAACAATGAATGTTGCAATAAGCTCCTGTAGGAAAGGTGCCTCTATGACACAACCCCCGAGCAGGTAGCTACATTCTGCACAGTACAAAATGCATATGAATTCCAGGCTGAAAACTCACTCCAGAAGGAAGAAATGCGTGTGTTTCTCTCTGAAAGAACACTCAGCCACTATTCTTTTGCTTGCTCCTTCAAAGTCTTTGTAGAAACGTGTGTTTTCACTGCTGGAATACGTTTTGGGGTGCATTGTTTCAATCTCTTGCAAGCCTCATGTTCTTTCTTACACAATGTGGAAAAACGCGGATTATGTTTCCCAAATCACTTGAAATCCAGGAAAACGCACCCTGCATCACTCGTGCTCAAACACGCTTTTCACCTAATGCATTGAGAACATTCAAGAAAGCAGAAAAGAAGGGCCTTTTGCAGTGAATTTCACACTGGTATGTACAAAAAGCCATTTATTTCGGTTGCAGAGTGCAAAAGCATGATTGACTTCATGTTCTCCGTGAAACCCTTACATTTCCAAGTGAGCTGAAGTAGGACTTTCACAAAAACATGTGTTTGCGTGTCTGTGGTGAAAGGAGCTCTAATTTGTGTATTCAGTGCTGGTGAGTGACACACTCTACACAGGTTAGACAGCGTTCTTAGAGCACCAACATCCTTAAAATTGAAACTGCTACACGATGTGTGTAGCATGCTGAATGAAGGCTTGCCATTTCAAAGAAAGAAGAGGAAACCAAATTCCAGGTAGTGAAACGAACATGCCAGTATGGGAGATGTGCATGTGGACAGTTTCAAGCAGCAGCTCCTTCTGGACACTTGGAAACAGCGCTGTGAAAAAATTTAGTAAGAAGCGGGATTTGGCCAAACTTGAAAGAACTTCCAAAACGAACCCTAAAGGACTTAGCCAAACAATGAATGTTGCAATAAGCTCCTGCAGGAAAGGTTCTTCAATGACACAACTCCCGAGCAAGTAGCTACATTCTGCACAGTACAAAATGCATATGAATTCCTGGCTGGAAACTCACTCCAGAAGGAAGAAATGCGTGTGTTTCTCTCTGAAAGAACACTCAGCCACTATTCTTTTGCTTTCTCCTTCAAAGTCTTTTTAGAAACGTGTGTTTTCACTGCTGGAATACGTTGTGGGATGCATTGTTTCAATCTCTTGCAAGCCTCATGTTCTTTCTTAGACGATGTGGAAAAACAAGGAGTATGTTTCCCAAATCACTTGCAATCCAGAAAAACACACACCGCATCACTCTTGCCCAAACATGCCCTTTCTCCTAATGCGTTGAGAACATTCAAGAAAGCAGAAAGGAAGAGCATTTTGTAGTGAAATTCAGACTGGCATGTACAAAAAGCCATTTCTTTCGGTTGCAGGGTGTAAAAGCATGATGGTCTTCATGTTCTCGATGAAACCCTTACATTTCCAAGTGACCACAATTAGGACTTTCCCAAAAAGATGTGTTTGCGTGTCTGTGGCGAAAGGAGCTCTAAGTTGTGTATTCAGTGCTGGAGTGTGACACACTCTACATAGGTTTAACAGCGTTTTAAGAGCACCAAAATGCTCAAAGCTGAAAATGCTACAAGGTGTGTGTAGGATGCAGAAAGAAGGCAGGTCATTTCAAAGAAAGAATAGGAAACCAAAATCCAGGTAGTGAAATGAGCACAAGGGGGTATGGGAGATGTGCATGTGGACAGTTTCAAGCAGCAGCTCCTTCTGGACACTTGGAAACAGCGATGTAAAAACATTTTGTTCGAAGCGGGATTTGGCCAAAGTAGAAAGACCTTCCAACACCAACCCTAAAGAACTTAGCCAAAGAGAGAATGTTGCAATAAGCTCCTGTAGGAAAGGTGCTTCAATGACACAACCCCCGAGCAGGTAGCTACATTCTGCACAGTACAAAATGCATATGAATTCCAGGCTGGAAACTCATTCCAGAAGGAAGAAATGCGTGTGTTTCTCTCTGAAAGAACACTCAGCCACTATTCTTTTGCTTGCTCCTTCAAAGTCTTTGTAGAAACATGTGTTTTCACTGCTGGAATACGTTGTGGGATGCATTGTTTCAATCTCTTGCAAGCCTCATGTTCTTTCTTAGACGATGTGGAAAAACAAGGAGTATGTTTCCCAAATCACTTGCAATCCAGATGAACACACAGTGCATCACTCTTGCCCAAACATGCTCTTTCTCCTAATGCGTTGAGAACATTCAAGAAAGCAGAAAAGAAGGGCCTTTTGCAGTGAATTTCACACTGGTATGTACAAAAAGCCATTTATTTCGGTTGCAGAGTGCAAAAGCATGATTGACTTCATGTTTTCAATGAAACCCTTACATTTCGAAGTGACCTGAAGTAGGACTTTCACAAAAACATGCGTTTGCGTGTCTGTGGTGAAAGGAATTCTAAGTTGTGTATTCAGTGCTGGAGAGTGACACACTCTACACAGGTTAGACAGCGTTCTTAGAGCACCAACATCCTTAAAATTGAAATTGCTACAAGGTTTGTGTAGCATGCAGAAAGAAGGCTTGTCATTTCAAAGAAAGAAGTGGAAACCAAAATCCACGTACTGAAACGAGCACACCAGTATGGGAGATGTGCATGTGGACACTTTCAAAAAGCAGCTCCCTCTGGGCACTTGGAAACAGCAATGTAAAAACATTTCGTTCGAAGCGGGATTTGGCCAAAGTTGAAAGACCTTCAAACACCAACCCTAAAGAACTTAGCCAAACAATGAATGTTGCAATAAGCTCCTGTAGGAAAGGTGCCTCTATGACACAACCCCCGAGCAGGTAGCTACATTCTGCACAGTACAAAATGCATATGAATTCCAGGCTGAAAACTCACTCCAGAAGGAAGAAATGCGTGTGTTTCTCTCTGAAAGAACACTCAGCCACTATTCTTTTGCTTGCTCCTTCAAAGTCTTTGTAGAAACGTGTGTTTTCACTGCTGGAATACGTTTTGGGGTGCATTGTTTCAATCTCTTGCAAGCCTCATGTTCTTTCTTACACAATGTGGAAAAACGCGGATTATGTTTCCCAAATCACTTGAAATCCAGGAAAACGCACCCTGCATCACTCGTGCTCAAACACGCTTTTCACCTAATGCATTGAGAACATTCAAGAAAGCAGAAAAGAAGGGCCTTTTGCAGTGAATTTCACACTGGTATGTACAAAAAGCCATTTATTTCGGTTGCAGAGTGCAAAAGCATGATTGACTTCATGTTCTCCGTGAAACCCTTACATTTCCAAGTGAGCTGAAGTAGGACTTTCACAAAAACATGTGTTTGCGTGTCTGTGGTGAAAGGAGCTCTAATTTGTGTATTCAGTGCTGGTGAGTGACACACTCTACACAGGTTAGACAGCGTTCTTAGAGCACCAACATCCTTAAAATTGAAACTGCTACACGATGTGTGTAGCATGCTGAATGAAGGCTTGCCATTTCAAAGAAAGAAGAGGAAACCAAATTCCAGGTAGTGAAACGAACATGCCAGTATGGGAGATGTGCATGTGGACAGTTTCAAGCAGCAGCTCCTTCTGGACACTTGGAAACAGCGCTGTGAAAAAATTTAGTAAGAAGCGGGATTTGGCCAAAGTTGAAAGAACTTCCAAAACGAACCCTAAAGGACTTAGCCAAACAATGAATGTTGCAATAAGCTCCTGCAGGAAAGGTTCTTCAATGACACAACTCCCGAGCAAGTAGCTACATTCTGCACAGTACAAAATGCATATGAATTCCTGGCTGGAAACTCACTCCAGAAGGAAGAAATGCGTGTGTTTCTCTCTGAAAGAACACTCAGCCACTATTCTTTTGCTTTCTCCTTCAAAGTCTTTTTAGAAACGTGTGTTTTCACTGCTGGAATACGTTGTGGGATGCATTGTTTCAATCTCTTGCAAGCCTCATGTTCTTTCTTAGACGATGTGGAAAAACAAGGAGTATGTTTCCCAAATCACTTGCAATCCAGAAAAACACACACCGCATCACTCTTGCCCAAACATGCCCTTTCTCCTAATGCGTTGAGAACATTCAAGAAAGCAGAAAGGAAGAGCATTTTGTAGTGAAATTCAGACTGGCATGTACAAAAAGCCATTTCTTTCGGTTGCAGGGTGTAAAAGCATGATGGTCTTCATGTTCTCGATGAAACCCTTACATTTCCAAGTGACCACAATTAGGACTTTCCCAAAAAGATGTGTTTGCGTGTCTGTGGCGAAAGGAGCTCTAAGTTGTGTATTCAGTGCTGGAGTGTGACACACTCTACATAGGTTTAACAGCGTTTTAAGAGCACCAAAATGCTCAAAGCTGAAAATGCTACAAGGTGTGTGTAGGATGCAGAAAGAAGGCAGGTCATTTCAAAGAAAGAATAGGAAACCAAAATCCAGGTAGTGAAATGAGCACAAGGGGGTATGGGAGATGTGCATGTGGACAGTTTCAAGCAGCAGCTCCTTCTGGACACTTGGAAACAGCGATGTAAAAACATTTTGTTCGAAGCGGGATTTGGCCAAAGTAGAAAGACCTTCCAACACCAACCCTAAAGAACTTAGCCAAAGAGAGAATGTTGCAATAAGCTCCTGTAGGAAAGGTGCTTCAATGACACAACCCCCGAGCAGGTAGCTACATTCTGCACAGTACAAAATGCATATGAATTCCAGGCTGGAAACTCATTCCAGAAGGAAGAAATGCGTGTGTTTCTCTCTGAAAGAACACTCAGCCACTATTCTTTTGCTTGCTCCTTCAAAGTCTTTGTAGAAACATGTGTTTTCACTGCTGGAATACGTTGTGGGATGCATTGTTTCAATCTCTTGCAAGCCTCATGTTCTTTCTTAGACGATGTGGAAAAACAAGGAGTATGTTTCCCAAATCACTTGCAATCCAGATGAACACACAGTGCATCACTCTTGCCCAAACATGCTCTTTCTCTTAATGCGTTGAGAACATTCAAGAAAGCAGAAAAGAAGGGCCTTTTGCAGTGAATTTCACACTGGTATGTACAAAAAGCCATTTATTTCGGTTGCAGCGTGCAAAAGCATGATTGACTTCATGTTTTCAATGAATCCCTTACATTTCGAAGTGACCTGAAGTAGGACTTTCACAAAAACATGCGTTTGCGTGTCTGTGGTGAAAGGAATTCTAAGTTGTGTATTCAGTGCTGGAGAGTGACACACTCTACACAGGTTAGACAGCGTTCTTAGAGCACCAACATCCTTAAAATTGAAATTGCTACAAGGTTTGTGTAGCATGCAGAAAGAAGGCTTGTCATTTCAAAGAAAGAAGTGGAAACCAAAATCCAGGTACTGAAACGAGCACACCAGTATGGGAGATGTGCATGTGGACACTTTCAAAAAGCAGCTCCTTCTGGGCACTTGGAAACAGCAATGTAAAAACATTTCGTTCGAAGCGGGATTTGGCCAAAGTTGAAAGACCTTCAAACACCAACCCTAAAGAACTTAGCCAAACAATGAATGTTGCAATAAGCTCCTGTAGGAAAGGTGCCTCTATGACACAACCCCCGAGCAGGTAGCTACATTCTGCACAGTACAAAATGCATATGAATTCCAGGCTGAAAACTCACTCCAGAAGGAAGAAATGCGTGTGTTTCTCTCTGAAAGAACACTCAGCCACTATTCTTTTGCTTGCTCCTTCAAAGTCTTTGTAGAAACGTGTGTTTTCACTGCTGGAATACGTTTTGGGGTGCATTGTTTCAATCTCTTGCAAGCCTCATGTTCTTTCTTACACAATGTGGAAAAACGCGGATTATGTTTCCCAAATCACTTGAAATCCAGGAAAACGCACCCTGCATCACTCGTGCTCAAACACGCTTTTCACCTAATGCATTGAGAACATTCAAGAAAGCAGAAAAGAAGGGCCTTTTGCAGTGAATTTCACACTGGTATGTACAAAAAGCCATTTATTTCGGTTGCAGAGTGCAAAAGCATGATTGACTTCATGTTCTCCATGAAACCTTACATTTCCAAGTGAGCTGAAGTAGGACTTTCACAAAAACATGTGTTTGCGTGTCTGTGGTGAAAGGAGCTCTAATTTGTGTATTCAGTGCTGGTGAGTGACACACTCTACACAGGTTAGACAGCGTTCTTAGAGCACCAACATCCTTAAAATTGAAACTGCTACACGATGTGTGTAGCATGCTGAATGAAGGCTTGCCATTTCAAAGAAAGAAGAGGAAACCAAATTCCAGGTAGTGAAACGAACATGCCAGTATGGGATTTGTGCATGTGGACAGTTTCAAGCAGCAGCTCCTTCTGGACACTTGGAAACAGCGCTGTGAAAAAATTTAGTAAGAAGCGGGATTTGGCCAAAGTTGAAAGAACTTCCAAAACGAACCCTAAAGGACTTAGCCAAACAATGAATGTTGCAATAAGCTCCTGCAGGAAAGGTTCTTCAATGACACAACTCCCGAGCAAGTAGCTACATTCTGCACAGTACAAAATGCATATGAATTCCTGGCTGGAAACTCACTCCAGAAGGAAGAAATGCGTGTGTTTCTCTCTGAAAGAACACTCAGCCACTATTCTTTTGCTTTCTCCTTCAAAGTCTTTTTAGAAACGTGTGTTTTCACTGCTGGAATACGTTGTGGGATGCATTGTTTCAATCTCTTGCAAGCCTCATGTTCTTTCTTAGACGATGTGGAAAAACAAGGAGTATGTTTCCCAAATCACTTGCAATCCAGAAAAACACACACCGCATCACTCTTGCCCAAACATGCCCTTTCTCCTAATGCGTTGAGAACATTCAAGAAAGCAGAAAGGAAGAGCATTTTGTAGTGAAATTCAGACTGGCATGTACAAAAAGCCATTTCTTTCGGTTGCAGGGTGTAAAAGCATGATGGTCTTCATGTTCTCGATGAAACCCTTACATTTCCAAGTGACCACAATTAGGACTTTCCCAAAAAGATGTGTTTGCGTGTCTGTGGCGAAAGGAGCTCTAAGTTGTGTATTCAGTGCTGGAGTGTGACACACTCTACATAGGTTTAACAGCGTTTTAAGAGCACCAAAATGCTCAAAGCTGAAAATGCTACAAGGTGTGTGTAGGATGCAGAAAGAAGGCAGGTCATTTCAAAGAAAGAATAGGAAACCAAAATCCAGGTAGTGAAATGAGCACAAGGGGGTATGGGAGATGTGCATGTGGACAGTTTCAAGCAGCAGCTCCTTCTGGACACTTGGAAACAGCGATGTAAAAACATTTTGTTCGAAGCGGGATTTGGCCAAAGTAGAAAGACCTTCCAACACCAACCCTAAAGAACTTAGCCAAAGAGAGAATGTTGCAATAAGCTCCTGTAGGAAAGGTGCTTCAATGACACAACCCCCGAGCAGGTAGCTACATTCTGCACAGTACAAAATGCATATGAATTCCAGGCTGGAAACTCATTCCAGAAGGAAGAAATGCGTGTGTTTCTCTCTGAAAGAACACTCAGCCACTATTCTTTTGCTTGCTCCTTCAAAGTCTTTGTAGAAACATGTGTTTTCACTGCTGGAATACGTTGTGGGATGCATTGTTTCAATCTCTTGCAAGCCTCATGTTCTTTCTTAGACGATGTGGAAAAACAAGGAGTATGTTTCCCAAATCACTTGCAATCCAGATGAACACACAGTGCATCACTCTTGCCCAAACATGCTCTTTCTCCTAATGCGTTGAGAACATTCAAGAAAGCAGAAAAGAAGGGCCTTTTGCAGTGAATTTCACACTGGTATGTACAAAAAGCCATTTATTTCGGTTGCAGAGTGCAAAAGCATGATTGACTTCATGTTTTCAATGAAACCCTTACATTTCGAAGTGACCTGAAGTAGGACTTTCACAAAAACATGCGTTTGCGTGTCTGTGGTGAAAGGAATTCTAAGTTGTGTATTCAGTGCTGGAGAGTGACACACTCTACACAGGTTAGACAGCGTTCTTAGAGCACCAACATCCTTAAAATTGAAATTGCTACAAGGTTTGTGTAGCATGCAGAAAGAAGGCTTGTCATTTCAAAGAAAGAAGTGGAAACCAAAATCCACGTACTGAAACGAGCACACCAGTATGGGAGATGTGCATGTGGACACTTTCAAAAAGCAGCTCCCTCTGGGCACTTGGAAACAGGAATGTAAAAACATTTCGTTCGAAGCGGGATTTGGCCAAAGTTGAAAGACCTTCAAACACCAACCCTAAAGAACTTAGCCAAACAATGAATGTTGCAATAAGCTCCTGTAGGAAAGGTGCCTCTATGACACAACCCCCGAGCAGGTAGCTACATTCTGCACAGTACAAAATGCATATGAATTCCAGGCTGAAAACTCACTCCAGAAGGAAGAAATGCGTGTGTTTCTCTCTGAAAGAACACTCAGCCACTATTCTTTTGCTTGCTCCTTCAAAGTCTTTGTAGAAACGTGTGTTTTCACTGCTGGAATACGTTTTGGGGTGCATTGTTTCAATCTCTTGCAAGCCTCATGTTCTTTCTTACACAATGTGGAAAAACGCGGATTATGTTTCCCAAATCACTTGAAATCCAGGAAAACGCACCCTGCATCACTCGTGCTCAAACACGCTTTTCACCTAATGCATTGAGAACATTCAAGAAAGCAGAAAAGAAGGGCCTTTTGCAGTGAATTTCACACTGGTATGTACAAAAAGCCATTTATTTCGGTTGCAGAGTGCAAAAGCATGATTGACTTCATGTTCTCCATGAAACCCTTACATTTCCAAGTGAGCTGAAGTAGGACTTTCACAAAAACATGTGTTTGCGTGTCTGTGGTGAAAGGAGCTCTAATTTGTGTATTCAGTGCTGGTGAGTGACACACTCTACACAGGTTAGACAGCGTTCTTAGAGCACCAACATCCTTAAAATTGAAACTGCTACACGATGTGTGTAGCATGCTGAATGAAGGCTTGCCATTTCAAAGAAAGAAGAGGAAACCAAATTCCAGGTAGTGAAACGAACATGCCAGTATGGGAGATGTGCATGTGGACAGTTTCAAGCAGCAGCTCCTTCTGGACACTTGGAAACAGCGCTGTGAAAAAATTTAGTAAGAAGCGGGATTTGGCCAAAGTTGAAAGAACTTCCAAAACGAACCCTAAAGGACTTAGCCAAACAATGAATGTTGCAATAAGCTCCTGCAGGAAAGGTTCTTCAATGACACAACTCCCGAGCAAGTAGCTACATTCTGCACAGTACAAAATGCATATGAATTCCTGGCTGGAAACTCACTCCAGAAGGAAGAAATGCGTGTGTTTCTCTCTGAAAGAACACTCAGCCACTATTCTTTTGCTTTCTCCTTCAAAGTCTTTTTAGAAACGTGTGTTTTCACTGCTGGAATACGTTGTGGGATGCATTGTTTCAATCTCTTGCAAGCCTCATGTTCTTTCTTAGACGATGTGGAAAAACAAGGAGTATGTTTCCCAAATCACTTGCAATCCAGAAAAACACACACCGCATCACTCTTGCCCAAACATGCCCTTTCTCCTAATGCGTTGAGAACATTCAAGAAAGCAGAAAGGAAGAGCATTTTGTAGTGAAATTCAGACTGGCATGTACAAAAAGCCATTTCTTTCGGTTGCAGGGTGTAAAAGCATGATGGTCTTCATGTTCTCGATGAAACCCTTACATTTCCAAGTGACCACAATTAGGACTTTCCCAAAAAGATGTGTTTGCGTGTCTGTGGCGAAAGGAGCTCTAAGTTGTGTATTCAGTGCTGGAGTGTGACACACTCTACATAGGTTTAACAGCGTTTTAAGAGCACCAAAATGCTCAAAGCTGAAAATGCTACAAGGTGTGTGTAGGATGCAGAAAGAAGGCAGGTCATTTCAAAGAAAGAATAGGAAACCAAAATCCAGGTAGTGAAATGAGCACAAGGGGGTATGGGAGATGTGCATGTGGACAGTTTCAAGCAGCAGCTCCTTCTGGACACTTGGAAACAGCGATGTAAAAACATTTTGTTCGAAGCGGGATTTGGCCAAAGTAGAAAGACCTTCCAACACCAACCCTAAAGAACTTAGCCAAAGAGAGAATGTTGCAATAAGCTCCTGTAGGAAAGGTGCTTCAATGACACAACCCCCGAGCAGGTAGCTACATTCTGCACAGTACAAAATGCATATGAATTCCAGGCTGGAAACTCATTCCAGAAGGAAGAAATGCGTGTGTTTCTCTCTGAAAGAACACTCAGCCACTATTCTTTTGCTTGCTCCTTCAAAGTCTTTGTAGAAACATGTGTTTTCACTGCTGGAATACGTTGTGGGATGCATTGTTTCAATCTCTTGCAAGCCTCATGTTCTTTCTTAGACGATGTGGAAAAACAAGGAGTATGTTTCCCAAATCACTTGCAATCCAGATGAACACACAGTGCATCACTCTTGCCCAAACATGCTCTTTCTCTTAATGCGTTGAGAACATTCAAGAAAGCAGAAAAGAAGGGCCTTTTGCAGTGAATTTCACACTGGTATGTACAAAAAGCCATTTATTTCGGTTGCAGCGTGCAAAAGCATGATTGACTTCATGTTTTCAATGAATCCCTTACATTTCGAAGTGACCTGAAGTAGGACTTTCACAAAAACATGCGTTTGCGTGTCTGTGGTGAAAGGAATTCTAAGTTGTGTATTCAGTGCTGGAGAGTGACACACTCTACACAGGTTAGACAGCGTTCTTAGAGCACCAACATCCTTAAAATTGAAATTGCTACAAGGTTTGTGTAGCATGCAGAAAGAAGGCTTGTCATTTCAAAGAAAGAAGTGGAAACCAAAATCCACGTACTGAAACGAGCACACCAGTATGGGAGATGTGCATGTGGACACTTTCAAAAAGCAGCTCCTTCTGGGCACTTGGAAACAGCAATGTAAAAACATTTCGTTCGAAGCGGGATTTGGCCAAAGTTGAAAGACCTTCAAACACCAACCCTAAAGAACTTAGCCAAACAATGAATGTTGCAATAAGCTCCTGTAGGAAAGGTGCCTCTATGACACAACCCCCGAGCAGGTAGCTACATTCTGCACAGTACAAAATGCATATGAATTCCAGGCTGAAAACTCACTCCAGAAGGAAGAAATGCGTGTGTTTCTCTCTGAAAGAACACTCAGCCACTATTCTTTTGCTTGCTCCTTCAAAGTCTTTGTAGAAACGTGTGTTTTCACTGCTGGAATACGTTTTGGGGTGCATTGTTTCAATCTCTTGCAAGCCTCATGTTCTTTCTTACACAATGTGGAAAAACGCGGATTATGTTTCCCAAATCACTTGAAATCCAGGAAAACGCACCCTGCATCACTCGTGCTCAAACACGCTTTTCACCTAATGCATTGAGAACATTCAAGAAAGCAGAAAAGAAGGGCCTTTTGCAGTGAATTTCACACTGGTATGTACAAAAAGCCATTTATTTCGGTTGCAGAGTGCAAAAGCATGATTGACTTCATGTTCTCCATGAAACCTTACATTTCCAAGTGAGCTGAAGTAGGACTTTCACAAAAACATGTGTTTGCGTGTCTGTGGTGAAAGGAGCTCTAATTTGTGTATTCAGTGCTGGTGAGTGACACACTCTACACAGGTTAGACAGCGTTCTTAGAGCACCAACATCCTTAAAATTGAAACTGCTACACGATGTGTGTAGCATGCTGAATGAAGGCTTGCCATTTCAAAGAAAGAAGAGGAAACCAAATTCCAGGTAGTGAAACGAACATGCCAGTATGGGATTTGTGCATGTGGACAGTTTCAAGCAGCAGCTCCTTCTGGACACTTGGAAACAGCGCTGTGAAAAAATTTAGTAAGAAGCGGGATTTGGCCAAAGTTGAAAGAACTTCCAAAACGAACCCTAAAGGACTTAGCCAAACAATGAATGTTGCAATAAGCTCCTGCAGGAAAGGTTCTTCAATGACACAACTCCCGAGCAAGTAGCTACATTCTGCACAGTACAAAATGCATATGAATTCCTGGCTGGAAACTCACTCCAGAAGGAAGAAATGCGTGTGTTTCTCTCTGAAAGAACACTCAGCCACTATTCTTTTGCTTTCTCCTTCAAAGTCTTTTTAGAAACGTGTGTTTTCACTGCTGGAATACGTTGTGGGATGCATTGTTTCAATCTCTTGCAAGCCTCATGTTCTTTCTTAGACGATGTGGAAAAACAAGGAGTATGTTTCCCAAATCACTTGCAATCCAGAAAAACACACACCGCATCACTCTTGCCCAAACATGCCCTTTCTCCTAATGCGTTGAGAACATTCAAGAAAGCAGAAAGGAAGAGCATTTTGTAGTGAAATTCAGACTGGCATGTACAAAAAGCCATTTCTTTCGGTTGCAGGGTGTAAAAGCATGATGGTCTTCATGTTCTCGATGAAACCCTTACATTTCCAAGTGACCACAATTAGGACTTTCCCAAAAAGATGTGTTTGCGTGTCTGTGGCGAAAGGAGCTCTAAGTTGTGTATTCAGTGCTGGAGTGTGACACACTCTACATAGGTTTAACAGCGTTTTAAGAGCACCAAAATGCTCAAAGCTGAAAATGCTACAAGGTGTGTGTAGGATGCAGAAAGAAGGCAGGTCATTTCAAAGAAAGAATAGGAAACCAAAATCCAGGTAGTGAAATGAGCACAAGGGGGTATGGGAGATGTGCATGTGGACAGTTTCAAGCAGCAGCTCCTTCTGGACACTTGGAAACAGCGATGTAAAAACATTTTGTTCGAAGCGGGATTTGGCCAAAGTAGAAAGACCTTCCAACACCAACCCTAAAGAACTTAGCCAAAGAGAGAATGTTGCAATAAGCTCCTGTAGGAAAGGTGCTTCAATGACACAACCCCCGAGCAGGTAGCTACATTCTGCACAGTACAAAATGCATATGAATTCCAGGCTGGAAACTCATTCCAGAAGGAAGAAATGCGTGTGTTTCTCTCTGAAAGAACACTCAGCCACTATTCTTTTGCTTGCTCCTTCAAAGTCTTTGTAGAAACATGTGTTTTCACTGCTGGAATACGTTGTGGGATGCATTGTTTCAATCTCTTGCAAGCCTCATGTTCTTTCTTAGACGATGTGGAAAAACAAGGAGTATGTTTCCCAAATCACTTGCAATCCAGATGAACACACAGTGCATCACTCTTGCCCAAACATGCTCTTTCTCCTAATGCGTTGAGAACATTCAAGAAAGCAGAAAAGAAGGGCCTTTTGCAGTGAATTTCACACTGGTATGTACAAAAAGCCATTTATTTCGGTTGCAGAGTGCAAAAGCATGATTGACTTCATGTTTTCAATGAAACCCTTACATTTCGAAGTGACCTGAAGTAGGACTTTCACAAAAACATGCGTTTGCGTGTCTGTGGTGAAAGGAATTCTAAGTTGTGTATTCAGTGCTGGAGAGTGACACACTCTACACAGGTTAGACAGCGTTCTTAGAGCACCAACATCCTTAAAATTGAAATTGCTACAAGGTTTGTGTAGCATGCAGAAAGAAGGCTTGTCATTTCAAAGAAAGAAGTGGAAACCAAAATCCACGTACTGAAACGAGCACACCAGTATGGGAGATGTGCATGTGGACACTTTCAAAAAGCAGCTCCCTCTGGGCACTTGGAAACAGGAATGTAAAAACATTTCGTTCGAAGCGGGATTTGGCCAAAGTTGAAAGACCTTCAAACACCAACCCTAAAGAACTTAGCCAAACAATGAATGTTGCAATAAGCTCCTGTAGGAAAGGTGCCTCTATGACACAACCCCCGAGCAGGTAGCTACATTCTGCACAGTACAAAATGCATATGAATTCCAGGCTGAAAACTCACTCCAGAAGGAAGAAATGCGTGTGTTTCTCTCTGAAAGAACACTCAGCCACTATTCTTTTGCTTGCTCCTTCAAAGTCTTTGTAGAAACGTGTGTTTTCACTGCTGGAATACGTTTTGGGGTGCATTGTTTCAATCTCTTGCAAGCCTCATGTTCTTTCTTACACAATGTGGAAAAACGCGGATTATGTTTCCCAAATCACTTGAAATCCAGGAAAACGCACCCTGCATCACTCGTGCTCAAACACGCTTTTCACCTAATGCATTGAGAACATTCAAGAAAGCAGAAAAGAAGGGCCTTTTGCAGTGAATTTCACACTGGTATGTACAAAAAGCCATTTATTTCGGTTGCAGAGTGCAAAAGCATGATTGACTTCATGTTCTCCATGAAACCCTTACATTTCCAAGTGAGCTGAAGTAGGACTTTCACAAAAACATGTGTTTGCGTGTCTGTGGTGAAAGGAGCTCTAATTTGTGTATTCAGTGCTGGTGAGTGACACACTCTACACAGGTTAGACAGCGTTCTTAGAGCACCAACATCCTTAAAATTGAAACTGCTACACGATGTGTGTAGCATGCTGAATGAAGGCTTGCCATTTCAAAGAAAGAAGAGGAAACCAAATTCCAGGTAGTGAAACGAACATGCCAGTATGGGAGATGTGCATGTGGACAGTTTCAAGCAGCAGCTCCTTCTGGACACTTGGAAACAGCGCTGTGAAAAAATTTAGTAAGAAGCGGGATTTGGCCAAAGTTGAAAGAACTTCCAAAACGAACCCTAAAGGACTTAGCCAAACAATGAATGTTGCAATAAGCTCCTGCAGGAAAGGTTCTTCAATGACACAACTCCCGAGCAAGTAGCTACATTCTGCACAGTACAAAATGCATATGAATTCCTGGCTGGAAACTCACTCCAGAAGGAAGAAATGCGTGTGTTTCTCTCTGAAAGAACACTCAGCCACTATTCTTTTGCTTTCTCCTTCAAAGTCTTTTTAGAAACGTGTGTTTTCACTGCTGGAATACGTTGTGGGATGCATTGTTTCAATCTCTTGCAAGCCTCATGTTCTTTCTTAGACGATGTGGAAAAACAAGGAGTATGTTTCCCAAATCACTTGCAATCCAGAAAAACACACACCGCATCACTCTTGCCCAAACATGCCCTTTCTCCTAATGCGTTGAGAACATTCAAGAAAGCAGAAAGGAAGAGCATTTTGTAGTGAAATTCAGACTGGCATGTACAAAAAGCCATTTCTTTCGGTTGCAGGGTGTAAAAGCATGATGGTCTTCATGTTCTCGATGAAACCCTTACATTTCCAAGTGACCACAATTAGGACTTTCCCAAAAAGATGTGTTTGCGTGTCTGTGGCGAAAGGAGCTCTAAGTTGTGTATTCAGTGCTGGAGTGTGACACACTCTACATAGGTTTAACAGCGTTTTAAGAGCACCAAAATGCTCAAAGCTGAAAATGCTACAAGGTGTGTGTAGGATGCAGAAAGAAGGCAGGTCATTTCAAAGAAAGAATAGGAAACCAAAATCCAGGTAGTGAAATGAGCACAAGGGGGTATGGGAGATGTGCATGTGGACAGTTTCAAGCAGCAGCTCCTTCTGGACACTTGGAAACAGCGATGTAAAAACATTTTGTTCGAAGCGGGATTTGGCCAAAGTAGAAAGACCTTCCAACACCAACCCTAAAGAACTTAGCCAAAGAGAGAATGTTGCAATAAGCTCCTGTAGGAAAGGTGCTTCAATGACACAACCCCCGAGCAGGTAGCTACATTCTGCACAGTACAAAATGCATATGAATTCCAGGCTGGAAACTCATTCCAGAAGGAAGAAATGCGTGTGTTTCTCTCTGAAAGAACACTCAGCCACTATTCTTTTGCTTGCTCCTTCAAAGTCTTTGTAGAAACATGTGTTTTCACTGCTGGAATACGTTGTGGGATGCATTGTTTCAATCTCTTGCAAGCCTCATGTTCTTTCTTAGACGATGTGGAAAAACAAGGAGTATGTTTCCCAAATCACTTGCAATCCAGATGAACACACAGTGCATCACTCTTGCCCAAACATGCTCTTTCTCTTAATGCGTTGAGAACATTCAAGAAAGCAGAAAAGAAGGGCCTTTTGCAGTGAATTTCACACTGGTATGTACAAAAAGCCATTTATTTCGGTTGCAGCGTGCAAAAGCATGATTGACTTCATGTTTTCAATGAATCCCTTACATTTCGAAGTGACCTGAAGTAGGACTTTCACAAAAACATGCGTTTGCGTGTCTGTGGTGAAAGGAATTCTAAGTTGTGTATTCAGTGCTGGAGAGTGACACACTCTACACAGGTTAGACAGCGTTCTTAGAGCACCAACATCCTTAAAATTGAAATTGCTACAAGGTTTGTGTAGCATGCAGAAAGAAGGCTTGTCATTTCAAAGAAAGAAGTGGAAACCAAAATCCACGTACTGAAACGAGCACACCAGTATGGGAGATGTGCATGTGGACACTTTCAAAAAGCAGCTCCTTCTGGGCACTTGGAAACAGCAATGTAAAAACATTTCGTTCGAAGCGGGATTTGGCCAAAGTTGAAAGACCTTCAAACACCAACCCTAAAGAACTTAGCCAAACAATGAATGTTGCAATAAGCTCCTGTAGGAAAGGTGCCTCTATGACACAACCCCCGAGCAGGTAGCTACATTCTGCACAGTACAAAATGCATATGAATTCCAGGCTGAAAACTCACTCCAGAAGGAAGAAATGCGTGTGTTTCTCTCTGAAAGAACACTCAGCCACTATTCTTTTGCTTGCTCCTTCAAAGTCTTTGTAGAAACGTGTGTTTTCACTGCTGGAATACGTTTTGGGGTGCATTGTTTCAATCTCTTGCAAGCCTCATGTTCTTTCTTACACAATGTGGAAAAACGCGGATTATGTTTCCCAAATCACTTGAAATCCAGGAAAACGCACCCTGCATCACTCGTGCTCAAACACGCTTTTCACCTAATGCATTGAGAACATTCAAGAAAGCAGAAAAGAAGGGCCTTTTGCAGTGAATTTCACACTGGTATGTACAAAAAGCCATTTATTTCGGTTGCAGAGTGCAAAAGCATGATTGACTTCATGTTCTCCATGAAACCCTTACATTTCCAAGTGAGCTGAAGTAGGACTTTCACAAAAACATGTGTTTGCGTGTCTGTGGTGAAAGGAGCTCTAATTTGTGTATTCAGTGCTGGTGAGTGACACACTCTACACAGGTTAGACAGCGTTCTTAGAGCACCAACATCCTTAAAATTGAAACTGCTACACGATGTGTGTAGCATGCTGAATGAAGGCTTGCCATTTCAAAGAAAGAAGAGGAAACCAAATTCCAGGTAGTGAAACGAACATGCCAGTATGGGAGATGTGCATGTGGACAGTTTCAAGCAGCAGCTCCTTCTGGACACTTGGAAACAGCGCTGTGAAAAAATTTAGTAAGAAGCGGGATTTGGCCAAAGTTGAAAGAACTTCCAAAACGAACCCTAAAGGACTTAGCCAAACAATGAATGTTGCAATAAGCTCCTGCAGGAAAGGTTCTTCAATGACACAACTCCCGAGCAAGTAGCTACATTCTGCACAGTACAAAATGCATATGAATTCCTGGCTGGAAACTCACTCCAGAAGGAAGAAATGCGTGTGTTTCTCTCTGAAAGAACACTCAGCCACTATTCTTTTGCTTTCTCCTTCAAAGTCTTTTTAGAAACGTGTGTTTTCACTGCTGGAATACGTTGTGGGATGCATTGTTTCAATCTCTTGCAAGCCTCATGTTCTTTCTTAGACGATGTGGAAAAACAAGGAGTATGTTTCCCAAATCACTTGCAATCCAGAAAAACACACACCGCATCACTCTTGCCCAAACATGCCCTTTCTCCTAATGCGTTGAGAACATTCAAGAAAGCAGAAAGGAAGAGCATTTTGTAGTGAAATTCAGACTGGCATGTACAAAAAGCCATTTCTTTCGGTTGCAGGGTGTAAAAGCATGATGGTCTTCATGTTCTCGATGAAACCCTTACATTTCCAAGTGACCACAATTAGGACTTTCCCAAAAAGATGTGTTTGCGTGTCTGTGGCGAAAGGAGCTCTAAGTTGTGTATTCAGTGCTGGAGTGTGACACACTCTACATAGGTTTAACAGCGTTTTAAGAGCACCAAAATGCTCAAAGCTGAAAATGCTACAAGGTGTGTGTAGGATGCAGAAAGAAGGCAGGTCATTTCAAAGAAAGAATAGGAAACCAAAATCCAGGTAGTGAAATGAGCACAAGGGGGTATGGGAGATGTGCATGTGGACAGTTTCAAGCAGCAGCTCCTTCTGGACACTTGGAAACAGCGATGTAAAAACATTTTGTTCGAAGCGGGATTTGGCCAAAGTAGAAAGACCTTCCAACACCAACCCTAAAGAACTTAGCCAAAGAGAGAATGTTGCAATAAGCTCCTGTAGGAAAGGTGCTTCAATGACACAACCCCCGAGCAGGTAGCTACATTCTGCACAGTACAAAATGCATATGAATTCCAGGCTGGAAACTCATTCCAGAAGGAAGAAATGCGTGTGTTTCTCTCTGAAAGAACACTCAGCCACTATTCTTTTGCTTGCTCCTTCAAAGTCTTTGTAGAAACATGTGTTTTCACTGCTGGAATACGTTGTGGGATGCATTGTTTCAATCTCTTGCAAGCCTCATGTTCTTTCTTAGACGATGTGGAAAAACAAGGAGTATGTTTCCCAAATCACTTGCAATCCAGATGAACACACAGTGCATCACTCTTGCCCAAACATGCTCTTTCTCTTAATGCGTTGAGAACATTCAAGAAAGCAGAAAAGAAGGGCCTTTTGCAGTGAATTTCACACTGGTATGTACAAAAAGCCATTTATTTCGGTTGCAGCGTGCAAAAGCATGATTGACTTCATGTTTTCAATGAAACCCTTACATTTCGAAGTGACCTGAAGTAGGACTTTCACAAAAACATGCGTTTGCGTGTCTGTGGTGAAAGGAATTCTAAGTTGTGTATTCAGTGCTGGAGAGTGACACACTCTACACAGGTTAGACAGCGTTCTTAGAGCACCAACATCCTTAAAATTGAAATTGCTACAAGGTTTGTGTAGCATGCAGAAAGAAGGCTTGTCATTTCAAAGAAAGAAGTGGAAACCAAAATCCAGGTACTGAAACGAGCACACCAGTATGGGAGATGTGCATGTGGACACTTTCAAAAAGCAGCTCCTTCTGGGCACTTGGAAACAGCAATGTAAAAACATTTCGTTCGAAGCGGGATTTGGCCAAAGTTGAAAGACCTTCAAACACCAACCCTAAAGAACTTAGCCAAACAATGAATGTTGCAATAAGCTCCTGTAGGAAAGGTGCCTCTATGACACAACCCCCGAGCAGGTAGCTACATTCTGCACAGTACAAAATGCATATGAATTCCAGGCTGAAAACTCACTCCAGAAGGAAGAAATGCGTGTGTTTCTCTCTGAAAGAACACTCAGCCACTATTCTTTTGCTTGCTCCTTCAAAGTCTTTGTAGAAACGTGTGTTTTCACTGCTGGAATACGTTTTGGGGTGCATTGTTTCAATCTCTTGCAAGCCTCATGTTCTTTCTTACACAATGTGGAAAAACGCGGATTATGTTTCCCAAATCACTTGAAATCCAGGAAAACGCACCCTGCATCACTCGTGCTCAAACACGCTTTTCACCTAATGCATTGAGAACATTCAAGAAAGCAGAAAAGAAGGGCCTTTTGCAGTGAATTTCACACTGGTATGTACAAAAAGCCATTTATTTCGGTTGCAGAGTGCAAAAGCATGATTGACTTCATGTTCTCAGTGAAACCCTTACATTTCCAAGTGAGCTGAAGTAGGACTTTCACAAAAACATGTGTTTGCGTGTCTGTGGTGAAAGGAGCTCTAATTTGTGTATTCAGTGCTGGTGAGTGACACACTCTACACAGGTTAGACAGCGTTCTTAGAGCACCAACATCCTTAAAATTGAAACTGCTACACGATGTGTGTAGCATGCTGAATGAAGGCTTGCCATTTCAAAGAAAGAAGAGGAAACCAAATTCCAGGTAGTGAAACGAACATGCCAGTATGGGAGATGTGCATGTGGACAGTTTCAAGCAGCAGCTCCTTCTGGACACTTGGAAACAGCGCTGTGAAAAAATTTAGTAAGAAGCGGGATTTGGCCAAAGTTGAAAGAACTTCCAAAACGAACCCTAAAGGACTTAGCCAAACAATGAATGTTGCAATAAGCTCCTGCAGGAAAGGTTCTTCAATGACACAACTCCCGAGCAAGTAGCTACATTCTGCACAGTACAAAATGCATATGAATTCCTGGCTGGAAACTCACTCCAGAAGGAAGAAATGCGTGTGTTTCTCTCTGAAAGAACACTCAGCCACTATTCTTTTGCTTTCTCCTTCAAAGTCTTTTTAGAAACGTGTGTTTTCACTGCTGGAATACGTTGTGGGATGCATTGTTTCAATCTCTTGCAAGCCTCATGTTCTTTCTTAGACGATGTGGAAAAACAAGGAGTATGTTTCCCAAATCACTTGCAATCCAGAAAAACACACACCGCATCACTCTTGCCCAAACATGCCCTTTCTCCTAATGCGTTGAGAACATTCAAGAAAGCAGAAAGGAAGAGCATTTTGTAGTGAAATTCAGACTGGCATGTACAAAAAGCCATTTCTTTCGGTTGCAGGGTGTAAAAGCATGATGGTCTTCATGTTCTCGATGAAACCCTTACATTTCCAAGTGACCACAATTAGGACTTTCCCAAAAAGATGTGTTTGCGTGTCTGTGGCGAAAGGAGCTCTAAGTTGTGTATTCAGTGCTGGAGTGTGACACACTCTACATAGGTTTAACAGCGTTTTAAGAGCACCAAAATGCTCAAAGCTGAAAATGCTACAAGGTGTGTGTAGGATGCAGAAAGAAGGCAGGTCATTTCAAAGAAAGAATAGGAAAACAAAATCCAGGTAGTGAAATGAGCACAAGGGGGTATGGGAGATGTGCATGTGGACAGTTTCAAGCAGCAGCTCCTTCTGGACACTTGGAAACAGCGATGTAAAAACATTTTGTTCGAAGCGGGATTTGGCCAAAGTAGAAAGACCTTCCAACACCAACCCTAAAGAACTTAGCCAAAGAGAGAATGTTGCAATAAGCTCCTGTAGGAAAGGTGCTTCAATGACACAACCCCCGAGCAGGTAGCTACATTCTGCACAGTACAAAATGCATATGAATTCCAGGCTGGAAACTCATTCCAGAAGGAAGAAATGCGTGTGTTTCTCTCTGAAAGAACACTCAGCCACTATTCTTTTGCTTGCTCCTTCAAAGTCTTTGTAGAAACATGTGTTTTCACTGCTGGAATACGTTGTGGGATGCATTGTTTCAATCTCTTGCAAGCCTCATGTTCTTTCTTAGACGATGTGGAAAAACAAGGAGTATGTTTCCCAAATCACTTGCAATCCAGATGAACACACAGTGCATCACTCTTGCCCAAACATGCTCTTTCTCTTAATGCGTTGAGAACATTCAAGAAAGCAGAAAAGAAGGGCCTTTTGCAGTGAATTTCACACTGGTATGTACAAAAAGCCATTTATTTCGGTTGCAGCGTGCAAAAGCATGATTGACTTCATGTTTTCAATGAATCCCTTACATTTCGAAGTGACCTGAAGTAGGACTTTCACAAAAACATGCGTTTGCGTGTCTGTGGTGAAAGGAATTCTAAGTTGTGTATTCAGTGCTGGAGAGTGACACACTCTACACAGGTTAGACAGCGTTCTTAGAGCACCAACATCCTTAAAATTGAAATTGCTACAAGGTTTGTGTAGCATGCAGAAAGAAGGCTTGTCATTTCAAAGAAAGAAGTGGAAACCAAAATCCACGTACTGAAACGAGCACACCAGTATGGGAGATGTGCATGTGGACACTTTCAAAAAGCAGCTCCTTCTGGGCACTTGGAAACAGCAATGTAAAAACATTTCGTTCGAAGCGGGATTTGGCCAAAGTTGAAAGACCTTCAAACACCAACCCTAAAGAACTTAGCCAAACAATGAATGTTGCAATAAGCTCCTGTAGGAAAGGTGCCTCTATGACACAACCCCCGAGCAGGTAGCTACATTCTGCACAGTACAAAATGCATATGAATTCCAGGCTGAAAACTCACTCCAGAAGGAAGAAATGCGTGTGTTTCTCTCTGAAAGAACACTCAGCCACTATTCTTTTGCTTGCTCCTTCAAAGTCTTTGTAGAAACGTGTGTTTTCACTGCTGGAATACGTTTTGGGGTGCATTGTTTCAATCTCTTGCAAGCCTCATGTTCTTTCTTACACAATGTGGAAAAACGCGGATTATGTTTCCCAAATCACTTGAAATCCAGGAAAACGCACCCTGCATCACTCGTGCTCAAACACGCTTTTCACCTAATGCATTGAGAACATTCAAGAAAGCAGAAAAGAAGGGCCTTTTGCAGTGAATTTCACACTGGTATGTACAAAAAGCCATTTATTTCGGTTGCAGAGTGCAAAAGCATGATTGACTTCATGTTCTCAGTGAAACCCTTACATTTCCAAGTGAGCTGAAGTAGGACTTTCACAAAAACATGTGTTTGCGTGTCTGTGGTGAAAGGAGCTCTAATTTGTGTATTCAGTGCTGGTGAGTGACACACTCTACACAGGTTAGACAGCGTTCTTAGAGCACCAACATCCTTAAAATTGAAACTGCTACACGATGTGTGTAGCATGCTGAATGAAGGCTTGCCATTTCAAAGAAAGAAGAGGAAACCAAATTCCAGGTAGTGAAACGAACATGCCAGTATGGGAGATGTGCATGTGGACAGTTTCAAGCAGCAGCTCCTTCTGGACACTTGGAAACAGCGCTGTGAAAAAATTTAGTAAGAAGCGGGATTTGGCCAAAGTTGAAAGAACTTCCAAAACGAACCCTAAAGGACTTAGCCAAACAATGAATGTTGCAATAAGCTCCTGCAGGAAAGGTTCTTCAATGACACAACTCCCGAGCAAGTAGCTACATTCTGCACAGTACAAAATGCATATGAATTCCTGGCTGGAAACTCACTCCAGAAGGAAGAAATGCGTGTGTTTCTCTCTGAAAGAACACTCAGCCACTATTCTTTTGCTTTCTCCTTCAAAGTCTTTTTAGAAACGTGTGTTTTCACTGCTGGAATACGTTGTGGGATGCATTGTTTCAATCTCTTGCAAGCCTCATGTTCTTTCTTAGACGATGTGGAAAAACAAGGAGTATGTTTCCCAAATCACTTGCAATCCAGAAAAACACACACCGCATCACTCTTGCCCAAACATGCCCTTTCTCCTAATGCGTTGAGAACATTCAAGAAAGCAGAAAGGAAGAGCATTTTGTAGTGAAATTCAGACTGGCATGTACAAAAAGCCATTTCTTTCGGTTGCAGGGTGTAAAAGCATGATGGTCTTCATGTTCTCGATGAAACCCTTACATTTCCAAGTGACCACAATTAGGACTTTCCCAAAAAGATGTGTTTGCGTGTCTGTGGCGAAAGGAGCTCTAAGTTGTGTATTCAGTGCTGGAGTGTGACACACTCTACATAGGTTTAACAGCGTTTTAAGAGCACCAAAATGCTCAAAGCTGAAAATGCTACAAGGTGTGTGTAGGATGCAGAAAGAAGGCAGGTCATTTCAAAGAAAGAATAGGAAACCAAAATCCAGGTAGTGAAATGAGCACAAGGGGGTATGGGAGATGTGCATGTGGACAGTTTCAAGCAGCAGCTCCTTCTGGACACTTGGAAACAGCGATGTAAAAACATTTTGTTCGAAGCGGGATTTGGCCAAAGTAGAAAGACCTTCCAACACCAACCCTAAAGAACTTAGCCAAAGAGAGAATGTTGCAATAAGCTCCTGTAGGAAAGGTGCTTCAATGACACAACCCCCGAGCAGGTAGCTACATTCTGCACAGTACAAAATGCATATGAATTCCAGGCTGGAAACTCATTCCAGAAGGAAGAAATGCGTGTGTTTCTCTCTGAAAGAACACTCAGCCACTATTCTTTTGCTTGCTCCTTCAAAGTCTTTGTAGAAACATGTGTTTTCACTGCTGGAATACGTTGTGGGATGCATTGTTTCAATCTCTTGCAAGCCTCATGTTCTTTCTTAGACGATGTGGAAAAACAAGGAGTATGTTTCCCAAATCACTTGCAATCCAGATGAACACACAGTGCATCACTCTTGCCCAAACATGCTCTTTCTCTTAATGCGTTGAGAACATTCAAGAAAGCAGAAAAGAAGGGCCTTTTGCAGTGAATTTCACACTGGTATGTACAAAAAGCCATTTATTTCGGTTGCAGCGTGCAAAAGCATGATTGACTTCATGTTTTCAATGAATCCCTTACATTTCGAAGTGACCTGAAGTAGGACTTTCACAAAAACATGCGTTTGCGTGTCTGTGGTGAAAGGAATTCTAAGTTGTGTATTCAGTGCTGGAGAGTGACACACTCTACACAGGTTAGACAGCGTTCTTAGAGCACCAACATCCTTAAAATTGAAATTGCTACAAGGTTTGTGTAGCATGCAGAAAGAAGGCTTGTCATTTCAAAGAAAGAAGTGGAAACCAAAATCCACGTACTGAAACGAGCACACCAGTATGGGAGATGTGCATGTGGACACTTTCAAAAAGCAGCTCCTTCTGGGCACTTGGAAACAGCAATGTAAAAACATTTCGTTCGAAGCGGGATTTGGCCAAAGTTGAAAGACCTTCAAACACCAACCCTAAAGAACTTAGCCAAACAATGAATGTTGCAATAAGCTCCTGTAGGAAAGGTGCCTCTATGACACAACCCCCGAGCAGGTAGCTACATTCTGCACAGTACAAAATGCATATGAATTCCAGGCTGAAAACTCACTCCAGAAGGAAGAAATGCGTGTGTTTCTCTCTGAAAGAACACTCAGCCACTATTCTTTTGCTTGCTCCTTCAAAGTCTTTGTAGAAACGTGTGTTTTCACTGCTGGAATACGTTTTGGGGTGCATTGTTTCAATCTCTTGCAAGCCTCATGTTCTTTCTTACACAATGTGGAAAAACGCGGATTATGTTTCCCAAATCACTTGAAATCCAGGAAAACGCACCCTGCATCACTCGTGCTCAAACACGCTTTTCACCTAATGCATTGAGAACATTCAAGAAAGCAGAAAAGAAGGGCCTTTTGCAGTGAATTTCACACTGGTATGTACAAAAAGCCATTTATTTCGGTTGCAGAGTGCAAAAGCATGATTGACTTCATGTTCTCAGTGAAACCCTTACATTTCCAAGTGAGCTGAAGTAGGACTTTCACAAAAACATGTGTTTGCGTGTCTGTGGTGAAAGGAGCTCTAATTTGTGTATTCAGTGCTGGTGAGTGACACACTCTACACAGGTTAGACAGCGTTCTTAGAGCACCAACATCCTTAAAATTGAAACTGCTACACGATGTGTGTAGCATGCTGAATGAAGGCTTGCCATTTCAAAGAAAGAAGAGGAAACCAAATTCCAGGTAGTGAAACGAACATGCCAGTATGGGAGATGTGCATGTGGACAGTTTCAAGCAGCAGCTCCTTCTGGACACTTGGAAACAGCGCTGTGAAAAAATTTAGTAAGAAGCGGGATTTGGCCAAAGTTGAAAGAACTTCCAAAACGAACCCTAAAGGACTTAGCCAAACAATGAATGTTGCAATAAGCTCCTGCAGGAAAGGTTCTTCAATGACACAACTCCCGAGCAAGTAGCTACATTCTGCACAGTACAAAATGCATATGAATTCCTGGCTGGAAACTCACTCCAGAAGGAAGAAATGCGTGTGTTTCTCTCTGAAAGAACACTCAGCCACTATTCTTTTGCTTTCTCCTTCAAAGTCTTTTTAGAAACGTGTGTTTTCACTGCTGGAATACGTTGTGGGATGCATTGTTTCAATCTCTTGCAAGCCTCATGTTCTTTCTTAGACGATGTGGAAAAACAAGGAGTATGTTTCCCAAATCACTTGCAATCCAGAAAAACACACACCGCATCACTCTTGCCCAAACATGCCCTTTCTCCTAATGCGTTGAGAACATTCAAGAAAGCAGAAAGGAAGAGCATTTTGTAGTGAAATTCAGACTGGCATGTACAAAAAGCCATTTCTTTCGGTTGCAGGGTGTAAAAGCATGATGGTCTTCATGTTCTCGATGAAACCCTTACATTTCCAAGTGACCACAATTAGGACTTTCCCAAAAAGATGTGTTTGCGTGTCTGTGGCGAAAGGAGCTCTAAGTTGTGTATTCAGTGCTGGAGTGTGACACACTCTACATAGGTTTAACAGCGTTTTAAGAGCACCAAAATGCTCAAAGCTGAAAATGCTACAAGGTGTGTGTAGGATGCAGAAAGAAGGCAGGTCATTTCAAAGAAAGAATAGGAAACCAAAATCCAGGTAGTGAAATGAGCACAAGGGGGTATGGGAGATGTGCATGTGGACAGTTTCAAGCAGCAGCTCCTTCTGGACACTTGGAAACAGCGATGTAAAAACATTTTGTTCGAAGCGGGATTTGGCCAAAGTAGAAAGACCTTCCAACACCAACCCTAAAGAACTTAGCCAAAGAGAGAATGTTGCAATAAGCTCCTGTAGGAAAGGTGCTTCAATGACACAACCCCCGAGCAGGTAGCTACATTCTGCACAGTACAAAATGCATATGAATTCCAGGCTGGAAACTCATTCCAGAAGGAAGAAATGCGTGTGTTTCTCTCTGAAAGAACACTCAGCCACTATTCTTTTGCTTGCTCCTTCAAAGTCTTTGTAGAAACATGTGTTTTCACTGCTGGAATACGTTGTGGGATGCATTGTTTCAATCTCTTGCAAGCCTCATGTTCTTTCTTAGACGATGTGGAAAAACAAGGAGTATGTTTCCCAAATCACTTGCAATCCAGATGAACACACAGTGCATCACTCTTGCCCAAACATGCTCTTTCTCCTAATGCGTTGAGAACATTCAAGAAAGCAGAAAAGAAGGGCCTTTTGCAGTGAATTTCACACTGGTATGTACAAAAAGCCATTTATTTCGGTTGCAGAGTGCAAAAGCATGATTGACTTCATGTTTTCAATGAAACCCTTACATTTCGAAGTGACCTGAAGTAGGACTTTCACAAAAACATGCGTTTGCGTGTCTGTGGTGAAAGGAATTCTAAGTTGTGTATTCAGTGCTGGAGAGTGACACACTCTACACAGGTTAGACAGCGTTCTTAGAGCACCAACATCCTTAAAATTGAAATTGCTACAAGGTTTGTGTAGCATGCAGAAAGAAGGCTTGTCATTTCAAAGAAAGAAGTGGAAACCAAAATCCACGTACTGAAACGAGCACACCAGTATGGGAGATGTGCATGTGGACACTTTCAAAAAGCAGCTCCCTCTGGGCACTTGGAAACAGCAATGTAAAAACATTTCGTTCGAAGCGGGATTTGGCCAAAGTTGAAAGACCTTCAAACACCAACCCTAAAGAACTTAGCCAAACAATGAATGTTGCAATAAGCTCCTGTAGGAAAGGTGCCTCTATGACACAACCCCTGAGCAGGTAGCTACATTCTGCACAGTACAAAATGCATATGAATTCCAGGCTGAAAACTCACTCCAGAAGGAAGAAATGCGTGTGTTTCTCTCTGAAAGAACACTCAGCCACTATTCTTTTGCTTGCTCCTTCAAAGTCTTTGTAGAAACGTGTGTTTTCACTGCTGGAATACGTTTTGGGGTGCATTGTTTCAATCTCTTGCAAGCCTCATGTTCTTTCTTACACAATGTGGAAAAACGCGGATTATGTTTCCCAAATCACTTGAAATCCAGGAAAACGCACCCTGCATCACTCGTGCTCAAACACGCTTTTCACCTAATGCATTGAGAACATTCAAGAAAGCAGAAAAGAAGGGCCTTTTGCAGTGAATTTCACACTGGTATGTACAAAAAGCCATTTATTTCGGTTGCAGAGTGCAAAAGCATGATTGACTTCATGTTCTCAATGAAACCCTTACATTTCCAAGTGAGCTGAAGTAGGACTTTCACAAAAACATGTGTTTGCGTGTCTGTGGTGAAAGGAGCTCTAATTTGTGTATTCGGTGCTCGTGAGTGACACACTCTACACAGGTTAGACAGCGTTCTTAGAGCACCAACATCCTTAAAATTGAAACTGCTACACGATGTGTGTAGCATGCTGAATGAAGGCTTGCCATTTCAAAGAAAGAAGAGGAAACCAAATTCCAGGTAGTGAAACGAACATGCCAGTATGGGAGATGTGCATGTGGACAGTTTCAAGCAGCAGCTCCTTCTGGACACTTGGAAACAGCGCTGTGAAAAAATTTAGTAAGAAGCGGGATTTGGCCAAAGTTGAAAGAACTTCCAAAACGAACCCTAAAGGACTTAGCCAAACAATGAATGTTGCAATAAGCTCCTGCAGGAAAGGTTCTTCAATGACACAACTCCCGAGCAAGTAGCTACATTCTGCACAGTACAAAATGCATATGAATTCCTGGCTGGAAACTCACTCCAGAAGGAAGAAATGCGTGTGTTTCTCTCTGAAAGAACACTCAGCCACTATTCTTTTGCTTTCTCCTTCAAAGTCTTTTTAGAAACGTGTGTTTTCACTGCTGGAATACGTTGTGGGATGCATTGTTTCAATCTCTTGCAAGCCTCATGTTCTTTCTTAGACGATGTGGAAAAACAAGGAGTATGTTTCCCAAATCACTTGCAATCCAGAAAAACACACACCGCATCACTCTTGCCCAAACATGCCCTTTCTCCTAATGCGTTGAGAACATTCAAGAAAGCAGAAAGGAAGAGCATTTTGTAGTGAAATTCAGACTGGCATGTACAAAAAGCCATTTCTTTCGGTTGCAGGGTGTAAAAGCATGATGGTCTTCATGTTCTCGATGAAACCCTTACATTTCCAAGTGACCACAATTAGGACTTTCCCAAAAAGATGTGTTTGCGTGTCTGTGGCGAAAGGAGCTCTAAGTTGTGTATTCAGTGCTGGAGTGTGACACACTCTACATAGGTTTAACAGCGTTTTAAGAGCACCAAAATGCTCAAAGCTGAAAATGCTACAAGGTGTGTGTAGGATGCAGAAAGAAGGCAGGTCATTTCAAAGAAAGAATAGGAAACCAAAATCCAGGTAGTGAAATGAGCACAAGGGGGTATGGGAGATGTGCATGTGGACAGTTTCAAGCAGCAGCTCCTTCTGGACACTTGGAAACAGCGATGTAAAAACATTTTGTTCGAAGCGGGATTTGGCCAAAGTAGAAAGACCTTCCAACACCAACCCTAAAGAACTTAGCCAAAGAGAGAATGTTGCAATAAGCTCCTGTAGGAAAGGTGCTTCAATGACACAACCCCCGAGCAGGTAGCTACATACTGCACAGTACAAAATGCATATGAATTCCAGGCTGGAAACTCATTCCAGAAGGAAGAAATGCGTGTGTTTCTCTCTGAAAGAACACTCAGCCACTATTCTTTTGCTTGCTCCTTCAAAGTCTTTGTAGAAACATGTGTTTTCACTGCTGGAATACGTTGTGGGATGCATTGTTTCAATCTCTTGCAAGCCTCATGTTCTTTCTTAGACGATGTGGAAAAACAAGGAGTATGTTTCCCAAATCACTTGCAATCCAGATGAACACACAGTGCATCACTCTTGCCCAAACATGCTCTTTCTCCTAATGCGTTGAGAACATTCAAGAAAGCAGAAAAGAAGGGCCTTTTGCAGTGAATTTCACACTGGTATGTACAAAAAGCCATTTATTTCGGTTGCAGAGTGCAAAAGCATGATTGACTTCATGTTTTCAATGAAACCCTTACATTTCGAAGTGACCTGAAGTAGGACTTTCACAAAAACATGCGTTTGCGTGTCTGTGGTGAAAGGAATTCTAAGTTGTGTATTCAGTGCTGGAGAGTGACACACTCTACACAGGTTAGACAGCGTTCTTAGAGCACCAACATCCTTAAAATTGAAATTGATACAAGGTTTGTGTAGCATGCAGAAAGAAGGCTTGTCATTTCAAAGAAAGAAGTGGAAACCAAAATCCACATACTGAAACGAGCACACCAGTATGGGAGATGTGCATGTGGACACTTTCAAAAAGCAGCTCCCTCTGGGCACTTGGAAACAGCAATGTAAAAACATTTCGTTCGAAGCGGGATTTGGCCAAAGTTGAAAGACCTTCAAACACCAACCCTAAAGAACTTAGCCAAACAATGAATGTTGCAATAAGCTCCTGTAGGAAAGGTGCCTCTATGACACAACCCCTGAGCAGGTAGCTACATTCTGCACAGTACAAAATGCATATGAATTCCAGGCTGAAAACTCACTCCAGAAGGAAGAAATGCGTGTGTTTCTCTCTGAAAGAACACTCAGCCACTATTCTTTTGCTTGCGCCTTCAAAGTCTTTGTAGAAACGTGTGTTTTCACTGCTGGAATACGTTTTGGGGTGCATTGTTTCAATCTCTTGCAAGCCTCATGTTCTTTCTTACACAATGTGGAAAAACGCGGATTATGTTTCCCAAATCACTTGAAATCCAGGAAAACGCACCCTGCATCACTCGTGCTCAAACACGCTTTTCACCTAATGCATTGAGAACATTCAAGAAAGCAGAAAAGAAGGGCCTTTTGCAGTGAATTTCACACTGGTATGTACAAAAAGCCATTTATTTCGGTTGCAGAGTGCAAAAGCATGATTGACTTCATGTTCTCAATGAAACCCTTACATTTCCAAGTGAGCTGAAGTAGGACTTTCACAAAAACATGTGTTTGCGTGTCTGTGGTGAAAGGAGCTCTAATTTGTGTATTCGGTGCTCGTGAGTGACACACTCTACACAGGTTAGACAGCGTTCTTAGAGCACCAACATCCTTAAAATTGAAACTGCTACACGATGTGTGTAGCATGCTGAATGAAGGCTTGCCATTTCAAAGAAAGAAGAGGAAACCAAATTCCAGGTAGTGAAACGAACATGCCAGTATGGGAGATGTGCATGTGGACAGTTTCAAGCAGCAGCTCCTTCTGGACACTTGGAAACAGCGCTGTGAAAAAATTTAGTAAGAAGCGGGATTTGGCCAAAGTTGAAAGAACTTCCAAAACGAACCCTAAAGGACTTAGCCAAACAATGAATGTTGCAATAAGCTCCTGCAGGAAAGGTTCTTCAATGACACAACTCCCGAGCAAGTAGCTACATTCTGCACAGTACAAAATGCATATGAATTCCTGGCTGGAAACTCACTCCAGAAGGAAGAAATGCGTGTGTTTCTCTCTGAAAGAACACTCAGCCACTATTCTTTTGCTTTCTCCTTCAAAGTCTTTTTAGAAACGTGTGTTTTCACTGCTGGAATACGTTGTGGGATGCATTGTTTCAATCTCTTGCAAGCCTCATGTTCTTTCTTAGACGATGTGGAAAAACAAGGAGTATGTTTCCCAAATCACTTGCAATCCAGAAAAACACACACCGCATCACTCTTGCCCAAACATGCCCTTTCTCCTAATGCGTTGAGAACATTCAAGAAAGCAGAAAGGAAGAGCATTTTGTAGTGAAATTCAGACTGGCATGTACAAAAAGCCATTTCTTTCGGTTGCAGGGTGTAAAAGCATGATGGTCTTCATGTTCTCGATGAAACCCTTACATTTCCAAGTGACCACAATTAGGACTTTCCCAAAAAGATGTGTTTGCGTGTCTGTGGCGAAAGGAGCTCTAAGTTGTGTATTCAGTGCTGGAGTGTGACACACTCTACATAGGTTTAACAGCGTTTTAAGAGCACCAAAATGCTCAAAGCTGAAAATGCTACAAGGTGTGTGTAGGATGCAGAAAGAAGGCAGGTCATTTCAAAGAAAGAATAGGAAACCAAAATCCAGGTAGTGAAATGAGCACAAGGGGGTATGGGAGATGTGCATGTGGACAGTTTCAAGCAGCAGCTCCTTCTGGACACTTGGAAACAGCGATGTAAAAACATTTTGTTCGAAGCGGGATTTGGCCAAAGTAGAAAGACCTTCCAACACCAACCCTAAAGAACTTAGCCAAAGAGAGAATGTTGCAATAAGCTCCTGTAGGAAAGGTGCTTCAATGACACAACCCCCGAGCAGGTAGCTACATACTGCACAGTACAAAATGCATATGAATTCCAGGCTGGAAACTCATTCCAGAAGGAAGAAATGCGTGTGTTTCTCTCTGAAAGAACACTCAGCCACTATTCTTTTGCTTGCTCCTTCAAAGTCTTTGTAGAAACATGTGTTTTCACTGCTGGAATACGTTGTGGGATGCATTGTTTCAATCTCTTGCAAGCCTCATGTTCTTTCTTAGACGATGTGGAAAAACAAGGAGTATGTTTCCCAAATCACTTGCAATCCAGATGAACACACAGTGCATCACTCTTGCCCAAACATGCTCTTTCTCCTAATGCGTTGAGAACATTCAAGAAAGCAGAAAAGAAGGGCCTTTTGCAGTGAATTTCACACTGGTATGTACAAAAAGCCATTTATTTCGGTTGCAGAGTGCAAAAGCATGATTGACTTCATGTTTTCAATGAAACCCTTACATTTCGAAGTGACCTGAAGTAGGACTTTCACAAAAACATGCGTTTGCGTGTCTGTGGTGAAAGGAATTCTAAGTTGTGTATTCAGTGCTGGAGAGTGACACACTCTACACAGGTTAGACAGCGTTCTTAGAGCACCAACATCCTTAAAATTGAAATTGCTACAAGGTTTGTGTAGCATGCAGAAAGAAGGCTTGTCATTTCAAAGAAAGAAGTGGAAACCAAAATCCACATACTGAAACGAGCACACCAGTATGGGAGATGTGCATGTGGACACTTTCAAAAAGCAGCTACCTCTGGGCACTTGGAAACAGCAATGTAAAAACATTTCGTTCGAAGCGGGATTTGGCCAAAGTTGAAAGACCTTCAAACACCAACCCTAAAGAACTTAGCCAAACAATGAATGTTGCAATAAGCTCCTGTAGGAAAGGTGCCTCTATGACACAACCCCCGAGCAGGTAGCTACATTCTGCACAGTACAAAATGCATATGAATTCCAGGCTGAAAACTCACTCCAGAAGGAAGAAATGCGTGTGTTTCTCTCTGAAAGAACACTCAGCCACTATTCTTTTGCTTGCGCCTTCAAAGTCTTTGTAGAAACGTGTGTTTTCACTGCTGGAATACGTTTTGGGGTGCATTGTTTCAATCTCTTGCAAGCCTCATGTTCTTTCTTACACAATGTGGAAAAACGCGGATTATGTTTCCCAAATCACTTGAAATCCAGGAAAACGCACCCTGCATCACTCGTGCTCAAACACGCTTTTCACCTAATGCATTGAGAACATTCAAGAAAGCAGAAAAGAAGGGCCTTTTGCAGTGAATTTCACACTGGTATGTACAAAAAGCCATTTATTTCGGTTGCAGAGTGCAAAAGCATGATTGACTTCATGTTCTCAATGAAACCCTTACATTTCCAAGTGAGCTGAAGTAGGACTTTCACAAAAACATGTGTTTGCGTGTCTGTGGTGAAAGGAGCTCTAATTTGTGTATTCGGTGCTGGTGAGTGACACACTCTACACAGGTTAGACAGCGTTCTTAGAGCACCAACATCCTTAAAATTGAAACTGCTACACGATGTGTGTAGCATGCTGAATGAAGGCTTGTCATTTCAAAGAAAGAAGAGGAAACCAAATTCCAGGTAGTGAAACGAACATGCCAGTATGGGAGATGTGCATGTGGACAGTTTCAAGCAGCAGCTCCTTCTGGACACTTGGAAACAGCGCTGTGAAAAAATTTAGTAAGAAGCGGGATTTGGCCAAAGTTGAAAGAACTTCCAAAACGAACCCTAAAGGACTTAGCCAAACAATGAATGTTGCAATAAGCTCCTGCAGGAAAGGTTCTTCAATGACACAACTCCCGAGCAAGTAGCTACATTCTGCACAGTACAAAATGCATATGAATTCCTGGCTGGAAACTCACTCCAGAAGGAAGAAATGCGTGTGTTTCTCTCTGAAAGAACACTCAGCCACTATTCTTTTGCTTTCTCCTTCAAAGTCTTTTTAGAAACGTGTGTTTTCACTGCTGGAATACGTTGTGGGATGCATTGTTTCAATCTCTTGCAAGCCTCATGTTCTTTCTTAGACGATGTGGAAAAACAAGGAGTATGTTTCCCAAATCACTTGCAATCCAGAAAAACACACACCGCATCACTCTTGCCCAAACATGCCCTTTCTCCTAATGCGTTGAGAACATTCAAGAAAGCAGAAAGGAAGAGCATTTTGTAGTGAAATTCAGACTGGCATGTACAAAAAGCCATTTCTTTCGGTTGCAGGGTGTAAAAGCATGATGGTCTTCATGTTCTCGATGAAACCCTTACATTTCCAAGTGACCACAATTAGGACTTTCCCAAAAAGATGTGTTTGCGTGTCTGTGGCGAAAGGAGCTCTAAGTTGTGTATTCAGTGCTGGAGTGTGACACACTCTACATAGGTTTAACAGCGTTTTAAGAGCACCAAAATGCTCAAAGCTGAAAATGCTACAAGGTGTGTGTAGGATGCAGAAAGAAGGCAGGTCATTTCAAAGAAAGAATAGGAAACCAAAATCCAGGTAGTGAAATGAGCACAAGGGGGTATGGGAGATGTGCATGTGGACAGTTTCAAGCAGCAGCTCCTTCTGGACACTTGGAAACAGCGATGTAAAAACATTTTGTTCGAAGCGGGATTTGGCCAAAGTAGAAAGACCTTCCAACACCAACCCTAAAGAACTTAGCCAAAGAGAGAATGTTGCAATAAGCTCCTGTAGGAAAGGTGCTTCAATGACACAACCCCCGAGCAGGTAGCTACATTCTGCACAGTACAAAATGCATATGAATTCCAGGCTGGAAACTCATTCCAGAAGGAAGAAATGCGTGTGTTTCTCTCTGAAAGAACACTCAGCCACTATTCTTTTGCTTGCTCCTTCAAAGTCTTTGTAGAAACATGTGTTTTCACTGCTGGAATACGTTGTGGGATGCATTGTTTCAATCTCTTGCAAGCCTCATGTTCTTTCTTAGACGATGTGGAAAAACAAGGAGTATGTTTCCCAAATCACTTGCAATCCAGATGAACACACAGTGCATCACTCTTGCCCAAACATGCTCTTTCTCCTAATGCATTGAGAACATTCAAGAAAGCAGAAAAGAAGGGCCTTTTGCAGTGAATTTCACACTGGTATGTACAAAAAGCCATTTATTTCGGTTGCAGAGTGCAAAAGCATGATTGACTTCATGTTTTCAATGAAACCCTTACATTTCGAAGTGACCTGAAGTAGGACTTTCACAAAAACATGCGTTTGCGTGTCTGTGGTGAAAGGAATTCTAAGTTGTGTATTCAGTGCTGGAGAGTGACACACTCTACACAGGTTAGACAGCGTTCTTAGAGCACCAACATCCTTAAAATTGAAATTGCTACAAGGTTTGTGTAGCATGCAGAAAGAAGGCTTGTCATTTCAAAGAAAGAAGTGGAAACCAAAATCCACGTACTGAAACGAGCACACCAGTATGGGAGATGTGCATGTGGACACTTTCAAAAAGCAGCTCCCTCTGGGCACTTGGAAACAGCAATGTAAAAACATTTCGTTCGAAGCGGGATTTGGCCAAAGTTGAAAGACCTTCAAACACCAACCCTAAAGAACTTAGCCAAACAATGAATGTTGCAATAAGCTCCTGTAGGAAAGGTGCCTCTATGACACAACCCCTGAGCAGGTAGCTACATTCTGCACAGTACAAAATGCATATGAATTCCAGTCTGAAAACTCACTCCAGAAGGAAGAAATGCGTGTGTTTCTCTCTGAAAGAACACTCAGCCACTATTCTTTTGCTTGCTCCTTCAAAGTCTTTGTAGAAACGTGTGTTTTCACTGCTGGAATACGTTTTGGGGTGCATTGTTTCAATCTCTTGCAAGCCTCATGTTCTTTCTTACACAATGTGGAAAAACGCGGATTATGTTTCCCAAATCACTTGAAATCCAGGAAAACGCACCCTGCATCACTCGTGCTCAAACACGCTTTTCACCTAATGCATTGAGAACATTCAAGAAAGCAGAAAAGAAGGGCCTTTTGCAGTGAATTTCACACTGGTATGTACAAAAAGCCATTTATTTCGGTTGCAGAGTGCAAAAGCATGATTGACTTCATGTTCTCAATGAAACCCTTACATTTCCAAGTGAGCTGAAGTAGGACTTTCACAAAAACATGTGTTTGCGTGTCTGTGGTGAAAGGAGCTCTAATTTGTGTATTCGGTGCTGGTGAGTGACACACTCTACACAGGTTAGACAGCGTTCTTAGAGCACCAACATCCTTAAAATTGAAACTGCTACACGATGTGTGTAGCATGCTGAATGAAGGCTTGTCATTTCAAAGAAAGAAGAGGAAACCAAATTCCAGGTAGTGAAACGAACATGCCAGTATGGGAGATGTGCATGTGGACAGTTTCAAGCAGCAGCTCCTTCTGGACACTTGGAAACAGCGCTGTGAAAAAATTTAGTAAGAAGCGGGATTTGGCCAAAGTTGAAAGAACTTCCAAAACGAACCCTAAAGGACTTAGCCAAACAATGAATGTTGCAATAAGCTCCTGCAGGAAAGGTTCTTCAATGACACAACTCCCGAGCAAGTAGCTACATTCTGCACAGTACAAAATGCATATGAATTCCTGGCTGGAAACTCACTCCAGAAGGAAGAAATGCGTGTGTTTCTCTCTGAAAGAACACTCAGCCACTATTCTTTTGCTTTCTCCTTCAAAGTCTTTTTAGAAACGTGTGTTTTCACTGCTGGAATACGTTGTGGGATGCATTGTTTCAATCTCTTGCAAGCCTCATGTTCTTTCTTAGACGATGTGGAAAAACAAGGAGTATGTTTCCCAAATCACTTGCAATCCAGAAAAACACACACCGCATCACTCTTGCCCAAACATGCCCTTTCTCCTAATGCGTTGAGAACATTCAAGAAAGCAGAAAGGAAGAGCATTTTGTAGTGAAATTCAGACTGGCATGTACAAAAAGCCATTTCTTTCGGTTGCAGGGTGTAAAAGCATGATGGTCTTCATGTTCTCGATGAAACCCTTACATTTCCAAGTGACCACAATTAGGACTTTCCCAAAAAGATGTGTTTGCGTGTCTGTGGCGAAAGGAGCTCTAAGTTGTGTATTCAGTGCTGGAGTGTGACACACTCTACATAGGTTTAACAGCGTTTTAAGAGCACCAAAATGCTCAAAGCTGAAAATGCTACAAGGTGTGTGTAGGATGCAGAAAGAAGGCAGGTCATTTCAAAGAAAGAATAGGAAACCAAAATCCAGGTAGTGAAATGAGCACAAGGGGGTATGGGAGATGTGCATGTGGACAGTTTCAAGCAGCAGCTCCTTCTGGACACTTGGAAACAGCGATGTAAAAACATTTTGTTCGAAGCGGGATTTGGCCAAAGTAGAAAGACCTTCCAACACCAACCCTAAAGAACGTAGCCAAAGAGAGAATGTTGCAATAAGCTCCTGTAGGAAAGGTGCTTCAATGACACAACCCCCGAGCAGGTAGCTACATTCTGCACAGTACAAAATGCATATGAATTCCAGGCTGGAAACTCATTCCAGAAGGAAGAAATGCGTGTGTTTCTCTCTGAAAGAACACTCAGCCACTATTCTTTTGCTTGCTCCTTCAAAGTCTTTGTAGAAACATGTGTTTTCACTGCTGGAATACGTTGTGGGATGCATTGTTGCAATCTCTTGCAAGCCTCATGTTCTTTCTTAGACGATGTGGAAAAACAAGGAGTATGTTTCCCAAATCACTTGCAATCCAGATGAACACACAGTGCATCACTCTTGCCCAAACATGCTCTTTCTCTTAATGCGTTGAGAACATTCAAGAAAGCAGAAAAGAAGGGCCTTTTGCAGTGAATTTCACACTGGTATGTACAAAAAGCCATTTATTTCGGTTGCAGCGTGCAAAAGCATGATTGACTTCATGTTTTCAATGAATCCCTTACATTTCGAAGTGACCTGAAGTAGGACTTTCACAAAAACATGCGTTTGCGTGTCTGTGGTGAAAGGAATTCTAAGTTGTGTATTCAGTGCTGGAGAGTGACACACTCTACACAGGTTAGACAGCGTTCTTAGAGCACCAACATCCTTAAAATTGAAATTGCTACAAGGTTTGTGTAGCATGCAGAAAGAAGGCTTGTCATTTCAAAGAAAGAAGTGGAAACCAAAATCCACGTACTGAAACGAGCACACCAGTATGGGAGATGTGCATGTGGACACTTTCAAAAAGCAGCTCCTTCTGGGCACTTGGAAACAGCAATGTAAAAACATTTCGTTCGAAGCGGGATTTGGCCAAAGTTGAAAGACCTTCAAACACCAACCCTAAAGAACTTAGCCAAACAATGAATGTTGCAATAAGCTCCTGTAGGAAAGGTGCCTCTATGACACAACCCCCGAGCAGGTAGCTACATTCTGCACAGTACAAAATGCATATGAATTCCAGGCTGAAAACTCACTCCAGAAGGAAGAAATGCGTGTGTTTCTCTCTGAAAGAACACTCAGCCACTATTCTTTTGCTTGCTCCTTCAAAGTCTTTGTAGAAACGTGTGTTTTCACTGCTGGAATACGTTTTGGGGTGCATTGTTTCAATCTCTTGCAAGCCTCATGTTCTTTCTTACACAATGTGGAAAAACGCGGATTATGTTTCCCAAATCACTTGAAATCCAGGAAAACGCACCCTGCATCACTCGTGCTCAAACACGCTTTTCACCTAATGCATTGAGAACATTCAAGAAAGCAGAAAAGAAGGGCCTTTTGCAGTGAATTTCACACTGGTATGTACAAAAAGCCATTTATTTCGGTTGCAGAGTGCAAAAGCATGATTGACTTCATGTTCTCCATGAAACCTTACATTTCCAAGTGAGCTGAAGTAGGACTTTCACAAAAACATGTGTTTGCGTGTCTGTGGTGAAAGGAGCTCTAATTTGTGTATTCAGTGCTGGTGAGTGACACACTCTACACAGGTTAGACAGCGTTCTTAGAGCACCAACATCCTTAAAATTGAAACTGCTACACGATGTGTGTAGCATGCTGAATGAAGGCTTGCCATTTCAAAGAAAGAAGAGGAAACCAAATTCCAGGTAGTGAAACGAACATGCCAGTATGGGAGATGTGCATGTGGACAGTTTCAAGCAGCAGCTCCTTCTGGACACTTGGAAACAGCGCTGTGAAAAAATTTAGTAAGAAGCGGGATTTGGCCAAAGTTGAAAGAACTTCCAAAACGAACCCTAAAGGACTTAGCCAAACAATGAATGTTGCAATAAGCTCCTGCAGGAAAGGTTCTTCAATGACACAACTCCCGAGCAAGTAGCTACATTCTGCACAGTACAAAATGCATATGAATTCCTGGCTGGAAACTCACTCCAGAAGGAAGAAATGCGTGTGTTTCTCTCTGAAAGAACACTCAGCCACTATTCTTTTGCTTTCTCCTTCAAAGTCTTTTTAGAAACGTGTGTTTTCACTGCTGGAATACGTTGTGGGATGCATTGTTTCAATCTCTTGCAAGCCTCATGTTCTTTCTTAGACGATGTGGAAAAACAAGGAGTATGTTTCCCAAATCACTTGCAATCCAGAAAAACACACACCGCATCACTCTTGCCCAAACATGCCCTTTCTCCTAATGCGTTGAGAACATTCAAGAAAGCAGAAAGGAAGAGCATTTTGTAGTGAAATTCAGACTGGCATGTACAAAAAGCCATTTCTTTCGGTTGCAGGGTGTAAAAGCATGATGGTCTTCATGTTCTCGATGAAACCCTTACATTTCCAAGTGACCACAATTAGGACTTTCCCAAAAAGATGTGTTTGCGTGTCTGTGGCGAAAGGAGCTCTAAGTTGTGTATTCAGTGCTGGAGTGTGACACACTCTACATAGGTTTAACAGCGTTTTAAGAGCACCAAAATGCTCAAAGCTGAAAATGCTACAAGGTGTGTGTAGGATGCAGAAAGAAGGCAGGTCATTTCAAAGAAAGAATAGGAAACCAAAATCCAGGTAGTGAAATGAGCACAAGGGGGTATGGGAGATGTGCATGTGGACAGTTTCAAGCAGCAGCTCCTTCTGGACACTTGGAAACAGCGATGTAAAAACATTTTGTTCGAAGCGGGATTTGGCCAAAGTAGAAAGACCTTCCAACACCAACCCTAAAGAACTTAGCCAAAGAGAGAATGTTGCAATAAGCTCCTGTAGGAAAGGTGCTTCAATGACACAACCCCCGAGCAGGTAGCTACATTCTGCACAGTACAAAATGCATATGAATTCCAGGCTGGAAACTCATTCCAGAAGGAAGAAATGCGTGTGTTTCTCTCTGAAAGAACACTCAGCCACTATTCTTTTGCTTGCTCCTTCAAAGTCTTTGTAGAAACATGTGTTTTCACTGCTGGAATACGTTGTGGGATGCATTGTTTCAATCTCTTGCAAGCCTCATGTTCTTTCTTAGACGATGTGGAAAAACAAGGAGTATGTTTCCCAAATCACTTGCAATCCAGATGAACACACAGTGCATCACTCTTGCCCAAACATGCTCTTTCTCCTAATGCGTTGAGAACATTCAAGAAAGCAGAAAAGAAGGGCCTTTTGCAGTGAATTTCACACTGGTATGTACAAAAAGACATTTATTTCGGTTGCAGAGTGCAAAAGCATGATTGACTTCATGTTTTCAATGAAACCCTTACATTTCGAAGTGACCTGAAGTAGGACTTTCACAAAAACATGCGTTTGCGTGTCTGTGGTGAAAGGAATTCTAAGTTGTGTATTCAGTGCTGGAGAGTGACACACTCTACACAGGTTAGACAGCGTTCTTAGAGCACCAACATCCTTAAAATTGAAATTGCTACAAGGTTTGTGTAGCATGCAGAAAGAAGGCTTGTCATTTCAAAGAAAGAAGTGGAAACCAAAATCCACGTACTGAAACGAGCACACCAGTATGGGAGATGTGCATGTGGACACTTTCAAAAAGCAGCTACCTCTGGGCACTTGGAAACAGCAATGTAAAAACATTTCGTTCGAAGCGGGATTTGGCCAAAGTTGAAAGACCTTCAAACACCAACCCTAAAGAACTTAGCCAAACAATGAATGTTGCAATAAGCTCCTGTAGGAAAGGTGCCTCTATGACACAACCCCCGAGCAGGTAGCTACATTCTGCACAGTACAAAATGCATATGAATTCCAGGCTGAAAACTCACTCCAGAAGGAAGAAATGCGTGTGTTTCTCTCTGAAAGAACACTCAGCCACTATTCTTTTGCTTGCGCCTTCAAAGTCTTTGTAGAAACGTGTGTTTTCACTGCTGGAATACGTTTTGGGGTGCATTGTTTCAATCTCTTGCAAGCCTCATGTTCTTTCTTACACAATGTGGAAAAACGCGGATTATGTTTCCCAAATCACTTGAAATCCAGGAAAACGCACCCTGCATCACTCGTGCTCAAACACGCTTTTCACCTAATGCATTGAGAACATTCAAGAAAGCAGAAAAGAAGGGCCTTTTGCAGTGAATTTCACACTGGTATGTACAAAAAGCCATTTATTTCGGTTGCAGAGTGCAAAAGCATGATTGACTTCATGTTCTCAATGAAACCCTTACATTTCCAAGTGAGCTGAAGTAGGACTTTCACAAAAACATGTGTTTGCGTGTCTGTGGTGAAAGGAGCTCTAATTTGTGTATTCGGTGCTGGTGAGTGACACACTCTACACAGGTTAGACAGCGTTCTTAGAGCACCAACATCCTTAAAATTGAAACTGCTACACGATGTGTGTAGCATGCTGAATGAAGGCTTGTCATTTCAAAGAAAGAAGAGGAAACCAAATTCCAGGTAGTGAAACGAACATGCCAGTATGGGAGATGTGCATGTGGACAGTTTCAAGCAGCAGCTCCTTCTGGACACTTGGAAACAGCGCTGTGAAAAAATTTAGTAAGAAGCGGGATTTGGCCAAAGTTGAAAGAACTTCCAAAACGAACCCTAAAGGACTTAGCCAAACAATGAATGTTGCAATAAGCTCCTGCAGGAAAGGTTCTTCAATGACACAACTCCCGAGCAAGTAGCTACATTCTGCACAGTACAAAATGCATATGAATTCCTGGCTGGAAACTCACTCCAGAAGGAAGAAATGCGTGTGTTTCTCTCTGAAAGAACACTCAGCCACTATTCTTTTGCTTTCTCCTTCAAAGTCTTTTTAGAAACGTGTGTTTTCACTGCTGGAATACGTTGTGGGATGCATTGTTTCAATCTCTTGCAAGCCTCATGTTCTTTCTTAGACGATGTGGAAAAACAAGGAGTATGTTTCCCAAATCACTTGCAATCCAGAAAAACACACACCGCATCACTCTTGCCCAAACATGCCCTTTCTCCTAATGCGTTGAGAACATTCAAGAAAGCAGAAAGGAAGAGCATTTTGTAGTGAAATTCAGACTGGCATGTACAAAAAGCCATTTCTTTCGGTTGCAGGGTGTAAAAGCATGATGGTCTTCATGTTCTCGATGAAACCCTTACATTTCCAAGTGACCACAATTAGGACTTTCCCAAAAAGATGTGTTTGCGTGTCTGTGGCGAAAGGAGCTCTAAGTTGTGTATTCAGTGCTGGAGTGTGACACACTCTACATAGGTTTAACAGCGTTTTAAGAGCACCAAAATGCTCAAAGCTGAAAATGCTACAAGGTGTGTGTAGGATGCAGAAAGAAGGCAGGTCATTTCAAAGAAAGAATAGGAAACCAAAATCCAGGTAGTGAAATGAGCACAAGGGGGTATGGGAGATGTGCATGTGGACAGTTTCAAGCAGCAGCTCCTTCTGGACACTTGGAAACAGCGATGTAAAAACATTTTGTTCGAAGCGGGATTTGGCCAAAGTAGAAAGACCTTCCAACACCAACCCTAAAGAACTTAGCCAAAGAGAGAATGTTGCAATAAGCTCCTGTAGGAAAGGTGCTTCAATGACACAACCCCCGAGCAGGTAGCTACATTCTGCACAGTACAAAATGCATATGAATTCCAGGCTGGAAACTCATTCCAGAAGGAAGAAATGCGTGTGTTTCTCTCTGAAAGAACACTCAGCCACTATTCTTTTGCTTGCTCCTTCAAAGTCTTTGTAGAAACATGTGTTTTCACTGCTGGAATACGTTGTGGGATGCATTGTTTCAATCTCTTGCAAGCCTCATGTTCTTTCTTAGACGATGTGGAAAAACAAGGAGTATGTTTCCCAAATCACTTGCAATCCAGATGAACACACAGTGCATCACTCTTGCCCAAACATGCTCTTTCTCCTAATGCGTTGAGAACATTCAAGAAAGCAGAAAAGAAGGGCCTTTTGCAGTGAATTTCACACTGGTATGTACAAAAAGCCATTTATTTCGGTTGCAGAGTGCAAAAGCATGATTGACTTCATGTTTTCAATGAAACCCTTACATTTCGAAGTGACCTGAAGTAGGACTTTCACAAAAACATGCGTTTGCGTGTCTGTGGTGAAAGGAATTCTAAGTTGTGTATTCAGTGCTGGAGAGTGACACACTCTACACAGGTTAGACAGCGTTCTTAGAGCACCAACATCCTTAAAATTGAAATTGCTACAAGGTTTGTGTAGCATGCAGAAAGAAGGCTTGTCATTTCAAAGAAAGAAGTGGAAACCAAAATCCACGTACTGAAACGAGCACACCAGTATGGGAGATGTGCATGTGGACACTTTCAAAAAGCAGCTCCTTCTGGGCACTTGGAAACAGCAATGTAAAAACATTTCGTTCGAAGCGGGATTTGGCCAAAGTTGAAAGACCTTCAAACACCAACCCTAAAGAACATAGCCAAACAATGAATGTTGCAATAAGCTCCTGTAGGAAAGGTGCCTCTATGACACAACCCCCGAGCAGGTAGCTACATTCTGCACAGTACAAAATGCATATGAATTCCAGGCTGAAAACTCACTCCAGAAGGAAGAAATGCGTGTGTTTCTCTCTGAAAGAACACTCAGCCACTATTCTTTTGCTTGCTCCTTCAAAGTCTTTGTAGAAACGTGTGTTTTCACTGCTGGAATACGTTTTGGGGTGCATTGTTTCAATCTCTTGCAAGCCTCATGTTCTTTCTTACACAATGTGGAAAAACGCGGATTATGTTTCCCAAATCACTTGAAATCCAGGAAAACGCACCCTGCATCACTCGTGCTCAAACACGCTTTTCACCTAATGCATTGAGAACATTCAAGAAAGCAGAAAAGAAGGGCCTTTTGCAGTGAATTTCACACTGGTATGTACAAAAAGCCATTTATTTCGGTTGCAGAGTGCAAAAGCATGATTGACTTCATGTTCTCCATGAAACCTTACATTTCCAAGTGAGCTGAAGTAGGACTTTCACAAAAACATGTGTTTGCGTGTCTGTGGTGAAAGGAGCTCTAATTTGTGTATTCAGTGCTGGTGAGTGACACACTCTACACAGGTTAGACAGCGTTCTTAGAGCACCAACAACCTTAAAATTGAAACTGCTACACGATGTGTGTAGCATGCTGAATGAAGGCTTGCCATTTCAAAGAAAGAAGAGGAAACCAAATTCCAGGTAGTGAAACGAACATGCCAGTATGGGAGATGTGCATGTGGACAGTTTCAAGCAGCAGCTCCTTCTGGACACTTGGAAACAGCGCTGTGAAAAAATTTAGTAAGAAGCGGGATTTGGCCAAAGTTGAAAGAACTTCCAAAACGAACCCTAAAGGACTTAGCCAAACAATGAATGTTGCAATAAGCTCCTGCAGGAAAGGTTCTTCAATGACACAACTCCCGAGCAAGTAGCTACATTCTGCACAGTACAAAATGCATATGAATTCCAGGCTGAAAACTCACTCCAGAAGGAAGAAATGCGTGTGTTTCTCTCTGAAAGAACACTCAGCCACTATTCTTTTGCTTGCTCCTTCAAAGTCTTTGTAGAAACGTGTGTTTTCACTGCTGGAATACGTTTTGGGGTGCATTGTTTCAATCTCTTGCAAGCCTCATGTTCTTTCTTACACAATGTGGAAAAACGCGGATTATGTTTCCCAAATCACTTGAAATCCAGGAAAACGCACCCTGCATCACTCGTGCTCAAACACGCTTTTCACCTAATGCATTGAGAACATTCAAGAAAGCAGAAAAGAAGGGCCTTTTGCAGTGAATTTCACACTGGTATGTACAAAAAGCCATTTATTTCGGTTGCAGAGTGCAAAAGCATGATTGACTTCATGTTCTCAATGAAACCCTTACATTTCCAAGTGAGCTGAAGTAGGACTTTCACAAAAACATGTGTTTGCGTGTCTGTGGTGAAAGGAGCTCTAATTTGTGTATTCAGTGCTGGTGAGTGACACACTCTACACAGGTTAGACAGCGTTCTTAGAGCACCAACATCCTTAAAATTGAAACTGCTACACGATGTGTGTAGCATGCTGAATGAAGGCTTGTCATTTCAAAGAAAGAAGAGGAAACCAAATTCCAGGTAGTGAAACGAACATGCCAGTATGGGAGATGTGCATGTGGACAGTTTCAAGCAGCAGCTCCTTCTGGACACTTGGAAACAGCGCTGTGAAAAAATTTAGTAAGAAGCGGGATTTGGCCAAAGTTGAAAGAACTTCCAAAACGAACCCTAAAGGACTTAGCCAAACAATGAATGTTGCAATAAGCTCCTGCAGGAAAGGTTCTTCAATGACACAACTCCCGAGCAAGTAGCTACATTCTGCACAGTACAAAATGCATATGAATTCCTGGCTGGAAACTCACTCCAGAAGGAAGAAATGCGTGTGTTTCTCTCTGAAAGAACACTCAGCCACTATTCTTTTGCTTTCTCCTTCAAAGTCTTTGTAGAAACATGTGTTTTCACTGCTGGAATACGTTGTGGGATGCATTGTTTCAATCTCTTGCAAGCCTCATGTTCTTTCTTAGACGATGTGTAAAAACAAGGAGTATGTTTCCCAAATCACTTGCAATCCAGAAAAACACACACCGCATCACTCTTGCCCAAACATGCTCTTTCTCCTAATGCGTTGAGAACATTCAAGAAAGCAGAAAGGAAGAGCATTTTGTAGTGAAATTCAGACTGGCATGTACAAAAAGCCATTTCTTTCGGTTGCAGGGTGTAAAAGCATGATTGACTTCATGTTCTCGATGAAACCCTTACCTTTCCAAGTGACCACAATTAGGACTTTTCCAAAAAGATGTGTTTCGTGTCTGAGGCGAAAGGAGCTCTAAGTTGTGTATTCAGTGCTGGAGAGTGACACACTCTACACAGGTTAGACAGCGTTCTTAGAGCACCAACATCCTTAAAATTGAAACTGCTTCAAGATGTGTGTAGCATGCAGAAAGAACGCTTGTCATTTCAAAGAAAGAAGAGGAAACCAAAATCCAGGTACTGACACGAGCACACCAGTATGGGAGTTGTGCATGTGGACAGTTTCAAGCAGCAGCTCCTTCTGCACACTTGGAAACAGCAATGTAAAAACATTTCGTTCGAAGCGGGATTTGGCCAAGTTGAAAGACCTTCAAACACCAACCCTAAAGAACTTAGCCAAACAATGAATGTTGCAATAAGCTCCTGTAGGAAAGGTGCCTCTATGACACAACCCCCGAGCAGGTAGCTACATTCTGCACAGTACAAAATGCATATGAATTCCAGGCTGAAAACTCACTCCAGAAGGAAGAAATGCGTGTGTTTCTCTCTGAAAGAACACTCAGCCACTATTCTTTTGCTTGCTCCTTCAAAGTCTTTGTAGAAACGTGTGTTTTCACTGCTGGAATACGTTTTGGGGTGCATTGTTTCAATCTCTTGCAAGCCTCATGTTCTTTCTTACACAATGTGGAAAAACGCGGAATATGTTTCCCAAATCACTTGAAATCCAGGAAAACGCACCCTGCATCAGGATTGCTCAAACAAGCTTTTCACCTAATACATTGAGAACATTCAAGAAAGCAGAAAAGAAGGGCACTAACCCTTGGTCCAATCCTACACCGAACCGTCTCCCTAACCCTAGCCCTCAACATAACCCTAACTCTAGGTCCAATCCTAACCCTAATCGTGTACCTAAATGTAGCCGTCAACATTACCCTAACCCGAGGTCCAATCCTAACCTTAATCGTCTATCTAACTTTACCCCTCAACATAACACTAACCCTAGCTCCAATCATATCCCAGATCATCATCCGAACCCTAGCCCTCAGCATAACACTAACCCTAGGTCCAAACCTACCCTAATCATCTCTCTAACCGTAGCCCTCAACATAACCCTAACCCTAGCTCCAATCCTAACCCTAATCGTCTAACTAACCCTTGCCCTCAACATATCCCTAACCATAGGCCCAGTCCTAACCCTAATAGTATCTCTAACCCTAACCCTCAACAAAACCCTAACCCTAGGTCCAATCCTATCTCTAATCGTTTACCTAAAACTAGCCCTAAACATAACACTAACCCTAGGTACAATCCTAACCCGAACCGTCTCTCTAACCGTAGCCCTCAACATAACCCTAAACCTAGCTCCAATCCTAACACGAACCGTCTCTCTAACCCTAGCCCTCAACATAACCCTAACCCTAGGTCCACTCCTAACACTATCGTCTCTCTAAACCTAGCCCTCAACATAACCCTAAACGTAGCCTTAAACATAACCCTAACCCTACGTCCAATCTATCCCTAACCATCTACCTAACCCTAGGTCTCAACATAACCCTAACCCTAGCACCAATCCTAACCCTAATCGTCCCTCTAACCTTAGCCCTCCACATAACCCTAACCTTGGCTCCAAGACTAACCCTATCGTCTCTCTAATCCCAGACCTCAATATAACCTTACCCTAGGTCCAATCCAAACCAAATCCGTCTCTCTAACCCTAGCTCTCAACATAAACCTAACCCTCGGTCCAATCCTAACCCGAACTGTCTCTCTAACCCTAGCCCTCAACATGACACTAACCCTAGGTCCATTCCTACCCGAACCTTCTCTCTAACCCTAGCCCTCAACATAACCCTAAACCTAGGTCCACTCCTAACACTAATCGTCTCTCTAAACGTAGCCCTAAACATAAACCTAACCTTAGGTACAATCCTAGCAATAATCGTCGATCTAAACCTAGCCCTAAACATAAGCCTAACCCTAGGTCCAATCCTATCCCTAACCGTCTACCTAACCCTAGGTCTCAACATAACCCTAACCCTAGCACCAATCCTAACCCTAATCGTCCCTCTAACCTTAGCCCTCAACATAAACCTAACCTTGGCTCTAATCCTAACCCTATCGTCTCTCTAATCCCAGCCCTCAATATAACCTTACCCTAGGTCCAATCCAAACCAAATCAGTCTCTCTAACCCTAGCTCTCAACATAAACCTAACCCGCGGACAATCCTAACCCGAACTGTCTCTCTAACCCTAGCCCTCAACATGACACTAACCCTAGGTCCGTTCCTAACCCGAACCTTCTCTCTAACCCTAGCCCTCAACAAAACACTAACCCTAGATCCAATCCTAACCTTAATCATCTACCTAAACCTAGCCCTCAACATAACCCTAACCCTAGCTCCAATCCTAACCCTAATCGTCTCTCTATCCCTAGCCCTCAACATAACCCTAACCCTAGTTCCAATCCAAACCCTAATCGTCTATCTAACCCTAGCCCAAAACATAACCCTAACCCTAGGCCCAATCCTAACCCTAATCGTCTATCTAAATCTAGCCCTCATCATAACCATAACCGTACGTCCAATCCTAATCCGAAAGGTCTCTCTAACCCTAGCACTCAACATAACCCTAACTCTAGCTCCAATCCTAACCTATTGGTCCCTCTAACCCTAGCCCTCAACGTAACCCTAACGCTAGGTCCATTTATAACCCTAATCGAATCTCTAACCGTAGTCCTCAACATAACCCTAACCCTAGGTCCAATACGAACCCTAATGTTCTACATAAACCTAGCCCTCAACATAACCCTAACCCTAGGTCCAATTCTAACCCTAATCGTCTATCTAACCATAGCCCTAAACATAACCCTAACCCTAGGTGCAATCCTAACCCGAACGGTCTCTATAACCCTAGACCTCAACATAACCCTAAGCCTAGCTCAAATGCTAACCCTAATCGTCTCTCCAACCCTAGCCCTCAACATAACCATGACCCTAGGTCCAATCCTAACCTGACCCGTCTCTCTAAACCTAGCCCTCAACATAACCCTAAACCTAGGTCCAATCCTAACCAGAACCTTATCTCTAACCCTAGCCCTCAACATAACCATATCCCTACGTCTAATCCTAACCCTAATCGTCTACCTAACCCTTGCCCTCAACATAACGCTAACCCTAGCTCCAATCCTAACCCTAATCGTCTCTGTAACCCTAGCCATCAACATTAGCCTAACTCTAGGTCCAATCCTACCCTAATCGTCTATCTAACCGTACCCCTAAACATAAACCTACCCCTAGGTCCAATCCTAACCAGAACCGTCTCTCTAACCCTAGCCCTCAACATAACCCTAACCCTAGGTACAATCCAAACACTTATCGTCTATCTAACCATACCCCTCAACATAACCCTAACCCTCGGTCCACTCCTAACCCGAAACTTCTCTCTAACCCTTGCCCTAAACATAACCATAACCCTAGGTCCATTTATAAACCCTAATTGTCTACCTAGCCCTAGCCCTCAACATAACGCTAACCCTAGCTCCAATCCTAACCCTAACCGTGTCTCTAACCCTAGCCCTCAACTTAACCCTAACCCCAGGTCCAATCCTAACCCGAACTGTCTTTCTAAACCTAGCGCTCAACCTAACCCTAACCCTAGGGCCAATCCTAACCCTAATCGTCTCTCTAACCCTAGCCCTCAACATAACCATAACCCTAGGTTCAATCCTAACCCGAACCGTCTCTCTAACCCTAGTCCTCAACATAACCCTATCCCTAGGTCCAGTCCTAACCCTAACCGTGTATCTAACACTAGCCCTAAACATAATCCTAACCCTAGGTCCAATCCTACCCCTAATCGTCTATCTAACCCTAGCCCTCAACATAACCCTAACCCTACGTCCAATCCTAACCCGAACCGTCTCTCGAACCCTAGCACTCAAAATAACCCTAACCCTAGGTCCAATCCTAACCCGAATCGTCTCTCTAACCCTAGCCATCAACATAACCCTAACCCTAATGGTCTACCTAATCCTAGTTCTTAACATAATCCTAACCCTAGGTCCAATCGTAACCCTAATCGTCTACATAACCTAGCCCTCAACATAACCCTAACCTTAGCTCCAATCCTAACCCTAATAGTCTACCTAACCCTAGGCCTCAACATAACCCTAACCCTAGGTCCAATCCTAAACCTAATAGTCTCTCTAAACCTAGCCCTCAACACAACCCTAACCCTAGGCCCAATCCTAACCCGAATATTCTCTCTAACCCTAGCCCTCAACATAACCCTAACCCTAGGACCAATCCTAACCCTAATCGTCTACCTAACCCTAGCCCTCAACATATCCCTACCCCTAGGTCCAGTCCTAACCCTAATCGTGTATCTAACCCTAAGTCTAAACATAACCCTAAACCTAGGTCCAATTCTAACCATAATCGTCTATCTAACCCTAGCCCTCAAAATAACCCTAACCCTAGCTCCAATCCTATCCGTAATCGTCAACCGAATCCTAGCGCTCAAAATAACCCTATCCCTAGCTCCAATCCTAACCCTAATCGTCTCTCTAACCGTAACCCTCAACATAAACCTAAACCTAGGTCCAATCCTAACCCTAATCGTCTACCTAAACCTAGCCGTGAACATAAGCCTAACCCTAGCTCCAATCTTAACCCTAATCGTCTCGGTAACCCTAGCCGTCAACATACCCCTAACCGTAGGTCCAATCCTAAACATAATCTTCTATGTAACACTAGCCCTCACCATAACCCTAACCCTAGGACCAATCCTAACCCTAATGGTCTACCTAACCCTAGCCCTCAACATAACCCTAACCCTAGGTCCAGTCCTAACCCTAATCGTGTATCTAACCCTAGCCCTAAACATAACCCTAACCCTAGGTACTATTCTAACCATAATCGTCTATCTAACCCTAGCCCTCAACATAACCCTAACCCTAGGCCCGATCCTAACCCTAACCGTCTCTCTAACCCTAGCCCTCAACATAACCCTAACCCTAGCTCCAATCCTATCCCTAATCGTCTGTCTAACCATAAACCTCAACATAACCTTAACCCTAGGTCCAATCCTAACCCTAATCGTCTCTCTAACCCTTGCCCTCAACATAACCCTAACCCTAGCTTCAATCCTAACCCTAATCGTCTCTCTAAACTTAGCCCTCAACATATCCCTAACCCTAGCTCCAATCCTAACCTTAGTCGTCTACCTAACCTTAGCCCTCAACACAACCCGAACCCTAGGTGCAATCCTAACCTTATTCTTCTCTCTAAACCTAGCCCTCAACATAACCCTAACCCTCGGTCCAATCCTAACCCCAAACATCTCTCTAACCCTAGGCCTAAACAAAACCATAACCCTAGGTCCATTCAGAAACCCTAATTGTCTACCTAGCCCTAGCCCTCAACATAACGCTACCCCTAGCTCCAATCCTAACCCTAACCCTCTCTCTAACCCTAGCCCTCAACATAACCCTAACACCGGGTCCAATCGTAACCCTTATCGTCTCTCTTTCCCTAGCCCTCAACATAACCCTAACCCTAGGTCCAATCATAACCCGAACTGTCACTCTAACCCGAGCCCTCCACCTAATCCTATCCCTAGGTCCAATCCTAACCCTAACCGTCTCTCTAACCCTAACCCTCAACCTAACTCTAACCCTAGGTCCAATCCTAACCCTGACCATCTCTCTAACCCTAGCCCTCAACATAACCCTAACCCTACGTCCAATCCTAACCCTAACCGTCTCTCTAACGCTAGCCCTCAACATAACCCTAACCCTAGGTCCAATCCTAACCATAACCGTCGCTCTAACCCTAGCCCTCAACATAACCCTAGCCCTAGGTCCAATCCTAACCCTAACCGTCTCTCTAACCCTAGACCTCAACCTAACCCTAACCATAGGTCCAATCCTAACCCTAACCGTCTCGCTAACCCTAGCCCTCAACATAACCCTAACCATAGATCCAATCCTAACCCTTACCGTCTCTCTAACCCTAGCCTTCAACCTAACCCTAACCCTAGGTCCAATCCTAACCCTAACCGTCTCTCTAACCCTAGCCCTCAACATAACCATAACCCTAGGTCCAATGCTAAACCTAACCGTCTCTCTAACCCTAGCCCTCAACATAACCCTAACCCTACGTCCTATCCTAACCCTGACCGTCTCTCTAACCCTAGCCCTCAACGTAACCGTAACCCTAGGTACAATCCTAACTGTAACCGTCTCGCTAACCCTAGCCCTCAACATAACCCTAACCCTAGATCCAATCCTAACCGTGACCATCGCTCTAACCCTAGCCCTCAACATAACCCTAACCCTACGTCCAATCCTAACCCTAACCGTCTCTCTAACCCTAGCCTTCAACATAACCCTAACCCTAGGTCCAATCCTAACCCTAACCATCTCTCTAACCCTAGCCCTCAACATAACCCTAACCCTAGGTCCAATCCTAACCCTAACAGTCTCCCTAACCCTAGCCCTCAACATAACCCTAACCCTAGGTCCAATCCTAACCCTGACCATCTCTAACCCTAGCCCTCAACATAACACTAACCCTAGGTCCAATCCTAACCCTAACCGTCTCGCTAACCCTAGCCCTCAACATAACCCTAACCCTAGATCCAATATTAACCCTAACCGTCTCTCTAACCCTAGCCCTCAACCTAACCCTAACCCTAGGTCCAATCCTAACCCTAACCGTCTGTCTAACCCTACCCCTCAACATAACCCTAAACCTAGGTCCAATCCTTACCCTAACCGACTCTCTAACCCTAGCCCTCAACATAACCCTAACCCTAGGTCCAATCAAACCTTAACCGCCTCTCTAACCCTAGCCCTCAACATAATCCTAACCCTAGGTCCAATCCTAACCCTAACCGTCTCTCTAACCCTAACCCTCAACATAACACTAACCCTAGGTCCGATCCTAACCCTAACCGTCTCTCTAAACCCAGCCCTCAACATAACCCTAACCTTAGGTCCAATACTAACCCTAACCGTCTCTCTAACCCTAGTCCTCAACCTAACCCTAACCCTAGGTCCAATCCTAACCCTAACCGTCTCTCTAACCCCAGCCCTCAACATAAACCTAACCCTACGTCCAATCCTAACCCTAACCGTCTCTCTAACCCTAACCCTCAACCTAACCCTAACCCTAGGTCCAATCCTAACCGTGACCGTCTCTCTACCCCTAGTCCTCAACATAACCCTAACCCTAGGTCCAATCCTAACCCTAACCGTCTCTCCAACCCTAGCCCTCAACATAACCCTAACCCTAGGACCAATCCTAACCCTAACCGTCTCTCTAGCCCTAGCGCTCAACATAACCCTAACCCTAGGTACAATCCTAACCTTAACTGTCTCTCTAACCCTAGCCCTCAACATAACAATAACCCTAAGTCCAATCCTAACCCTAACCGTCTCAATAACCCCAGCCCTCAACATAACCCTAACCCTAGGTACAATCCTAACCCTAACCAACTCTCTAACCCTAGCCCTCAACATAACACTAACCCTAGGTCCAATCCTAACCCTAAACGTCTCTCTAACCCTAGCCCTCAACAAACCCTAAACCTAGGTCCAATCCTAACCCTAACCGTCTCTCTAACCCTAGCCCTCAACATAACCCTAGCCATAGGTCCAATCCTAACCCTAACCGTCCCTCTAAACTTAGCCCTCAACAAAACCCTAACCCTAGGTCCAATCCTAACCCTGACCGTCTCTCTAACCCTAGCCCTCAACATAACACTAACCCTAGGTCCAACATAACCTTGACTGTCTCTCTAACCCTACCACTCAACATAACCCTAACCCTAGGTCCAATCCTAACCCTAACCGTCTCTCTAACCCTAGTCCTCAACCTAACCCTAACACTAGGTCCAATCCTAACCCTAACCGTCTCTCTAACCCTAGTCCTCAACCTAACCCTAACCCTGGGTCCAATCCTAACCCTAACCGTCTCTCTAACCCTAGCCCTCAACAAACCCTAACCCTAGGTCCAATCCTAACCCTGACCTTCTCTCTAAACTTAGCCCTCAACAAAACCCTAACCCTAGGTCCAATCCTAACCCTGACCGTCTCTCTAACCCTAGCCCTCAACATAACCCTCACCCTAGGTCCAATCCTAACCCTGACCGTCTCTCTAACCCTAGCCCTCATCATAACCCTAACCCTAGGTCCAATCCTAACCCTGACCGTCTCTCTAACCCTAGCCCTCAACATAACACTAACCCTAGGTCCAACCTCACTTTGACCGCCTCTCTAACCCTAGCCCTCAACATAATCCTATCCCTAGGTCCAATCCTAACCCTAACTGTCTCTCTAACCCTAGCCCTCAACATAACCCTAACCCTAGGACCAATCCTAACCCTAACCGTCTCCCTAACCCTAGCGCTCAACATAACCCTAACCCTAGGTCCAATCCTAACCCTAACCGTCTCTCTAACCCTAGCCCTTAACATAACCCTAAACCTAGGTCCAATCCTAACCCTAACCGTCTCCCTAACCCTAGCGCTCAACATAACCCTAACCCTAGGTCCAATCCTAACCCTAACCGTCCCTCTAACCCTAGCCCTCAACATAACCCTAACCCTAGGTCCAATCCTAACCCTAACCGTCTCTCTAACCCTACCCCTCAACATAACCCTAACCCTACTTCCAATCCTAACCTAACCGTCTCTCTAAACTTAGCCCTCAACAAAACCCTAACCCTAGGTCCAATCCTAACCCTGACCGTCTCTCTAACCCTAGCTCTCAACATAACACTAACCCTAGGTCCAACCTAACTTTGACCGTCTCTCTAACCCTAGCCCTCAACATAACCCTAACCCTAGCTCCAATCCTAACCCTAACCGACTCTCCCTCCCTAGCCCTCAACATAACCCTAACCCTAGGTCCAGTCCTAACCCTAACCGTCTTTCTAACCCTAGCCCTCAACATAACCCTAACCCTGGGTCCAATCCTAACCCTAACCGTCTCTCTAACCCTAGCCCTCAACATAACCCTAACCCTACATCCAATCCTAACCCTAACCGTCTCTCTAAACTTAGCCCTCAACAAAACCCTAACCCTAGGTCCAATCCTAACCCTGACCGTCTCTCTAACCCTAGCCCTCAACATAACACTAACCCTAGGTCCAACCTAACTTTGACCGTCTCTAACCCTAGCCCTCAACATAACCCTAACCCTAGCTCCAATCCTAACCCTAACCGACTCTCCCTCCCTAGCCCTCAACATAACCCTAACCCTAGGTCCAATCCTAACCCTAACCGTCTCTCTAACCCTAGCCCTCAACATAACCCTAACCCTACGTCCAATCCTAACCCCAACCGTCTCTCTAACCCTAGCCCTCAACATAACCCTAACCCTAGGTCCAATCCTAACCCTGACCGTCTATCTAACCCTAGCCCTCAATATAACACTAACCCTAGGCCCAATCCTAACCCTAACCGTCTCTCTAACCCTAGCCCTCAACAAACCCTAACCCTAGGTCCAATCCTAACCCTGACCTTCTCTCTAAACTTAGCCCTCAACAAAACCCTAACCCTAGGTCCAATCCTAACCCTGACCGTCTCTCTAACCCTAGCCCTCAACATAACCCTCACCCTAGGTCCAATCCTAACCCTGACCGTCTCTCTAACCCTACCCTAACCCTAGGTCCTATCCTAAACCTGACCGTCTCTCTAACCCTAGCCCTCCACATAATCCTATCCGTAGGTCCAATCCTAACCCTAACCGTCTCTCTAACCCTAGCCCTCAACATAACCCTAACCCTAGGTCCAATCCTAACTCTAACCGTCTCTCTAACACAAGCCCTCAACATAACCCTAACCCTAGGACCAATCCTAACCCTAACCGTCTCTCTAACCCTAGCGCTCAACATAACCCTAACCCTAGGTCCAATCCTAACCCTAACCGTCTCTCTAACCCTAGCCCTCAACATAACCCTAACCCTAGGTCCAATCCTAACTCTAACCGTCTCTCTAACACAAGCCCTCAACATAACCCTAACCCTAGGACCAATCCTAACCCTAACCGTCTCTCTAACCCTAGCGCTCAACATAACCCTAACCCTAGGTCCAATCCTAACCCTAACCGTCCCTCTAACCCTAGCCCTCAACATAACCCTAACCCTAGGTCCAATCCTAACCCTAACCGTCTCTCTAAACCTAGCCCTCAACATAACCCTAACCCTACTTCCAATCCTAACCCTAACCGTCTCTCTAAACTTAGCCCTCAACAAAACCCTAACCCTAGGTCCAATCCTAACCCTGACCGTCTCTCTAACCCTAGCTCTCAACATAACACTAACCCTAGGTCCAACCTAACTTTGACGGTCTCTCTAACCCTAGCCCTCAACATAACCCTAACCCTAGGTCCAATACTAACCCTAACCGTCTTTCTAACCCTAGCCCTCAACATAACCCTAACCCTAGGTCCAATCCTAACCCTAACCGTCTCTCTAACCCTAGCCCTCAACATAACCCTAACCCTACATCCAATCCTAACCCTAACCGTCTCTCTAAACTTAGCCCTCAACAAAACCCTAACCCTAGGTCCAATCCTAACCCTGACCGTCTCTCTAACCCTAGCCCTCAACATAACACTAACCCTAGGTCCAACCTAACTTTGACCGTCTCTCTAACCCTAGGCCTCAACATAACCCTAACCCTAGCTCCAATCCTAACCCTAAACGACTCTCCCTCCCTAGCCCTCAACATAACCCTAACCCTAGGTCCAATCCTAACCCTAACCGTCTCTCTAACCCTAGCCCTCAACATAACCCTGACCCTACGTCCAATCCTAACCCCAACCGTCTCTCTAACCCTAGCCCTCAACATAACCCTAACCCTAGGTCCAATCCTAACCCTGACCGTCTCTCTAACCCTAGCCCTCAACATAACACTAACCCTAGGTCCAAGCTAACTTTGACCGCCTCTATAACCCTAGCCCTCAACATAATCCTATCCCTAGGTCCAATCATAACCCTACCTGTCTCTCTAACCCTGGCCCTCAACATAACCCTAACCCTAGGACCAATCCTAACCCAACCGTCTCCCTAACCCTAGCGCTCAACATAAACCTAACCCTAGATCCAATCCTAACCCTAACCGTCTCTCTAACCCTGGCGCTCAACATAACCCTTACCCTAGGTCCAATCCTAACCCTGACCGTCTCTCTAACCCTACCCTAACCCTAGGTCCTATCCTAAACCTGACCGTCTCTCTAACCCTAGCCCTCCACATAATCCTATCCGTAGGTCCAATCCTAACCCTAACCGTCTCTCTAACACTAGCCCTCAACATAACCCTAACCCTAGGTCCAATCCTAACCCTAACCGTCTCCTTAACCCTAGCCCTCAACATAACCCTAACCCTAAGTCCAATCCTAACCCTAACCGTCTCTCTAAACTTAGCCCTCAACAAAACCCTAACCCTAGGTCCAATCCTAACCCTGACCGTCTCTCTAACCCTATCCCTCAACATAACACTAATCCTAGGTCCAACCTAACTTTGACCGTCTCTCTAACCCTAGCCCTCAACATAACCCTAACCCTAGCTCCAATCCTAACCCTAACCGACTCTCCCTCTCTAGCCCTCAACATAACCCTAACCCTAGGTCCAATCCTAACCCTAACCGTCTCTCTAACCCTAGCCCTCAACATAACCGTAACCCTACGTCCAATCCTAACCCCAACCGTCTCTCTAACCCTAGCCCTCATCATAACCCTAACCCTAGGTCCAATCCTAACCCTGACCGTCTCTGTAACCCTAGCCCTCAACATAACACTAACCCTAGGTCCAACCTAACTTTGACCGCCTCTCTAACCCTAGCCCTCAACATAATCCTATCCCTAGGTCCAATCCTAACCCTAACTGTCTCTCTAACCCAAGCCCTCAACATAACCCTAACCCTAGGACCAATCCTAACCCTAACCGTCTCCCTAACCCTAGCGCTCAACATAACCCTAACCCTAGGTCCAATCCTAACCCTAACCGTCTCTCTAACCCTAGCCCTCAACATAACCCTAACCCTAGGTCCAATCCTAACTCTAACCGTCTCTCTAACACAAGCCCTCAACATAACCCTAACCCTAGGACCAATCCTAACCCTAACCGTCTCTCTAACCCTAGCGCTCAACATAACCCTAACCCTAGGTCCAATCCTAACCCTAACCGTCCCTCTAACCCTAGCCCTCAACATAACCCTAACCCTAGGTCCAATCCTAACCCTAACCGTCTCTCTAAACCTAGCCCTCAACATAACCCTAACCCTACTTCCAATCCTAACCCTAACCGTCTCTCTAAACTTAGCCCTCAACAAAACCCTAACCCTAGGTCCAATCCTAACCCTGACCGTCTCTCTAACCCTAGCTCTCAACATAACACTAACCCTAGGTCCAACCTAACTTTGACCGTCTCTCTAACCCTAGCCCTCAACATAACCCTAACCCTAGGTCCAATCCTAACCCTAACCGTCTTTCTAACCCTAGCCCTCAACATAACCCTAACCCTAGGTCCAATCCTAACCCTAACCGTCTCTCTAACCCTAGCCCTAAACATAACCCTAACCCTACATCCAATCCTAACCCTAACCGTCTCTCTAAACTTATCCCTCAACAAAACCCTAACCCTAGGTCCAATCCTAACCCTGACCGTCTCTCTAACCCTAGCCCTCAACATAACACTAACCCTAGGTCCAACCTAACTTTGACCGTCTCTCTAACCCTAGCCCTCAACATAACCCTAACCCTAGCTCCAATCCTAACCCTAACCGACTCTCCCTCCCTAGCCCTCAACATAACCCTAACCCTAGGTCCAATCCTAACCCTAACCGTCTCTCTAACCCTAGCCCTCAACATAACCCTAACCCTAGGTCCAATCCTAACCCTGACCGTCTCTCTAACCCTAGCCCTCAACATAACACTAACCCTAGGTCCAACCTAACTTTGACCGCCTCTATAACCCTAGCCCTCAACATAATCCTATCCCTAGGTCCAATCCTAACCCTAACTGTCTCTCTAACCCTGGCCCTCAACATAACCCTAACCCTAGGACCAATCCTAACCCAACCGTCTCCCTAACCCTAGCGCTCAACATAAACCTAACCCTAGATCCAATCCTAACCCTAACCGTCTCTCTAACCCTGGCGCTCAACATAACCCTAACCCTAGGTCCAATCCTAACCCTAACCGTCTCTCTAACCCTAGCCCTCAACATAACCCTAACCCTAGGTCCAATCCTAACCCTAACCGTCTCTCTAACCCTAGACCTCAACATAACCCTAACCCTACGTCCAATCCTAACCCTAACCGTCTCTCTAAACTTAGCCCTCAACAAAACCCTAACCCTAGGTCCAATCCTAACCCTGACCGTCTCTCTAACCCTAGCCCTCAACAAAACCCTAACCCTAGGTCCAATCCTAACCCTGACCGTCTCTCTAACCCTAGCCCTCAACATAACACTAACCCTAGGTCCAACCTAACTTTGACCGTTTCTCTAACCCTAGCCCTCAACATAACCCTAACCCTAGCTCCAATCCTAACCCTTACCGACTCTCCCTCCCTAGCCCTCAACATAACCCTAACCCTAGGTCCAATCCTAACCCTAACAGTCTCTCTAACCCTAGCCCTCAACATTACCCTAACCCTAGGTCCAATCCTAACCCCAACCATCTCTCTAACCCTAGCCCTCAACATAACCCTAACCCTAGGTCCAATCCTAACCCTGACCGTCTCTCTAACCCTAGCCCTCAACATAACACTAACCCTAGGTCCAACCTAACTTTGAACGCCTCTCTAACCCTAGCCCTCAACATAATCCTATCCCTAGGTCCAATCCTAACCCGAACCGTCTCTCTAACCCTAGCCCTCAACATAACCCTAACCCTAGCTCCAATCCTAACCCTAACCGACTCTCCCTCCCTAGCGCACAACATAACCCTAACCCTAGGTCCAATCCTAACCCTAACCGTCTCTCTAACCCTAGCCCTCAACATAACCCTAACCCTAGGTCCAATCCTAACCCTAACCGTCTCTCTAACCCTAGCCCTCAACATAACCCTAACCCTAGGTCCAATCCTAACCCCAACTGTCTCTCTAACCCTAGCCCTCAACATAACCCTAACCCTAGGTCCAATCCTAACCCTAACCGTCTCTCTAACCCTAGCCCTCAACATAACCCTAACCCTACGTCCAATACTAACCCCAACCGTCTCTCTAACCCTAGCCCTCCACATAACCCTAACCCTAGCTCCAAACCGAACCCTAACCGACTCTCCCTCCCTAGCCCTCAACATAACCCTAACCCTAGGTCCAATCCTAACCCTAACCGTCTCTCTAACCCTAGCCCTCAACATAACCCTAACCCTAGCTCCAATCCTAACCCTAATCGACTCTCCCTCCCCAGCCCTCAACATAACCTTAACCCTAGGTCCAATCCTAACCACAACCGTCTCTCTAACCCTAGCCCTCAACATAACACTAACCCTAGGTCCAAACTAACTTTGACCGCCTCTCTAACCCTAGCCCTCAACATAACCCTAACCCTTGCTCCAATCCTAACCCTAACCGACTCTCCCTCCCTAGCCCTCAACATAACCCTAACCCTAGGTCCAATCCTAACCCTAACCGTCTCTCTAACCCTAGCCCTCAACATAACCCTAACCCTAGGACCAATCCTAACCCTAACCGTCTCTCTAACACTAGCCCTCAACATAACCCTAACCCTAGGACCAATCCTAACCCTAACCGTCTCCCTAACCCTAGCGCTCAACATAACCCTAACCCTAGGTCCAATCCTAACCCTAACCGTCTCTCTAACCCTAGCCCTCAACATAACCCTAACCCTAGGTCCAATCCTACCCTAACCGTCTCTCTAACACTAGCCCTCAACATAACCCTAACCCTAGGACCAATCCTAACCCTAACCGTCTCTCTAACCCTAGCGCTCAACATAACCCTAACCCTAGGTCCAATCCAAACCCTAACCGTCTCTCTAAACCTAGCCCTCAACATAACCCTAACCCTACGTCCAATCCTAACCCTAACCGTCTCTCTAAACTTAGCCCTCAATAAAACCCTAACCCTAGGTCCAATCCTAACCCTGACCGTCTCTCTAACCCTAGCCCTCAACATAACACTAACCCTAGGTCCAACCTAACTTTGACTGTTTCTCTAACCCTAGCCCTCAACATAACCCTAACCCTAGCTCCAATCCTAACCCTTACCGACTCTCCCTCCCTAGCCCTCAACATAACCCTAACCTTAGGTCCAATGCTAACCCTAACCGTCTCTCTAACCCTAGCCCTCAACATAACCCTAACCCTAGGTCCAATCCTAACCCCAACCATCTCTCTAACCCTAGCCCTCAACATAACCCTAACCCTAGGTCCAATCCTAACCCTGACCGTCTCTCTAACCCTAGCCCTCAACATAACACTAACCCTAGGTCCAACCTAACTTTGAACGCCTCTCTAACCCTAGCCCTCAACATAATCCTATCCCTAGGTCCAATCCTAACCCCAACCGTCTCTCTAACCCTAGCCCTCAACATAACCCTAACCCTAGCTCCAATCCTAACCCTAACCGACTCTCCCTCCCTAGCGCTCAACATAACCCTAACCCTAGGTACAATCCTAACCCTAACCGTCTCTCTAACCCTAGCCCTCAACATAACCCTAACCCTAGGTCCAATCCTAACCCTAACCGTCTCTCTAACCCTAGCCCTCAACATAACCCTAAACCTAGGTCCAATCCTAACCCCAACCGTCTCTCTAACCCTAGCCCTCAACATAACCCTAACCCTAGCTCCAATCCTAACCCTAACCGACTCTCCCTCCCTAGCCCTCAAGATAACCCTAACCCTAGGTCCAATCCTAACCCCAACCGTCTCTCTAACCCTAGCCCTCAACATAACCCTAAGCCTAGCTCCAATCCTAACCCTAACCGACTCTGCCTCCCTAGCCCTCAACATAACCCTAACCCTAGGTCCAATCCTAACCCTAACCGTCTCTCTAACCCTAGCCCTCAACATAACCCTAACCCTGGCTCCAATCCTAACCCTAACCGGCTCTCCCTCCCCAGCCCTCAACATAACCTTAACCCTAGGTCCAATCCTAACCACAACCGTCTCTCTAACCCTAGCCCTCAACATAACACTAACCCTAGGTCCAAACTAACTTTGACCGCCTCTCTAACCCTAGCCCTCAACATAATCCTATCCCTAGGTCCAATCCTAACCCTAACCGTCTCTCTAACCCTAGCCCTCAACATAACCCTAACCGTAGGACCAATCCTAACCCTAACCGTCTCTCTAACACTAGCCCTCAACATAACCCTAACCCTAGGACCAATCCTAACCCTAACCGTCTCCCTAACCCTAGCGCTCAACATAACCCTAACCCTAGGTCCAATCCTAACCCTAACCGTCTCTCTAACCCTAGCCCTCAACATAACCCTAACCCTAGGTCCAATCCTACCCTAACCGTCTCTCTAACACTAGCCCTCAACATAACCCTAACCCTAGGACCAATCCTAACCCTAACCGTCTCTCTAACCCTAGCGCTCAACATAACCCTAACCCTAGGTCCAATCATAACCCTAACCGTCTCTCAAACCCTAGCCCTCAACATAACCCTAACCCTAGGTCCAATCCTAACCCTAACCGTCTCTCTAACCCTAGCCCTCAACATAACCCTATCCCTATGTCCAATCCTAACCCTGACCGTCTCTCTAACCCTAGCCCTCAACATAACACTAACCCTAGGTCCAAGCTAACTTTGAACGCCTCTCTAACCCTAGCCCTCAACATAATCCTATCCCTAGGTCCAATCCTAACCCCAACCGTCTCTCTATCCCTAGCCCTCAACATAACGCTAACCCTAGGTCCAATCCTAATCCTAACCATCACTCTAACCCTAGCCCTCAACATAACCCTAACCCTAGGTCCAATCCTAACCCTAACCGTCTCTCTAACCCTAGCCCTCAACATAACCCTAACCCTAGGTCCAATCCTAACCCTAACCGTCTCTCTAAACCTACCCCTCATCCTAACCCTAACCCTAGGTCCAATCCTAACCCTAACCGTCTCGCTAACCCTAGCCCTCAACATAACCCTAACCCTAGGTCCAATCCTAACCCTAACCGTCTCTCTTATCCTAGCCCTCAACATAACCCTAACCCTAGGTCCAATCCTAACCTTAACCCTCTCTCTTACCCTAGCCCTCAACATAACCCTAACCCTAGGTCCAATCCTAACCCTAACCGTCTCTCTAACACTAGCCCTCAACATAACCCTAACCCTATGTCCAATCCTAAATCTAACCGTCTCTCTAACCCTAGCCCTCAACCTAACCCCAACCCTAGGTCCAATGCTAAACCTAACCGCCTCTCTTACCCTAGCCCTCAACATAACCCTAACCCTAATTCCAATACTAACCCTAACCGTCTCTCTAACCCTAGCGCTCAACATAACCCTAACCCTAGGTCCAATTCTAACCGTAACCGTCTCTCTAACCCTAACCCTCTTCCAAACCCTAACCCTAGGTCCCATCCTAACCCTAACCGTCTCTCTAACCCTAGCCCTCAACCTAACCCTAACCCTAGGTCCAATCCTAACACTAACCGTCTCTCTAACACTGGCCCTCAACCTAACCCTAACCCTAGGTCCAATCCTAACCCTAACCGTCTCTCTAACCCTATCCCTCAACATAACCCTAACCCTAGGTCCAATCCTAACCCTGACCGTCTCTCTAACCCTAGCCCTCAACATAACAATAACCCTAGGTCCAACCTAACCTTGACCGTCTCTAACCCTAGCCCTCAACATAACCCTAACCCTAGGTCCAATCCTAACCCTAACCGTCTCTCTAACCCTAGACCTCAACATAACCCTAACCCTAGGTCCAATCGTAACCTTAACCGTCTCTCTAACCCTAGCGCTCAACATAACCCTAACCTTAGGTCCAATCCTAACCCTAAAAGTCTCTCTAACCCTAACCCTCTTCCAAACCCTAACCCTAGGTCCCATCCTAACCCTAACCGTCTCTCTTAACCTAGCCCTCAACATAACCCTAACCCTAGGTCCAATCCTAACCCTAACCGTCTCTCTAACCCTAGCCCTCAACCTAACCCTAACACTAGGTCCAATCCTAACCCTAACCATCTCTCTAACCCTAACCCTCAACCTAACCCTAACCCTAGGTCCAATCCTATCCCTAACCGTCTCTCTAACCCTAGCCCTCAACATAACCCTAATCCTAGGTCCAATCCTAACCCTAACCGTCTCGCTAACCCTAGCCCTCAACCTAACCCTAACCCTAGGTCCAATCCTAACCCTAACCGTCTCTCTAACCCTAGCGCTCAACATAACCCTAACCCTGGGTCCAATCCTAAACCTAACCGTCTCTCTAACCCTAGCCCTCAACATAACACTAACCCTGGGTCCAATCCTAACCCTAACCGTCTCTCTAACCCCAGCCCTCAACATAACCCTAACCCTAGGTCCAATCCTAACCCTAACCGTCTCTCTAACCCTAGCCCTCAACATAACACTAACCCTAGGTCCAACCTAACTTTGACCGTCTCTCTAACCCGAGCCCTCAACATAACCCTAACCCTAGCTCCAATCCTAAACCTAACCGACTCTCTATCCCTAGCCCTCAACATAACCCTAACCCTAGGTCCAATCCTAACCCTAACCGTCTCTCTAACCATAGCCCTCAACATACCCCTAACCCTAGGTCCAATCCAACCTTAACCGCCTCTCTAACCGTAGCCCTCAACATAATCCTAACCCTAGGTCCAATCCTAACCCTAACCGTCTCTCTAACCCTAACCCTCAACATAACCCTAAACCTAGGTCCAATCCTAACCCTAACCGTCTCTCTAACCCTAGCCCTCAACATAACCCTAACCCTAGGTCCAATCCTAACCCTAACCGTCTCTCTAACCCTAGCCCTCAACATAACCCTAACCGTAGGTACAATCGTAACCTTAACCAACTCTCTAACCCTAGCCCTCAACATAACCCTAACCCTAGGTCCAATCCTAACCCTAACCGTCTCTCTAACCCTAGACCTCAACATAACCCTAACCCTAGGTCCAATCCTAACCCTAACCGTCTCTCTAACCCTAGACCTCAACATAACCCTAACCCTAGGTCCAATCCTACCCCTAACCGTCTCTCTAACCCTAGCCCTCAACCTAACACTAACCCTAGGTCCAATCCTAACCCTAACCGTCTCTCTAACCCCAGCTCTCAACATAACCCTAACCGTAGGTCCAATCCTAACCCTAACCGTCTCTCTAACCCTAGCCCTCAACATAACACTAACCCTAGGTCCAACCTAACTTTGACCGTCTCTCTAACCCTAGCCCTCAACATAACCCTAACCCTAGCTCCAATCCTAAACCTAACCGACTCTCTATCCCTAGCCCTCAACATAACCCTAACCCTAGGTCCAATCCTAACCCTAACCGTCTCTCCTACCCTAGCCCTCAACATACCCCTAACCCTAGGTCCAATCCAACCTTAACCGCCTCTCTAACCGTAGCCCTCTACATAATCCTAACCCTAGGTCCAATCCTACCCCTAACCGTCTCTCTAACCCTAACCCTCAACATAACCCTAACCCTAGGTCCAATCCTAACCCTAACCGTCTCTCTAACCCTAGCCCTCAACATAACCCTAACCCTAGGTCCAATCCTAACCCTAACCGTGTCTCTAACTCTAGCCCTCATCCTAACCCTAACCCTAGGTCCAATCGTAACCCTAACCGTCTCTAACCCTAGTCCTCAACCTAACCCTAACCCTAGGTCCAACCTAACCTTGACCGTCTCTCTAACCATAGCCCTCAACATAACCCTAACCCTAGGTACAATCGTAACCCTAACCAACTCTCTAACCCTAGCCCTCAACATAACCCTAACCCTAGGTCCAATCCTAACCCTAACCGTCTCTCTAACCCTAGCCCTCAACCTAACACTAACCCTAGGTCCAATCCTAACCCTAACCGTCTCTCTAACCCTAGCCCTCAACATAACCCTAACCCTAGGTAAATCCTAACCCTGACCGTCTCTCTAACCCTAGCCCTCAACCTAACACTAACCCTAGGTCCAATCCTTACCCTAACCGTCTCTCTAACCCCAGCCCTCAACATAACCCTAACCTTAGGTCCAATCCTAACCCTAACCGTCTCTCTAACCCTAACCCTCAACCTAACCCTAACCCTAGGTCCAATCCTATCCCTAACCGTCTCTCTAACCCTAGCCCTCAACATAACCCTAATCCTAGGTCCAATCCTAACCCTAACCGTCTCGCTAACCCTAGCCCTCAACCTAACCCTAACCCTAGGTCCAATCCTAACCCTAACCGTCTCTCTAACCCTAGCGCTCAACATAACCCTAACCCTGGGTCCAATCCTAACCCTAACCGTCTCTCTAACCCTAGCACTCAACATAACACTAACCCTGGGTCCAATCCTACCCCTAACCGTCTCTCTAACCCCAGCCCTCAACATAACCCTAACCCTAGGTCCAATCCTAACCCTAACCGTCTCTCTAACCCTAGCCCTCAACATAACACTAACCCTAGGTCCAACCTAACTTTGACCGTCTCTCTAACCCGAGCCCTCAACATAACCCTAACCCTAGCTCCAATCCTAAACCTAACCGACTCTCTATCCCTAGCCCTCAACATAACCCTAACCCTAGGTCCAATCCTAACCCTAACCGTCTCTCTAACCATAGCCCTCAACATACCCCTAACCCTAGGTCCAATCCAACCTTAACCGCCTCTCTAACCGTAGCCCTCAACATAATCCTAACCCTAGGTCCAATCCTAACCCTAACCGTCTCTCTAACCCTAACCCTCAACATAACCCTAACCCTAGGTCCAATCCTAACCCTAACCGTCTCTCTAACCCTAGCCCTCAACATAACCCTAACCCTAGGTCCAATCCTAACCCTAACCGTCTCTCTAACCCTAGCCCTCAACATAACCCTAACCCTAGGTACAATCGTAACCTTAACCAACTCTCTAACCCTAGCCCTCAACATAACCCTAACCCTAGGTCCAATCCTAACCCTAACCGTCTCTCTAACCCTAGACCTCAACATAACCCTAACCCTAGGTCCAATCCTAACCCTAACCGTCTCTCTAACCCTAGACCTCAACATAACCCTAACCCTAGGTCCAATCCTACCCCTAACCGTCTCTCTAACCCTAGCCCTCAACCTAACACTAACCCTAGGTCCAATCCTAACCCTAACCGTCTCTCTAACCCCAGCTCTCAACATAACCCTAACCGTAGGTCCAATCCTAACCCTAACCGTCTCTCTAACCCTAGCCCTCAACATAACACTAACCCTAGGTCCAACCTAACTTTGACCGTCTCTCTAACCCTAGCCCTCAACATAACCCTAACCCTAGCTCCAATCCTAAACCTAACCGACTCTCTATCCCTAGCCCTCAACATAACCCTAACCCTAGGTCCAATCCTAACCCTAACCGTCTCTCTAACCCTAGACCTCAACATAACCCTAACCCTAGGTCCAATCCTAACCCTAACCGTCTCTCTAACCCTAGCCCTCAACCTAACACTAACCCTAGGTCCAATCCTAACCCTAACCGTCTCTCTAACCCTAGCCCTCAACATAACCCTAACCCTAGGTAAATCCTAACCCTGACCGTCTCTCTAACCCTAGCCCTCAACCTAACACTAACCCTAGGTCCAATCCTAACCCTAACCGTCTCTCTAACCCCAGCCCTCAACATAACCCTAACGTTAGGTCCAATCCTAACCCTAACCGTCTCTCTAACCCTAACCCTCAACATAACCCTAACCCTAGGTCCAATCCTAACCCTAACCGTCTCTCTAACCCTAGCCCTCAACATAACCCTAACCCTAGGTCCAATCCTAACACTAACCGTCTCTCTAACCCTAGCCCTCAACATAACCCTAACCCTAGGTCCAATCCTAACCCTAACCGTGTCTCTAACTCTAGCCCTCATCCTAACCCTAACCCTAGGTCCAATCGTAACCCTAACCGTCTCTAACCCTAGTCCTCAACCTAACCCTAACCCTAGGTCCAACCTAACCTTGACCGTCTCTCTAACCATAGCCCTCAACATAACCCTAACCCTAGGTACAATCGTAACCCTAACCAACTCTCTAACCCTAGCCCTCAACATAACCCTAACCCTAGGTCCAATCCTAACCCTAACCGTCTCTCTAACCCTAGACCTCAACATAACCCTAACCCTAGGTCCAATCCTAACCCTAACCGTCTCTCTAACCCTAGCCCTCAACCTAACACTAACCCTAGGTCCAATCCTAACCCTAACCGTCTCTCTAACCCTAGCCCTCAACATAACCCTAACCCTAGGTAAATCCTAACCCTGACCGTCTCTCTAACCCTAGCCCTCAACCTAACACTAACCCTAGGTCCAATCCTAACCCTAACCGTCTCTCTAACCCCAGCCCTCAACATAACCCTAACCTTAGGTCCAATCCTAACCCTAACCGTCTCTCTAACCCTAACCCTCAACCTAACCCTAACCCTAGGTCCAATCCTATCCCTAACCGTCTCTCTAACCCTAGCCCTCAACATAACCCTAATCCTAGGTCCAATCCTAACCCTAACCGTCTCGCTAACCCTAGCCCTCAACCTAACCCTAACCCTAGGTCCAATCCTAACCCTAACCGTCTCTCTAACCCTAGCGCTCAACATAACCCTAACCCTGGGTCCAATCCTAACCCTAACCGTCTCTCTAAGCCTAGCCCTCAACATAACACTAACCCTGGGTCCAATCCTAACCCTAACCGTCTCTCTAACCCCAGCCCTCAACATAACCCTAACCCTAGGTCCAATCCTAACCCTAACCGTCTCTCTAACCCTAGCCCTCAACATAACACTAACCCTAGGTCCAACCTAACTTTGACCGTCTCTCTAACCCGAGCCCTCAACATAACCCTAACCCTAGCTCCAATCCTAAACCTAACCGACTCTCTATCCCTAGCCCTCAACATAACCCTAACCCTAGGTCCAATCCTAACCCTAACCGTCTCTCTAACCATAGCCCTCAACATACCCCTAACCCTAGGTCCAATCCAACCTTAACCGCCTCTCTAACCGTAGCCCTCAACATAATCCTAACCCTAGGTCCAATCCTAACCCTAACCGTCTCTCTAACCCTAACCCTCAACATAACCCTAACCCTAGGTCCAATCCTAACCCTAACCGTCTCTCTAACCCTAGCCCTCAACATAACCCTAACCCTAGGTCCAATCCTAACCCTAACCGTCTCTCTAACCCTAGCCCTCAACATAACCCTAACCCTAGGTACAATCGTAACCTTAACCGACTCTCTAACCCTAGCCCTCAACATAACCCTAACCCTAGGTCCAATCCTAACCCTAACCGTCTCTCTAACCCTAGACCTCAACATAACCCTAACCCTAGGTCCAATCCTAACCCTAACCGTCTCTCTAACCCTAGACCTCAACATAACCCTAACCCTAGGTCCAATCCTACCCCTAACCGTCTCTCTAACCCTAGCCCTCAACCTAACACTAACCCTAGGTCCAATCCTAACCCTAACCGTCTCTCTAACCCCAGCTCTCAACATAACCCTAACCGTAGGTCCAATCCTAACCCTAACCGTCTCTCTAACCCTAGCCCTCAACATAACACTAACCCTAGGTCCAACCTAACTTTGACCGTCTCTCTAACCCTAGCCCTCAACATAACCCTAACCCTAGCTCCAATCCTAAACCTAACCGACTCTCTATCCCTAGCCCTCAACATAACCCTAACCCTAGGTCCAATCCTAACCCTAACCGTCTCTCTAACCCTAGACCTCAACATAACCCTAACCCTAGGTCCAATCCTAACCCTAACCGTCTCTCTAACCCTAGCCCTCAACCTAACACTAACCCTAGGTCCAATCCTAACCCTAACCGTCTCTCTAACCCTAGCCCTCAACATAACCCTAACCCTAGGTAAATCCTAACCCTGACCGTCTCTCTAACCCTAGCCCTCAACCTAATACTAACCCTAGGTCCAATCCTAACCCTAACCGTCTCTCTAACCCCAGCCCTCAACATAACCCTAACGTTAGGTCCAATCCTAACCCTAACCGTCTCTCTAACCCTAGCCCTCAACATAACACTAACCCTAGGTCCAAACATAACCTTAACCGTCTCTCACCCTAGACCTCAACATAACCGTAACCCTAGGTCCAATCCTAACCCTAACCTTCTCTCTAACACTAGCCCTCAATATAACCCTAACCCTAGGTCCAATCCTAAATCTAACCGTCTCTCTAACCCTAGCCCTCAACCTAACCCTAACCCTAGGTCCAATGCTAACCCTAACCGTCTCTCTAACCCTAGCCCTCAACATAACCCTAACCCTAGGTCCAATCCTAACCCTAACCGTCTCTCTAACCCTAGCCCTCAACATAACCCTAACCCTAGGTCCAATCCTAACCCTGACCGTCTCTCTAACCCTAGCGCTCAACATAACACTAACCCTAGGTCCAAACTAACCTTGACCTTCTCTCTAAACCTAGCCCTCAGCATAACCCTAACCCTAGGTACAATCTTAACCCAAACCAACTCTCTAACCCTAGCACTCAACATAACACTAACCCTAGGTCCAATCCTAACCCTAACCGTCTCTCTAACCCTAGACCTCAACATAACCCTAACCCTAGGTCCAATCCTAACCCTAACCGTCTCTCTAACCCTAGACCTCAACATAACCCTAACCCTAGGTCCAATCCTAGCCCTAACCGTCTCTCTAACCCTAGCCCTCATCCTAACACTAACGCTAGGACCAATCCTAACCCTAACCGTCTCTCTAACCCTAGCCCTCAACATAACCCTAACCCTAGGTCCAATCTTAACCCTAACCGTCTCTCTTACCCTAGCCCTCAACATAACCCTAAACCTAGGTCCAATCCTAACCCTAACCCTCTCTCTTACCCTAGCCCTCAACATAACCCTAACCCTATGTCCAATCCTAACCCTAACCGTCTCTCTAACCCTAACCCTCAACCTAACCCTAACCCTAGGTCCAATCCTAACCCTGACCGTCTCTCTAACCCTAGCCCTCAACATAACACTAACCCTAGGTCCAACCTAACCTTGACCGTCTCTAACCCTAGCCCTCAACATAACTCTAACCCTAGGTCCAATCCAACCTTAACCGCCTCTCTAACCCTATCCCTCTACATAATCCTAACCCTAGGTCCAATCCTAACCCTAACCATCTCTCTAACCCTAGCCCTCAACCTAACCCTAACCCTAGGTCCAATCCTAACCCTAACCGTCTCTCTAACCCTAGCCCTCAACATAACCCTAACCCTAGGTCCAATCCTAACCCTGACCGTCTCTCTAACCCTAGCCCTCAACATAACAATAACCCTAGGTCCAACCTAACCTGGACCGTCTCTAACCCTAGCCCTCAACATAACCCTAACCCTAGGTCCAATCCTAACCCTAACCGTCTCTCTAACCCTAGACCTCAACATAACCCTAACCCTAGGTCCAATCCTAACCCTAACCGTCTCTCTAACCCTAGCGCTCAACATAACCCTAACCTTAGGTTCAATCCTAACCCTAACCGTCTCTCTAACCCTAACCCTCTTCCAAACCCTAACCCTAGGTCCCATCCTAACCCTAAGCTTCTCTCTTAACCTAGCCCTCAACATAACCCTAACCCTAGGTCCAATCCTAACCCTAACCGTCTCTCTAACCCTAGCCCTCAACCTAACCCTAACACTAGGTCCAATCCTAACCCTAACCGTCTCTCTAACCCTAACCCTCAACCTAACCCTAACCCTAGGTCCAATCCTATCCCTAACCGTCTCTCTAACCCTAGCCCTCAACATAACCCTAATCCTAGGTCCAATCCTAACCCTAACGGTCTCTCTAACCCTAGCCCTCAACCTAACAATAACCCTAGGTCCAATCCTAACCCTAACCGTCTCTCTAACCCTAGCGCTCAACATAACCCTAACCCTGGGTCCAATCCTAACCCTAACCGTCTCTCTAACCCTAGCCCTCAATATAACACAAACCCTAGGTCCAATCCTAACCCTAACCGTCTCTCTAACCCCAGCCCTCAACATAACCCTAACCCTAGGTCCAATCCTAACCCTAACCGTCTCTCTAACCCTAGCCCTCAACATAACACTAACCCTAGGTCCAACCTAACTTTGACAGTCTCTCTAACCCTAGCCCTCAACATAACCCTAACCCTAGCTCCAATCCTAAACCTAACCGACTCTCTATCCCTAGCCCTCAACATAACCTTAAAACTAGTTCCAATCCTAACCCTAACCGTCTCTCTAACCCTAGACCTCAACATACCCCTAACCATAGGTCCAATCCAACCTTAACCGCCTCTCTCACCGTACCCCTCAACATAATCCTAACCCTAGGTCCAATCCTAACCATAACCGTTTCTCTAACCCTAACCCTCAACATAACCCTAACCCTAGGTCCAATCCTAACCCTAACCGTCTCTCTAACCCTAGCCCTCAACATAACCCTAACCCTAGGTCCAATCCTAACCCTAACCGTCTCTCTAACCCTAGCCCTCAACATAACCCTAACCCTAGGTCCAATCCTAACCCTAACCGTCTCTCTAACGCTAGCCCTCATCCTAACCCTAACCCTAGGTCCAATCGTAACCCTAATCGTCTCTAACCCTAGTCCTCAACCTAACCCTAACCCTAGGTCCAACCTAACCTTGACCGTCTCTCTAACCCTAGCCCTCAACATAACCCTAACCCTAGGTCCAATCCTAACCCTAACCGTCTCTCTAACCCTAGCCCTCAACATAACCCTAACCCTAGGTCCAATCCTAACCCTGACCGTCTCTCTAACCCTTGTCCTCAACATAACACTAACCCTAGGTCCAAACTAACCTTGACCGTCTCTAACCCCAGCCCTCAACATAACTCTAACCTAGGTCCAATCCAACCTTAACCGCCTCTCTAACCCTAGCCCTCAACATAACCCTAACCCTACGTCCAATCCTAACCCTAACCGTCTCTCTAACCCTAGCCCTCAACATAACCCTAACCCTAGGTCCAATCCTAACCCTAACCGTCTCTCTAACCCTATCCCTCATCCTAACCCTAACCCTAGGTCCAATCCTAACCCTAACCGTCTCTCTATCCCTAGCCCTCAACATAACCCTAACCCTAGGTCCAATCCTAACCCTAACCGTCTCTCTAACCCTAGCCCTCAACATAACCCTAACCCTAGGTCCAATCCTAACCCTAACCGTCTCTCTAACCCTAGCCCTCAACAAACCCTAAACCTAGGTCCAATCCTAACCCTAACCGTCTCTCTAACCCTAGCCCTCAACAAACCCTAAACCTAGGTCCAATCCTAACCCTAACCGTCTCTCTAACACTAGCCCTCAACATAATCCTAACCCTAGGTCCAATCGTAACCCTGACCGTCTCTCTAACCCTAGCCCTCAACATAACACTAACCCTAGGTCCAACCTATCTTTGACCGTCTCTCTAACCCTAGCCCTCAACATAACTCTAACCCTAGCTCCAATCATAACCCTAACCGACTCACCCTCCCTAGCCCTCAACATAACCCTAACCCTAGGTCCAATCCAAACTTAACCGCCTTTCTAACCCTAGCCCTCAACATAATCCTATCCCTAGGTCCAATCCTAGCCCTAACCGTCTCTCTAACCCTAACCCTCAACATAATCCTAACCCTAGGTCCAATCCTAACCCTAACAGTCTCTCTAACCCTAGCCCTCAACATAACCCTAACCCTACGTCCAATCCTAACGCTAACCGTCTCTCTAACCCTAGCCCTCAACATAACCCTAACCCTAGGTCCAATCCTAACCCTAACCGTCTCTCTAACTCTATCCCTCATCCTAACCCTAACCCTAGGTCCTATACTAACCCTAACCTTCTCTCTAACCCTAGCCCTCAACATAACCCTAACCCTAGGTCCAATCCTAACCCTAACCGTCTCTCTAACCCTAGCCCTCAACATAACCCTAACCCTACGTCCAATCCTAACCCTAACCGTCTCTCTAATCCTAGCCCTCAACTTAACCCTAACCCTACGTCCAATCCTAACCCTAACCGTCTCTCTAACCCTAGCCCTCAACAAACCCTAACCCTAGGTCCAATCCTAACCCTAACCATCTCTCTAACCCTAGCCCTCAACATAACCCTAACCCTAGGTCCAATCCTAACCCTAACCGTCTCTCTAACCCTAGCCCTCAACATAACCCTAACCCTAGGTCCAATCCCAACCCTAACCGCCTCTCTAACCCTAGCCCTCAACATAAACCTAACCCTAGGTCCAATCCTAACCCTAACCGTCTCTCTAACTCCAGCTCTCAACATAACAATAACCCTAGGTCCAGTCCTAACCATAACCGTCTCTCTAACCCCAGCCCTCAACATAACCCTAACCCTAGGTTCAATCCTAACCCTAACCCTAACCGTCTCTCTAACCCCAGCCCTCAACATAACCTTAACCCTAGGTCCAATCCTAACCCTAACCGTCTCTCTAACCTTAGCCCTCAACAAACCCTAAACCTAGGTCCAATCCTAACCCTAACCGTCTCTCTAACCCTAGCCCTCAACATAACCCTAACCCTAGGTCCAATCCTAACCCTGACCGTCTCTCTAACCCTAGCCCTCAACTTAACACTAACCATAGGTCCAAACTAACTTTGACCGTCTCTCTAAACCTAGCCCTCAACATAACCCTAACCCTAGCTCCAATCCTAACCATAACCGACTCTCCCTCCCTAGCCCTCAACATAACCCTAACCCTAGGTCCGATCCAACATTAACTACCTCTCTAACCCTAGCCCTCAACATAATCCTATCCCTAGGTCCAATCCTAACCCTAACCGTCTCTCTAACCCTAACCCTCAACATAACCCTAACCCTAGGTCCAATCCTAAACCTGACCGTCTCTCTAACCCTAGCCCTCAACACAACCAGAACCCTAGGTCCAATCCTAACCCTGACCGTCTGTCTAACCCTAGCCCTCAACATAACCCTAACCCTACGTCCAATCCTAACCCTAACCGTCTCTCTAATCCTAGCCCTCAACATAACCCTAACCCTACGTCCAATCCTAACCCTAACGGTCTCTCTAACCCTAGCCCCCAACAAACCCTAACCCTAGGTCCAATCCTAACCCTAACCATCTCTCTAACCCTAGCCCTCAACATAACCCTAACCCTAGGTCCAATCCTAATCCTTACCGTCTCTCTAACCCTAGCCCTCAACATAACCCTAACCCTAGGACCAATCCTAACCCTAACCGTCTCTCTAACACTAGCCCTCAACATAACCCTAACCCTAGGTCCAATCCTAACCCTAACCGTCTCTCTAACCCTAGCCCTCAACATAACCCTAACCCTAGGTCCAATCCTAACCCTAACCGTCTCTCTAACCCTAGCCCTCAACATAACCCTAACGCTAGGACCAATCCTAACCCTAACCATCTCTCTAACCCTAGCGCTCAACATAACCCTAACCCTAGGTCCAATCCTAACCCTAACCGTCTCTCTAACCCTAGCCCTCAACATAACAATAACCCTAGGTCCAATCCTAACCCTAACCGTCTCTCTAACCCCAGCCCTCAACATAACCCTAACCCTAGGTCCAATCCTAACCCTAACCGTCTCTCTAAGCCCAGCCCTCAACATAACCCTAACCCTAGGTCCAATCCTAACCCTAACCGTCTCTCTAACCCTAGCCCTCAACAAACCCTAAACCTAGGTCCAATCCTAACCCTAACCGTCTCTCTAACACTAGCCCTCAACATAACCCTAACCCTAGGTCCAATCCTAACCCTGACCGTCTCTCTAACCCTAGCCCTCAACATAACACTAACCCTAGGTCCAACCTAACTTTGACCGTCTCTCTAACCCTAGCCCTCAACATAACCCTAACCCTAGCTCCAATCATAACCCTAACCGACTCTCCCTCCCTATCCCTCAACATAACCCTAACCCTAGGTCCAATCCAAACTTAACCGTCTCTCTAACCCTAGCCCTCAACATAATCCTAACCCTAAGTCCAATCCTAACCCTAACAGTCTCTCTAACCCTAGCCCTCAACATAACCCTAACCCTACGTCCAATCCTAAGCCTAACCGTCTCTCTAACCCTAGCCCTCAACATAACCCTAACCCTAGGTCCAATCCTAACCCTAACCGTCTCTCTAACCCTATCCCTCATCCTAACCCTAACCCTAGTTCCAATCCTAACCCTAACCGTCTCTCTAACCCTAGCCCTCAACATAACCCTAACCCTAGGTCCAATCCTAACCCTAACCGTCTCTCTAAACCTAGCCCTCAACATAACCCTAACCCTACGTCCAATACTAACCCTAACCGTCTCTCTAACCCTAGCCCTCAACAAACCCTAAACCTAGGTCCAATCCTAACCCTAACCGTCTCTCTAACCCTAGCCCTCAACAAACCCTAAACCTAGGTCCAATCCTAACCCTAACCGTCTCTCTAACACTAGCCCTCAACATAACCCTGACCCTAGGTCCAATCCTAACCCTGACCGTCTCTCTAACCCTAGCCCTCAACATAACACTAACAATAGGTCCAACCTATCTTTGACCGTCTCTCTAACCCTAACCCTCAACTTAACCCTAACCCTAGCTCCAATCATAACCCTAACCGACTCTCCCTCCCTAGCACTCAACATAACCCTAACCCTAGGTCCAATCCAAACTTAACCGCCTCTCTAACCCTAGCCCTCAACATAATCCTATCCCTAGGTCCAATCCTAACCCTAACCGTCTCTCTAACCCTAACCCTCAACATAATCCTAACCCTAGGTCCAATCCTAACCCTAACCGTCTCTCTAACCCTAGCCCTCAACATAACCCTAACCCTAGGTCCAATCCTAACCCTAACCGTCTCTCTAACCCTATCCCTCCTCCTAACCCTAACCCTAGGTCCAATCCTAACCCTAACCGTCTCTCTAACCCTAGCCCTCAACATAACCCTAACCCTAGGTCCAATCCTAACCCTAACCGTCTCTCTAACCCTAGCCCTCAACATAACCCTAACCCTACGTCCAATCCTAACCCTAACCGTCTCTCTAATCCTAGCCCTCAACATAACCCTAACCCTACGTCCAATCCTAACCCTAACCGTCTCTCTAACCCTAGCCCTCAACAAACCCTAACCCTAGGTCCAATCCTAACCCTAACCATCTCTCTAACCCTAGCCCTCAACATAACCCTAACCCTAGGTCCAATCCTAACCCTAACCGTCTCTCTAACCCTAGACCTCAACATAACCCTAACCCTAGGTCCAATCCTAACCCTAACCGTCTCTCTAACCCTAGCGCTCAACATAACCCTAACCTTAGGTTCAATCCTAACCCTAACCGTCTCTCTAACCCTAACCCTCTTCCAAACCCTAACCCTAGGTCCCATCCTAACCCTAACCTTCTCTCTTAACCTAGCCCTCAACATAACCCTAACCCTAGGTCCAATCCTAACCCTAACCGTCTCTCTAACCCTAGCCCTCAACCTAACCCTAACACTAGGTCCAATCCTAACCCTAACCGTCTCCCTAACCCTAACCCTAAACCTAACCCTAACCCTAGGTCCAATCCTATCCCTAAACGTCTCTCTAACCCTAGCCCTCAACATAACCCTAATCCTAGGTCCAATCCTAACCCTAACGGTCTCTCTAACCCTAGCCCTCAACCTAACCCTAACCCTAGGTCGAATCCTAACCCTAACCGTCTCTCTAACCCTAGCGCTCAACATAACCCTAACCCTGGGTCCAATCCTAACCCTAACCGTCTCTCTAACCCTAGCCCTCAACATAACACTAACCCTAGGTCCAATCCTAACCCTAACCGTCTCTCTAACCCCAGCCCTCAACATAACCCTAACCCTAGGTCCAATCCTAACCCTAACCGTCTCTCTAACCCTAGCCCTCAACATAACACTAACCCTAGGTCCAATCCTAACCCTAACCGTCTCTCTAACCCCAGCCCTCAACATAACCCTACCCTAGGTTCAATCCTAACCCTAACCGTCTCTCTAACGCTAGCCCTCATCCTAACCCTAACCCTAGGTCCAATCGTAACCCTAACCGTCTCTCTAACCCTAGCCCTCAACATAACCTAACCCTAGGTCCAATCCTAACCCTAACCGTCTCTCTAACCCTAGCCCTCAACAAACCCTAAACCTAGGTCCAATCCTAACCCTAACCGTCTCTCTAACCCTAGCCCTCAACAAACCCTAAACCTAGGTCCAATCCTAACCCTAACCGTCTCTCTAACACTAGCCCTCAACATAACGCGAACCCTAGGTCCAATCCTAACCCTGACCGTCTCTCTAACCCTAGCCCTCAACATATCACTAACCCTATGTCCAACCTATCTTTGACCGTCTCTCTAACCCTAGCCCTCAACATAACTCTAACCCTAGCTCCAATCATAACCCTAACCGACTCTCACTCCCTAGCCCTCAACATAACCCTAACCCTAGGTCCAATCCAAACTTAACCGCCTCTCTAACCCTAGCCCTCAACATAATCCTATCCATAGGTCCAATCCTAACCCGAACCGTCTCTCTAACCCTAACCCTCATCCTAACCCTAACCCTCAACATAATCCTAACCCTAGGTCCAATCCTAACCCTAACAGTCTCTCTAACCCTAGCCCTCAACATAACCCTAACCCTACGTCCAATCCTAACCCTAACCGTCTCTCTAACCCTAACCCTCAACATAACCCTAACCCTAGGTCCAATCCTAACCCTAACCGTCTCTCTAACCCTATCCCTCATCCTAACCCTAACCCTAGATCCTATCCTAACCCTAACCGTCTCTCTAACCCTAGCCCTCAACATAAACCTAACCCTAGGTCCAATCCTAACCCTGACCGTCTCTCTAACCCTAGTCCTCAACATAACACTAACCCTAGGTCCAAACTAACCTTGACCGTCTCTAACCCTAGCCCTCAACATAACTCTAACCTAGGTCCAATCCAACCTTAACCGCCTCTCTAACCCTAGCCCTCAACATAACCCTAACCCTACGTCCAATCCTAACCCTAACCGTCTCTCTAACCCTAGCCCTCAACATAACCCTAACCCTAGGTCCAATCCTAACCCTAACCGTCTCTCTAACCCTATCCCTCATCCTAACCCTAACCCTAGGTCCAATCCTAACCCTAACCGTCTCTCTAACCCTAGCCCTCAACATAACCCTAACCCTAGGTCCAATCCTAACCCTAACCGTCTCTCTAACCCTAGCCCTCAACATAACCCTAACCCTAGGTCCAATCCTAACCCTAACCGTCTCTCTAACCCTAGCCCTCAACAAACCCTAAACCTAGGTCCAATCCTAACCCTAACCGTCTCTCTAACCCTAGCCCTCAACAAACCCTAAACCTAGGTCCAATCCTAACCCTAACCGTCTCTCTAACACTAGCCCTCAACATAACCCTAACCCTAGGTCCAATCCTAACCCTGACCGTCTCTCTAACCCTAGCCCTCAACATATCACTAACCCTAGGTCCAACCTATCTTTGACCGTCTCTCTAACCCTAGCCCTCAACATAACTCTAACCCTAGCTCCAATCATAACCCTAACCGACTCTCCCTCCCTAGCCCTCAACATAACCCTAACCCTAGGTCCAATCCAAACTTAACCGCCTCTCTAACCCTAGCCCTCAACATAATCCTATCCCTAGGTCCAATCCTAACCCTAACCGTCTCTCTAACCCTAACCCTCAACATAATCCTAACCCTAGGTCCAATCCTAACCCTAACAGTCTCTCTAACCCTAGCCCTCAACATAACCCTAACCCTACGTCCAATCCTAACCCTAACCGTCACTCTAACCCTAGCCCTGAACATAACCCTAACCCTAGGTCCAATCCTAACCCTAACCGTCTCTCTAACCCTATCCCTCATCCTAACCCTAACCCTAGGTCCTATCCTAACCCTAACCGTCTCTCTAACCCTAGCCCTCAACATAACCCTAACCCTAGGTCCAATCCTAACCCTAACCGTCTCTCTAACCCTAGCCCTCAACATAACCCT